>NC_139250.1:0-1200000 GCF_977018435.1 Lepisma saccharinum
AATGTATCCATGCAAAGTTTGGTGAAGATCTGAGTATGTCGTTTTTGACCTTATCTGGAACCTCCCATCTGAAAATTTGAAAATTCTTAAAAAATTCGTCGAAAATCTTGATGTCTCCGATCTCTTGTTTTGTACGTTTTTTCCACGTGTCTTGACATGCAAAGTATTCCTGCAAAGTTTGGTGAAGATCTGAGTATGTAGTTTTTGACCTCATCTGGAACCTCCTATCTGAAAATTTGAAAATTCTTAAAAAATTCGTCCAAAATCTTGATGTCTCCAATCTCTTGTTTTGTACGTTTTTCCCACGTGTCTTGACATCCAATGTATCCCTGCAATGTTTGGTGAAGATCTGAGTATGTAGTTTTTGACCTTATCTGGAACCTCCCATCTGAAAATTTGAAAATTCCTAAAAAATCCGTCCAAAATCTTGATGACCCCAATCTCTTGTTTTGTACGTTTTTTCCACGTGTCTTGACATCCAATGTATCCCTGCAAAGTTTGGTGAAGATCTGAGTATGTAGTTTTTGACCTTATCTGGAACCTCATTTCTGAAAATTTGAAAATTCCTCAAAAATTCGTCCAAAATCTTGATGTCTCCAATCTCTTGTTTTGTACGTTTTTTCCACGTGTCTTGACATCCAATGTATCCCTGCAAAGTTTGGTGAAGATCTGAGTATGTAGTTTTTGACCTTATATGGAACCTGAAAATTTGAAAATTCTTAAAAAATTTGACCAAAATCTTGATGTCCCCAATCCTAGGTCTTGTATGTTTTTTCCACGTGTCTTGACATCCAATGTATCCCTGCAAAGTTTGGTGAAGATCTGAGTATGTAGTTTTTGACCTTATCTGGAACCTCCCATCTGAAAATTTGAAAATTCTTAAAAAATTCGACCAAAATCTTGATGTCTCCAATCCTATGTTTTGTATGTTTTTTCCACGTGTCTTGACATCCAATGTATCCATGCAAAGTTTGGTGAAGATCTGAGTATGTAGTTTTTGACCTTATATGGAACCTCCTATCTGAAAATTTGAAAATTCTTAAAAAATTCGTCAAAAATCTTGATGTCTCCAATCTCTTGTTTTGTACGTTTTTTCCGCGTGTCTTGACATCCAATGTATCCCTGCAAAGTTTGGTGAAGATCTGAGTATGTAGTTTTTGACCATATATGGAACCTTCTTTCTGAAAATTTGAAAATTCTTAAAAAATTCGTCCAAAATCTTGATGTCTCCAATCTCTTGTTTTGTACGTTTTTTCCACGTGTCTTGACATCCAATGTATCCATGCAAAGTTTGGTGAAGATCTGAGTATGTTGTTTTTTGACCTTATATGGAACCTCCTATCTGAAAATTTGAAAATTCTTAAAAAATTTGACCAAAATCTTGATGTCCCCAATCCTGTTTTGTATGTTTTTTCCACGTGTCTTGACATCCAATGTATCCCTGCAGAGTTTGGTGAAGATCTGAGTATGTCGTTTTTGACCTTATCTGGAACATCCTTTCTGAAAATTTGAAAATTCTTAAAAAATTCGTCCAAAATCTTGATGTCTCCAATCTCTTGTTTTGTACGTTTTTTCCACGTGTCTTGACATCCAATGAATCCCTGCAAAGTTTGGTGAAGATCTGAGTATGTAGTTTTTGACCTTATCTGGAACCTCCTATCTGAAAATTTGAAAATTGTTAAAAAATTCGTCCAAAATCTTGATGTCTCCAATCTCTTGTTTTGAACGTTTTTCCCACGTGTCTTGACATCCAATGTATCCCTGCAAAGTTTGGTGAAGATCTGAGTATGTAGTTTTTGACCTTATCTGGAACCTCATTTCTGAAAATTTGAAAATTCCTCAAAAATTCGTCCAAAATCGTGATGTCTCCAATCTCTTGTTTTGTACGTTTTTTCCACGTGTCTTGACATCTAATGTATCCCTGCAAAGTTTGGTGAAGATCTGAGTATGTAGTTTTTGACCTTATCTGGAACCTCCTATCTGAAAATTTGAAAATTCTTAAAAAAATCGTCCAAAATCTTGATGTCTCCAATCTCTTGTTTTGTACGTTTTTTCAACGTGTCTTGACATGCAAAGTATCCCTGCAACGTTTGGTGAAGATCTGAGTATGTAGTTTTTGACCTTATCTGGAGCCTCCCATCTGAAAATTTGAAAATTCTTCAAAAATTCGTCCAAAATCTTGATGTCTCCAATCTCTTGGTTTGTACGTTTTTTCCACGTGTCTTGACATCCAATGTATCCCTGCAATGTTTGGTGAAGATCTGAGTATGTAGTTTTTGACCTTATATGGAACCTCCTATCTGAAAATTTGAAAATTCTTAAAAAATTTGACCAAAATCTTGATGTCCCCAATCCTATGTTTTGTATGTTTTTTCCACGTGTCGTGACATCCTATGTATCCCTGCAGAGTTTGGTGAAGATCTGAGTATGTCGTTTTTGACCTTATCTGGAACATCCTTTCTGAAAATTTGAAAATTGTTAAAAAATTCGTCCAAAATCTTGATGTCTCCAATCTCTTGTTTTGTACGTTTTTCCACGTGTCTTGACATCCAATGTATCCCTGCAAAGTTTGGTGATGATCTGAGTATGTAGTTTTTGACCTTATCTGGAACCTCCTATCTGAAAATTTGAAAATTCTTAAAAAATTCGTCCAAAATCTTGATGTCTCCAATCTCTTGTTTTGTACGTTTTTTCCACGTGTCTTGACATCCAATGTATCCCTGCAAAGTTTGGTGAAGATCTGAGTATGTCGTTTTTGACCTTATCTGGAACATCCTTTCTGAAAATTTGAAAATTCTTAAAAAATTCGTCCAAAATCTTGACGTCTCCAATCTCTTGTTTTGTACGTTTTTTCCACGTGTCTTGACATCCAATGTATCCCTGCAAAGTTTGGTGAAGATCTGAGTATGTAGTTTTTGACCTTATCTGGAACCTCCCATCTGAAAATTTGAAAATTCCTAAAAAATCCGTCCAAAATCTTGATGACCCCAATCTCTTGTTTTGTACGTTTTTCCACGTGTATTGACATCCAATGTATCCCTGCAAAGTTTGGTGAAGATCTGAGTATGTAGTTTTTGACCTTATCTTGAACCTCCTATCTGAAAATTTGAAAATTCTTAAAAAATTCGTCCAAAATCTTGATGTCTCCAATCTCTTGTTTTGTACGTTTTTCCCACGTGTCTTGACATCCAATGCATCCCTGCAAATTTTGGTGAAGATCTGAGTATGTCGTTTTTGACCTTATCTGGAACATCCTTTCTCAAAATTTGAAAATTCTTAAAAAATTCGTCCGAAATCTTGACGTCTCCAATCTCTTGTTTTGTACGTTTTTTCCACGTGTCTTGACATCCAATGTATCCCTGCAAAGTTTGGTGAAGATCCGAGTATGTAGTTTTTGACCTTATCTGGAACCTCCCATCTGAAAATTTGAAAATTCCTAAAAAATCCGTCCAAAATCTTGATGACCCCAATCTCTTGTTTTGTACGTCTTTTCCCCGTGTCTTGACATCCAATGTATCCCTGCAAAGTTTGGTGAAGATCTGAGTATGTAGTTTTTGACCTTATCTGGAACCTCCTATCTGAAAATTTGAAAATTCTTAAAAAATTCGTCCAAAACCTTGATGTCTCTAATCTCTTGTTTTGTACGTTTTTCCCACGTGTCTTGACATCCAATGTATCCCTGCAAAGTTTGGTGAAGATCTGAGTATGTAGTTTTTGACTTTATCTGGAACCTCATTTCTGAAAATTTGAAAATTCCTCAAAAATTCGTCCAAAATCTTGATGTCTCCAATCTCTTGTTTTGTACGTTTTTCCCACGTGTCTTGACATCCAATGTATCCCTGCAAAGTTTGGTGAAGATCTGAGTATATCGTTTTTGACCTTATCTGGAACATCCTTTCTCAAAATTTGAAAATTCTTAAAAAATTCGTCCGAAATCTTGACGTCTCCAATCTCTTGTTTTGTACGTTTTTTCCACGTGTCTTGACATCCAATGTATCCCTGCAAAGTTTGGTGAAGATCCGAGTATGTAGTTTTTGAGCTTATCTGGAACCTGCCATCTGAAAATTTGAAAATTCCTAAAAAATCAGTCCAAAATCTTGATGACCCCAATCTCTTGATTTGTACGTCTTTTCCCCGTGTCTTGACATCCAATGTATCCCTGCAAAGTTTGGTGAAGATCTGAGTATGTAGTTTTTGACTTTATCTGGAACCTCCTATCTGAAAATTTGAAAATTCTTAAAAAATTCGTCCAAAATCTTGATGTCTCCAATCTCTTGTTTTGTACGTTTTTCCCACGTGTCTTGACATCCAATGTATCCCTGCAAAGTTTGGTGAAGATCTGAGTATGTAGTTTTTGACCTTATCTGGAACCTCATTTCTGAAAATTTGAAAATTCCTCAAAAATTCGTCCAAAATCTTGATGTCTCCAATCTCTTGTTTTGTACGTTTTTTCCACGTGTCTTGACATCCAATGTATCCCTGCAAAGTTTGGTGAAGATCTGAGTATGTAGTTTTTGACCTTATCTGGAACCTCCTATCTGAAAATTTGAAAATTCTTAAAAAATTCTTCCAAAATCTTGATGTCTCCAATCTCTTGTTTTGTACGTTTTTTCCACGTGTCTTGACATTCAATGTATCCCTGCATAGTTTGGTGAAGATCTGAGTATGTAGTTTTTGACCTTATCTGGAACCTCCCATCTGAAAATTTGAAAATTCTTAAAAAATTCGTGGAAAATCTTGATGTCTCCAATCTCTTGTTTTGTACGTTTTTTCCACGTGTCTTGACATCCAATGTATCTATGCAATGTTTGGTGAAGGTCTGAGTATGTAGTTTTTGACCTTATATGGAACCTCCTATCTGAAAATTTGAAAATTCTTAAAAAATTTGACCAAAATCTTGATGTCCCCAATCCTATGTTTTGTATGTTTTTTCCACGTGTCTTGACATCCAATGTATCTCTGCAAAGTTTGGTGAAGATCTGAGTATGTCGCTTTTGACCTTATCTGGAACATCCTATCTGAAAATTTGAAAATTCTTAAAAAATTCGTCGAAAATCTTGATGTCTCCAATCTCTTGTTTTGTACGTTTTTCCATGTGTCTTGTTATCCAATGTATCCCTTCAATGTTTGGTGAAGATCTGAGTATGTAGTTTTTGACCTTATATGGAACCCCCTATCTGAAAATTTGAAAATTCTTAAAAAATTTGACCAAAATCTTGATGTCCCCAATCCTATGTTTTGTATGTTTTTTCCACGTGTCTTGACATCCAATGTATCCCTGCAAAGTTTGGTGAAGATCTGAGTATGTCGTTTTTGACCTTATCTGGAACATCCTTTCTGAAAATTTGAAAATTCTTAAAAAATTCGTCCAAAATCTTGATGTCTCCAATCTCTTGTTTTGTACGTTTTTTCCACGTGTCTTGACATCCAATGTATCCCTGCAAAGTTTGGTGAAGATCTGAGTATGTAGTTTTTGACCTTATCTGGAACCTCTCATCTGAAAATTTGAAAATTCCTAAAAAATCCGTCCAAAATCTTGATGACACCAATCTCTTGTTTTGTACGTTTTTTCCACGTGTCTTGACATCCAATGTATCCCTGCAAAGTTTGGTGAAGATCTGAGTATGTAGTTTTTGACCTTATCTGGAACCTCCTATCTGAAAATTTGAAAATTGTTAAAAAATTCGTCCAAAATATTGATGTCTCCAATCTCTTGTTTTGTACGTTTTTCCCACGTGTCTTGAGATCCAATGTATCCCTGCAAAGTTTGGTGAAGACCTGAGTAGGTAGTTTTTGACCTTATCTGGAACCTCATTTCTGAAAATTCGAAAATTCCTCAAAAATTCGTCCAAAATCTTGATGTCTCCAATCTCTTGTTTAGTACGTTTTTTCCACGTGTCTTGACATCCAATGTATCCCTGCAAAGTTTGGTGAAGATCTGAGTATGTAGTTTTTGACCTTATCTGGAACCTCCTATCTGAAAATTTTAAAATTCTTAAAATATTCGTCCAAAATCTTGATGTCTCCAATCTCTTCTTTTGTACGTTTTTTCCACGTGTCTTGACATCCAATGTATGCCTGCAAAGTTTGGTGAAGATCTGAGTATGTCGTTTTTGACCTTATCTGGAACCTCCTTTCTGAAAATTTGAAAATTCTTAAAAAATTCGTCCAAAATCTTGATGTCCCCAATCCTATGTTTTGTATGTTTTTTCCACGTGTCTTGACATCCAATGTATCCCTGCAAAGTTTGGTGAAGATCTGAGTATGTAGTTTTTGACCTTTTCTGGAACCTCCTATCTGAAAATTTGAAAATTGTTAAAAAATTCGTCCAAAATCTTGATGTCTCCAATCTCTTGTTTTGTACGTTTTTCCCACGTGTCTTGACATCCAATGTATCCCTGCAATGTTTGGTGAAGATCTGAGTATGTAGTTTTTGACCTTATCTGGAACCTCATTTCTGAAAATTTGAAAATTCCTCAAAAATTCGTCCAAAATCTTGATGTCTCCAATCTCTTGTTTTGTACGTTTTTTCCACGTGTATTGACATCCAATGTATCCCTGCAAAGTTTGGTGAAGATCTGAGTATGTAGTTTTTGACCTTATCTGGAACCTCCTATCTGAAAATTTGAAAATTCTTAAAAAATTCGTCCAAAATCTTGATGTCTCCAATCTCTTGTTTTGTACGATTTTTCCACGTGTCTTGACATCCAATGTATCCCTGCAAAGTTTGGTGAAGATCTGAGTATGTCGTTTTTGACCTTATCTGGAACCTCCTTTCTGAAAATTTGAAAATTCTTAAAAAATTCGTCCAAAATCTTGATGTCCCCAATCCTATGTTTTGTATGTTTTTTCCACGTGTCTTGACATCCAATGTATCCATGCAAAGTTTGGTGAAGATCTGAGTATGTCGTTTTTGACCTCATCTGGAACCTCTGATCTGAAAATTTGAAAATTCTTAAAAAATTCGTCGAAAATCTTGATGTCTCCAATCTCTTGTTTTGTACGTTTTTTCCACGTGTCTTGACATGCAAAGTATCCCTGCAACGTTTGGTGAAGATCTGAGTATGTAGTTTTTGACCTTATATGGAACCTCCTATCTGAAAATTTGAAAATTCTTAAAAAATTTGACCAAAATCTTGATGTCCCCAATCCTATGTTTTGTATGTTTTTTCCACGTGTCTTGACATCCAATGTATCCCTGCAGAGTTTGGTGCAGATCTGAGTATGTAGTTTTTGACCTTATCTGGAACCTCATTTCTGAAAATTTGAAAATTCCTCAAAAATTCGTCCAAAATCATGATGTCTCCAATCTCTTGTTTTGTACGTTTTTCCCACGTGTCTTGACATCCAATGCATCCCTGCAAATTTTGGTGAAGATCTGAGTATGTCGTTTTTGACCTTATCTGGAACATCCTTTCTCAAAATTTGAAAATTCTTAAAAAATTCGTCCGAAATCTTGACGTCTCCAATCTCTTGTTTTGTACGTTTTTTCCACGTGTCTTGACATCCAATGTATCCCTGCAAAGTTTGGTGAAGATCCGAGTATGTAGTTTTTGACCTTATCTGGAACCTCCCATCTGAAAATTTGAAAATTCCTAAAAAATCCGTCCAAAATCTTGATGACCCCAATCTCTTGTTTTGTACGTCTTTTCCCCGTGTCTTGACATCCAATGTATCCCTGCAAAGTTTGGTGAAGATCTGAGTATGTAGTTTTTGACCTTATCTGGAACCTCCTATCTGAAAATTTGAAAATTCTTAAAAAATTCGTCCAAAACCTTGATGTCTCCAATCTCTTGTTTTGTACGTTTTTCCCACGTGTCTTGACATCCAATGTATCCCTGCAAAGTTTGGTGAAGATCTGAGTATGTAGTTTTTGACCTTATCTGGAACCTCATTTCTGAAAATTTGAAAATTCCTCAAAAATTCGTCCAAAATCTTGATGTCTCCAATCTCTTGTTTTGTACGTTTTTCCCACGTGTCTTGACATCCAATGTATCCCTGCAAAGTTTGGTGAAGATCTGAGTATGTCGTTTTTGACCTTATCTGGAACATCCTTTCTCAAAATTTGAAAATTCTTAAAAAATTCGTCCGAAATCTTGACGTCTCCAATCTCTTGTTTTGTACGTTTTTTCCACGTGTCTTGACATCCAATGTATCCCTGCAAAGTTTGGTGAAGATCCGAGTATGTAGTTTTTGACCTTATCTGGAACCTCCCATCTGAAAATTTGAAAATTCCTAAAAAATCCGTCCAAAATCTTGATGACCCCAATTTCTTGATTTGTACGTCTTTTCCCCGTGTCTTGACATCCAATGTATCCCTGCAACGTTTGGTGAAGATCTGAGTATGTAGTTTTTGACCTTATCTGGAACCTCCTATCTGAAAATTTGAAAATTCTTAAAAAATTCGTCCAAAATCTTGATGTCTCCAATCTCTTGTTTTGTACGTTTTTCCCACGTGTCTTGACATCCAATGTATCCCTGCAAAGTTTGGTGAAGATCTGAGTATGTAGTTTTTGATCTTATCTGGAACCTCATTTCTGAAAATTTGAAAATTCCTCAAAAATTCGTCCAAAATCTTGATGTCTCCAATCTCTTGTTTTGTACGTTTTTTCCACGTGTCTTGACATCCAATGTATCCCTGCAAAGTTTGGTGAAGATCTGAGTATGTAGTTTTTGACTTTATCTGGAACCTCCTATCTGAAAATTTGAAAATTCTTAAAAAATTCGTCCAAAATCTTGATGTCTCCAATCTCTTGTTTTGTACGTTTTTTCCACGTGTCTTGACATTCAATGTATCCCTGCATAATTTGGTGAAGATCTGAGTATGTAGTTTTTGACCTTATCTGGAACCTCCCATCTGAAAATTTGAAAATTCTTAAAAAATTCGTGGAAAATCTTGATGTCTCCAATCTCTTGTTTTGTACGTTTTTTCCACGTGTCTTGACATCCAATGTATCTATGCAATGTTTGGTGAAGGTCTGAGTATGTAGTTTTTGACCTTATATGGAACCTCCTATCTGAAAATTTGAAAATTCTTAAAAATTTTGACCAAAATCTTGATGTCCCCAATCCTATGTTTTGTATGTTTTTTCCACGTGTCTTGACATCCAATGTATCTCTGCAAAGTTTGGTGAAGATCTGAGTATGTCGCTTTTGACCTTATCTGGAACATCCTATCTGAAAATTTGAAAATTCTTAAAAAATTCGTCCAAAATCTTGATGTCTCCAATCTCTTGTTTTGTACGTTTTTCCACGTGTCTTGTTATCCAATGTATCCCTGCAATGTTTGGTGAAGATCTGAGTATGTAGTTTTTGACCTTATATGGAACCCCCTATCTGAAAATTTGAAAATTCTTAAAAAATTTGACCAAAATCTTGATGTCCCCAATCCTATGTTTTGTATGTTTTTTCCACGTGTCTTGACATCCAATGTATCCCTGCAAAGTTTGGTGAAGATCTGAGTATGTCGTTTTTGACCTTATCTGGAACATCCTTTCTGAAAATTTGAAAATTCATAAAAAATTCGTCCAAAATCTTGATGTCTCCAATCTCTTGTTTTGTACGTTTTTTCCACGTGTCTTGACATCCAATGTATCCCTGCAAAGTTTGGTGAAGATCTGAGTATGTAGTTTTTGACCTTATCTGGAACCTCTCATCTGAAAATTTGAAAATTCCTAAAAAATCCGTCCAAAATCTTGATGAAACCAATCTCTTGTTTTGTACGTTTTTCCCACGTGTCTTGAGATCCAATGTATCCCTGCAAAGTTTGGTGAAGACCTGAGTATGTAGTTTTTGACCTTATCTGGAACCTCATTTCTGAAAATTCGAAAATTCCTCAAAAATTCGTCCAAAATCTTGATGTCTCCAATCTCTTGTTTTGTACGTTTTTTCCACGTGTCTTGACATCCAATGTATCCCTGCAAAGTTTGGTGAAGATCTGAGTATGTAGTTTTTGACCTTATCTGGAACCTCCTATCTGAAAATTTGAAAATTCTTAAAATATTCGTCCAAAATCTTGATGTCTCCAATCTCTTCTTTTGTACGTTTTTTCCACGTGTCTTGACATCCAATGTATGCCTGCAAAGTTTGGTGAAGATCTGAGTATGTCGTTTTTGACCTTATCTGGAACCTCTCATCTGAAAATTTGAAAATTCATAAAAAATTCGTCCAAAATCTTGATGTCTCCAATCTCTTGTTTTGTACGTTTTTTCCACGTGTCTTGACATCCAATGTATCCCTGCAAAGTTTGGTGAAGATCTGAGTATGTAGTTTTTGACCTTATCTGGAACCTCTCATCTGAAAATTTGAAAATTCCTAAAAAATCCGTCCAAAATCTTGATGAAACCAATCTCTTGTTTTGTACGTTTTTCCCACGTGTCTTGAGATCCAATGTATCCCTGCAAAGTTTGGTGAAGACCTGAGTATGTAGTTTTTGACCTTATCTGGAACCTCATTTCTGAAAATTCGAAAATTCCTCAAAAATTCGTCCAAAATCTTGATGTCTCCAATCTCTTGTTTTGTACGTTTTTTCCACGTGTCTTGACATCCAATGTATCCCTGCAAAGTTTGGTGAAGATCTGAGTATGTAGTTTTTGACCTTATCTGGAACCTCCTATCTGAAAATTTGAAAATTCTTAAAATATTCGTCCAAAATCTTGATGTCTCCAATCTCTTCTTTTGTACGTTTTTTCCACGTGTCTTGACATCCAATGTATCCCTGCAAAGTTTGGTGAAGATCTGAGTATGTAGTTTTTGACCTTATCTGGAACCTCTCATCTGAAAATTTGAAAATTCCTAAAAAATCCGTCCAAAATCTTGATGAAACCAATCTCTTGTTTTGTACGTTTTTCCCACGTGTCTTGAGATCCAATGTATCCCTGCAAAGTTTGGTGAAGACCTGAGTATGTAGTTTTTGACCTTATCTGGAACCTCATTTCTGAAAATTCGAGAATTCCTCAAAAATTCGTCCAAAATCTTGATGTCTCCAATCTCTTGTTTTGTACGTTTTTTCCACGTGTCTTGACATCCAATGTATCCCTGCAAAGTTTGGTGAAGATCTGAGTATGTAGTTTTTGACCTTATCTGGAACCTCCTATCTGAAAATTTGAAAATTCTTAAAATATTCGTCCAAAATCTTGATGTCTCCAATCTCTTCTTTTGTACGTTTTTTCCACGTGTCTTGACATCCAATGTATGCCTGCAAAGTTTGGTGAAGATCTGAGTATGTCGTTTTTGACCTTATCTGGAACCTCCTTTCTGAAAATTTGAAAATTCTTAAAAAATTCGTCCAAAATCTTGATGTCCCCAATCCTATGTTTTGTATGTTTTTCCACGTGTCTTGACATCCAATGTATCCCTGCAAAGTTTGGTGAAGATCTGAGTATGTAGTTTTTGACCTTTTCTGGAACCTCCTATCTGAAAATTTGAAAATTGTTAAAAAATTCGTCCAAAATCTTGATGTCTCCAATCTCTTGTTTTGTACGTTTTTCCCACGTGTCTTGACATCCAATGTATCCCTGCAATGTTTGGTGAAGATCTGAGTATGTAGTTTTTGACCTTATCTGGAACCTCATTTCTGAAAATTTGAAAATTCCTCAAAAATTCGTCCAAAATCATGATGTCTCCAATCTCTTGTTTTGTACGTTTTTCCCACGTGTCTTGACATCCAATGCATCCCTGCAAATTTTGGTGAAGATCTGAGTATGTCGTTTTTGACCTTATCTGGAACATCCTTTCTCAAAATTTGAAAATTCTTAAAAAATTCGTCCGAAATCTTGACGTCTCCAATCTCTTGTTTTGTACGTTTTTTCCACGTGTCTTGACATCCAATGTATCCCTGCAAAGTTTGGTGAAGATCCGAGTATGTAGTTTTTGACCTTATCTGGAACCTCCCATCTGAAAATTTGAAAATTCCTAAAAAATCCGTCCAAAATCTTGATGAACCCAATCTCTTGTTTTGTACGTCTTTTCCCCGTGTCTTGACATCCAATGTATCCCTGCAAAGTTTGGTGAAGATCTGAGTATGTAGTTTTTGACCTTATCTGGAACCTCCTATCTGAAAATTTGAAAATTCTTAAAAAATTCGTCCAAAACCTTGATGTCTCCAATCTCTTGTTTTGTACGTTTTTCCCACGTGTCTTGACATCCAATGTATCCCTGCAAAGTTTGGTGAAGATCTGAGTATGTAGTTTTTGACCTTATCTGGAACCTCATTTCTGAAAATTTGAAAATTCCTCAAAAATTCGTCCAAAATCTTGATGTCTCCAATCTCTTGTTTTGTACGTTTTTCCCACGTGTCTTGACATCCAATGTATCCCTGCAAAGTTTGGTGAAGATCTGAGTATGTCGTTTTTGACCTTATCTGGAACATCCTTTCTCAAAATTTGAAAATTCTTAAAAAATTCGTCCGAAATCTTGACGTCTCCAATCTCTTGTTTTGTACGTTTTTTCCACGTGTCTTGACATCCAATGTATCCCTGCAAAGTTTGGTGAAGATCCGAGTATGTAGTTTTTGACCTTATCTGGAACCTCCCATCTGAAAATTTGAAAATTCCTAAAAAATCCGTCCAAAATCTTGATGACCCCAATCTCTTGATTTGTACGTCTTTTCCCCGTGTCTTGACATCCAATGTATCCCTGCAAAGTTTGGTGAAGATCTGAGTATGTAGTTTTTGACCTTATCTGGAACCTCCTATCTGAAAATTTGAAAATTCTTAAAAAATTCGTCCAAAACCTTGATGTCTCCAATCTCTTGTTTTGTACGTTTTTCCCACGTGTCTTGACATCCAATGTATCCCTGCAAAGTTTGGTGAAGATCTGAGTATGTAGTTTTTGACCTTATCTGGAACCTCATTTCTGAAAATTTGAAAATTCCTCAAAAATTCGTCCAAAATCTTGATGTCTCCAATCTCTTGTTTTGTACGTTTTTCCCACGTGTCTTGACATCCAATGTATCCCTGCAAAGTTTGGTGAAGATCTGAGTATGTCGTTTTTGACCTTATCTGGAACATCCTTTCTCAAAATTTGAAAATTCTTAAAAAATTCGTCCGAAATCTTGACGTCTCCAATCTCTTGTTTTGTACGTTTTTTCCACGTGTCTTGACATCCAATGTATCCCTGCAAAGTTTGGTGAAGATCCGAGTATGTAGTTTTTGACCTTATCTGGAACCTCCCATCTGAAAATTTGAAAATTCCTAAAAAATCCGTCCAAAATCTTGATGACCCCAATCTCTTGATTTGTACGTCTTTTCCCCGTGTCTTGACATCCAATGTATCCCTGCAAAGTTTGGTGAAGATCTGAGTATGTAGTTTTTGACCTTATCTGGAACCTCCTATCTGAAAATTTGAAAATTCTTAAAAAATTCGTCCAAAATCTTGATGTCTCCAATCTCTTGTTTTGTACGTTTTTCCCACGTGTCTTGACATCCAATGTATCCCTGCAAAGTTTGGTGAAGATCTGAGTATGTAGTTTTTGACCTTATCTGGAACCTCATTTCTGAAAATTTTGAAAATTCTTAAAAAATTCGTCCAAAATCTTGATGTCTCCAATCTCTTGTTTTGTACGTTTTTCCCACGTGTCTTGACATCCAATGTATCCCTGCAAAGTTTGGTGAAGATCTGAGTATGTAGTTTTTGATCTTATCTGGAACCTCATTTCTGAAAATTTGAAAATTCCTCAAAAATTCGTCCAAAATCTTGATGTCTCCAATCTCTTGTTTTGTACGTTTTTTCCACGTGTCTTGACATTCAATGTATCCCTGCATAGTTTGGTGAAGATCTGAGTATGTAGTTTTTGACCTTATCTGGAACCTCCCATCTGAAAATTTGAAAATTCTTAAAAAATTCGTCGAAAATCTTGATGTCTCCAATCTCTTGTTTTGTACGTTTTTTCCACGTGTCTTGACATCCAATGTATCTATGCAATGTTTGGTGAAGGTCTGAGTATGTAGTTTTTGACCTTATATGGAACCTCCTATCTGAAAATTTGAAAATTCTTAAAAAATTTGACCAAAATCTTGATGTCCCCAATCCTATGTTTTGTATGTTTTTTCCACGTGTCTTGACATCCAATGTATCTCTGCAAAGTTTGGTGAAGATCTGAGTATGTCGCTTTTGACCTTATCTGGAACATCCTATCTGAAAATTTGAAAATTCTTAAAAAATTCGTCCAAAATCTTGATGTCTCCAATCTCTTGTTTTGTACGTTTTTCCACGTGTCTTGACATCCAATGTATCCTTGCAAAGTTTGGTGAAGACCTGAGTATGTAGTTTTTGACCTTATCTGGAACCTCATTTCTGAAAATTCGAAAATTCCTCAAAAATTCGTCCAAAATCTTGATGTCTCCAATCTCTTGTTTTGTACGTTTTTTCCACGTGTCTTGACATCCAATGTATCCCTGCAAAGTTTGGTGAAGATCTGAGTATGTAGTTTTTGACCTTATCTGGAACCTCCTATCTGAAAATTTGAAAATTCTTAAAATATTCGTCCAAAATCTTGATGTCTCCAATCTCTTCTTTTGTACGTTTTTTCCACGTGTCTTGACATCCAATGTATGCCTGCAAAGTTTGGTGAAGATCTGAGTATGTCGTTTTTGACCTTATCTGGAACCTCTCATCTGAAAATTTGAAAATTCATAAAAAATTCGTCCAAAATCTTGATGTCTCCAATCTCTTGTTTTGTACGTTTTTTCCACGTGTCTTGACATCCAATGTATCCCTGCAAAGTTTGGTGAAGATCTGAGTATGTAGTTTTTGACCTTATCTGGAACCTCCTATCTGAAAATTTGAAAATTCTTAAAATATTCGTCCAAAATCTTGATGTCTCCAATCTCTTCTTTTGTACGTTTTTTCCACGTGTCTTGACATCCAATGTATGCCTGCAAAGTTTGGTGAAGATCTGAGTATGTCGTTTTTGACCTTATCTGGAACCTCCTTTCTGAAAATTTGAAAATTCTTAAAAAATTCGTCCAAAATCTTGATGTCCCCAATCCTATGTTTTGTATGTTTTTCCACGTGTCTTGACATCCAATGTATCCCTGCAAAGTTTGGTGAAGATCTGAGTATGTAGTTTTTGACCTTTTCTGGAACCTCCTATCTGAAAATTTGAAAATTGTTAAAAAATTCGTCCAAAATCTTGATGTCTCCAATCTCTTGTTTTGTACGTTTTTCCCACGTGTCTTGACATCCAATGTATCCCTGCAATGTTTGGTGAAGATCTGAGTATGTAGTTTTTGACCTTATCTGGAACCTCATTTCTGAAAATTTGAAAATTCCTCAAAAATTCGTCCAAAATCATGATGTCTCCAATCTCTTGTTTTGTACGTTTTTCCCACGTGTCTTGACATCCAATGCATCCCTGCAAATTTTGGTGAAGATCTGAGTATGTCGTTTTTGACCTTATCTGGAACATCCTTTCTCAAAATTTGAAAATTCTTAAAAAATTCGTCCGAAATCTTGACGTCTCCAATCTCTTGTTTTGTACGTTTTTTCCACGTGTCTTGACATCCAATGTATCCCTGCAAAGTTTGGTGAAGATCCGAGTATGTAGTTTTTGACCTTATCTGGAACCTCCCATCTGAAAATTTGAAAATTCCTAAAAAATCCGTCCAAAATCTTGATGAACCCAATCTCTTGTTTTGTACGTCTTTTCCCCGTGTCTTGACATCCAATGTATCCCTGCAAAGTTTGGTGAAGATCTGAGTATGTAGTTTTTGACCTTATCTGGAACCTCCTATCTGAAAATTTGAAAATTCTTAAAAAATTCGTCCAAAACCTTGATGTCTCCAATCTCTTGTTTTGTACGTTTTTCCCACGTGTCTTGACATCCAATGTATCCCTGCAAAGTTTGGTGAAGATCTGAGTATGTAGTTTTTGACCTTATCTGGAACCTCATTTCTGAAAATTTGAAAATTCCTCAAAAATTCGTCCAAAATCTTGATGTCTCCAATCTCTTGTTTTGTACGTTTTTCCCACGTGTCTTGACATCCAATGTATCCCTGCAAAGTTTGGTGAAGATCTGAGTATGTCGTTTTTGACCTTATCTGGAACATCCTTTCTCAAAATTTGAAAATTCTTAAAAAATTCGTCCGAAATCTTGACGTCTCCAATCTCTTGTTTTGTACGTTTTTTCCACGTGTCTTGACATCCAATGTATCCCTGCAAAGTTTGGTGAAGATCCGAGTATGTAGTTTTTGACCTTATCTGGAACCTCCCATCTGAAAATTTGAAAATTCCTAAAAAATCCGTCCAAAATCTTGATGACCCCAATCTCTTGATTTGTACGTCTTTTCCCCGTGTCTTGACATCCAATGTATCCCTGCAAAGTTTGGTGAAGATCTGAGTATGTAGTTTTTGACCTTATCTGGAACCTCCTATCTGAAAATTTGAAAATTCTTAAAAAATTCGTCCAAAATCTTGATGTCTCCAATCTCTTGTTTTGTACGTTTTTCCCACGTGTCTTGACATCCAATGTATCCCTGCAAAGTTTGGTGAAGATCTGAGTATGTAGTTTTTGACCTTATCTGGAACCTCATTTCTGAAAATTTTGAAAATTCTTAAAAAATTCGTCCAAAATCTTGATGTCTCCAATCTCTTGTTTTGTACGTTTTTCCCACGTGTCTTGACATCCAATGTATCCCTGCAAAGTTTGGTGAAGATCTGAGTATGTAGTTTTTGATCTTATCTGGAACCTCATTTCTGAAAATTTGAAAATTCCTCAAAAATTCGTCCAAAATCTTGATGTCTCCAATCTCTTGTTTTGTACGTTTTTTCCACGTGTCTTGACATTCAATGTATCCCTGCATAGTTTGGTGAAGATCTGAGTATGTAGTTTTTGACCTTATCTGGAACCTCCCATCTGAAAATTTGAAAATTCTTAAAAAATTCGTGGAAAATCTTGATGTCTCCAATCTCTTGTTTTGTACGTTTTTTCCACGTGTCTTGACATCCAATGTATCTATGCAATGTTTGGTGAAGGTCTGAGTATGTAGTTTTTGACCTTATATGGAACCTCCTATCTGAAAATTTGAAAATTCTTAAAAAATTTGACCAAAATCTTGATGTCCCCAATCCTATGTTTTGTATGTTTTTTCCACGTGTCTTGACATCCAATGTATCTCTGCAAAGTTTGGTGAAGATCTGAGTATGTCGCTTTTGACCTTATCTGGAACATCCTATCTGAAAATTTGAAAATTCTTAAAAAATTCGTCCAAAATCTTGATGTCTCCAATCTCTTGTTTTGTACGTTTTTCCACGTGTCTTGACATCCAATGTATCCCTGCAAAGTTTGGTGAAGACCTGAGTATGTAGTTTTTGACCTTATCTGGAACCTCATTTCTGAAAATTCGAAAATTCCTCAAAAATTCGTCCAAAATCTTGATGTCTCCAATCTCTTGTTTTGTACGTTTTTTCCACGTGTCTTGACATCCAATGTATCCCTGCAAAGTTTGGTGAAGATCTGAGTATGTAGTTTTTGACCTTATCTGGAACCTCCTATCTGAAAATTTGAAAATTCTTAAAATATTCGTCCAAAATCTTGATGTCTCCAATCTCTTCTTTTGTACGTTTTTTCCACGTGTCTTGACATCCAATGTATGCCTGCAAAGTTTGGTGAAGATCTGAGTATGTCGTTTTTGACCTTATCTGGAACCTCTCATCTGAAAATTTGAAAATTCATAAAAAATTCGTCCAAAATCTTGATGTCTCCAATCTCTTGTTTTGTACGTTTTTTCCACGTGTCTTGACATCCAATGTATCCCTGCAAAGTTTGGTGAAGATCTGAGTATGTAGTTTTTGACCTTATCTGGAACCTCTCATCTGAAAATTTGAAAATTCCTAAAAAATCCGTCCAAAATCTTGATGAAACCAATCTCTTGTTTTGTACGTTTTTCCCACGTGTCTTGAGATCCAATGTATCCCTGCAAAGTTTGGTGAAGACCTGAGTATGTAGTTTTTGACCTTATCTGGAACCTCATTTCTGAAAATTCGAAAATTCCTCAAAAATTCGTCCAAAATCTTGATGTCTCCAATCTCTTGTTTTGTACGTTTTTTCCACGTGTCTTGACATCCAATGTATCCCTGCAAAGTTTGGTGAAGATCTGAGTATGTAGTTTTTGACCTTATCTGGAACCTCCTATCTGAAAATTTGAAAATTCTTAAAATATTCGTCCAAAATCTTGATGTCTCCAATCTCTTCTTTTGTACGTTTTTTCCACGTGTCTTGACATCCAATGTATCCCTGCAAAGTTTGGTGAAGATCTGAGTATGTAGTTTTTGACCTTATCTGGAACCTCTCATCTGAAAATTTGAAAATTCCTAAAAAATCCGTCCAAAATCTTGATGAAACCAATCTCTTGTTTTGTACGTTTTTCCCACGTGTCTTGAGATCCAATGTATCCCTGCAAAGTTTGGTGAAGACCTGAGTATGTAGTTTTTGACCTTATCTGGAACCTCATTTCTGAAAATTCGAAAATTCCTCAAAAATTCGTCCAAAATCTTGATGTCTCCAATCTCTTGTTTTGTACGTTTTTTCCACGTGTCTTGACATCCAATGTATCCCTGCAAAGTTTGGTGAAGATCTGAGTATGTAGTTTTTGACCTTATCTGGAACCTCCTATCTGAAAATTTGAAAATTCTTAAAATATTCGTCCAAAATCTTGATGTCTCCAATCTCTTCTTTTGTACGTTTTTTCCACGTGTCTTGACATCCAATGTATGCCTGCAAAGTTTGGTGAAGATCTGAGTATGTCGTTTTTGACCTTATCTGGAACCTCCTTTCTGAAAATTTGAAAATTCTTAAAAAATTCGTCCAAAATCTTGACGTCCCCAATCCTATGTTTTGTATGTTTTTCCACGTGTCTTGACATCCAATGTATCCCTGCAAAGTTTGGTGAAGATCTGAGTATGTAGTTTTTGACCTTTTCTGGAACCTCCTATCTGAAAATTTGAAAATTGTTAAAAAATTCGTCCAAAATCTTGATGTCTCCAATCTCTTGTTTTGTACGTTTTTCCCACGTGTCTTGACATCCAATGTATCCCTGCAATGTTTGGTGAAGATCTGAGTATGTAGTTTTTGACCTTATCTGGAACCTCATTTCTGAAAATTTGAAAATTCCTCAAAAATTCGTCCAAAATCATGATGTCTCCAATCTCTTGTTTTGTACGTTTTTCCCACGTGTCTTGACATCCAATGCATCCCTGCAAATTTTGGTGAAGATCTGAGTATGTCGTTTTTGACCTTATCTGGAACATCCTTTCTCAAAATTTGAAAATTCTTAAAAAATTCGTCCGAAATCTTGACGTCTCCAATCTCTTGTTTTGTACGTTTTTTCCACGTGTCTTGACATCCAATGTATCCCTGCAAAGTTTGGTGAAGATCCGAGTATGTAGTTTTTGACCTTATCTGGAACCTCCCATCTGAAAATTTGAAAATTCCTAAAAAATCCGTCCAAAATCTTGATGACCCCAATTTCTTGATTTGTACGTCTTTTCCCCGTGTCTTGACATCCAATGTATCCCTGCAACGTTTGGTGAAGATCTGAGTATGTAGTTTTTGACCTTATCTGGAACCTCCTATCTGAAAATTTGAAAATTCTTAAAAAATTCGTCCAAAATCTTGATGTCTCCAATCTCTTGTTTTGTACGTTTATCCCACGTGTCTTGACATCCAATGTATCCCTGCAAAGTTTGGTGAAGATCTGAGTATGTAGTTTTTGATCTTATCTGGAACCTCATTTCTGAAAATTTGAAAATTCCTCAAAAATTCGTCCAAAATCTTGATGTCTCCAATCTCTTGTTTTGTACGTTTTTTCCACGTGTCTTGACATCCAATGTATCCCTGCAAAGTTTGGTGAAGATCTGAGTATGTAGTTTTTGACCTTATCTGGAACCTCCTATCTGAAAATTTGAAAATTCTTAAAAAATTCGTCCAAAATCTTGATGTCTCCAATCTCTTGTTTTGTACGTTTTTTCCACGTGTCTTGACATTCAATGTATCCCTGCATAATTTGGTGAAGATCTGAGTATGTAGTTTTTGACCTTATCTGGAACCTCCCATCTGAAAATTTGAAAATTCTTAAAAAATTCGTGGAAAATCTTGATGTGTCCAATCTCTTGTTTTGTACGTTTTTTCCACGTGTCTTGACATCCAATGTATCTATGCAATGTTTGGTGAAGGTCTGAGTATGTAGTTTTTGACTTTATATGGAACCTCCTATCTGAAAATTTGAAAATTCTTAAAAATTTTGACCAAAATCTTGATGTCCCCAATCCTATGTTTTGTATGTTTTTTCCACGTGTCTTGACATCCAATGTATCCCTGCAAAGTTTGGTGAAGATCTGAGTATGTCGTTTTTGACCTTATCTGGAACATCCTTTCTGAAAATTTGAAAATTCATAAAAAATTCGTCCAAAATCTTGATGTCTCCAATCTCTTGTTTTGTACGTTTTTTCCACGTGTCTTGACATCCAATGTATCCCTGCAAAGATTGGTGAAGATCTGAGTATGTAGTTTTTGACCTTATCTGGAACCTCTCATCTGAAAATTTGAAAATTCCTAAAAAATCCGTCCAAAATCTTGATGAAACCAATCTCTTGTTTTGTACGTTTTTCCCACGTGTCTTGAGATCCAATGTATCCCTGCAAAGTTTGGTGAAGACCTGAGTATGTAGTTTTTGACCTTATCTGGAACCTCATTTCTGAAAATTCGAAAATTCCTCAAAAATTCGTCCAAAATCTTGATGTCTCCAATCTCTTGTTTTGTACGTTTTTTCCACGTGTCTTGACATCCAATGTATCCCTGCAAAGTTTGGTGAAGATCTGAGTATGTAGTTTTTGACCTTATCTGGAACCTCCTATCTGAAAATTTGAAAATTCTTAAAATATTCGTCCAAAATCTTGATGTCTCCAATCTCTTCTTTTGTACGTTTTTTCCACGTGTCTTGACATCCAATGTATGCCTGCAAAGTTTGGTGAAGATCTGAGTATGTCGTTTTTGACCTTATCTGGAACCTCTCATCTGAAAATTTGAAAATTCATAAAAAATTCGTCCAAAATCTTGATGTCTCCAATCTCTTGTTTTGTACGTTTTTTCCACGTGTCTTGACATCCAATGTATCCCTGCAAAGTTTGGTGAAGATCTGAGTATGTAGTTTTTGACCTTATCTGGAACCTCTCATCTGAAAATTTGAAAATTCCTAAAAAATCCGTCCAAAATCTTGATGAAACCAATCTCTTGTTTTGTACGTTTTTCCCACGTGTCTTGAGATCCAATGTATCCCTGCAAAGTTTGGTGAAGACCTGAGTATGTAGTTTTTGACCTTATCTGGAACCTCATTTCTGAAAATTCGAAAATTCCTCAAAAATTCGTCCAAAATCTTGATGTCTCCAATCTCTTGTTTTGTACGTTTTTTCCACGTGTCTTGACATCCAATGTATCCCTGCAAAGTTTGGTGAAGATCTGAGTATGTAGTTTTTGACCTTATCTGGAACCTCCTATCTGAAAATTTGAAAATTCTTAAAATATTCGTCCAAAATCTTGATGTCTCCAATCTCTTCTTTTGTACGTTTTTTAAACGTGTCTTGACATCCAATGTATCCCTGCAAAGTTTGGTGAAGATCTGAGTATGTAGTTTTTGACCTTATCTGGAACCTCTCATCTGAAAATTTGAAAATTCCTAAAAAATCCGTCCAAAATCTTGATGAAACCAATCTCTTGTTTTGTACGTTTTTCCCACGTGTCTTGAGATCCAATGTATCCCTGCAAAGTTTGGTGAAGACCTGAGTATGTAATTTTTGACCTTATCTGGAACCTCATTTCTGAAAATTCGAGAATTCCTCAAAAATTCGTCCAAAATCTTGATGTCTCCAATCTCTTGTTTTGTAGGTTTTTTCCACGTGTCTTGACATCCAATGTATCCCTGCAAAGTTTGGTGAAGATCTGAGTATGTAGTTTTTGACCTTATCTGGAACCTCCTATCTGAAAATTTGAAAATTCTTAAAATATTCGTCCAAAATCTTGATGTCTCCAATCTCTTCTTTTGTACGTTTTTTCCACGTGTCTTGACATCCAATGTATGCCTGCAAAGTTTGGTGAAGATCTGAGTATGTCGTTTTTGACCTTATCTGGAACCTCCTTTCTGAAAATTTGAAAATTCTTAAAAAATTCGTCCAAAATCTTGATGTCCCCAATCCTATGTTTTGTATGTTTTTCCACGTGTCTTGACATCCAATGTATCCCTGCAAAGTTTGGTGAAGATCTGAGTATGTAGTTTTTGACCTTTTCTGGAACCTCCTATCTGAAAATTTGAAAATTGTTAAAAAATTCGTCCAAAATCTTGATGTCTCCAATCTCTTGTTTTGTACGTTTTTCCCACGTGTCTTGACATCCAATGTATCCCTGCAATGTTTGGTGAAGATCTGAGTATGTAGTTTTTGACCTTATCTGGAACCTCATTTCTGAAAATTTGAAAATTCCTCAAAAATTCGTCCAAAATCATGATGTCTCCAATCTCTTGTTTTGTACGTTTTTCCCACGTGTCTTGACATCCAATGCATCCCTGCAAATTTTGGTGAAGATCTGAGTATGTCGTTTTTGACCTTATCTGGAACATCCTTTCTCAAAATTTGAAAATTCTTAAAAAATTCGTCCGAAATCTTGACGTCTCCAATCTCTTGTTTTGTACGTTTTTTCCACGTGTCTTGACATCCAATGTATCCCTGCAAAGTTTGGTGAAGATCCGAGTATGTAGTTTTTGACCTTATCTGGAACCTCCCATCTGAAAATTTGAAAATTCCTAAAAAATCCGTCCAAAATCTTGATGACCCCAATCTCTTGATTTGTACGTCTTTTCCCCGTGTCTTGACATCCAATGTATCCCTGCAAAGTTTGGTGAAGATCTGAGTATGTAGTTTTTGACCTTATCTGGAACCTCCTATCTGAAAATTTGAAAATTCTTAAAAAATTCGTCCAAAATCTTGATGTCTCCAATCTCTTGTTTTGTACGTTTTTCCCACGTGTCTTGACATCCAATGTATCCCTGCAAAGTTTGGTGAAGATCTGAGTATGTAGTTTTTGACCTTATCTGGAACCTCATTTCTGAAAATTTTGAAAATTCTTAAAAAATTCGTCCAAAATCTTGATGTCTCCAATCTCTTGTTTTGTACGTTTTTCCCACGTGTCTTGACATCCAATGTATCCCTGCAAAGTTTGGTGAAGATCTGAGTATGTAGTTTTTGATCTTATCTGGAACCTCATTTCTGAAAATTTGAAAATTCCTCAAAAATTCGTCCAAAATCTTGATGTCTCCAATCTCTTGTTTTGTACGTTTTTTCCACGTGTCTTGACATTCAATGTATCCCTGCATAGTTTGGTGAAGATCTGAGTATGTAGTTTTTGACCTTATCTGGAACCTCCCATCTGAAAATTTGAAAATTCTTAAAAAATTCGTGGAAAATCTTGATGTCTCCAATCTCTTGTTTTGTACGTTTTTTCCACGTGTCTTGACATCCAATGTATCTATGCAATGTTTGGTGAAGGTCTGAGTATGTAGTTTTTGACCTTATATGGAACCTCCTATCTGAAAATTTGAAAATTCTTAAAAAATTTGACCAAAATCTTGATGTCCCCAATCCTATGTTTTGTATGTTTTTTCCACGTGTCTTGACATCCAATGTATCTCTGCAAAGTTTGGTGAAGATCTGAGTATGTCGCTTTTGACCTTATCTGGAACATCCTATCTGAAAATTTGAAAATTCTTAAAAAATTCGTCCAAAATCTTGATGTCTCCAATCTCTTGTTTTGTACGTTTTTCCACGTGTCTTGACATCCAATGTATCCCTGCAAAGTTTGGTGAAGACCTGAGTATGTAGTTTTTGACCTTATCTGGAACCTCATTTCTGAAAATTCGAAAATTCCTCAAAAATTCGTCCAAAATCTTGATGTCTCCAATCTCTTGTTTTGTACGTTTTTTCCACGTGTCTTGACATCCAATGTATCCCTGCAAAGTTTGGTGAAGATCTGAGTATGTAGTTTTTGACCTTATCTGGAACCTCCTATCTGAAAATTTGAAAATTCTTAAAATATTCGTCCAAAATCTTGATGTCTCCAATCTCTTCTTTTGTACGTTTTTTCCACGTGTCTTGACATCCAATGTATCCCTGCAAAGTTTGGTGAAGATCTGAGTATGTAGTTTTTGACCTTATCTGGAACCTCCCATCTGAAAATTTGAAAATTCTTAAAATATTCGTCCAAAATCTTGATGTCTCCAATCTCTTCTTTTGTACGTTTTTTCCACGTGTCTTGACATCCAATGTATCCCTGCAAAGTTTGGTGAAGATCTGAGTATGTAGTTTTTGACCTTATCTGGAACCTCTCATCTGAAAATTTGAAAATTCCTAAAAAATCCGTCCAATATCTTGATGAAACCAATCTCTTGTTTTGTACGTTTTTCCCACGTGTCTTGAGATCCAATGTATCCCTGCAAAGTTTGGTGAAGACCTGAGTATGTAGTTTTTGACCTTATCTGGAACCTCATTTCTGAAAATTCGAAAATTCCTCAAAAATTCGTCCAAAATCTTGATGTCTCCAATCTCTTGTTTTGTACGTTTTTTCCACGTGTCTTGACATCCAATGTATCCCTGCAAAGTTTGGTGAAGATCTGAGTATGTAGTTTTTGACCTTATCTGGAACCTCCTATCTGAAAATTTGAAAATTCTTAAAATATTCGTCCAAAATCTTGATGTCTCCAATCTCTTCTTTTGTACGTTTTTTCCACGTGTCTTGACATCCAATGTATGCCTGCAAAGTTTGGTGAAGATCTGAGTATGTCGTTTTTGACCTTATCTGGAACCTCCTTTCTGAAAATTTGAAAATTCTTAAAAAATTCGTCCAAAATCTTGATGTCCCCAATCCTATGTTTTGTATGTTTTTCCACGTGTCTTGACATCCAATGTATCCCTGCAAAGTTTGGTGAAGATCTGAGTATGTAGTTTTTGACCTTATCTGGAACCTCCTATCTGAAAATTTGAAAATTCTTAAAATATTCGTCCAAAATCTTGATGTCTCCAATCTCTTCTTTTGTACGTTTTTTCCACGTGTCTTGACATCCAATGTATGCCTGCAAAGTTTGGTGAAGATCTGAGTATGTCGTTTTTGACCTTATCTGGAACCTCCTTTCTGAAAATTTGAAAATTCTTAAAAAATTCGTCCAAAATCTTGATGTCCCCAATCCTATGTTTTGTATGTTTTTCCACGTGTCTTGACATCCAATGTATCCCTGCAAAGTTTGGTGAAGATCTGAGTATGTAGTTTTTGACCTTTTCTGGAACCTCCTATCTGAAAATTTGAAAATTGTTAAAAAATTCGTCCAAAATCTTGATGTCTCCAATCTCTTGTTTTGTACGTTTTTCCCACGTGTCTTGACATCCAATGTATCCCTGCAATGTTTGGTGAAGATCTGAGTATGTAGTTTTTGACCTTATCTGGAACCTCATTTCTGAAAATTTGAAAATTCCTCAAAAATTCGTCCAAAATCATGATGTCTCCAATCTCTTGTTTTGTACGTTTTTCCTACGTGTCTTGACATCCAATGCATCCCTGCAAATTTTGGTGAAGATCTGAGTATGTCGTTTTTGACCTTATCTGGAACATCCTTTCTCAAAATTTGAAAATTCTTAAAAAATTCGTCCGAAATCTTGACGTCTCCAATCTCTTGTTTTGTACGTTTTTTCCACGTGTCTTGACATCCAATGTATCCCTGCAAAGTTTGGTGAAGATCCGAGTATGTAGTTTTTGACCTTATCTGGAACCTCCCATCTGAAAATTTGAAAATTCCTAAAAAATCCGTCCAAAATCTTGATGACCCCAATTTCTTGATTTGTACGTCTTTTCCCCGTGTCTTGACATCCAATGTATCCCTGCAACGTTTGGTGAAGATCTGAGTATGTAGTTTTTGACCTTATCTGGAACCTCCTATCTGAAAATTTGAAAATTCTTAAAAAATTCGTCCAAAATCTTGATGTCTCCAATCTCTTGTTTTGTACGTTTTTCCCACGTGTCTTGACATCCAATGTATCCCTGCAAAGTTTGGTGAAGATCTGAGTATGTAGTTTTTTATCTTATCTGGAACCTCATTTCTGAAAATTTGAAAATTCCTCAAAAATTCGTCCAAAATCTTGATGTCTCCAATCTCTTGTTTTGTACGTTTTTTCCACGTGTCTTGACATCCAATGTATCCCTGCAAAGTTTGGTGAAGATCTGAGTATGTAGTTTTTGACCTTATCTGGAACCTCCTATCTGAAAATTTGAAAATTCTTAAAAAATTCGTCCAAAATCTTGATGTCTCCAATCTCTTGTTTTGTACGTTTTTTCCACGTGTCTTGACATTCAATGTATCCCTGCATAATTTGGTGAAGATCTGAGTATGTAGTTTTTGACCTTATCTGGAACCTCCCATCTGAAAATTTGAAAATTCTTAAAAAATTCGTGGAAAATCTTGATGTCTCCAATCTCTTGTTTTGTACGTTTTTTCCACGTGTCTTGACATCCAATGTATCTATGCAATGTTTGGTGAAGGTCTGAGTATGTAGTTTTTGACCTTATATGGAACCTCCTATCTGAAAATTTGAAAATTCTTAAAAATTTTGACCGAAATCTTGATGTCCCCAATCCTATGTTTTGTATGTTTTTTCCACGTGTCTTGACATCCAATGTATCTCTGCAAAGTTTGGTGAAGATCTGAGTATGTCGCTTTTGACCTTATCTGGAACATCCTATCTGAAAATTTGAAAATTCTTAAAAAATTCGTCCAAAATCTTGATGTCTCCAATCTCTTGTTTTGTACGTTTTTCCACGTGTCTTGTTATCCAATGTATCCCTGCAATGTTTGGTGAAGATCTGAGTATGTAGTTTTTGACCTTATATGGAACCCCCTATCTGAAAATTTGAAAATTCTTAAAAAATTTGACCAAAATCTTGATGTCCCCAATCCTATGTTTTGTATGTTTTTTCCACGTGTCTTGACATCCAATGTATCCCTGCAAAGTTTGGTGAAGATCTGAGTATGTCGTTTTTGACCTTATCTGGAACATCCTTTCTGAAAATTTGAAAATTCATAAAAAATTCGTCCAAAATCTTGATGTCTCCAATCTCTTGTTTTGTACGTTTTTTCCACGTGTCTTGACATCCAATGTATCCCTGCAAAGTTTGGTGAAGATCTGAGTATGTAGTTTTTGACCTTATCTGGAACCTCTCATCTGAAAATTTGAAAATTCCTAAAAAATCCGTCCAAAATCTTGATGAAACCAATCTCTTGTTTTGTACGTTTTTCCCACGTGTCTTGAGATCCAATGTATCCCTGCAAAGTTTGGTGAAGACCTGAGTATGTAGTTTTTGACCTTATCTGGAACCTCATTTCTGAAAATTCGAAAATTCCTCAAAAATTCGTCCAAAATCTTGATGTCTCCAATCTCTTGTTTTGTACGTTTTTTCCACGTGTCTTGACATCCAATGTATCCCTGCAAAGTTTGGTGAAGATCTGAGTATGTAGTTTTTGACCTTATATGGAACCTCCCATCTGAAAATTTGAAAATTCTTAAAATATTCGTCCAAAATCTTGATGTCTCCAATCTCTTCTTTTGTACGTTTTTTCCACGTGTCTTGACATCCAATGTATGCCTGCAAAGTTTGGTGAAGATCTGAGTATGTCGTTTTTGACCTTATCTGGAACCTCTCATCTGAAAATTTGAAAATTCATAAAAATTTCGTCCAAAATCTTGATGTCTCCAATCTCTTGTTTTGTACGTTTTTTCCACGTGTCTTGACATCCAATGTATCCCTGCAAAGTTTGGTGAAGATCTGAGTATGTAGTTTTTGACCTTATCTGGAACCTCTCATCTGAAAATTTGAAAATTCCTAAAAAATCCGTCCAAAATCTTGATGAAACCAATCTCTTGTTTTGTACGTTTTTCCCACGTGTCTTGAGATCCAATGTATCCCTGCAAAGTTTGGTGAAGACCTGAGTATGTAGTTTTTGACCTTATCTGGAACCTCATTTCTGAAAATTCGAAAATTCCTCAAAAATTCGTCCAAAATCTTGATGTCTCCAATCTCTTGTTTTGTACGTTTTTTCCACGTGTCTTGACATCCAATGTATCCCTGCAAAGTTTGGTGAAGATCTGAGTATGTAGTTTTTGACCTTATCTGGAACCTCCTATCTGAAAATTTGAAAATTCTTAAAATATTCGTCCAAAATCTTGATGTCTCCAATCTCTTCTTTTGTACGTTTTTTCCACGTGTCTTGACATCCAATGTATCCCTGCAAAGTTTGGTGAAGATCTGAGTATGTAGTTTTTGACCTTATCTGGAACCTCTCATCTGAAAATTTGAAAATTCCTAAAAAATCCGTCCAAAATCTTGATGAAACCAATCTCTTGTTTTGTACGTTTTTCCCACGTGTCTTGAGATCCAATGTATCCCTGCAAAGTTTGGTGAAGACCTGAGTATGTAGTTTTTGACCTTATCTGGAACCTCATTTCTGAAAATTCGAGAATTCCTCAAAAATTCGTCCAAAATCTTGATGTCTCCAATCTCTTGTTTTGTACGTTTTTTCCACGTGTCTTGACATCCAATGTATCCCTGCAAAGTTTGGTGAAGATCTGAGTATGTAGTTTTTGACCTTATCTGGAACCTCCTATCTGAAAATTTGAAAATTCTTAAAATATTCGTCCAAAATCTTGATGTCTCCAATCTCTTCTTTTGTACGTTTTTTCCACGTGTCTTGACATCCAATGTATGCCTGCAAAGTTTGGTGAAGATCTGAGTATGTCGTTTTTGACCTTATCTGGAACCTCCTTTCTGAAAATTTGAAAATTCTTAAAAAATTCGTCCAAAATCTTGATGTCCCCAATCCTATGTTTTGTATGTTTTTCCACGTGTCTTGACATCCAATGTATCCCTGCAAAGTTTGGTGAAGATCTGAGTATGTAGTTTTTGACCTTTTCTGGAACCTCCTATCTGAAAATTTGAAAATTGTTAAAAAATTCGTCCAAAATCTTGATGTCTCCAATCTCTTGTTTTGTACGTTTTTCCCACGTGTCTTGACATCCAATGTATCCCTGCAATGTTTGGTGAAGATCTGAGTATGTAGTTTTTGACCTTATCTGGAACCTCATTTCTGAAAATTTGAAAATTCCTCAAAAATTCGTCCAAAATCATGATGTCTCCAATCTCTTGTTTTGTACGTTTTTCCCACGTGTCTTGACATCCAATGCATCCCTGCAAATTTTGGTGAAGATCTGAGTATGTCGTTTTTGACCTTATCTGGAACATCCTTTCTCAAAATTTGAAAATTCTTAAAAAATTCGTCCGAAATCTTGACGTCTCCAATCTCTTGTTTTGTACGTTTTTTCCACGTGTCTTGACATCCAATGTATCCCTGCAAAGTTTGGTGAAGATCCGAGTATGTAGTTTTTGACCTTATCTGGAACCTCCCATCTGAAAATTTGAAAATTCCTAAAAAATCCGTCCAAAATCTTGATGACCCCAATCTCTTGTTTTGTACGTCTTTTCCCCGTGTCTTGACATCCAATGTATCCCTGCAAAGTTTGGTGAAGATCTGAGTATGTAGTTTTTGACCTTATCTGGAACCTCCTATCTGAAAATTTGAAAATTCTTAAAAAATTCGTCCAAAACCTTGATGTCTCCAATCTCTTGTTTTGTACGTTTTTCCCACGTGTCTTGACATCCAATGTATCCCTGCAAAGTTTGGTGAAGATCTGAGTATGTAGTTTTTGACCTTATCTGGAACCTCATTTCTGAAAATTTGAAAATTCCTCAAAAATTCGTCCAAAATCTTGATGTCTCCAATCTCTTGTTTTGTACGTTTTTCCCACGTGTCTTGACATCCAATGTATCCCTGCAAAGTTTGGTGAAGATCTGAGTATGTCGTTTTTGACCTTATCTGGAACATCCTTTCTCAAAATTTGAAAATTCTTAAAAAATTCGTCCGAAATCTTGACGTCTCCAATCTCTTGTTTTGTACGTTTTTTCCACGTGTCTTGACATCCAATGTATCCCTGCAAAGTTTGGTGAAGATCCGAGTATGTAGTTTTTGACCTTATCTGGAACCTCCCATCTGAAAATTTGAAAATTCCTAAAAAATCCGTCCAAAATCTTGATGACCCCAATCTCTTGATTTGTACGTCTTTTCCCCGTGTCTTGACATCCAATGTATCCCTGCAAAGTTTGGTGAAGATCTGAGTATGTAGTTTTTGACCTTATCTGGAACCTCCTATCTGAAAATTTGAAAATTCTTAAAATATTCGTCCAAAATCTTGATGTCTCCAATCTCTTCTTTTGTACGTTTTTTCCACGTGTCTTGACATCCAATGTATGCCTGCAAAGTTTGGTGAAGATCTGAGTATGTCGTTTTTGACCTTATCTGGAACCTCCTTTCTGAAAATTTGAAAATTCTTAAAAAATTCGTCCAAAATCTTGATGTCCCCAATCCTATGTTTTGTATGTTTTTCCACGTGTCTTGACATCCAATGTATCCCTGCAAAGTTTGGTGAAGATCTGAGTATGTAGTTTTTGAACTTTTCTGGAACCTCCTATCTGAAAATTTGAAAATTGTTAAAAAATTCGTCCAAAATCTTGATGTCTCCAATCTCTTGTTTTGTACGTTTTTCCCACGTGTCTTGACATCCAATGTATCCCTGCAATGTTTGGTGAAGATCTGAGTATGTAGTTTTTGACCTTATCTGGAACCTCATTTCTGAAAATTTGAAAATTCCTCAAAAATTCGTCCAAAATCATGATGTCTCCAATCTCTTGTTTTGTACGTTTTTCCCACGTGTCTTGACATCCAATGCATCCCTGCAAATTTTGGTGAAGATCTGAGTATGTCGTTTTTGACCTTATCTGGAACATCCTTTCTCAAAATTTGAAAATTCTTAAAAAATTCGTCCGAAATCTTGACGTCTCCAATCTCTTGTTTTGTACGTTTTTTCCACGTGTCTTGACATCCAATGTATCCCTGCAAAGTTTGGTGAAGATCCGAGTATGTAGTTTTTGACCTTATCTGGAACCTCCCATCTGAAAATTTGAAAATTCCTAAAAAATCCGTCCAAAATCTTGATGACCCCAATCTCTTGTTTTGTACGTCTTTTCCCCGTGTCTTGACATCCAATGTATCCCTGCAAAGTTTGGTGAAGATCTGAGTATGTAGTTTTTGACCTTATCTGGAACCTCCTATCTGAAAATTTGAAAATTCTTAAAAAATTCGTCCAAAACCTTGATGTCTCCAATCTCTTGTTTTGTACGTTTTTCCCACGTGTCTTGACATCCAATGTATCCCTGCAAAGTTTGGTGAAGATCTGAGTATGTAGTTTTTGACCTTATCTGGAACCTCATTTCTGAAAATTTGAAAATTCCTCAAAAATTCGTCCAAAATCTTGATGTCTCCAATCTCTTGTTTTGTACGTTTTTCCCACGTGTCTTGACATCCAATGTATCCCTGCAAAGTTTGGTGAAGATCTGAGTATGTCGTTTTTGACCTTATCTGGAACATCCTTTCTCAAAATTTGAAAATTCTTAAAAAATTCGTCCGAAATCTTGACGTCTCCAATCTCTTGTTTTGTACGTTTTTTCCACGTGTCTTGACATCCAATGTATCCCTGCAAAGTTTGGTGAAGATCTGAGTATGTAGTTTTTGACCTTATCTGGAACCTCTCATCTGAAAATTTGAAAATTCCTAAAAAATCCGTCCAAAATCTTGATGAAACCAATCTCTTGTTTTGTACGTTTTTCCCACGTGTCTTGAGATCCAATGTATCCCTGCAAAGTTTGGTGAAGACCTGAGTATGTAGTTTTTGACCTTATCTGGAACCTCATTTCTGAAAATTCGAAAATTCCTCAAAAATTCGTCCAAAATCTTGATGTCTCCAATCTCTTGTTTTGTACGTTTTTTCCACGTGTCTTGACATCCAATGTATCCCTGCAAAGTTTGGTGAAGATCTGAGTATGTAGTTTTTGACCTTATCTGGAACCTCCTATCTGAAAATTTGAAAATTCTTAAAATATTCGTCCAAAATCTTGATGTCTCCAATCTCTTCTTTTGTACGTTTTTTCCACGTGTCTTGACATCCAATGTATCCCTGCAAAGTTTGGTGAAGATCTGAGTATGTAGTTTTTGACCTTATCTGGAACCTCTCATCTGAAAATTTGAAAATTCCTAAAAAATCCGTCCAAAATCTTGATGAAACCAATCTCTTGTTTTGTACGTTTTTCCCACGTGTCTTGAGATCCAATGTATCCCTGCAAAGTTTGGTGAAGACCTGAGTATGTAGTTTTTGACCTTATCTGGAACCTCATTTCTGAAAATTCGAGAATTCCTCAAAAATTCGTCCAAAATCTTGATGTCTCCAATCTCTTGTTTTGTACGTTTTTTCCACGTGTCTTGACATCCAATGTATCCCTGCAAAGTTTGGTGAAGATCTGAGTATGTAGTTTTTGACCTTATCTGGAACCTCATTTCTGAAAATTTGAAAATTCTTAAAATATTCGTCCAAAATCTTGATGTCTCCAATCTCTTCTTTTGTACGTTTTTTCCACGTGTCTTGACATCCAATGTATGCCTGCAAAGTTTGGTGAAGATCTGAGTATGTCGTTTTTGACCTTATCTGGAACCTCCTTTCTGAAAATTTGAAAATTCTTAAAAAATTCGTCCAAAATCTTGATGTCCCCAATCCTATGTTTTGTATGTTTTTCCACGTGTCTTGACATCCAATGTATCCCTGCAAAGTTTGGTGAAGATCTGAGTATGTAGTTTTTGACCTTTTCTGGAACCTCCTATCTGAAAATTTGAAAATTGTTAAAAAATTCGTCCAAAATCTTGATGTCTCCAATCTCTTGTTTTGTACGTTTTTCCCACGTGTCTTGACATCCAATGTATCCCTGCAATGTTTGGTGAAGATCTGAGTATGTAGTTTTTGACCTTATCTGGAACCTCATTTCTGAAAATTTGAAAATTCCTCAAAAATTCGTCCAAAATCATGATGTCTCCAATCTCTTGTTTTGTACGTTTTTCCCACGTGTCTTGACATCCAATGCATCCCTGCAAATTTTGGTGAAGATCTGAGTATGTCGTTTTTGACCTTATCTGGAACATCCTTTCTCAAAATTTGAAAATTCTTAAAAAATTCGTCCGAAATCTTGACGTCTCCAATCTCTTGTTTTGTACGTTTTTTCCACGTGTCTTGACATCCAATGTATCCCTGCAAAGTTTGGTGAAGATCCGAGTATGTAGTTTTTGACCTTATCTGGAACCTCCCATCTGAAAATTTGAAAATTCCTAAAAAATCCGTCCAAAATCTTGATGACCCCAATCTCTTGTTTTGTACGTCTTTTCCCCGTGTCTTGACATCCAATGTATCCCTGCAAAGTTTGGTGAAGATCTGAGTATGTAGTTTTTGACCTTATCTGGAACCTCCTATCTGAAAATTTGAAAATTCTTAAAAAATTCGTCCAAAACCTTGATGTCTCCAATCTCTTGTTTTGTACGTTTTTCCCACGTGTCTTGACATCCAATGTATCCCTGCAAAGTTTGGTGAAGATCTGAGTATGTAGTTTTTGACCTTATCTGGAACCTCATTTCTGAAAATTTGAAAATTCCTCAAAAATTCGTCCAAAATCTTGATGTCTCCAATCTCTTGTTTTGTACGTTTTTCCCACGTGTCTTGACATCCAATGTATCCCTGCAAAGTTTGGTGAAGATCTGAGTATGTCGTTTTTGACCTTATCTGGAACATCCTTTCTCAAAATTTGAAAATTCTTAAAAAATTCGTCCGAAATCTTGACGTCTCCAATCTCTTGTTTTGTACGTTTTTTCCACGTGTCTTGACATCCAATGTATCCCTGCAAAGTTTGGTGAAGATCCGAGTATGTAGTTTTTGACCTTATCTGGAACCTCCCATCTGAAAATTTGAAAATTCCTAAAAAATCCGTCCAAAATCTTGATGACCCCAATCTCTTGATTTGTACGTCTTTTCCCCGTGTCTTGACATCCAATGTATCCCTGCAAAGTTTGGTGAAGATCTGAGTATGTAGTTTTTGACCTTATCTGGAACCTCCTATCTGAAAATTTGAAAATTCTTAAAAAATTCGTCCAAAATCTTGATGTCTCCAATCTCTTGTTTTGTACGTTTTTCCCACGTGTCTTGACATCCAATGTATCCCTGCAAAGTTTGGTGAAGATCTGAGTATGTAGTTTTTGACCTTATCTGGAACCTCATTTCTGAAAATTTTGAAAATTCTTAAAAAATTCGTCCAAAATCTTGATGTCTCCAATCTCTTGTTTTGTACGTTTTTCCCACGTGTCTTGACATCCAATGTATCCCTGCAAAGTTTGGTGAAGATCTGAGTATGTAGTTTTTGATCTTATCTGGAACCTCATTTCTGAAAATTTGAAAATTCCTCAAAAATTCGTCCAAAATCTTGATGTCTCCAATCTCTTGTTTTGTACGTTTTTTCCACGTGTCTTGACATTCAATGTATCCCTGCATAGTTTGGTGAAGATCTGAGTATGTAGTTTTTGACCTTATCTGGAACCTCCCATCTGAAAATTTGAAAATTCTTAAAAAATTCGTGGAAAATCTTGATGTCTCCAATCTCTTGTTTTTTACGTTTTTTCCACGTGTCTTGACATCCAATGTATCTATGCAATGTTTGGTGAAGGTCTGAGTATGTAGTTTTTGACCTTATATGGAACCTCCTATCTGAAAATTTGAAAATTCTTAAAAAATTTGACCAAAATCTTGATGTCCCCAATCCTATGTTTTGTATGTTTTTTCCACGTGTCTTGACATCCAATGTATCTCTGCAAAGTTTGGTGAAGATCTGAGTATGTCGCTTTTGACCTTATCTGGAACATCCTATCTGAAAATTTGAAAATTCTTAAAAAATTCGTCCAAAATCTTGATGTCTCCAATCTCTTGTTTTGTACGTTTTTCCACGTGTCTTGACATCCAATGTATCCCTGCAAAGTTTGGTGAAGACCTGAGTATGTAGTTTTTGACCTTATCTGGAACCTCATTTCTGAAAATTCGAAAATTCCTCAAAAATTCGTCCAAAATCTTGATGTCTCCAATCTCTTGTTTTGTACGTTTTTTCCACGTGTCTTGACATCCAATGTATCCCTGCAAAGTTTGGTGAAGATCTGAGTATGTAGTTTTTGACCTTATCTGGAACCTCCTATCTGAAAATTTGAAAATTCTTAAAATATTCGTCCAAAATCTTGATGTCTCCAATCTCTTCTTTTGTACGTTTTTTCCACGTGTCTTGACATCCAATGTATGCCTGCAAAGTTTGGTGAAGATCTGAGTATGTCGTTTTTGACCTTATCTGGAACCTCTCATCTGAAAATTTGAAAATTCATAAAAAATTCGTCCAAAATCTTGATGTCTCCAATCTCTTGTTTTGTACGTTTTTTCCACGTGTCTTGACATCCAATGTATCCCTGCAAAGTTTGGTGAAGATCTGAGTATGTAGTTTTTGACCTTATCTGGAACCTCTCATCTGAAAATTTGAAAATTCCTAAAAAATCCGTCCAAAATCTTGATGAAACCAATCTCTTGTTTTGTACGTTTTTCCCACGTGTCTTGAGATCCAATGTATCCCTGCAAAGTTTGGTGAAGACCTGAGTATGTAGTTTTTGACCTTATCTGGAACCTCATTTCTGAAAATTCGAAAATTCCTCAAAAATTCGTCCAAAATCTTGATGTCTCCAATCTCTTGTTTTGTACGTTTTTTCCACGTGTCTTGACATCCAATGTATCCCTGCAAAGTTTGGTGAAGATCTGAGTATGTAGTTTTTGACCTTATCTGGAACCTCCTATCTGAAAATTTGAAAATTCTTAAAATATTATTCCAAAATCTTGATGTCTCCAATCTCTTCTTTTGTACGTTTTTTCCACGTGTCTTGACATCCAATGTATCCCTGCAAAGTTTGGTGAAGATCTGAGTATGTAGTTTTTGACCTTATCTGGAACCTCTCATCTGAAAATTTGAAAATTCCTAAAAAATCCGTCCAAAATCTTGATGAAACCAATCTCTTGTTTTGTACGTTTTTCCCACGTGTCTTGAGATCCAATGTATCCCTGCAAAGTTTGGTGAAGACCTGAGTATGTAGTTTTTGACCTTATCTGGAACCTCATTTCTGAAAATTCGAAAATTCCTCAAAAATTCGTCCAAAATCTTGATGTCTCCAATCTCTTGTTTTGTACGTTTTTTCCACGTGTCTTGACATCCAATGTATCCCTGCAAAGTTTGGTGAAGATCTGAGTATGTAGTTTTTGACCTTATCTGGAACCTCCTATCTGAAAATTTGAAAATTCTTAAAATATTCGTCCAAAATCTTGATGTCTCCAATCTCTTCTTTTGTACGTTTTTTCCACGTGTCTTGACATCCAATGTATGCCTGCAAAGTTTGGTGAAGATCTGAGTATGTCGTTTTTGACCTTATCTGGAACCTCCTTTCTGAAAATTTGAAAATTCTTAAAAAATTCGTCCAAAATCTTGATGTCCCCAATCCTATGTTTTGTATGTTTTTCCACGTGTCTTGACATCCAATGTATCCCTGCAAAGTTTGGTGAAGATCTGAGTATGTAGTTTTTGACCTTTTCTGGAACCTCCTATCTGAAAATTTGAAAATTGTTAAAAAATTCGTCCAAAATCTTGATGTCTCCAATCTCTTGTTTTGTACGTTTTTCCCACGTGTCTTGACATCCAATGTATCCCTGCAATGTTTGGTGAAGATCTGAGTATGTAGTTTTTGACCTTATCTGGAACCTCATTTCTGAAAATTTGAAAATTCCTCAAAAATTCGTCCAAAATCATGATGTCTCCAATCTCTTGTTTTGTACGTTTTTCCCACGTGTCTTGACATCCAATGCATCCCTGCAAATTTTGGTGAAGATCTGAGTATGTCGTTTTTGACCTTATCTGGAACATCCTTTCTCAAAATTTGAAAATTCTTAAAAAATTCGTCCGAAATCTTGACGTCTCCAATCTCTTGTTTTGTACGTTTTTTCCACGTGTCTTGACATCCAATGTATCCCTGCAAAGTTTGGTGAAGATCCGAGTATGTAGTTTTTGACCTTATCTGGAACCTCCCATCTGAAAATTTGAAAATTCCTAAAAAATCCGTCCAAAATCTTGATGACCCCAATCTCTTGTTTTGTACGTCTTTTCCCCGTGTCTTGACATCCAATGTATCCCTGCAAAGTTTGGTGAAGATCTGAGTATGTAGTTTTTGACCTTATCTGGAACCTCCTATCTGAAAATTTGAAAATTCTTAAAAAATTCGTCCAAAACCTTGATGTCTCCAATCTCTTGTTTTGTACGTTTTTCCCACGTGTCTTGACATCCAATGTATCCCTGCAAAGTTTGGTGAAGATCTGAGTATGTAGTTTTTGACCTTATCTGGAACCTCATTTCTGAAAATTTGAAAATTCCTCAAAAATTCGTCCAAAATCTTGATGTCTCCAATCTCTTGTTTTGTACGTTTTTCCCACGTGTCTTGACATCCAATGTATCCCTGCAAAGTTTGGTGAAGATCTGAGTATGTCGTTTTTGACCTTATCTGGAACATCCTTTCTCAAAATTTGAAAATTCTTAAAAAATTCGTCCGAAATCTTGACGTCTCCAATCTCTTGTTTTGTACGTTTTTTCCACGTGTCTTGACATCCAATGTATCCCTGCAAAGTTTGGTGAAGATCCGAGTATGTAGTTTTTGACCTTATCTGGAACCTCCCATCTGAAAATTTGAAAATTCCTAAAAAATCCGTCCAAAATCTTGATGACCCCAATCTCTTGATTTGTACGTCTTTTCCCCGTGTCTTGACATCCAATGTATCCCTGCAAAGTTTGGTGAAGATCTGAGTATGTAGTTTTTGACCTTATCTGGAACCTCCTATCTGAAAATTTGAAAATTCTTAAAAAATTCGTCCAAAATCTTGATGTCTCCAATCTCTTGTTTTGTACGTTTTTCCCACGTGTCTTGACATCCAATGTATCCCTGCAAAGTTTGGTGAAGATCTGAGTATGTAGTTTTTGACCTTATCTGGAACCTCATTTCTGAAAATTTTGAAAATTCCTCAAAAATTCGTCCAAAATCTTGATGTCTCCAATCTCTTGTTTTGTACGTTTTTTCCACGTGTCTTGACATCCAATGTATCCCTGCAAAGTTTGGTGAAGATCTGAGTATGTAGTTTTTGACCTTATCTGGAACCTCCTATCTGAAAATTTGAAAATTCTTAAAAAATTCGTCCAAAATCTTGATGTCTCCAATCTCTTGTTTTGTACGTTTTTTCCACGTGTCTTGACATTCAATGTATCCCTGCCTAGTTTGGTGAAGATCTGAGTATGTAGTTTTTGACCTTATCTGGAACCTCCCATCTGAAAATTTGAAAATTCTTAAAAAATTCGTGGAAAATCTTGATGTCTCCAATCTCTTGTTTTGTACGTTTTTTCCACGTGTCTTGACATCCAATGTATCTATGCAATGTTTGGTGAAGGTCTGAGTATGTAGTTTTTGACCTTATATGGAACCTCCTATCTGAAAATTTGAAAATTCTTAAAAAATTTGACCAAAATCTTGATGTCCCCAATCCTATGTTTTGTATGTTTTTTCCACGTGTCTTGACATCCAGTGTATCTCTGCAAAGTTTGGTGAAGATCTGAGTATGTCGCTTTTGACCTTATCTGGAACATCCTATCTGAAAATTTGAAGATTCTTAAAAAATTCGTCCAAAATCTTGATGTCTCCAATCTCTTGTTTTGTACGTTTTTCCACGTGTCTTGTTATCCAATGTATCCCTGCAATGTTTGGTGAAGATCTGAGTATGTAGTTTTTGACCTTATATGGAACCCCCTATCTGAAAATTTGAAAATTCTTAAAAAATTTGACCAAAATCTTGATGTCCCCAATCCTATGTTTTGTATGTTTTTTCCACGTGTCTTGACATCCAGTGTATCTCTGCAAAGTTTGGTGAAGATCTGAGTATGTCGCTTTTGACCTTATCTGGAACATCCTATCTGAAAATTTGAAGATTCTTAAAAAATCCGTCCAAAATCTTGATGACCCCAATCTCTTGTTTTGTACGTCTTTTCCCCGTGTCTTGACATCCAATGTATCCCTGCAAAGTTTGGTGAAGATCTGAGTATGTAGTTTTTGACCTTATCTGGAACCTCCTATCTGAAAATTTGAAAATTCTTAAAAAATTCGTCCAAAACCTTGATGTCTCCAATCTCTTGTTTTGTACGTTTTTCCCACGTGTCTTGACATCCAATGTATCCCTGCAAAGTTTGGTGAAGATCTGACTTTGTAGTTTTTGACCTTATCTGGAACCTCATTTCTGAAAATTTGAAAATTCCTCAAAAATTCGTCCAAAATCTTGATGTCTCCAATCTCTTGTTTTCTACGTTTTTCCCACGTGTCTTGACATCCAATGTATCCCTGCAAAGTTTGGTGAAGATCTGAGTATGTCGTTTTTGACCTTATCTGGAACATCCTTTCTCAAAATTTGAAAATTCTTAAAAAATTCGTCCGAAATCTTGACGTCTCCAATCTCTTGTTTTGTACGTTTTTTCCACGTGTCTTGACATCCAATGTATCCCTGCAAAGTTTGGTGAAGATCCGAGTATGTAGTTTTTGACCTTATCTGGAACCTCCCATCTGAAAATTTGAAAATTCCTAAAAAATCCGTCCAAAATCTTGATGACCCCAATCTCTTGATTTGTACGTCTTTTCCCCGTGTCTTGACATCCAATGTATCCCTGCAAAGTTTGGTGAAGATCTGAGTATGTAGTTTTTGACCTTATCTGGAACCTCCTATCTGAAAATTTGAAAATTCTTAAAAAATTCGTCCAAAATCTTGATGTCTCCAATCTCTTGTTTTGTACGTTTTTCCCACGTGTCTTGACATCCAATGTATCCCTGCAAAGTTTGGTGAAGATCTGAGTATGTAGTTTTTGACCTTATCTGGAACCTCATTTCTGAAAATTTTGAAAATTCCTCAAAAATTCGTCCAAAATCTTGATGTCTCCAATCTCTTGTTTTGTACGTTTTTTCCACGTGTCTTGACATCCAATGTATCCCTGCAAAGTTTGGTGAAGATCTGAGTATGTAGTTTTTGACCTTATCTGGAACCTCCTATCTGAAAATTTGAAAATTCTTAAAAAATTCGTCCAAAATCTTGATGTCTCCAATCTCTTGTTTTGTACGTTTTTTCCACGTGTCTTGACATTCAATGTATCCCTGCCTAGTTTGGTGAAGATCTGAGTATGTAGTTTTTGACCTTATCTGGAACCTCCCATCTGAAAATTTGAAAATTCTTAAAAAATTCGTGGAAAATCTTGATGTCTCCAATCTCTTGTTTTGTACGTTTTTTCCACGTGTCTTGACATCCAATGTATCTATGCAATGTTTGGTGAAGGTCTGAGTATGTAGTTTTTGACCTTATATGGAACTTCCTATCTGAAAATTTGAAAATTCTTAAAAAATTTGACCAAAATCTTGATGTCCCCAATCCTATGTTTTGTATGTTTTTTCCACGTGTCTTGACATCCAGTGTATCTCTGCAAAGTTTGGTGAAGATCTGAGTATGTCGCTTTTGACCTTATCTGGAACATCCTATCTGAAAATTTGAAGATTCTTAAAAAATTCGTCCAAAATCTTGATGTCTCCAATCTCTTGTTTTGTACGTTTTTCCACGTGTCTTGTTATCCAATGTATCCCTGCAATGTTTGGTGAAGATCTGAGTATGTAGTTTTTGACCTTATATGGAACCCCCTATCTGAAAATTTGAAAATTCTTAAAAAATTTGACCAAAATCTTGATGTCCCCAATCCTATGTTTTGTATGTTTTTTCCACGTGTCTTGACATCCAATGTATCCCTGCAAAGTTTGGTGAAGATCTGAGTATGTCGTTTTTGACCTTATCTGGAACATCCTTTCTGAAAATTTGAAAATTCTTAAAAAATTCGTCCAAAATCTTGATGTCTCCAATCTCTTGTTTTGTACGTTTTTTCCACGTGTCTTGACATCCAATGTATCCCTGCAATGTTTGGTGAAGATCTGAGTATGTAGTTTTTGACCTTATCTGGAACCTCCCATCTGAAAATTTGAAAATTCCTAAAAAATCCGTCCAAAATCTTGATGACCCCAATCTCTTGTTTTGTACGTTTTTTCCACGTGTCTTGACATCCAATGTATGCCTGCAAAGTTTGGTGAAGATCTGAGTATGTCGTTTTTGACCTTATCTGGAACCTCCTTTCTGAAAATTTGAAAATTCTTAAAAAATTCGTCCAAAATCTTGATGTCCCCAATCCTATGTTTTGTATGTTTTTTCCACGTGTCTTGACATCCAATGTATCCCTGCAAAGTTTGGTGAAGATCTGAGTATGTAGTTTTTGACCTTTTCTGGAACCTCCTATCTGAAAATTTGAAAATTGTTAAAAAATTCGTCCAAAATCTTGATGTCTCCAATCTCTTGTTTTGTACGTTTTTCCCACGTGTCTTGACATCCAATGTATCCCTGCAATGTTTGGTGAAGATCTGAGTATGTAGTTTTTGACCTTATCTGGAACCTCATTTCTGAAAATTTGAAAATTCCTCAAAAATTCGTCCAAAATCTTGATGTCTCCAATCTCTTGTTTTGTACGTTTTTTCCACGTGTATTGACATCCAATGTATCCCTGCAAAGTTTGGTGAAGATCTGAGTATGTAGTTTTTGACCTTATCTGGAACCTCCTATCTGAAAATTTGAAAATTCTTAAAAAATTCGTCCAAAATCTTGATGTCTCCAATCTCTTGTTTTGTACGTTTTTTCCACGTGTCTTGACATCCAATGTATCCCTGCAAAGTTTGGTGAAGATCTGAGTATGTCGTTTTTGACCTTATCTGGAACCTCCTTTCTGAAAATTTGAAAATTCTTAAAAAATTCGTCCAAAATCTTGATGTCCCCAATCCTATGTTTTGTATGTTTTTTCCACGTGTCTTGACATCCAATGTATCCATGCAAAGTTTGGTGAAGATCTGAGTATGTCGTTTTTGACCTCATCTGGAACCTCTGATCTGAAAATTTGAAAATTCTTAAAAAATTCGTCGAAAATCTTGATGTCTCCAATCTCTTGTTTTGTACGTTTTTTCCACGTGTCTTGACATGCAAAGTATCCCTGCAACGTTTGGTGAAGATCTGAGTATGTAGTTTTTGACCTTATATGGAACCTCCTATCTGAAAATTTGAAAATTCTTCAAAAATTCGTCCAAAATCTTGATGTCTCCAATCTCTTGTTTTGTACGTTTTTTCCACGTGTCTTGACATCCAATGTATCCCTGCAATGTTTGGTGAAATTATGAGTATGTAGTTTTTGACCTTATATGGAACCTCCTATCTGAAAATTTGAAAATTCTTAAAAAATTTGACCAAAATCTTGATGTCCCCAATCCTATGTTTTGTATGTTTTTTCCACGTGTCTTGACATCCAATGTATCCCTGCAGAGTTTGGTGAAGATCTGAGTATGTCGTTTTTGACCTTATTTGGAACATCCTTTCTGAAAATTTGAAAATTCTTAAAAAATTCGCCCAAAATCTTGATGTCTCCAATCTCTTGTTTTGTACGTTTTTTCCACGTGTCTTGACATCCAATGTATCCCTGCAAAGTTTGGTGAAGATCTGAGTATGTAGTTTTTGACCTTATCTGGAACCTCCTATCTGAAAATTTGAAAATTCTTCAAAAATTCGTCCAAAATCTTGATGTCTCCAATCTCTTGTTTTGTACGTTTTTCCACGTGTCTTGACATCCAATGTATCCCTGCATTGTTTGGTGAAGTTCTGAGTATGTAGTTTTTGACCTTATATGGAACCTCCTATCTGAAAATTTGAAAATTCTAAAAAAATTTGACCAAAATCTTGATGTCCCCAATCCTATGTTTTGTATGTTTTTTCCACGTGTCTTGACATCCAATGTATCCCTGCAGAGTTTGGTGAAGATCTGAGTATGTCGTTTTTGACCTTATCTGGAACATCATTTCTGAAAATTTGAAAATTCTTAAAAAATTCGTCCAAAATCTTGATGTCTCCAATCTCTTGTTTTGTACGTTTTTTCCACGTGTCTTGACATCCAATGTATCCCTGCAAAGTTTGGTGAAGATCTGAGTATGTAGTTTTTGACATTATCTGGAACCTCCTATCTGAAAATCTGAAAATTCTTAAAAAATTCGTCCAAAATCTTGATGTCTCCAATCTCTTGTTTTGTACGTTCTTTCCACGTGTCTTGACATCCAATGTATACCTGCAAAGTTTGGTGAAGATCTGAGTATGTAGTTTTTGACGTTATATGGAACCTCCTATCTGAAAATTTGAAAATTCTTAAAAAATTCTTCCAAATTCTTGATGTCTCCAATCTCTTGTTTTGTACGTTTTTTCCACGTGTTTTGACATCCAATGTATCCCTGCAATGTTTGGTGAAGATCTGAGTATGTAGTTTTTGACCTCATATGGAACCTCCTATCTGAAAATTTGAAAATTCTTAAAAAATTCGTCCAAAATCTTGATGTCTCCAATCTCTTGTTTTGTACGTTTTTTCCACGTGTCTTGACATCCAATGTATCCCTGCAATGTTTGGTGAAGATCTGAGTATGTAGTTTTTGACCTTATATGGAACCTCCTATCTGAAAATTTGAAAATTCTTAAAAAATTCGTCCAAAATCTTGATGTCTCCAATCTCTTGTTTTGTACGTTTTTCCACGTGTCTTGTTATCCAATGTATCCCTGCAATGTTTGGTGAAGATCTGAGTATGTTGTTTTTGACCTTATATGGAACCCCCTATCTGAAAATTTGAAAATTCTTAAAAAATTTGACGAAAATCTTGATGTCCCCAATCCTATGTTTTGTATGTTTTTTCCACGTGTCTTGACATCCAATGTATCCCTGCAAAGTTTGGTGAAGATCTGAGTATGTCGTTTTTGACCTTATCTGGAACATCCTTTCTGAAAATTTGAAAATTCATAAAAAATTCGTCCAAAATCTTGATGTCTCCAATCTCTTGTTTTGTACGTTTTTTCCACGTGTCTTGACATCCAATGTATCCCTGCAAAGTTTGGTGAAGATCTGAGTATGTAGTTTTTGACCTTATCTGGAACCTCTCATCTGAAAATTTGAAAATTCCTAAAAAATCCGTCCAAAATCTTGATGACACCAATCTCTTGTTTTGTACGTTTTTTCCACGTGTCTTGACATCCAATGTATCCCTGCAAAGTTTGGTGAAGATCTGAGTATGTAGTTTTTGACCTTATCTGGAACCTACTTTCTGAAAATTTGAAAATTGTTAAAAAATTCGTCCAAAATCTTGATGTCTCCAATCTCTTGTTTTGTACGTTTTTCCCACGTGTCTTGAGATCCAATGTATCCCTGCAAAGTTTGGTGAAGACCTGAGTATGTAGTTTTTGACCTTATCTGGAACCTCATTTCTGAAAATTCGAAAATTCCTCAAAAATTCGTCCAAAATCTTGATGTCTCCAATCTCTTGTTTTGTACGTTTTTTCCACGTGTCTTGACATCCAATGTATCCCTGCAAAGTTTGGTGAAGATCTGAGTATGTAGTTTTTGACCTTATCTGGAACCTCCTATCTGAAAATTTGAAAATTCTTAAAATATTCGTCCAAAATCTTGATGTCTCCAATCTCTTCTTTTGTACGTTTTTTCCACGTGTCTTGACATCCAATGTATGCCTGCAAAGTTTGGTGAAGATCTGAGTATGTCGTTTTTGACCTTATCTGGAACCTCCTTTGTGAAAATTTGAAAATTCTTAAAAAATTCGTCCAAAATCTTGATGTCCCCAATCCTATGTTTTGTATGTTTTTTCCACGTGTCTTGACATCCAATGTATCCCTGCAAAGTTTGGTGAAGATCTGAGTATGTAGTTTTTGACCTTTTCTGGAACCTCCTATCTGAAAATTTGAAAATTGTTAAAAAATTCGTCCAAAATCTTGATGTCTCCAATCTCTTTTTTTGTACGTTTTTCCCACGTGTCTTGACATCCAATGTATCCCTGCAATGTTTGGTGAAGATCTGAGTATGTAGTTTTTGACCTTATCTGGAACCTCATTTCTGAAAATTTGAAAATTCCTCAAAAATTCGTCCAAAATCATGATGTCTCCAATCTCTTGTTTTGTACGTTGTTTCCACGTGTCTTGACATCCAATGTATCCCTGCAATGTTTGGTGAAGATCTGAGTATGTAGTTTTTGACCTTATCTGGAACCTCCTATCTGAAAATTTGAAAATTCTTAAAAAATTCGTCCAAAATCTTGATGTCTCCAATCTCTTGTTTTGTACGTTTTTTCCACGTGTCTTGACATCCAATGTATCCCTGCAAAGTTAGGTGAAGATCTGAGTATGTCGTTTTTGACCTTATCTGGAACCTCCTTTCTGAAAATTTGAAAATTCTTAAAAAATTCGTCCAAAATCTTGATGTCTCCAATCCTATGTTTTGTATGTTTTTTCCACGTGTCTTGACATCTAATGTATCCATGCAAAGTTTGGTGAAGATCTGAGTATGTCGTTTTTGACCTCATCTGGAACCTCTGATCTGAAAATTTGAAAATTCTTAAAAAATTCGTCGAAAATCTTGATGTCTCCAATCTCTTGTTTTGTACGTTTTTTCCACGTGTCTTGACATGCAAAGTATCCCTGCAACGTTTGGTGAAGATCTGAGTATGTAGTTTTTGACCTTATCTGGAACCTCCTATCTGAAAATTTGAAAATTCTTCAAAAATTCGTCCAAAATCTTGATGTCTCCAATCTCTTGTTTTGTACGTTTTTCCACGTGTCTTGACATCCAATGTATCCCTGCAATGTTTGGTGAAATTCTGAGTATGTAGTTTTTGACCTTATAAGGAACCTCCTATCTGAAAATTTGAAAATTCTTAAAAAATTTGACCAAAATCTTGATGTCCCCAATCCTATGTTTTGTATGTTTTTTCCACGTGTCTTGACATCCAATGTATCCCTGCAGAGTTTGGTGAAGATCTGAGTATGTCGTTTTTGACCTTATTTGGAACATCCTTTCTGAAAATTTGAAAATTCTTAAAAAATTCGTCCAAAATCTTGATGTCTCCAATCTCTTGTTTTGTACGTTTTTTCCACGTGTCTTGACATCCAATGTATCCCTGCAAAGTTTGGTGAAGATCTGAGTATGTAGTTTTTGACCTTATCTGGAACCTCCTATCTGAAAATTTGAAAATTCTTCAAAAATTCGTCCAAAATCTTGATGTCTCCAATCTCTTGTTTTGTACGTTTTTTCCACGTGTCTTGACATCCAATGTATCCCTGCAATGTTTGGTGAAGTTCTGAGTATGTAGTTTTTGACGTGATATGGAACCTCCTATCTGAAAATTTGAAAATTCGTAAAAAATTCGTCCAAATTCTTGATGTCTCCAATCTCTTGTTTTGTACGTTTTTTCCACGTGTCTTGACATCCAATGTATCCCTGCAATGTTTGGTGAAGATCTGAGTATGTAGTTTTTGACCTCATATGGAACCTCCTATCTGAAAATTTGAAAATTCTTAAAAAATTCGTCCAAAATCTTGATGTCTCCAATCTCTTGTTTTGTACGTTTTTTCCACGTGTCTTGACATCCAATGTATCCCTGCAATGTTTGGTGAAGATCTGAGTATGTAGTTTTTGACCTTATATGGAACCTCCTATCTGAAAATTTGAAAATTCTTAAAATATTTGACCAAAATCTTGATATCCCAAATCCTATGTTTTGTATGTTTTTTCCACGTGTCTTGACATCCAATGTATCCCTGCAAAGTTTGGTGAAGATCTGAGTATGTCGTTTTTGACCTTATTTGGAACATCCTTTCTGAAAATTTGAAAATTCTTAAAAAATTCGCCCAAAATCTTGATGTCTCCAATCTCTTGTTTTGTACGTTTTTTCCACGTGTCTTGACATCCAATGTATCCCTGGATTGTTTGGTCAAGATCTGAGTATGTAGTTTTTGACCTTATATGGAACCTCCTATCTGAAAATTTGAAAATTCTTAAAAAATTCGTCCAAAATCTTCATGTCTCCAATCTCTTGTTTTGTACGTTTTTTCCACGTGTCTTGACATCCAATGTATCCCTGCAAAGTTTGGTGAAGATCTGAGTATGTAGTTTTTGACCTTATCTGGAACCTCCTATCTGAAAATTTGAAAATTCTTAAAAAATTCATCCAAAATCTTGATGTCTCCAATCTCTTGTTTTGTACGTTTTTTCCACGTGTCTTGACATCCAATGTATCCCTGCAAAGTTTGGTGAAGATCTGAGTATGTAGTTTTTGACGTTATATGGAACCTCCTATCTGAAAATTTGAAAATTCTTAAAAAATTCGTCCAAATTCTTGATGTCTCCAATCTCTTGTTTTGTACGTTTTTTCCACGTGTCTTGACATCCAATGTATCCCTGCAATGTTTGGTGAAGATCTGAGTATGTAGTTTTTGACCTTATATGGAACCTCCTATCTGAAAATTTGAAAATTCTTAAAAAATTCGTCCAAAATCTTGATGTCTCCAATCTCTTGTTTTGTACGTTTTTTCCACGTGTCTTGACATCCAATGTATCCCTGCAATGTTTGGTGAAGATCTGAGTATTTAGTTTATGAACTTATATGGAACTTCCTATCTGAAAATTTGAAAATTCTTAAAAAATTTGACCAAAATCTTGATATCCCAAATCCTATGTTTTGTATGTTTTTTCCACGTGTCTTGACATCCAATGTATCCCTGCAAAGTTTGGTGAAGATCTGAGTATGTCGTTTTTGACCTTATCTGGAACATCCTTTCTGAAAATTTGAAAATTCTTAAAAAATTCGCCCAAAATCTTGATGTCTCCAATCTCTTGTTTTGTACGTTTTTTCCACGTGTCTTGACATCCAATGTATCCCTGCAAAGTTTGGTGAAGATCTGAGTATGTAGTTTTTGACCTTATCTGGAACCTCCTATCTGAAAATTTGAAAATTGTTAAAAAATTCGTCCAAAATCTTGATGTCTCCAATCTCTTGTTTTGTACGTTTTTTCCACGTGTCTTGACATCCAATGTATCCCTGGATTGTTTGGTGAAGATCTGAGTATGTAGTTTTTGACCTTATATGGAACCTCCTATCTGAAAATTTGAAAATTCTTAAAAAATTCGTCGAAAATCTTGATGTCTCCAATCTCTTGTTTTGTACGTTTTTTCCACGTGTCTTGACATCCAATGTATCCCTGCAAAGTTTGGCGAAGATCTGAGTATGTAGTTTTTGACCTTATATGGAACCTCCTATCTGAAAATTTGAAAATTCTTAAAAAATTCGTCCAAAATCTTGATGTCTCCAATCTCTTGTTTTGTAAGTTTTTTCCACGTGTCTTGACATCCAATGTATCCCTGCAATGTTTGGTGAAGATCTGAGTATGTAGTTTTTGACTTTATATGGAACCTCCTATCTGAAAATTTGAAAATTCTTAAAAAATTCGTCCAAAATCTTGATGTCTCCAATCTCTTGTTTTGTACGTTTTTTCCACGTGTCTTGACATCCAATGTATCCCTGCAATGTTTGGTGAAGATCTGAGTATGTAGTTTTTGACCTTATCTGGAACCTCCCATCTGAAAATTTGAAAATTCTTAAAAAATTCGTCCAAAATCTTGATGTCTCCAATCTCTTGTTTTGTACGTTTTTTCCACGTGTCTTGACATGCAAAGTATCCCTGCAACGTTTGGTGAAGATCTGAGTATGTAGTTTTTGACCTTATCTGGAACCTCCTATCTGAAAATTTGAAAATTCTTCAAAAATTCGTCCAAAATCTTGATGTCTCCAATCTCTTGTTTTGTACGTTTTTTCCACGTGTCTTGACATCCAATGTAACCCTGCAATGTTTTTTATTGAAGATCTGAGTATGTAGTTTTTGACCTTATATGGAACCTCCTATCTGAAAATTTGAAAATTCTTAAAAAATTTGACCAACATCTTGATATCCCCAATCCTATGTTTTGTATGTTTTTTCCACGTGTCTTGACATCCAATGTATCCCTGCAAAGTTTGGTGAAGATCTGAGTATGTAGTTTTAGACCTTATCTGGAACCTCCTATCTGAAAATTTGAAAATTTTTAAAAAATTCGTCCAAAATCTTGATGTCTCCAATCTCTTGTTTTGTACGTTTTTTCCACGTGTCTTGACATCCAATGTATCCCTGCAAAGTTTGGTGAAGATCTGAGTATGTAGTTTTTGACCTTATATGGAACCTGAAAATTTGAAAATTCTTAAAAAATTTGACCAAAATCTTGATGTCCCCAATCCTAGGTCTTGTATGTTTTTTCCACGTGTCTTGACATCCAATGTATCCCTGCAAAGTTTGGTGAAGATCTGAGTATGTAGTTTTTGACCTTATATGAAACCTCCTATCTGAAAATTTGAAAATTCTTAAAAAATTCGACCAAAATCTTGATGTCCCCAATCCTATGTTTTGTATGATTTTTCCACGTGTCTTGACATCCAATGTATCCATGCAAAGTTTGGTGAAGATCTGAGTATGTAGTTTTTGACCTTATATGGAACCTCCTATCTGAAAATTTGAAAATTCTTAAAAAAATCGTCCAAAATCTTGATGACCCCAATCTCTTGTTTTGTACGTTTTTTCCACGTGTCTTGACATCCAATGTATCCCTGCAAAGTTTGGTTAAGATCTGAGTATGTAGTTTTTGACCTTATATGGAACCTCCTTTCTTAAAATTTGAGAATTCTTAAAAAATTCGTCCAAAATCTTGATGTCTCCAATCTCTTGTTTTGTACGTTTTTTCCACGTGTCTTGACATCCAATGTATCCATGCAAAGTTTGGTGAAGATCTGAGTATGTCGTTTTTGACCTTATCTGGAACCTCCCATCTGAAAATTTGAAAATTCTTAAAAAATTCGTCGAAAATCTTGATGTCTCCAATCTCTTGTTTTGTACGTTTTTTCCACGTGTCTTGACATGCAAAGTATCCCTGCAACGTTTGGTGAAGATCTGAGTATGTAGTTTTTGATCTTATCTGGAACCTCCTATCTGAAAATTTGAAAATTCTTCAAAAATTCGTCGAAAATCTTGATGTCTCCAATCTCTTGTTTTGTACGTTTTTTCCACGTGTCTTGACATCCAATGTATCCCTGCAATGTTTGGTGGAGATCTGAGTATGTAGTTTTTGACCTTATCTGGAACCTCCTATCTGAAAATTTGAAAATTCTTCAAAAATTCGTCCAAAATCTTGATGTCTCCAATCTCTTGTTTTGTACGTTTTTTCCACGTGTCTCGACCTCCAATGTATCCCTGCAAAGTTTGGTGAAGATCTGAGTATGTCGTTTTTGACCTTATCTGGAACCTCCTATCTGAAAATTTGAAAATTCTTAAAAAATTCGTCCAAATTCTTGATGTCTCCAATCTCTTGTTTTGTACGTTTTTTCCACGTGTCTTGACATCCAATGTATCCCTGCAATGTTTGGTGAAGATCTGAGTATGTAGTTTTTGACCTTATATGGAACCTCCTATCTGAAAATTTGAAAATTCTTAAAAAATTCGTCCAAAATCTTGATGTCTCCAATCTCTTGTTTTGTACGTTTTTTCCACGTGTCTTGACATCCAATGTATCCCTGCAATGTTTGGTGAAGATCTGAGTATGTAGTTTATGAACTTATATGGAACTTCCTATCTGAAAATTTGAAAATTCTTAAAAAATTTGACCAAAATCTTGATATCCCAAATCCTATGTTTTGTATGTTTTTTCCACGTGTCTTGACATCCAATGTATCCCTGCAAAGTTTGGTGAAGATCTGAGTATGTCGTTTTTGACCTTATCTGGAACATCCTTTCTGAAAATTTGAAAATTCTTAAAAAATTCGCCCAAAATCTTGATGTCTCCAATCTCTTGTTTTGTACGTTTTTTCCACGTGTCTTGACATCCAATGTATCCCTGCAAAGTTTGGTGAAGATCTGAGTATGTAGTTTTTGACCTTATCTGGAACCTCCTATCTGAAAATTTGAAAATTGTTAAAAAATTCGTCCAAAATCTTGATGTCTCCAATCTCTTGTTTTGTACGTTTTTTCCACGTGTCTTGACATCCAATGTATCCCTGGATTGTTTGGTGAAGATCTGAGTATGTAGTTTTTGACCTTATATGGAACCTCCTATCTGAAAATTTGAAAATTCTTAAAAAATTCGTCGAAAATCTTGATGTCTCCAATCTCTTGTTTTGTACGTTTTTTCCACGTGTCTTGACATCCAATGTATCCCTGCAAAGTTTGGTGAAGATCTGAGTATGTAGTTTTTGACCTTATATGGAACCTCCTATCTGAAAATTTGAAAATTCTTAAAAAATTCGTCCAAAATCTTGATGTCTCCAATCTCTTGTTTTGTAAGTTTTTTCCACGTGTCTTGACATCCAATGTATCCCTGCAATGTTTGGTGAAGATCTGAGTATGTAGTTTTTGACTTTATATGGAACCTCCTATCTGAAAATTTGAAAATTCTTAAAAAATTCGTCCAAAATCTTGATGTCTCCAATCTCTTGTTTTGTACGTTTTTTCCACGTGTCTTGACATCCAATGTATCCCTGCAATGTTTGGTGAAGATCTGAGTATGTAGTTTTTGACCTTATCTGGAACCTCCCATCTGAAAATTTGAAAATTCTTAAAAAATTCGTCGAAAATCTTGATGTCTCCAATCTCTTGTTTTGTATTTTCCACGTGTCTTGACATGCAAAGTATCCCTGCAACGTTTGGTGAAGATCTGAGTATGTAGTTTTTGACCTTATCTGGAACCTCCTATCTGAAAATTTGAAAATTCTTCAAAAATTCGTCCAAAATCTTGATGTCTCCAATCTCTTGTTTTGTACGTTTTTTCCACGTGTCTTGACATCCAATGTATCCCTGCAATGTTTTTTATTGAAGATCTGAGTATGTAGTTTTTGACCTTATATGGAACCTCCTATCTGAAAATTTGAAAATTCTTAAAAAATTTGACCAAAATCTTGATATCCCCAATCCTATGTTTTGTATGTTTTTTCCACGTGTCTTGACATCCAATGTATCCCTGCAAAGTTTGGTGAAGATCTGAGTATGTAGTTTTAGACCTTATCTGGAACCTCCTATCTGAAAATTTGAAAATTTTTAAAAAATTCGTCCAAAATCTTGATGTCTCCAATCTCTTGTTTTGTACGTTTTTTCCACGTGTCTTGACCTCCAATGTATCCCTGCAATGTTTGGTGAAGATCTGAGTATGTAGTTTTTGACCTTATATGGAACCTCCTATCTGAAAATTTGAAAATTCTTAAAAAATTCGTCCAAAATCTTGATGTCTCCAATCTCTTGTTTTGTACGTTTTTTCCACGTGTCTTGACATCCAATGTATCCCTGCAAAGTTTGGTGAAGATCTGAGTATGTAGTTTTTGACCTTATATGGAACCTGAAAATTTGAAAATTCTTAAAAAATTTGACCAAAATCTTGATGTCCCCAATCCTAGGTCTTGTATGTTTTTTCCACGTGTCTTGACATCCAATGTATCCCTGCAAAGTTTGGTGAAGGTCTGAGTATGTAGTTTTTGACCTTATATGGAACCTCCTATCTGAAAATTTGAAAATTCTTAAAAAATTCGACCAAAATCTTGATGTCCCCAATCCTATCTTTTGTATGATTTTTCCACGTGTCTTGACATCCAATGTATCCATGCAAAGTTTGGTGAAGATCTGAGTATGTAGTTTTTGACCTTATATGGAACCTCCTATCTGAAAATTTGAAAATTCTTAAAAAATTCGTCCAAAATCTTGATGACCCCAATCTCTTGTTTTGTACGTTTTTTCCACGTGTCTTGACATCCAATGTATCCCTGCAAAGTTTGGTGAAGATCTGAGTATGTAGTTTTTGACCTTATATGGAACCTCCTTTCTTAAAATTTGAGAATTCTTAAAAAATTCGTCCAAAATCTTGATGTCTCCAATCTCTTGTTTTGTACGTTTTTTCCACGTGTCTTGACATGCAAAGTATCCCTGCAACGTTTGGTGAAGATCTGAGTATGTAGTTTTTGATCTTATCTGGAACCTCCTATCTGAAAATTTGAAAATTCTTCAAAAATTCGTCGAAAATCTTGATGTCTCCAATCTCTTGTTTTGTACGTTTTTTCCACGTGTCTTGACATCCAATGTATCCCTGCAATGTTTGGTGGAGATCTGAGTATGTAGTTTTTGACCTTATCTGGAACCTCCTATCTGAAAATTTGAAAATTCTTCAAAAATTCGTCCAAAATCTTGATGTCTCCAATCTCTTGTTTTGTACGTTTTTTCCACGTGTCTCGACCTCCAATGTATCCCTGCAAAGTTTGGTGAAGATCTGAGTATGTCGTTTTTGACCTTATCTGGAACATCCTTTCTGAAAATTTGAAAATTGCTAAAAAATTCGTCGAAAATCTTGATGTCTCCAATCTCTTGTTTTGTACGTTTTTTCCACGTGTCTTGACATCCAATGTATCCCTGCAAAGTTTGGTGAAGATCTGAGTATGTAGTTTTTGACTTTATATGGAACCTCCTTTCTGAAAATTTGAAAATTCTCAAAAAATTCGTCCATAATCTTGATGTCTCCAATCTCTTGTTTTGTACGTTTTTTCCACGTGTCTTGACATCCAATGTATCCCTGCAAAGTTTGGTGAAGATCTGAGTATGTAGTTTTTGACCTTATATGGAACCTCCTTTCTGAAAATTTGAAAATCCTTAAAAAATTCGTCCAAAATCTTGATGTCACCAATCCTATGTTTTGTATGTTTTTTCCACGTGTCTTGACATCCAATGTATCCATGCAAAGTTTGGTGAAGATCTGAGTATGTCGTTTTTGACCTTATCTGGAACCTCCCATCTGAAAATTTGAAAATTCTCAAAAAATTCGTCCAAAATCTTGATGTCTCCAATCTCTTGTTTTGTACGTTTTTTCCACGTGTCTTGACATCCAATGTATCCATGCAAAGTTTGGTGACGATCTGAGTATGTCGTTTTTGACCTTATCTGGAACCTCCCATCTGAAAATTTGAAAATTCTTAAAAAATTCGTCGAAAATCTTGATGTATCCAATCTCTTGTTTTGTACGTTTTTTCCACGTGTCTTGACATGCAAAGTATCCCTGCAACGTTTGGTGAAGATCTGAGTATGTAGTTTTTGATCTTATCTGGAACCTCCTATCTGAAAATTTGAAAAATTTCAAAAATTCGTCGAAAATCTTGATGTCTCCAATCTCTTGTTTTGTACGTTTTTTCCACGTGTCTTGACATCCAATGTATCCGTGCAATGTTTGGTGGAGATCTGAGTATGTAGTTTTTGACCTTATCTGGAACCTCCTATCTGAAAATTTGAAAATTCTTCAAAAATTCGTCCAAAATCTTGATGTCTCCAATCTCTTGTTTTGTACGTTTTTTCCACGTGTCTCGACCTCCAATGTATCCCTGCAAAGTTTGGTGAAGATCTGAGTGTCGTTTTTGACCTTATCTGGAACATCCTTTCTGAAAATTTGAAAATTCTTAAAAAATTCGTCCAAAATCTTGATGTCTCCAATCTCTTGTTTTGTACGTTTTTTCCACGTGTCTTGACATCCAATGTATCCCTGCAAAGTTTGGTGAAGATCTGAGTATGTAGTTTTTGACCTTATATGGAACCTCCTTTCTGAAAATTTGAAAATTCTCAAAAAATTCGTCCATAATCTTGATGTCTCCAATCTCTTGTTTTGTACGTTTTTTCCACGTGTCTTGACATCCAATGTATCCCTGCAAAGTTTGGTGAAGATCTGAGTATGTAGTTTTTGACCTTATATGGAACCTCCTTTCTGAAAATTTGAAAATTCTTAAAAAATTCGTCCAAAATCTTGATGTCACCAATCCTATGTTTTGTATGTTTTTTCCACGTGTCTTGACATCCAATGTATCCATGCAAAGTTTGGTGAAGATCTGAGTATGTAGTTTTTGACCTTATCTGGAACCTCCTATCTGAAAATTTGAAAATTCTTCAAAAATTCGTCCAAAATCTTGATGTCTCCAATCTCTTGTTTTGTACGTTTTTTCCACGTGTCTCGACCTCCAATGTATCCCTGCAAAGTTTGGTGAATTCTGAGTATGTCGTTTTTGACCTTATCTGGAACATCCTTTCTGAAAATTTGAAAATTGCTAAAAAATTCGTCGAAAATCTTGATGTCTCCAATCTCTTGTTTTGTACGTTTTTTCCACGTGTCTTGACATCCAATGTATCCCTGCAAAGTTTGGTGAAGATCTGAGTATGTAGTTTTTGACTTTATATGGAACCTCCTTTCTGAAAATTTGAAAATTCTCAAAAAATTCGTCCATAAACTTGATGTCTCCAATCTCTTGTTTTGTACGTTTTTTCCACGTGTCTTGACATCCAATGTATCCCTGCAAAGTTTGGTGAAGATCTGAGTATGTAGTTTTTGACTTTATATGGAACCTCCTTTCTGAAAATTTGAAAATTCTTAAAAAATTCGTCCAAAATCTTGATGTCACCAATCCTATGTTTTGTATGTTTTTTCCACGTGTCTTGACATCCAATGTATCCATGCAAAGTTTGGTGAAGATCTGAGTATGTCGTTTTTGACCTTATCTGGAACCTCCCATCTGAAAATTTGAAAATTCTCAAAAAATTCGTCCAAAATCTTGATGTCTCCAATCTCTTGTTTTGTACGTTTTTTCCACGTGTCTTGACATCCAATGTATCCATGCAAAGTTTGGTGACGATCTGAGTATGTCGTTTTTGACCTTATCTGGAACCTCCCATCTGAAAATTTGAAAATTCTTAAAAAATTCGTTGAAAATCTTGATGTCTCCAATCTCTTGTTTTGTACGTTTTTTCCACGTGTCTTGACATGCAAAGTATCCCTGCAACGTTTGGTGAAGATCTGAGTATGTAGTTTTTGATCTTATCTGGAACCTCCTATCTGAAAATTTGAAAATTCTTCAAAAATTCGTCGAAAATCTTGATGTCTCCAATCTCTTGTTTTGTACGTTTTTTCCACGTGTCTTGACATCCAATGTATCCGTGCAATGTTTGGTGGAGATCTGAGTATGTAGTTTTTGACTTTATCTGGAACCTCCTATCTGAAAATTTGAAAATTCTTCAAAAATTCGTCCAAAATCTTGATGTCTCCAATCTCTTGTTTTGTAAGTTTTTTCCACGTGTCTTGACATCCAATGTATCCCTGCAATGTTTGGTGAAGATCTGAGTATGTAGTTTTTGACTTTATATGGAACCTCCTATCTGAAAATTTGAAAATTCTTAAAAAATTCGTCCAAAATCTTGATGTCTCCAATCTCTTGTTTTGTACGTTTTTTCCACGTGTCTTGACATCCAATGTATCCCTGCAATGTTTGGTGAAGATCTGAGTATGTAGTTTTTGACCTTATCTGGAACCTCCCATCTGAAAATTTGAAAATTCTTAAAAAATTCGTCCAAAATCTTGATGTCTCCAATCTCTTGTTTTGTACGTTTTTTCCACGTGTCTTGACATGCAAAGTATCCCTGCAACGTTTGGTGAAGATCTGAGTATGTAGTTTTTGACCTTATCTGGAACCTCCTATCTGAAAATTTGAAAATTCTTCAAAAATTCGTCCAAAATCTTGATGTCTCCAATCTCTTGTTTTGTACGTTTTTTCCACGTGCCTTGACATCCAATGTAACCCTGCAATGTTTTTTATTGAAGATCTGAGTATGTAGTTTTTGACCTTATATGGAACCTCCTATCTGAAAATTTGAAAATTCTTAAAAAATTTGACCAACATCTTGATATCCCCAATCCTATGTTTTGTATGTTTTTTCCACGTGTCTTGACATCCAATGTATCCCTGCAAAGTTTGGTGAAGATCTGAGTATGTAGTTTTAGACCTTATCTGGAACCTCGTATCTGAAAATTTGAAAATTCTTAAAAAATTCGTCCAAAATCTTGATGTCTCCAATCTCTTGTTTTGTACGTTTTTTTCACGTGTCTTGACATCCAATGTATCCCTGCAAAGTTTGGTGAAGATCTGAGTATGTAGTTTTTGACCTTATATGGAACCTGAAAATTTGAAAATTCTTAAAAAATTTGACCAAAATCTTGATGTCCCCAATCCTAGGTCTTGTATGTTTTTTCCACGTGTCTTGACATCCAATGTATCATTGCAAAGTTTGGTGAAGATCTGAGTATGTAGTTTTTGACCTTATATGAAACCTCCTATCTGAAAATTTGAAAATTCTTAAAAAATTCGACCAAAATCTTGATGTCCCCAATCCTATGTTTTGTATGATTTTTCCACGTGTCTTGACATCCAATGTATCCATGCAAAGTTTGGTGAAGATCTGAGTATGTAGTTTTTGACCTTATATGGAACCTCCTATCTGAAAATTTGAAAATTCTTAAAAAATTCGTCCAAAATCTTGATGACCCCAATCTCTTGTTTTGTACGTTTTTTCCACGTGTCTTGACATCCAATGTATCCCTGCAAAGTTTGGTGAAGATCTGAGTATGTAGTTTTTGACCTTATATGGAACCTCCTTTCTTAAAATTTGAGAATTCTTAAAAAATTCGTCCAAAATCTTGATGTCTCCAATCTCTTGTTTTGTACGTTTTTTCCACGTGTCTTGACATCCAATGTATCCATGCAAAGTTTGGTGAAGATCTGAGTATGTCGTTTTTGACCTTATCTGGAACCTCCCATCTGAAAATTTGAAAATTCTTAAAAAATTCGTCGAAAATCTTGATGTCTCCAATCTCTTGTTTTGTACGTTTTTTCCACGTGTCTTGACATGCAAAGTATCCCTGCAACGTTTGGTGAAGATCTGAGTATGTAGTTTTTGATCTTATCTGGAACCTCCTATCTGAAAATTTGAAAATTCTTCAAAAATTCGTCGAAAATCTTGATGTCTCCAATCTCTTGTTTTGTACGTTTTTTCCACGTGTCTTGACATCCAATGTATCCCTGCAATGTTTGGTGGAGATCTGAGTATGTAGTTTTTGACCTTATCTGGAACCTCCTATCTGAAAATTTGAAAATTCTTCAAAAATTCGTCCAAAATCTTGATGTCTCCAATCTCTTGTTTTGTACGTTTTTTCCACGTGTCTCGACCTCCAATGTATCCCTGCAAAGTTTGGTGAAGATCTGAGTATGTCGTTTTTGACCTTATCTGGAACCTCCTATCTGAAAATTTGAAAATTCTTAAAAAATTCGTCCAAATTCTTGATGTCTCCAATCTCTTGTTTTGTACGTTTTTTCCACGTGTCTTGACATCCAATGTATCCCTGCAATGTTTGGTGAAGATCTGAGTATGTAGTTTTTGACCTTATATGGAACCTCCTATCTGAAAATTTGAAAATTCTTAAAAAATTCATCCAAAATCTTGATGTCTCCAATCTCTTGTTTTGTACGTTTTTTCCACGTGTCTTGACATCCAATGTATCCCTGCAATGTTTGGTGAAGATCTGAGTATGTAGTTTATGAACTTATATGGAACTTCCTATCTGAAAATTTGAAAATTCTTAAAAAATTTGACCAAAATCTTGATATCCCAAATCCTATGTTTTGTATGTTTTTTCCACGTGTCTTGACATCCAATGTATCCCTGCAAAGTTTGGTGAAGATCTGAGTATGTCGTTTTTGACCTTATCTGGAACATTCTTTCTGAAAATTTGAAAATTCTTAAAAAATTCGCCCAAAATCTTGATGTCTCCAATCTCTTGTTTTGTACGTTTTTTCCACGTGTCTTGACATCCAATGTATCCCTGCAAAGTTTGGTGAAGATCTGAGTATGTAGTTTTTGACCTTATCTGGAACCTCCTATCTGAAAATTTGAAAATTGTTAAAAAATTCGTCCAAAATCTTGATGTCTCCAATCTCTTGTTTTGTACGTTTTTTCCACGTGTCTTGACATCCAATGTATCCCTGGATTGTTTGGTGAAGATCTGAGTATGTAGTTTTTGACCTTATATGGAACCTCCTATCTGAAAATTTGAAAATTCTTAAAAAATTCGTCGAAAATCTTGATGTCTCCAATCTCTTGTTTTGTACGTTTTTTCCACGTGTCTTGACATCCAATGTATCCCTGCAAAGTTTGGTGAAGATCTGAGTATGTAGTTTTTGACCTTATATGGAACCTCCTATCTGAAAATTTGAAAATTCTTAAAAAATTCGTCCAAAATCTTGATGTCTCCAATCTCTTGTTTTGTAAGTTTTTTCCACGTGTCTTGACATCCAATGTATCCCTGCAATGTTTGGTGAAGATCTGAGTATGTAGTTTTTGACTTTATATGGAACCTCCTATCTGAAAATTTGAAAATTCTTAAAAAATTCGTCCAAAATCTTGATGTCTCCAATCTCTTGTTTTGTACGTTTTTTCCACGTGTCTTGACATGCAAAGTATCCCTGCAACGTTTGGTGAAGATCTGAGTATGTAGTTTTTGACCTTATCTGGAACCTCCTATCTGAAAATTTGAAAATTCTTCAAAAATTCGTCCAAAATCTTGATGTCTCCAATCTCTTGTTTTGTACGTTTTTTCCACGTGTCTTGACATCCAATGTATCCCTGCAATGTTTTTTATTGAAGATCTGAGTATGTAGTTTTTGACCTTATATGGAACCTCCTATCTGAAAATTTGAAAATTCTTAAAAAATTTGACCAAAATCTTGATATCCCCAATCCTATGTTTTGTATGTTTTTTCCACGTGTCTTGACATCCAATGTATCCCTGCAAAGTTTGGTGAAGATCTGAGTATGTAGTTTTAGACCTTATCTGGAACCTCCTATCTGAAAATTTGAAAATTTTTAAAAAATTCGTCCAAAATCTTGATGTCTCCAATCTCTTGTTTTGTACGTTTTTTCCACGTGTCTTGACCTCCAATGTATCCCTGCAATGTTTGGTGAAGATCTGAGTATGTAGTTTTTGACCTTATATGGAACCTCCTATCTGAAAATTTGAAAATTCTTAAAAAATTCGTCCAAAATCTTGATGTCTCCAATCTCTTGTTTTGTACGTTTTTTCCACGTGTCTTGACATCCAATGTATCCCTGCAAAGTTTGGTGAAGATCTGAGTATGTAGTTTTTGACCTTATATGGAACCTGAAAATTTGAAAATTCTTAAAAAATTTGACCAAAATCTTGATGTCCCCAATCCTAGGTCTTGTATGTTTTTTCCACGTGTCTTGACATCCAATGTATCCCTGCAAAGTTTGGTGAAGGTCTGAGTATGTAGTTTTTGACCTTATATGGAACCTCCTATCTGAAAATTTGAAAATTCTTAAAAAATTCGACCAAAATCTTGATGTCCCCAATCCTATCTTTTGTATGATTTTTCCACGTGTCTTGACATCCAATGTATCCATGCAAAGTTTGGTGAAGATCTGAGTATGTAGTTTTTGACCTTATATGGAACCTCCTATCTGAAAATTTGAAAATTCTTAAAAAATTCGTCCAAAATCTTGATGACCCCAATCTCTTGTTTTGTACGTTTTTTCCACGTGTCTTGACATCCAATGTATCCCTGCAAAGTTTGGTGAAGATCTGAGTATGTAGTTTTTGACCTTATATGGAACCTCCTTTCTTAAAATTTGAGAATTCTTAAAAAATTCGTCCAAAATCTTGATGTCTCCAATCTCTTGTTTTGTACGTTTTTTCCACGTGTCTTGACATGCAAAGTATCCCTGCAACGTTTGGTGAAGATCTGAGTATGTAGTTTTTGATCTTATCTGGAACCTCCTATCTGAAAATTTGAAAATTCTTCAAAAATTCGTCGAAAATCTTGATGTCTCCAATCTCTTGTTTTGTACGTTTTTTCCACGTGTCTTGACATCCAATGTATCCCTGCAATGTTTGGTGGAGATCTGAGTATGTAGTTTTTGACCTTATCTGGAACCTCCTATCTGAAAATTTGAAAATTCTTCAAAAATTCGTCCAAAATCTTGATGTCTCCAATCTCTTGTTTTGTACGTTTTTTCCACGTGTCTCGACCTCCAATGTATCCCTGCAAAGTTTGGTGAAGATCTGAGTATGTCGTTTTTGACCTTATCTGGAACATCCTTTCTGAAAATTTGAAAATTGCTAAAAAATTCGTCGAAAATCTTGATGTCTCCAATCTCTTGTTTTGTACGTTTTTTCCACGTGTCTTGACATCCAATGTATCCCTGCAAAGTTTGGTGAAGATCTGAGTATGTAGTTTTTGACTTTATATGGAACCTCCTTTCTGAAAATTTGAAAATTCTCAAAAAATTCGTCCATAATCTTGATGTCTCCAATCTCTTGTTTTGTACGTTTTTTCCACGTGTCTTGACATCCAATGTATCCCTGCAAAGTTTGGTGAAGATCTGAGTATGTAGTTTTTGACCTTATATGGAACCTCATTTCTGAAAATTTGAAAATCCTTAAAAAATTCGTCCAAAATCTTGATGTCACCAATCCTATGTTTTGTATGTTTTTTCCACGTGTCTTGACATCCAATGTATCCATGCAAAGTTTGGTGAAGATCTGAGTATGTCGTTTTTGACCTTATCTGGAACCTCCCATCTGAAAATTTGAAAATTCTCAAAAAATTCGTCCAAAATCTTGATGTCTCCAATCTCTTGTTTTGTACGTTTTTTCCACGTGTCTTGACATCCAATGTATCCATGCAAAGTTTGGTGACGATCTGAGTATGTCGTTTTTGACCTTATCTGGAACCTCCCATCTGAAAATTTGAAAATTCTTAAAAAATTCGTCGAAAATCTTGATGTATCCAATCTCTTGTTTTGTACGTTTTTTCCACGTGTCTTGACATGCAAAGTATCCCTGCAACGTTTGGTGAAGATCTGAGTATGTAGTTTTTGATCTTATCTGGAACCTCCTATCTGAAAATTTGAAAAATTTCAAAAATTCGTCGAAAATCTTGATGTCTCCAATCTCTTGTTTTGTACGTTTTTTCCACGTGTCTTGACATCCAATGTATCCGTGCAATGTTTGGTGGAGATCTGAGTATGTAGTTTTTGACCTTATCTGGAACCTCCTATCTGAAAATTTGAAAATTCTTCAAAAATTCGTCCAAAATCTTGATGTCTCCAATCTCTTGTTTTGTACGTTTTTTCCACGTGTCTCGACCTCCAATGTATCCCTGCAAAGTTTGGTGAAGATCTGAGTGTCGTTTTTGACCTTATCTGGAACATCCTTTCTGAAAATTTGAAAATTCTTAAAAAATTCGTCCAAAATCTTGATGTCTCCAATCTCTTGTTTTGTACGTTTTTTCCACGTGTCTTGACATCCAATGTATCCCTGCAAAGTTTGGTGAAGATCTGAGTATGTAGTTTTTGACTTTATATGGAACCTCCTTTCTGAAAATTTGAAAATTCTCAAAAAATTCGTCCATAATCTTGATGTCTCCAATCTCTTGTTTTGTACGTTTTTTCCACGTGTCTTGACATCCAATGTATCCCTGCAAAGTTTGGTGAAGATCTGAGTATGTAGTTTTTGACCTTATATGGAACCTCATTTCTGAAAATTTGAAAATCCTTAAAAAATTCGTCCAAAATCTTGATGTCACCAATCCTATGTTTTGTATGTTTTTTCCACGTGTCTTGACATCCAATGTATCCATGCAAAGTTTGGTGAAGATCTGAGTATGTAGTTTTTGACCTTATATGGAACCTCCTTTCTGAAAATTTGAAAATTCTTAAAAAATTCGTCCAAAATCTTGATGTCACCAATCCTATGTTTTGTATGTTTTTTCCACGTGTCTTGACATCCAATGTATCCATGCAAAGTTTGGTGAAGATCTGAGTATGTAGTTTTTGACCTTATCTGGAACCTCCTATCTGAAAATTTGAAAATTCTTCAAAAATTCGTCCATAAACTTGATGTCTCCAATCTCTTGTTTTGTACGTTTTTTCCACGTGTCTTGACATCCAATGTATCCCTGCAAAGTTTGGTGAAGATCTGAGTATGTAGTTTTTGACCTTATATGGAACCTCCTTTCTGAAAATTTGAAAATTCTTAAAAAATTCGTCCAAAATCTTGATGTCACCAATCCTATGTTTTGTATGTTTTTTCCACGTGTCTTGACATCCAATGTATCCATGCAAAGTGTGGTGAAGATCTGAGTATGTCGTTTTTGACCTTATCTGGAACCTCCCATCTGAAAATTTGAAAATTCTCAAAAAATTCGTCCAAAATCTTGATGTCTCCAATCTCTTGTTTTGTACGTTTTTTCCACGTGTCTTGACATCCAATGTATCCATGCAAAGTTTGGTGACGATCTGAGTATGTCGTTTTTGATCTTATCTGGAACCTCCTATCTGAAAATTTGAAAATTCTTCAAAAATTCGTCGAAAATCTTGATGTCTCCAATCTCTTGTTTTGTACGTTTTTTCCACGTGTCTTGACATCCAATGTATCCGTGCAATGTTTGGTGGAGATCTGAGTATGTAGTTTTTGACCTTATCTGGAACCTCCTATCTGAAAATTTGAAAATTCTTCAAAAATTCGTCCAAAATCTTGATGTCTCCAATCTCTTGTTTTGTACGTTTTTTCCACGTGTCTCGACCTCCAATGTATCCCTGCAAAGTTTGGTGAAGATCTGAGTATGTCGTTTTTGACCTTATCTGGAACATCCTTTCTGAAAATTTGAAAATTCTTAAAAAATTCGTCCAAAATCTTGATGTCTCCAATCTCTTGTTTTGTACGTTTTTTCCACGTGTCTTGACATCCAATGTATCCCTGCAAAGTTTGGTGAAGATCTGAGTATGTAGTTTTTGACCTTATATGGAACCTCCTTTCTGAAAATTTGAAAATTCTCAAAAAATTCGTCCATAATCTTGATGTCTCCAATCTCTTGTTTTGTACGTTTTTTCCCCGTGTCTTGACATCCAATGTATCCCTGCAAAGTTTGGTGAAGATCTGAGTATGTAGTTTTTGACCTTATATGGAACTTCCTTTCTGAAAATTTGAAAATTCTTAAAAAATTCGTCCAAAATCTTGATGTCACCAATTCTATGTTTTGTATGTTTTTTCCACGTGTCTTGACATCCAATGTATCCATGCAAAGTTTGGTGAAGATCTGAGTATGTCGTTTTTGACCTTATCTGGAACCTCCCATCTGAAAATTTGAAAATTCTTAAAAAATTCGTCCAAAATCTTGATGTCTCCAATCTCTTGTTTTGTACGTTTTTTCCACGTGTCTTGACATCCAATGTATCCCTGCAAAGTTTGGTGAAGATCTGAGTATGTAGTTTTTGACCTTATCTGGAACCTCCCATCTGAAAATTTGAAAATTCCTAAAAAATCCGTCCAAAATCTTGATGACCCCAATCTCTTGTTTTGTACGTTTTTTCCACGTGTCTTGACATTCAATGTATCCCTGCAAAGTTTGGTGAAGATCTGAGTATGTAGTTTTTGACCTTATATGGAACCTCCTTTCTGAAAATTTGAAAATTCTTAAAAAATTCGTCCAAAATCTTGATGTCTCCAATCTCTTGTTTTGTACGTTTTTTTCCACGTGTCTTGACATGCAAAGTATCCCTGCAACGTTTGGTGAAGATCTGAGTATGTAGTTTTTGATCTTATCTGGAACCTCCTATCTGAAAATTTGAAAATTCTTCAAAAATTCGTCGAAAATCTTGATGTCTCCAATCTCTTGTTTTGTACGTTTTTTCCACGTGTCTTGACATCCAATGTATCCCTGCAATGTTTGGTGGAGATCTGAGTATGTAGTTTTTGACCTTATCTGGAACCTCCTATCTGAAAATTTGAAAATTCTTCAAAAATTCGTCCAAAATCTTGATGTCTCCAATCTCTTGTTTTGTACGTTTTTTCCACGTGTCTCGACCTCCAATGTATCCCTGCAAAGTTTGGTGAAGATCTGAGTATGTCGTTTTTGACCTTATCTGGAACATCCTTTCTGAAAATTTGAAAATTGCTAAAAAATTCGTCGAAAATCTTGATGTCTCCAATCTCTTGTTTTGTACGTTTTTTCCACGTGTCTTGACATCCAATGTATCCCTGCAAAGTTTGGTGAAGATCTGAGTATGTAGTTTTTGACTTTATATGGAACCTCCTTTCTGAAAATTTGAAAATTCTCAAAAAATTCGTCCATAATCTTGATGTCTCCAATCTCTTGTTTTGTACGTTTTTTCCACGTGTCTTGACACCCAATGTATCCCTGCAAAGTTTGGTGAAGATCTGAGTATGTAGTTTTTGACCTTATATGGAACCTCCTTTCTGAAAATTTGAAAATTCTTAAAAAATTCGTCCAAAATCTTGATGTCACCAATCCTATGTTTTGTATGTTTTTTCCACGTGTCTTGACATCCAATGTATCCATGCAAAGTTTGGTGAAGATCTGAGTATGTCGTTTTTGACCTTATCTGGAACCTATCATCTGAAAATTTGAAAATTCTCAAAAAATTCGTCCAAAATCTTGATGTCTCCAATCTCTTGTTTTGTACGTTTTTTCCACGTGTCTTGACATCCAATGTATCAATGCAAAGTTTGGTGACGATCTGAGTATGTCGTTTTTGACCTTATCTGGAACCTCCCATCTGAAAATTTGAGAATTCTTAAAAAATTCGTCGAAAATCTTGATGTCTCCAATCTCTTGTTTTGTACGTTTTTTCCACGTGTCTTGACATGCAAAGTATCCCTGCAACGTTTGGTGAAGATCTGAGTATGTAGTTTTTGATCTTATCTGGAACCTCCTATCTGAAAATTTGAAAATTCTTCAAAAATTCGTCGAAAATCTTGATGTCTCCAATCTCTTGTTTTGTACGTTTTTTCCACGTGTCTTGACATCCAATGTATCCGTGCAATGTTTGGTGGAGATCTGAGTATGTAGTTTTTGACCTTATCTGGAACCTCCTATCTGAAAATTTGAAAATTCTTCAAAAATTTGTCCAAAATCTTGATGTCTCCAATCTCTTGTTTTGTACGTTTTTTCCACGTGTCTCGACCTCCAATGTATCCCTGCAAAGTTTGGTGAAGATCTGAGTATGTCGTTTTTGACCTTATCTGGAACATCCTTTCTGAAAATTTGAAAATTGCTAAAAAATTCGTCGAAAATCTTGATGTCTCCAATCTCTTGTTTTGTACGTTTTTTCCACGTGTCTTGACATCCAATGTATCCCTGCAAAGTTTGGTGAAGATTTGAGTATGTAGTTTTTGACCTTATATGGAACCTCCTTTCTGAAAATTTGAAAATTCTCAAAAAATTCGTCCATAATCTTGATGTCTCCAATCTCTTGTTTTGTACGTTTTTTCCCCGTGTCTTGACATCCAATGTATCCCTGCAAAGTTTGGTGAAGATCTGAGTATGTAGTTTTTGACCTTATATGGAACCTCCTTTCTGAAAATTTGAAAATTCTTAAAAAATTCGTCCAAAATCTTGATGTCACCAATCCTATGTTTTGTATGTTTTTTCCACGTGTCTTGACATCCAATGTATCCATGCAAAGTTTGGTGAAGATCTGAGTATGTAGTTTTTGACCTTATCTGGAACCTCCTATCTGAAAATTTGAAAATTCTTAAAAAATTCGTCCAAAATCTTGATGTCTCCAATCTCTTGTTTTGTACGTTTTTTCCACGTGTCTCGACCTCCAATGTATCCCTGCAAAGTTTGGTGAAGATCTGAGTATGTCGTTTTTGACCTTATATGGAACCTCCTTTCTGAAAATTTGAAAATTCTTAAAAAATTCGTCCAAAATCTTGATGTCACCAATCCTATGTTTTGTATGTTTTTTCCACGTGTCTTGACATCCAATGTATCCATGCAAAGTTTGGTGAAGATCTGAGTATGTCGTTTTTGACCTTATCTGGAACCTCCCATCTGAAAATTTGAAAATTCTCAAAAAATTCGTCCAAAATCTTGATGTCTCCAATCTCTTGTTTTGTACGTTTTTTCCACGTGTCTTGACATCCAATGTATCCATGCAAAGTTTGGTGACGATCTGAGTATGTCGTTTTTGACCTTATCTGGAACCTCCCATCTGAAAATTTGAAAATTCTTAAAAAATTCGTTGAAAATCTTGATGTCTCCAATCTCTTGTTTTGTACGTTTTTTCCACGTGTCTTGACATGCAAAGTATCCCTGCAACGTTTGGTGAAGATCTGAGTATGTAGTTTTTGATCTTATCTGGAACCTCCTATCTGAAAATTTGAAAATTCTTCAAAAATTCGTCGAAAATCTTGATGTCTCCAATCTCTTGTTTTGTACGTTTTTTCCACGTGTCTTGACATCCAATGTATCCGTGCAATGTTTGGTGGAGATCTGAGTATGTAGTTTTTGACCTTATCTGGAACCTCCTATCTGAAAATTTGAAAATTCTTCAAAAATTCGTCCAAAATCTTGATGTCTCCAATCTCTTGTTTTGTACGTTTTTTCCACGTGTCTCGACCTCCAATGTATCCCTGCAAAGTTTGGTGAAGATCTGAGTATGTCGTTTTTGACCTTATCTGGAACATCCTTTCTGAAAATTTGAAAATTCTTAAAAAATTCGTCCAAAATCTTGATGTCTCCAATCTCTTGTTTTGTACGTTTTTTCCACGTGTCTTGACATCCAATGTATCCCTGCAAAGTTTGGTGAAGATCTGAGTATGTAGTTTTTGACCTTATATGGAACCTCCTTTCTGAAAATTTGAAAATTCTCAAAAAATTCGTCCATAATCTTGATGTCTCCAATCTCTTGTTTTGTACGTTTTTTCCCCGTGTCTTGACATCCAATGTATCCCTGCAAAGTTTGGTGAAGATCTGAGTATGTAGTTTTTGACTTTATATGGAACCTCCTTTCTGAAAATTTGAAAATTCTTAAAAAATTCGTCCAAAATCTTGATGTCACCAATTCTATGTTTTGTATGTTTTTTCCACGTGTCTTGACATCCAATGTATCCATGCAAAGTTTGGTGAAGATCTGAGTATGTCGTTTTTGACCTTATCTGGAACCTCCCATCTGAAAATTTGAAAATTCTTAAAAAATTCGTCCAAAATCTTGATGTCTCCAATCTCTTGTTTTGTACGTTTTTTCCACGTGTCTTGACATCCAATGTATCCCTGCAAAGTTTGGTGAAGATCTGAGTATGTAGTTTTTGACCTTATCTGGAACCTCCCATCTGAAAATTTGAAAATTCCTAAAAAATCCGTCCAAAATCTTGATGACCCCAATCTCTTGTTTTGTACGTTTTTTCCACGTGTCTTGACATTCAATGTATCCCTGCAAAGTTTGGTGAAGATCTGAGTATGTAGTTTTTGACCTTATATGGAACCTCCTTTCTGAAAATTTGAAAATTCTTAAAAAATTCGTCCAAAATCTTGATGTCTCCAATCTCTTGTTTTGTACGTTTTTTCCACGTGTCTTGACATGCAAAGTATCCCTGCAACGTTTGGTGAAGATCTGAGTATGTAGTTTTTGATCTTATCTGGAACCTCCTATCTGAAAATTTGAAAATTCTTCAAAAATTCGTCGAAAATCTTGATGTCTCCAATCTCTTGTTTTGTACGTTTTTTCCACGTGTCTTGACATCCAATGTATCCCTGCAATGTTTGGTGGAGATCTGAGTATGTAGTTTTTGACCTTATCTGGAACCTCCTATCTGAAAATTTGAAAATTCTTCAAAAATTCGTCCAAAATCTTGATGTCTCCAATCTCTTGTTTTGTACGTTTTTTCCACGTGTCTCGACCTCCAATGTATCCCTGCAAAGTTTGGTGAAGATCTGAGTATGTCGTTTTTGACCTTATCTGGAACATCCTTTCTGAAAATTTGAAAATTGCTAAAAAATTCGTCGAAAATCTTGATGTCTCCAATCTCTTGTTTTGTACGTTTTTTCCACGTGTCTTGACATCCAATGTATCCCTGCAAAGTTTGGTGAAGATCTGAGTATGTAGTTTTTGACTTTATATGGAACCTCCTTTCTGAAAATTTGAAAATTCTCAAAAAATTCGTCCATAATCTTGATGTCTCCAATCTCTTGTTTTGTACGTTTTTTCCACGTGTCTTGACATCCAATGTATCCCTGCAAAGTTTGGTGAAGATCTGAGTATGTAGTTTTTGACCTTATATGGAACCTCCTTTCTGAAAATTTGAAAATTCTTAAAAAATTCGTCCAAAATCTTGATGTCACCAATCCTATGTTTTGTACGTTTTTTCCACGTGTCTTGACATCCAATGTATCAATGCAAAGTTTGGTGACGATCTGAGTATGTCGTTTTTGACCTTATCTGGAACCTCCCATCTGAAAATTTGAAAATTCTTAAAAAATTCGTCGAAAATCTTGATGTCTCCAATCTCTTGTTTTGTACGTTTTTTCCACGTGTCTTGACATGCAAAGTATCCCTGCAACGTTTGGTGAAGATCTGAGTATGTAGTTTTTGATCTTATCTGGAACCTCCTATCTGAAAATTTGAAAATTCTTCAAAAATTCGTCGAAAATCTTGATGTCTCCAATCTCTTGTTTTGTACGTTTTTTCCACGTGTCTTGACATCCAATGTATCCGTGCAATGTTTGGTGGAGATCTGAGTATGTAGTTTTTGACCTTATCTGGAACATCCTTTCTGAAAATTTGAAAATTCTTAAAAAATTCTTCCAAAATCTTGATGTCTCCAATCTCTTGTTTTGTACGTTTTTTCCACGTGTCTTGACATCCAATGTATCCCTGCAAAGTTTGGTGAAGATCTGAGTATGTAGTTTTTGACCTTATATGGAACCTCCTTTCTGAAAATTTGAAAATTCTCAAAAAATTCGTCCATAATCTTGATGTCTCCAATCTCTTGTTTTGTACGTTTTTTCCCCGTGTCTTGACATCCAATGTATCCCTGCAAAGTTTGGTGAAGATCTGAGTATGTAGTTTTTGACCTTATATGGAACCTCCTTTCTGAAAATTTGAAAATTCTTAAAAAATTCGTCCAAAATCTTGATGTCACCAATCCTATGTTTTGTATGTTTTTTCCACGTGTCTTGACATCCAATGTATCCATGCAAAGTTTGGTGAAGATCTGAGTATGTAGTTTTTGACCTTATCTGGAACCTCCTATCTGAAAATTTGAAAATTCTTAAAAAATTCGTCCAAAATCTTGATGTCTCCAATCTCTTGTTTTGTACGTTTTTTCCACGTGTCTCGACCTCCAATGTATCCCTGCAAAGTTTGGTGAAGATCTGAGTATGTCGTTTTTGACCTTATCTGGAACATCCTTTCTGAAAATTTGAAAATTGCTAAAAAATTCGTCGAAAATCTTGATGTCTCCAATCTCTTGTTTTGTACGTTTTTTCCACGTGTCTTGACATCCAATGTATCCCTGCAAAGTTTGGTGAAGATCTGAGTATGTAGTTTTTGACTTTATATGGAACCTCCTTTCTGAAAATTTGAAAATTCTCAAAAAATTCGTCCATAATCTTGATGTCTCCAATCTCTTGTTTTGTACGTTTTTTCCACGTGTGTTGACATCCAATGTATCCCTGCAAAGTTTGGTGAAGATCTGAGTATGTAGATTTTGACCTTATATGGAACCTCCTTTCTGAAAATTTGAAAATTCTTAAAAAAATCGTCCAAAATCTTGATGTCACCAATCCTATGTTTTGTATGTTTTTTCCACGTGTCTTGACATCCAATGTATCCATGCAAAGTTTGGTGAAGATCTGAGTATGTCGTTTTTGACCTTATCTGGAACCTCCCATCTGAAAATTTTAAAATTCTCAAAAAATTCGTCCAAAATCTTGATGTCTCCAATCTCTTGTTTTGTACGTTTTTTCCACGTGTCTTGACATCCAATGTATCCATGCAAAGTTTGGTGACGATCTGAGTATGTCGTTTTTGACCTTATCTGGAACCTCCCATCTGAAAATTTGAAAATTCTTAAAAAATTCGTTGAAAATCTTGATGTCTCCAATCTCTTGTTTTGTACGTTTTTTCCACGTGTCTTGACATGCAAAGTATCCCTGCAACGTTTGGTGAAGATCTGAGTATGTAGTTTTTGATCTTATCTGGAACCTCCTATCTGAAAATTTGAAAATTCTTCAAAAATTCGTCGAAAATCTTGATGTCTCCAATCTCTTGTTTTGTACGTTTTTTCCACGTGTCTTGACATCCAATGTATCCGTGCAATGTTTGGTGGAGATCTGAGTATGTAGTTTTTGACCTTATCTGGAACCTCCTATCTGAAAATTTGAAAATTCTTCAAAAATTCGTCCAAAATCTTGATGTCTCCAATCTCTTGTTTTGTACGTTTTTTCCACGTGTCTCGACCTCCAATGTATCCCTGCAAAGTTTGGTGAAGATCTGAGTATGTCGTTTTTGACCTTATCTGGAACATCCTTTCTGAAAATTTGAAAATTCTTAAAAAATTCGTCCAAAATCTTGATGTCTCCAATCTCTTGTTTTGTACGTTTTTTCCACGTGTCTTGACATCCAATGTATCCCTGCAAAGTTTGGTGAAGATCTGAGTATGTAGTTTTTGACCTTATATGGAACCTCCTTTCTGAAAATTTGAAAATTCTTAAAAAATTCGTCCAAAATCTTGATGTCACCAATCCTATGTTTTGTATGTTTTTTCCACGTGTCTTGACATCCAATGTATCCATGCAAAGTTTGGTGAAGATCTGAGTATGTCGTTTTTGACCTTATCTGGAACCTCCCATCTGAAAATTTGAAAATTCTTAAAAAATTCGTCCAAAATCTTGATGTCTCCAATCTCTTGTTTTGTACGTTTTTTCCACGTGTCTTGACATCCAATGTATCCCTGCAAAGTTTGGTGAAGATCTGAGTATGTAGTTTTTGACCTTATCTGGAACCTCCCATCTGAAAATTTGAAAATTCCTAAAAAATCCGTCCAAAATCTTGATGACCCCAATCTCTTGTTTTGTACGTTTTTTCCACGTGTCTTGACATTCAATGTATCCCTGCAAAGTTTGGTGAAGATCTGAGTATGTAGTTTTTGACCTTATATGGAACCTATTTCTGAAAATTTGAAAATTCTTAAAAAATTCGTCCAAAATCTTGATGTCTCCAATCTCTTGTTTTGTACGTTTTTTCCACGTGTCTTGACATCCAATGTATCCCTGCAAAGTTTGGTGAAGATCTGAGTATGTAGTTTTTGACCTTATATGGAACTTCCTATCTGAAAATTTGAAAATTCTTAAAAAATTTGACCAAAATCTTGATGTCCCCAATCCTATGTTTTGTATGTTTTTCCACGTGTCTTGACATCCAATGTATCCCTGCAGAGTTTGGTGAAGATCTGAGTATGTCGTTTTTGACCTTATCTGGAACATCCTTTCTGAAAATTTGAAAATTCTTAAAAAATTCGTCCAAAATCTTGATGTCTATAATCTCTTGTTTTGTACGTTTTTTCCACGTGTCTTGACATCCAATGTATCCCTGCAAAGTTTGGTGAAGATCTGAGTATGTAGTTTTTGACATTATCTGGAACCTCCTATCTGAAAATCTGAAAATTCTTAAAAAATTCGTCCAAAATCTTGATGTCTCCAATCTCTTGTTTTGTACGTTTTTTCCACGTGTCTTGACATCCAATGTATACCTGCAAAGTTTGGTGAAGATCTGAGTATGTAGTTTTTGACGTTATATGGAACCTCCTATCTGAAAATTTGAAAATTCTTAAAAAATTCGTCCAAATTCTTGATGTCTCCAATCTCTTGTTTTGTACGTTTTTTCCACGTGTCTTGACATCCAATGTATCCCTGCAATGTTTGGTGAAGATCTGAGTATGTAGTTTTTGACCTCATATGGAACCTCCTATCTGAAAATTTGAAAATTCTTAAAAAATTCGTCCAAAATCTTGATGTCTCCAATCTCTTGTTTTGTACGTTTTTTCCACGTGTCTTGACATCCAATGTATCCCTGCAATGTTTGGTGAAGATCTGAGTATGTAGTTTTTGACCTTATATGGAACCTCCTATCTGAAAATTTGAAAATTCTTAAAAAATTCGTCCAAAATCTTGATGTCTCCAATCTCTTGTTTTGTACGTTTTTCCACGTGTCTTGTTATCCAATGTATCCCTGCAATGTTTGGTGAAGATCTGAGTATGTAGTTTTTGACCTTATATGGAACCCCCTATCTGAAAATTTGAAAATTCTTAAAAAATTTGACCAAAATTATGATGTCCCCAATCCTATGTTTTGTATGTTTTTTCCACGTGTCTTGACATCCAATGTATCCCTGCAAAGTTTGGTGAAGATCTGAGTATGTCGTTTTTGACCTTATCTGGAACATCCTTTCTGAAAATTTGAAAATTCATAAAAAATTCGTCCAAAATCTTGATGTCTCCAATCTCTTGTTTTGTACGTTTTTTCCACGTGTCTTGACATCCAATGTATCCCTGCAAAGTTTGGTGAAGATCTGAGTATGTAGTTTTTGACCTTATCTGGAACCTCTCATCTGAAAATTTGAAAATTCCTAAAAAATCCGTCCAAAATCTTGATGACACCAATCTCTTGTTTTGTACGTTTTTTCCACGTGTCTTGACATCCAATGTATCCCTGCAAAGTTTGGTGAAGATCTGAGTATGTAGTTTTTGACCTTATCTGGAACCTACTTTCTGAAAATTTGAAAATTGTTAAAAAATTCGTCCAAAATCTTGATGTCTCCAATCTCTTGTTTTGTACGTTTTTCCCACGTGTCTTGAGATCCAATGTATCCCTGCAAAGTTTGGTGAAGACCTGAGTATGTAGTTTTTGACCTTATCTGGAACCTCATTTCTGAAAATTCGAAAATTCCTCAAAAATTCGTCCAAAATCTTGATGTCTCCAATCTCTTGTTTTGTACGTTTTTTCCACGTGTCTTGACATCCAATGTATCCCTGCAAAGTTTGGTGAAGATCTGAGTATGTAGTTTTTGACCTTATCTGGAACCTCCTATCTGAAAATTTGAAAATTCTTAAAATATTCGTCCAAAATCTTGATGTCTCCAATCTCTTCTTTTGTACGTTTTTTCCACGTGTCTTGACATCCAATGTATGCCTGCAAAGTTTGGTGAAGATCTGAGTATGTCGTTTTTGACCTTATCTGGAACCTCCTTTCTGAAAATTTGAAAATTCTTAAAAAATTCGTCCAAAATCTTGATGTCCCCAATCCTATGTTTTGTATGTTTTTTCCACGTGTCTTGACATCCAATGTATCCCTGCAAAGTTTGGTGAAGATCTGAGTATGTAGTTTTTGACCTTTTCTGGAACCTCCTATCTGAAAATTTGAAAATTGTTAAAAAATTCGTCCAAAATCTTGATGTCTCCAATCTCTTTTTTTGTTCGTTTTTCCCACGTGTCTTGACATCCAATGTATCCCTGCAATGTTTGGTGAAGATCTGAGTATGTAGTTTTTGACCTTATCTGGAACCTCATTTCTGAAAATTTGAAAATTCCTCAAAAATTCGTCCAAAATCATGATGTCTCCAATCTCTTGTTTTGTACGTTTTTTCCACGTGTCTTGACATCCAATGTATCCCTGCAAAGTTTGGTGAAGATCTGAGTATGTCGTTTTTGACCTTATTTGGAACCTCCTTTCTGAAAATTTGAAAATTCTTAAAAAATTCGTCCAAAATCTTGATGTCTCCAATCCTATGTTTTGTATGTTTTTTCCACGTGTCTTGACATCTAATGTATCCATGCAAAGTTTGGTGAAGATCTGAGTATGTCGTTTTTGACCTCATCTGGAACCTCTGATCTGAAAATTTGAAAATTCTTAAAAAATTCGTCGAAAATCTTGATGTCTCCAATCTCTTGTTTTGTACGTTTTTTCCACGTGTCTTGACATGCAAAGTATCCCTGCAACGTTTGGTGAAGATCTGAGTATGTAGTTTTTGACCTTATCTGGAACCTCCTATCTGAAAATTTGAAAATTCTTCAAAAATTCGTCCAAAATCTTGATGTCTCCAATCTCTTGTTTTGTACGTTTTTTCCACGTGTCTTGACATCCAATGTATCCCTGCAATGTTTGGTGAAATTCTGAGTATGTAGTTTTTGACCTTATAAGGAACCTCCTATCTGAAAATTTGAAAATTCTTAAAAAATTTCACCAAAATCTTGATGTCCCCAATCCTATGTTTTGTATGTTTTTTCCACGTGTCTTGACATCCAATGTATCCCTGCAGAGTTTGGTGAAGATCTGAGTATGTCGTTTTTGACCTTATTTGGAACATCCTTTCTGAAAATTTGAAAATTCTTAAAAAATTCGTCCAAAATCTTGATGTCTCCAATCTCTTGTTTTGTACGTTTTTTCCACGTGTCTTGACATCCAATGTATCCCTGCAAAGTTTGGTGAAGATCTGAGTATGTAGTTTTTGACCTTATCTGGAACCTCCTATCTGAAAATTTGAAAATTCTTCAAAAATTCGTCCAAAATCTTGATGTCTCCAATCTCTTGTTTTGTACGTTTTTTCCACGTGTCTTGACATCCAATGTATCCCTGCAATGTTTGGTGAAGTTCTGAGTATGTAGTTTTTGACGTTATATGGAACCTCCTATCTGAAAATTTGAAAATTCGTAAAAAATTCGTCCAAATTCTTGATGTCTCCAATCTCTCGTTTTGTACGTTTTTTCCACGTGTCTTGACATCCAATGTATCCCTGCAATGTTTGGTGAAGATCTGAGTATGTAGTTTTTGACCTCATATGGAACCTCCTATCTGAAAATTTGAAAATTCTTAAAAAATTCGTCCAAAATCTTGATGTCTCCAATCTCTTGTTTTGTACGTTTTTTCCACGTGTCTTGACATCCAATGTATCCCTGCAATGTTTGGTGAAGATCTGAGTATGTAGTTTTTGACCTTATATGGAACCTCCTATCTGAAAATTTGAAAATTCTTAAAATATTTGACCAAAATCTTGATATCCCAAATCCTATGTTTTGTATGTTTTTTCCACGTGTCTTGACATCCAATGTATCCCTGCAAAGTTTGGTGAAGATCTGAGTATGTCGTTTTTGACCTTATTTGGAACATCCTTTCTGAACATTTGAAAATTCTTAAAAAATTCGCCCAAAATCTTGATGTCTCCAATCTCTTGTTTTGTACGTTTTTTCCACGTGTCTTGACATCCAATGTATCCCTGCAAAGTTTGGTGAAGATCTGAGTATGTAGTTTTTGACCTTATATGGAACCTCCTATCTGAAAATTTGAAAATTCTTAAAAAATTCGTCCAAAATCTTGATGTCTCCAATCTCTTGTTTTGTACGTTTTTTCCACGTGTCTTGACATCCAATGTATCCCTGGATTGTTTGGTGAAGATCTGAGTATGTAGTTTTTGACCTTATATGGAACCTCCTATCTGAAAATTTGAAAATTCTTAAAAAATTCGTCGAAAATCTTGATGTCTCCAATCTCTTGTTTTGTACGTTTTTTCCACGTGTCTTGACATCCAATGTATCCCTGCAAAGTTTGGTGAAGATCTGAGTATGTAGTTTTTGACTTTATCTGGAACCTCCTGTCTGAAAATTTGAAAATTCTTAAAAAATTCGTCCAAAATCTAGATGTCTCCAATCTCTTGTTTTGTACGTTTTTTCCACGTGTCTTGACATCCAATGTATCCCTGCAAAGTTTGGTGAAGATCTGAGTATGTAGTTTTTGACGTTATATGGAACCTCCTATCTGAAAATTTGAAAATTCTTAAAAAATTCGTCCAAATTCTTGATGTCTCCAATCTCTTGTTTTGTACGTTTTTTCCACGTGTCTTGACATCCAATGTATCCCTGCAATGTTTTGTGAAGATCTGAGTATGTAGTTTTTGACCTTATATGGAACCTCCTATCTGAAAATTTGAAAATTCTTAAAAAATTCGTCCAAAATCTTGATGTCTCCAATCTCTTGTTTTGTACGTTTTTTCCACGTGTCTTGACATCCAATGTATCCCTGGATTGTTTGGTGAAGATCTGAGTATGTAGTTTTTGACCTTATATGGAACCTCCTATCTGAAAATTTGAAAATTCTTAAAAAATTCGTCGAAAATCTTGATGTCTCCAATCTCTTGTTTTGTACGTTTTTTCCACGTGTCTTGACATCCAATGTATCCCTGCAAAGTTTGGTGAAGATCTGAGTATGTAGTTTTTGACCTTATATGGAACCTCCTTTCTGAAAATTTGAAAATTCTTAAAAAATTCGTCCAAAATCTTGATGTCACCAATCCTATGTTTTGTATGTTTTTTCCACGTGTCTTGACATCCAATGTATCCATGCAAAGTTTGGTGAAGATCTGAGTATGTCGTTTTTGACCTTATCTGGAACCTCCCATCTGAAAATTTGAAAATTCTTAAAAAATTCGTCCAAAATCTTGATGTCTCCAATCTCTTGTTTTGTACGTTTTTTCCACGTGTCTTGACATCCAATGTATCCCTGCAAAGTTTGGTGAAGATCTGAGTATGTAGTTTTTGACCTTATATGGAACTTCCTATCTGAAAATTTGAAAATTCTTAAAAAATTTGACCAAAATCTTGATGTCCCCAATCCTATGTTTTGTATGTTTTTTCCACGTGTCTTGACATCCAATGTATCCCTGCAGAGTTTGGTGAAGATCTGAGTATGTCGTTTTTGACCTTATCTGGAACATCCTTTCTGAAAATTTGAAAATTCTTAAAAAATTCGTCCAAAATCTTGATGTCTATAATCTCTTGTTTTGTACGTTTTTTCCACGTGTCTTGACATCCAATGTATCCCTGCAAAGTTTGGTGAAGATCTGAGTATGTAGTTTTTGACATTATCTGGAACCTCCTATCTGAAAATCTGAAAATTCTTAAAAAATTCGTCCAAAATCTTGATGTCTCCAATCTCTTGTTTTGTACGTTTTTTCCACGTGTCTTGACATCCAATGTATACCTGCAAAGTTTGGTGAAGATCTGAGTATGTAGTTTTTGACGTTATATGGAACCTCCTATCTGAAAATTTGAAAATTCTTAAAAAATTCGTCCAAATTCTTGATGTCTCCAATCTCTTGTTTTGTACGTTTTTTCCACGTGTCTTGACATCCAATGTATCCCTGCAATGTTTGGTGAAGATCTGAGTATGTAGTTTTTGACCTCATATGGAACCTCCTATCTGAAAATTTGAAAATTCTTAAAAAATTCGTCCAAAATCTTGATGTCTCCAATCTCTTGTTTTGTACGTTTTTTCCACGTGTCTTGACATCCAATGTATCCCTGCAATGTTTGGTGAAGATCTGAGTATGTAGTTTTTGACCTTATATGGAACCTCCTATCTGAAAATTTGAAAATTCTTAAAAAATTCGTCCAAAATCTTGATGTCTCCAATCTCTTGTTTTGTACGTTTTTCCACGTGTCTTGTTATCCAATGTATCCCTGCAATGTTTGGTGAAGATCTGAGTATGTAGTTTTTGACCTTATATGGAACCCCCTATCTGAAAATTTGAAAATTCTTAAAAAATTTGACCAAAATTATGATGTCCCCAATCCTATGTTTTGTATGTTTTTTCCACGTGTCTTGACATCCAATGTATCCCTGCAAAGTTTGGTGAAGATCTGAGTATGTCGTTTTTGACCTTATCTGGAACATCCTTTCTGAAAATTTGAAAATTCATAAAAAATTCGTCCAAAATCTTGATGTCTCCAATCTCTTGTTTTGTACGTTTTTTCCACGTGTCTTGACATCCAATGTATCCCTGCAAAGTTTGGTGAAGATCTGAGTATGTAGTTTTTGACCTTATCTGGAACCTCTCATCTGAAAATTTGAAAATTCCTAAAAAATCCGTCCAAAATCTTGATGACACCAATCTCTTGTTTTGTACGTTTTTTCCACGTGTCTTGACATCCAATGTATCCCTGCAAAGTTTGGTGAAGATCTGAGTATGTAGTTTTTGACCTTATCTGGAACCTACTTTCTGAAAATTTGAAAATTGTTAAAAAATTCGTCCAAAATCTTGATGTCTCCAATCTCTTGTTTTGTACGTTTTTCCCACGTGTCTTGAGATCCAATGTATCCCTGCAAAGTTTGGTGAAGACCTGAGTATGTAGTTTTTGACCTTATCTGGAACCTCATTTCTGAAAATTCGAAAATTCCTCAAAAATTCGTCCAAAATCTTGATGTCTCCAATCTCTTGTTTTGTACGTTTTTTCCACGTGTCTTGACATCCAATGTATCCCTGCAAAGTTTGGTGAAGATCTGAGTATGTAGTTTTTGACCTTATCTGGAACCTCCTATCTGAAAATTTGAAAATTCTTAAAATATTCGTCCAAAATCTTGATGTCTCCAATCTCTTCTTTTGTACGTTTTTTCCACGTGTCTTGACATCCAATGTATGCCTGCAAAGTTTGGTGAAGATCTGAGTATGTCGTTTTTGACCTTATCTGGAACCTCCTTTCTGAAAATTTGAAAATTCTTAAAAAATTCGTCCAAAATCTTGATGTCCCCAATCCTATGTTTTGTATGTTTTTTCCACGTGTCTTGACATCCAATGTATCCCTGCAAAGTTTGGTGAAGATCTGAGTATGTAGTTTTTGACCTTTTCTGGAACCTCCTATCTGAAAATTTGAAAATTGTTAAAAAATTCGTCCAAAATCTTGATGTCTCCAATCTCTTTTTTTGTTCGTTTTTCCCACGTGTCTTGACATCCAATGTATCCCTGCAATGTTTGGTGAAGATCTGAGTATGTAGTTTTTGACCTTATCTGGAACCTCATTTCTGAAAATTTGAAAATTCCTCAAAAATTCGTCCAAAATCATGATGTCTCCAATCTCTTGTTTTGTACGTTTTTTCCACGTGTCTTGACATCCAATGTATCCCTGCAAAGTTTGGTGAAGATCTGAGTATGTCGTTTTTGACCTTATTTGGAACCTCCTTTCTGAAAATTTGAAAATTCTTAAAAAATTCGTCCAAAATCTTGATGTCTCCAATCCTATGTTTTGTATGTTTTTTCCACGTGTCTTGACATCTAATGTATCCATGCAAAGTTTGGTGAAGATCTGAGTATGTCGTTTTTGACCTCATCTGGAACCTCTGATCTGAAAATTTGAAAATTCTTAAAAAATTCGTCGAAAATCTTGATGTCTCCAATCTCTTGTTTTGTACGTTTTTTCCACGTGTCTTGACATGCAAAGTATCCCTGCAACGTTTGGTGAAGATCTGAGTATGTAGTTTTTGACCTTATCTGGAACCTCCTATCTGAAAATTTGAAAATTCTTCAAAAATTCGTCCAAAATCTTGATGTCTCCAATCTCTTGTTTTGTACGTTTTTTCCACGTGTCTTGACATCCAATGTATCCCTGCAATGTTTGGTGAAATTCTGAGTATGTAGTTTTTGACCTTATAAGGAACCTCCTATCTGAAAATTTGAAAATTCTTAAAAAATTTGACCAAAATCTTGATGTCCCCAATCCTATGTTTTGTATGTTTTTTCCACGTGTCTTGACATCCAATGTATCCCTGCAGAGTTTGGTGAAGATCTGAGTATGTCGTTTTTGACCTTATTTGGAACATCCTTTCTGAAAATTTGAAAATTCTTAAAAAATTCGTCCAAAATCTTGATGTCTCCAATCTCTTGTTTTGTACGTTTTTTCCACGTGTCTTGACATCCAATGTATCCCTGCAAAGTTTGGTGAAGATCTGAGTATGTAGTTTTTGACCTTATCTGGAACCTCCTATCTGAAAATTTGAAAATTCTTCAAAAATTCGTCCAAAATCTTGATGTCTCCAATCTCTTGTTTTGTACGTTTTTTCCACGTGTCTTGACATCCAATGTATCCCTGCAATGTTTGGTGAAGTTCTGAGTATGTAGTTTTTGACGTTATATGGAACCTCCTATCTGAAAATTTGAAAATTCGTAAAAAATTCGTCCAAATTCTTGATGTCTCCAATCTCTCGTTTTGTACGTTTTTTCCACGTGTCTTGACATCCAATGTATCCCTGCAATGTTTGGTGAAGATCTGAGTATGTAGTTTTTGACCTCATATGGAACCTCCTATCTGAAAATTTGAAAATTCTTAAAAAATTCGTCCAAAATCTTGATGTCTCCAATCTCTTGTTTTGTACGTTTTTTCCACGTGTCTTGACATCCAATGTATCCCTGCAATGTTTGGTGAAGATCTGAGTATGTAGTTTTTGACCTTATATGGAACCTCCTATCTGAAAATTTGAAAATTCTTAAAATATTTGACCAAAATCTTGATATCCCAAATCCTATGTTTTGTATGTTTTTTCCACGTGTCTTGACATCCAATGTATCCCTGCAAAGTTTGGTGAAGATCTGAGTATGTCGTTTTTGACCTTATTTGGAACATCCTTTCTGAACATTTGAAAATTCTTAAAAAATTCGCCCAAAATCTTGATGTCTCCAATCTCTTGTTTTGTACGTTTTTTCCACGTGTCTTGACATCCAATGTATCCCTGCAAAGTTTGGTGAAGATCTGAGTATGTAGTTTTTGACCTTATATGGAACCTCCTATCTGAAAATTTGAAAATTCTTAAAAAATTCGTCCAAAATCTTGATGTCTCCAATCTCTTGTTTTGTACGTTTTTTCCACGTGTCTTGACATCCAATGTATCCCTGGATTGTTTGGTGAAGATCTGAGTATGTAGTTTTTGACCTTATATGGAACCTCCTATCTGAAAATTTGAAAATTCTTAAAAAATTCGTCGAAAATCTTGATGTCTCCAATCTCTTGTTTTGTACGTTTTTTCCACGTGTCTTGACATCCAATGTATCCCTGCAAAGTTTGGTGAAGATCTGAGTATGTAGTTTTTGACTTTATCTGGAACCTCCTGTCTGAAAATTTGAAAATTCTTAAAAAATTCGTCCAAAATCTAGATGTCTCCAATCTCTTGTTTTGTACGTTTTTTCCACGTGTCTTGACATCCAATGTATCCCTGCAAAGTTTCGTGAAGATCTGAGTATGTAGTTTTTGACGTTATATGGAACCTCCTATCTGAAAATTTGAAAATTCTTAAAAAATTCGTCCAAATTCTTGATGTCTCCAATCTCTTGTTTTGTACGTTTTTTCCACGTGTCTTGACATCCAATGTATCCCTGCAATGTTTTGTGAAGATCTGAGTATGTAGTTTTTGACCTTATATGGAACCTCCTATCTGAAAATTTGAAAATTCTTAAAAAATTCGTCCAAAATCTTGATGTCTCCAATCTCTTGTTTTGTACGTTTTTTCCACGTGTCTTGACATCCAATGTATCCCTGCAATGTTTGGTAAAGATCTGAGTATGTAGTTTATGACCTTATATGGAACTTCCTATCTGAAAATTTGAAAATTCTTAAAAAATTTGACCAAAATCTTGATATCCCAAATCCTATGTTTTGTATGTTTTTTCCACGTGTCTTGACATCCAATGTATCCCTGCAAAGTTTTGTGAAGATCTGAGTATGTCGTTTTTGACCTTATCTGGAACATCCTTTCTGAAAATTTGAAAATTCTTAAAAAATTCGCCCAAAATCTTGATGTCTTCAATCTCTTGTTTTGTACGTTTTTTCCACGTGTCTTGACATCCAATGTATCCCTGCAAAGTTTGGTGAAGATCTGAGTATGTAGTTTTTGACCTTATCTGGAACCTCCTATCTGAAAATTTGAAAATTGTTAAAAAATTCGTCCAAAATCTTGATGTCTCCAATCTCTTGTTTTGTACGTTTTTTCCACGTGTCTTGACATCCAATGTATCCCTGGATTGTTTGGTGAAGATCTGAGTATGTAGTTTTTGACCTTATATGGAACCTCCTATCTGAAAATTTGAAAATTCTTAAAAAATTCGTCGAAAATCTTGATGTCTCCAATCTCTTGTTTTGTACGTTTTTTCCACGTGTCTTGACATCCAATGTATCCCTGCAAAGTTTGGTGAAGATCTGAGTATGTAGTTTTTGACCTTATATGGAACCTCCTATCTGAAAATTTGAAAATTCTTAAAAAATTCGTCCAAAATCTTGATGTCTCCAATCTCTTGTTTTGTAAGTTTTTTCCACGTGTCTTGACATCCAATATATCCCTGCAAAGTTTGGTGAAGATCTGAGTATGTAGTTTTTGACTTTATATGGAACCTCCTATCTGAAAATTTGAAAATTCTTAAAAAATTCGTCCAAAATCTTGATGTCTCCAATCTCTTGTTTTGTACGTTTTTTCCACGTGTCTTGACATCCAATGTATCCCTGCAATGTTTGGTGAAGATCTGAGTATGTAGTTTTTGACCTTATCTGGAACCTCCCATCTGAAAATTTGAAAATTCTTAAAAAATTCGTCGAAAATCTTGATGTCTCCAATCTCTTGTTTTGTACGTTTTTTCCACGTGTCTTGACATGCAAAGTATCCCTGCAACGTTTGGTGAAGATCTGAGTATGTAGTTTTTGACCTTATCTGGAACCTCCTATCTGAAAATTTGAAAATTCTTCAAAAATTCGTCCAAAATCTTGATGTCTCCAATCTCTTGTTTTGTACGTTTTTTCCACGTGTCTTGACATCCAATGTATCCCTGCAATGTTTTTTATTGAAGATCTGAGTATGTAGTTTTTGACCTTATATGGAACCTCCTATCTGAAAATTTGAAAATTCTTAAAAAATTTGACCAAAATCTTGATATCCCCAATCCTATGTTTTGTATGTTTTTTCCACGTGTCTTGACATCCAATGTATCCCTGCAAAGTTTGGTGAAGATCTGAGTATGTAGTTTTAGACCTTATCTGGAACCTCCTATCTGAAAATTTGAAAATTTTTAAAAAATTCGTCCAAAATCTTGATGTCTCCAATCTCTTGTTTTGTACGTTTTTTCCACGTGTCTTGACCTCCAATGTATCCCTGCAATGTTTGGTGAAGATCTGAGTATGTAGTTTTTGACCTTATATGGAACCTCCTATCTGAAAATTTGAAAATTCTTAAAAAATTCGTCCAAAATCTTGATGTCTCCAATCTCTTGTTTTGTACGTTTTTTCCACGTGTCTTGACATCCAATGTATCCCTGCAAAGTTTGGTGAAGATCTGAGTATGTAGTTTTTGACCTTATATGGAACCTGAAAATTTGAAAATTCTTAAAAAATTTGACCAAAATCTTGATGTCCCCAACCCTATGTTTTGTATGATTTTTCCACGTGTCTTGACATCCAATGTATCCATGCAAAGTTTGGTGAAGATCTGAGTATGTAGTTTTTGACCTTATATGGAACCTCCTATCTGAAAATTTGAAAATTCTTAAAAAATTCGTCCAAAATCTTGATGACCCCAATCTCTTGTTTTGTACGTTTTTTCCACGTGTCTTGACATCCAATGTATCCCTGCAAAGTTTGGTGAAGATCTGAGTATGTAGTTTTTGACCTTATATGGAACCTCCTTTCTTAAAATTTGAGAATTCTTAAAAAATTCTTCCAAAATCTTGATGTCTCCAATCTCTTGTTTTGTACGTTTTTTCCACGTGTCTTGACATCCAATGTATCCATGCAAAGTTTGGTGAAGATCTGAGTATGTCGTTTTTGACCTTATCTGGAACCTCCCATCTGAAAATTTGAAAATTCTTAAAAAATTCGTCGAAAATCTTGATGTCTCCAATCTCTTGTTTTGTACGTTTTTTCCACGTGTCTTGACATGCAAAGTATCCCTGCAACGTTTGGTGAAGATCTGAGTATGTAGTTTTTGATCTTATCTGGAACCTCCTATCTGAAAATTTGAAAATTCTTCAAAAATTCGTCGAAAATCTTGATGTCTCCAATCTCTTGTTTTGTACGTTTTTTCCTCGTGTCTTGACATCCAATTTATCCCTGCAATGTTTGGTGGAGATCTGAGTATGTAGTTTTTGACCTTATCTGGAACCTCCTATCTGAAAATTTGAAAATTCTTCAAAAATTCGTCCAAAATCTTGATGTCTCCAATCTCTTGTTTTGTACGTTTTTTCCACGTGTCTCGACCTCAAATGTATCCCTGCAAAGTTTGGTGAAGATCTGAGTATGTCGTTTTTGACCTTATCTGGAACATCCTTTCTGAAAATTTGAAAATTGCTAAAAAATTCGTCGAAAATCTTGATGTCTCCAATCTCTTGTTTTGTACGTTTTTTCCACGTGTCTTGACATCCAATGTATCCCTGCAAAGTTTGGTGAAGATCTGAGTATGTAGTTTTTGACTTTATATGGAACCTCCTTTCTGAAAATTTGAAAATTCTCAAAAAATTCGTCCATAATCTTGATGTCTCCAATCTCTTGTTTTGTACGTTTTTTCCACGTGTCTTGACATCCAATGTATCCCTGCAAAGTTTGGTGAAGATCTGAGTATGTAGTTTTTGACCTTATATGGAACCTCCCATCTGAAAATTTGAAAATTCTTAAAAAATTCGTCGAAAATCTTGATGTCTCCAATCTCTTGTTTTGTACGTTTTTTCCACGTGTCTTGACATGCAAAGTATCCCTGCAACGTTTGGTGAAGATCTGAGTATGTAGTTTTTGACCTTATCTGGAACCTCCTATCTGAAAATTTGAAAATTCTTCAAAAATTCGTCCAAAATCTTGATGTCTCCAATCTCTTGTTTTGTACGTTTTTTCCACGTGTCTTGACATCCAATGTATCCCTGCAATGTTTTTTATTGAAGATCTGAGTATGTAGTTTTTGACCTTATATGGAACCTCCTATCTGAAAATTTGAAAATTCTTAAAAAATTTGACCAAAATCTTGATATCCCCAATCCTATGTTTTGTATGTTTTTTCCACGTGTCTTGACATCCAATGTATCCCTGCAAAGTTTGGTGAAGATCTGAGTATGTAGTTTTAGACCTTATCTGGAACCTCCTATCTGAAAATTTGAAAATTTTTAAAAAATTCGTCCAAAATCTTGATGTCTCCAATCTCTTGTTTTGTACGTTTTTTCCACGTGTCTTGACCTCCAATGTATCCCTGCAATGTTTGGTGAAGATCTGATTATGTAGTTTTTGACCTTATATGGAACCTCCTATCTGAAAATTTGAAAATTCTTAAAAAATTCGTCCAAAATCTTGATGTCTCCAATCTCTTGTTTTGTACGTTTTTTCCACGTGTCTTGACATCCAATGTATCCCTGCAAAGTTTGGTGAAGATCTGAGTATGTAGTTTTTGACCTTATATGGAACCTGAAAATTTGAAAATTCTTAAAAAATTTGACCAAAATCTTGATGTCCCCAACCCTATGTTTTGTATGATTTTTCCACGTGTCTTGACATCCAATGTATCCATGCAAAGTTTGGTGAAGATCTGAGTATGTAGTTTTTGACCTTATATGGAACCTCCTATCTGAAAATTTGAAAATTCTTAAAAAATTCGTCCAAAATCTTGATGACCCCAATCTCTTGTTTTGTACGTTTTTTCCACGTGTCTTGACATCCAATGTATCCCTGCAAAGTTTGGTGAAGATCTGAGTATGTAGTTTTTGACCTTATATGGAACCTCCTTTCTTAAAATTTGAGAATTCTTAAAAAATTCTTCCAAAATCTTGATGTCTCCAATCTCTTGTTTTGTACGTTTTTTCCACGTGTCTTGACATCCAATGTATCCATGCAAAGTTTGGTGAAGATCTGAGTATGTCGTTTTTGACCTTATCTGGAACCTCCCATCTGAAAATTTGAAAATTCTTAAAAAATTCGTCGAAAATCTTGATGTCTCCAATCTCTTGTTTTGTACGTTTTTTCCACGTGTCTTGACATGCAAAGTATCCCTGCAACGTTTGGTGAAAATCTGAGTATGTAGTTTTTGATCTTATCTGGAACCTCCTATCTGAAAATTTGAAAATTCTTCAAAAATTCGTCGAAAATCTTGATGTCTCCAATCTCTTGTTTTGTACGTTTTTTCCACGTGTCTTGACATCCAATTTATCCCTGCAATGTTTGGTGGAGATCTGAGTATGTAGTTTTTGACCTTATCTGGAACCTCCTATCTGAAAATTTGAAAATTCTTCAAAAATTCGTCCAAAATCTTGATGTCTCCAATCTCTTGTTTTGTACGTTTTTTCCACGTGTCTCGACCTCCAATGTATCCCTGCAAAGTTTGGTGAAGATCTGAGTATGTCGTTTTTGACCTTATCTGGAACATCCTTTCTGAAAATTTGAAAATTGCTAAAAAATTCGTCGAAAATCTTGATGTCTCCAATCTCTTGTTTTGTACGTTTTTTCCACGTGTCTTGACATCCAATGTATCCCTGCAAAGTTTGGTGAAGATCTGAGTATGTAGTTTTTGACTTTATATGGAACCTCCTATCTGAAAATTTGAAAATTCTCAAAAAATTCGTCCATAATCTTGATGTCTCCAATCTCTTGTTTTGTACGTTTTTTCCACGTGTCTTGACATCCAATGTATCCCTGCAAAGTTTGGTGAAGATCTGAGTATGTAGTTTTTGACCTTATATGGAACCTCCTTTCTGAAAATTTGAAAATTCTTAAAAAATTCGTCCAAAATCTTGATGTCACCAATCCTATGTTTTGTATGTTTTTTCCACGTGTCTTGACATCCAATGTATCCATGCAAAGTTTGGTGAAGATCTGAGTATGTCGTTTTTGATCTTATCTGGAACCTCCCATCTGAAAATTTGAAAAATCTCAAAAAATTCGTCCAAAATCTTGATTTCTCCAATCTCTTGTTTTGTACGTTTTTTCCACGTGTCTTGACATCCAATGTATCCATGCAAAGTTTGGTGACGATCTGAGTATGTCGTTTTTGACCTTATCTGGAACCTCCCATCTGAAAATTTGAAAATTCTTAAAAAATTCGTCGAAAATCTTGATGTCTCCAATCTCTTGTTTTGTACGTTTTTTCCACGTGTCTTGACATGCAAAGTATCCCTGCAACGTTTGGTGAAGATCTGAGTATGTAGTTTTTGATCTTATCTGGAACCTCCTATCTGAAAATTTGAAAATTCTTCAAAAATTCGTCGAAAATCTTGATGTCTCCAATCTCTTGTTTTGTACGTTTTTTCCACGTGTCTTGACATCCAATGTATCCGTGCAATGTTTGGTGGAGATCTGAGTATGTAGTTTTTGACCTTATCTGGAACCTCCTATCTGAAAATTTGAAAATTCTTCAAAAATTCGTCCAAAATCTTGATGTCTCCAATCTCTTGTTTTGTACGTTTTTTCCACGTGTCTCGACCTCCAATGTATCCCTGCAAAGTTTGGTGAAGATCTGAGTATGTCGTTTTTGACCTTATCTGGAACATCCTTTCTGAAAATTTGAAAATTCTTAAAAAATTCGTCCAAAATCTTGATGTCTCCAATCTCTTGTTTTGTACGTTTTTTCCACGTGTCTTGACATCCAATGTATCCCTGCAAAGTTTGGTGAAGATCTGAGTATGTAGTTTTTGACCTTATATGGAACCTCCTTTCTGAAAATTTGAAAATTCTCAAAAAATTCGTCCATAATCTTGATGTCTCCAATCTCTTGTTTTGTACGTTTTTTCCCCGTGTCTTGACATCCAATGTATCCCTGCAAAGTTTGGTGAAGATCTGAGTATGTAGTTTTTGACCTTATATGGAAATTCCTTTCTGAAAATTTGAAAATTCTTAAAAAATTCGTCCAAAATCTTGATGTCACCAATCCTATGTTTTGTATGTTTTTTCCACGTGTCTTGACATCCAATGTATCCATGCAAAGTTTGGTGAAGATCTGAGTATGTAGTTTTTGACCTTATCTGGAACCTCCTATCTGAAAATTTGAAAATTCTTCAAAAATTCGTCCAAAATCTTGATGTCTCCAATCTCTTGTTTTGTACGTTTTTTCCACGTGTCTCGACCTCCAATGTATCCCTGCAAAGTTTGGTGAAGATCTGAGTATGTCGTTTTTGACCTTATCTGGAACATCCTTTCTGAAAATTTGAAAATTGCTAAAAAATTCGTCGAAAATCTTGATGTCTCCAATCTCTTGTTTTGTACGTTTTTTCCACGTGTCTTGACATCCAATGTATCCCTGCAAAGTTTGGTGAAGATCTGAGTATGTAGTTTTTGACTTTATATGGAACCTCCTTTCTGAAAATTTGAAAATTCTCAAAAAATTCGTCCATAATCTTCATGTCTCCAATCTCTTGTTTTGTACGTTTTTTCCACGTGTCTTGACATCCAATGTATCCCTGCAAAGTTTGGTGAAGATCTGAGTATGTAGTTTTTGACCTTATATGGAACCTCCTTTCTGAAAATTTGAAAATTCTTAAAAAATTCGTCCAAAATCTTGATGTCACCAATCCTATGTTTTGTATGTTTTTTCCACGTGTCTTGACATCCAATGTATCCATGCAAAGTTTGGTGAAGATCTGAGTATGTCGTTTTTGACCTTATCTGGAACCTCCCATCTGAAAATTTGAAAATTCTCAAAAAATTCGTCCAAAATCTTGATGTCTCCAATCTCTTGTTTTGTACGTTTTTTCCACGTGTCTTGACATCCAATGTATCCATGCAAAGTTTGGTGACGATCTGAGTATGTCGTTTTTGACCTTATCTGGAACCTCCCATCTGAAAATTTGAAAATTCTTAAAAAATTCGTCGAAAATCTTGATGTCTCCAATCTCTTGTTTTGTACGTTTTTTCCACGTGTCTTGACATGCAAAGTATCCCTGCAACGTTTGGTGAAGATCTGAGTATGTAGTTTTTGATCTTATCTGGAACCTCCTATCTGAAAATTTGAAAATTCTTCAAAAATTCGTCGAAAATCTTGATGTCTCCAATCTCTTGTTTTGTACGTTTTTTCCACGTGTCTTGACATCCAATGTATCCGTGCAATGTTTGGTGGAGATCTGAGTATGTAGTTTTTGACCTTATATGGAACCTCCTTTCTTAAAATTTGAGAATTCTTAAAAAATTCGTCCAAAATCTTGATGTCTCCAATCTCTTGTTTTGTACGTTTTTTCCACGTGTCTTGACCTCCAATGTATCCCTGCAATGTTTGGTGAAGATCTGAGTATGTAGTTTTTGACCTTATATGGAACCTCCTATCTGAAAATTTGAAAATTCTTAAAAAATTCGTCCAAAATCTTGATGTCTCCAATCTCTTGTTTTGTACGTTTTTTCCACGTGTCTTGACATCCAATGTATCCCTGCAAAGTTTGGTGAAGATCTGAGTATGTAGTTTTTGACCTTATATGGAACCTGAAAATTTGAAAATTCTTAAAAAATTTGACCAAAATCTTGATGTCCCCAATCCTAGGTCTTGTATGTTTTTTCCACGTGTCTTGACATCCAATGTATCCCTGCAAAGTTTGGTGAAGATCTGAGTATGTAGTTTTTGACCTTATATGGAACCTCCTATCTGAAAATTTGAAAATTCTTAAAAAATTCGTCGAAAATCTTGATGTCTCCAATCTCTTGTTTTGTACGTTTTTTCCACGTGTCTTGACATCCAATGTATCCCTGCAATGTTTTTTATTGAAGATCTGAGTATGTAGTTTTTGACCTTATATGGAACCTCCTATCTGAAAATTTGAAAATTCTTAAAAAATTTGACCAAAATCTTGATATCCCCAATCCTATGTTTTGTATGTTTTTTCCACGTGTCTTGACATCCAATGTATCCCTGCAAAGTTTGGTGAAGATCTGAGTATGTAGTTTTAGACCTTATCTGGAACCTCCTATCTGAAAATTTGAAAATTTTTAAAAAATTCGTCCAAAATCTTGATGTCTCCAATCTCTTGTTTTGTACGTTTTTTCCACGTGTCTTGACCTCCAATGTATCCCTGCAATGTTTGGTGAAGATCTGAGTATGTAGTTTTTGACCTTATATGGAACCTCCTATCTGAAAATTTGAAAATTCTTAAAAAATTCGTCCAAAATCTTGATGTCTCCAATCTCTTGTTTTGTACGTTTTTTCCACGTGTCTTGACATCCAATGTATCCCTGCAAAGTTTGGTGAAGATCTGAGTATGTAGTTTTTGACCTTATATGGAACCTGAAAATTTGAAAATTCTTAAAAAATTTGACCAAAATCTTGATGTCCCCAATCCTAGGTCTTGTATGTTTTTTCCACGTGTCTTGACATCCAATGTATCCCTGCAAAGTTTGGTGAAGATCTGAGTATGTAGTTTTTGACCTTATATGGAACCTCCTATCTGAAAATTTGAAAATTCTTAAAAAATTCGACCAAAATCTTGATGTCCCCAATCCTATGTTTTGTATGATTTTTCCACGTGTCTTGACATCCAATGTATCCATGCAAAGTTTGGTGAAGATCTGAGTATGTAGTTTTTGACCTTATATGGAACCTCCTATCTGAAAATTTGAAAATTCTTAAAAAATTCGTCCAAAATCTTGATGACCCCAATCTCTTGTTTTGTACGTTTTTTCCACGTGTCTTGACATCCAATGTATCCCTGCAAAGTTTGGTGAAGATCTGAGTATGTAGTTTTTGACCTTATATGGAACCTCCTTTCTTAAAATTTGAGAATTCTTAAAAAATTCGTCCAAAATCTTGATGTCTCCAATCTCTTGTTTTGTACGTTTTTTCCACGTGTCTTGACATCCAATATATCCATGCAAAGTTTGGTGAAGATCTGAGTATGTCGTTTTTGACCTTATCTGGAACCTCCCATCTGAAAATTTGAAAATTCTTAAAAAATTCGTCGAAAATCTTGATGTCTCCAATCTCTTGTTTTGTACGTTTTTTCCACGTGTCTTGACATGCAAAGTATCCCTGCAACGTTTGGTGAAGATCTGAGTATGTAGTTTTTGATCTTATCTGGAACCTCCGATCTGAAAATTTGAAAATTCTTCAAAAATTCGTCCAAAATCTTGATGTCTCCAATCTCTTGTTTTGTACGTTTTTTCCACGTGTCTCGACCTCCAATGTATCCCTGCAAAGTTTGGTGAAGATCTGAGTATGTCGTTTTTGACCTTATCTGGAACATCCTTTCTGAAAATTTGAAAATTCTTAAAAAATTCGTCCAAAATCTTGATGTCTCCAATCTCTTGTTTTGTACGTTTTTTCCACGTGTCTTGACATCCAATGTATCCCTGCAAAGTTTGGTGAAGATCTGAGTATGTAGTTTTTGACCTTATATGGAACCTCCTTTCTGAAAATTTGAAAATTCTCAAAAAATTCGTCCATAATCTTGATGTCTCCAATCTCTTGTTTTGTACGTTTTTTCCCCGTGTCTTGACATCCAATGTATCCCTGCAAAGTTTGGTGAAGATCTGAGTATGTAGTTTTTGACCTTATATGGAACCTCCTTTCTGAAAATTTGAAAATTCTTAAAAAATTCGTCCAAAATCTTGATGTCACCAATCCTATGTTTTGTATGTTTTTTCCACGTGTCTTGACATCCAATGTATCCATGCAAAGTTTGGTGAAGATCTGAGTATGTAGTTTTTGACCTTATCTGAACCTCCTATCTGAAAATTTGAAAATTCTTCAAAAATTCGTCCAAAATCTTGATGTCTCCAATCTCTTGTTTTGTACGTTTTTTCCACGTGTCTCGACCTCCAATGTATCCCTGCAAAGTTTGGTGAAGATCTGAGTATGTCGTTTTTGACCTTATCTGGAACATCCTTTCTGAAAATTTGAAAATTGCTAAAAAATTCGTCGAAAATCTTGATGTCTCCAATCTCTTGTTTTGTACGTTTTTTCCACGTGTCTTGACATCCAATGTATCCCTGCAAAGTTTGGTGAAGATCTGAGTATGTAGTTTTTGACTTTATATGGAACCTCCTTTCTGAAAATTTGAAAATTCTCAAAAAATTCGTCCATAAACTTCATGTCTCCAATCTCTTGTTTTGTACGTTTTTTCCACGTGTCTTGACATCCAATGTATCCCTGCAAAGTTTGGTGAAGATCTGAGTATGTAGTTTTTGACCTTATATGGAACCTCCTTTCTGAAAATTTGAAAATTCTTAAAAAATTCGTCCAAAATCTTGATGTCACCAATCCTATGTTTTGTATGTTTTTTCCACGTGTCTTGACATCCAATGTATCCATGCAAAGTTTGGTGAAGATCTGAGTATGTCGTTTTTGACCTTATCTGGAACCTCCCATCTGAAAATTTGAAAATTCTTAAAAAATTCGTTGAAAATCTTGATGTCTCCAATCTCTTGTTTTGTACGTTTTTTCCACGTGTCTTGACATGCAAAGTATCCCTGCAACGTTTGGTGAAGATCTGAGTATGTAGTTTTTGATCTTATCTGGAACCTCCTATCTGAAAATTTGAAAATTCTTCAAAAATTCGTGGAAAATCTTGATGTCTCCAATCTCTTGTTTTGTACGTTTTTTCCACGTGTCTTGACATCCAATGTATCCGTGCAATGTTTGGTGGAGATCTGAGTATGTAGTTTTTGACCTTATATGGAACCTCCTTTCTTAAAATTTGAGAATTCTTAAAAAATTCGTCCAAAATCTTGATGTCTCCAATCTCTTGTTTTGTACGTTTTTTCCACGTGTCTTGACCTCCAATGTATCCCTGCAATGTTTGGTGAAGATCTGAGTATGTAGTTTTTGACCTTATATGGAACCTCCTATCTGAAAATTTGAAAATTCTTAAAAAATTCGTCCAAAATCTTGATGTCTCCAATCTCTTGTTTTGTACGTTTTTTCCACGTGTCTTGACATCCAATGTATCCCTGCAAAGTTTGGTGAAGATCTGAGTATGTAGTTTTTGACCTTATATGGAACCTGAAAATTTGAAAATTCTTAAAAAATTTGACCAAAATCTTGATGTCCCCAATCCTAGGTCTTGTATGTTTTTTCCACGTGTCTTGACATCCAATGTATCCCTGCAAAGTTTGGTGAAGATCTGAGTATGTAGTTTTTGACCTTATATGGAACCTCCTATCTGAAAATTTGAAAATTCTTAAAAAATTCGTCGAAAATCTTGATGTCTCCAATCTCTTGTTTTGTACGTTTTTTCCACGTGTCTTGACATCCAATGTATCCATGCAAAGTTTGGTGAAGATCTGAGTATGTCGTTTTTGACCTTATCTGGAACCTCCCATCTGAAAATTTGAAAATTCTCAAAAAATTCGTCCAAAATCTTGATTTCTCCAATCTCTTGTTTTGTACGTTTTTTCCACGTGTCTTGACATCCAATGTATCCATGCAAAGTTTGGTGACGATCTGAGTATGTCGTTTTTGACCTTATCTGGAACCTCCCATCTGAAAATTTGAAAATTCTTAAAAAATTCGTCGAAAATCTTGATGTCTCCAATCTCTTGTTTTGTACGTTTTTTCCACGTGTCTTGACATGCAAAGTATCCCTGCAACGTTTGGTGAAGATCTGAGTATGTAGTTTTTGATCTTATCTGGAACCTCCTATCTGAAAATTTGAAAATTCTTCAAAAATTCGTCGAAAATCTTGATGTCTCCAATCTCTTGTTTTGTACGTTTTTTCCACGTGTCTTGACATCCAATGTATCCGTGCAATGTTTGGTGGAGATCTGAGTATGTAGTTTTTGACCTTATCTGGAACCTCCTATCTGAAAATTTGAAAATTCTTCAAAAATTCGTCCAAAATCTTGATGTCTCCAATCTCTTGTTTTGTACGTTTTTTCCACGTGTCTCGACCTCCAATGTATCCCTGCAAAGTTTGGTGAAGATCTGAGTATGTCGTTTTTGACCTTATCTGGAACATCCTTTCTGAAAATTTGAAAATTCTTAAAAAATTCGTCCAAAATCTTGATGTCTCCAATCTCTTGTTTTGTACGTTTTTTCCACGTGTCTTGACATTTAATGTATCCCTGCAAAGTTTGGTGAAGATCTGAGTATGTAGTTTTTGACCTTATATGGAACCTCCTTTCTGAAAATTTGAAAATTCTCAAAAAATTCGTCCATAATCTTGATGTCTCCAATCTCTTGTTTTGTACGTTTTTTCCCCGTGTCTTGACATCCAATGTATCCCTGCAAAGTTTGGTGAAGATCTGAGTATGTAGTTTTTGACCTTATATGGAACCTCCTTTCTGAAAATTTGAAAATTCTTAAAAAATTCGTCCAAAATCTTGATGTCACCAATCCTATGTTTTGTATGTTTTTTCCACGTGTCTTGACATCCAATGTATCCATGCAAAGTTTGGTGAAGATCTGAGTATGTAGTTTTTGACCTTATCTGGAACCTCCTATCTGAAAATTTGAAAATTCTTCAAAAATTCGTCCAAAATCTTGATGTCTCCAATCTCTTGTTTTGTACGTTTTTTCCACGTGTCTCGACCTCCAATGTATCCCTGCAAAGTTTGGTGAAGATCTGAGTATGTCGTTTTTGACCTTATCTGGAACATCCTTTCTGAAAATTTGAAAATTGCTAAAAAATTCGTCGAAAATCTTGATGTCTCCAATCTCTTGTTTTGTACGTTTTTTCCACGTGTCTTGACATCCAATGTATCCCTGCAAAGTTTGGTGAAGATCTGAGTATGTAGTTTTTGACTTTATATGGAACCTCCTTTCTGAAAATTTGAAAATTCTCAAAAAATTCGTCCATAATCTTCATGTCTCCAATCTCTTGTTTTGTACGTTTTTTCCACGTGTCTTGACATCCAATGTATCCCTGCAAAGTTTGGTGAAGATCTGAGTATGTAGTTTTTGACCTTATATGGAACCTCCTTTCTGAAAATTTGAAAATTCTTAAAAAATTCGTCCAAAATCTTGATGTCACCAATCCTATGTTTTGTATGTTTTTTCCACGTGTCTTGACATCCAATGTATCCATGCAAAGTTTGGTGAAGATCTGAGTATGTCGTTTTTGACCTTATCTGGAACCTCCCATCTGAAAATTTGAAAATTCTCAAAAAATTCGTCCAAAATCTTGATTTCTCCAATCTCTTGTTTTGTACGTTTTTTCCACGTGTCTTGACATCCAATGTATCCATGCAAAGTTTGGTGACGATCTGAGTATGTCGTTTTTGACCTTATCTGGAACCTCCCATCTGAAAATTTGAAAATTCTTAAAAAATTCGTCGAAAATCTTGATGTCTCCAATCTCTTGTTTTGTACGTTTTTTCCACGTGTCTTGACATGCAAAGTATCCCTGCAACGTTTGGTGAAGATCTGAGTATGTAGTTTTTGATCTTATCTGGAACCTCCTATCTGAAAATTTGAAAATTCTTCAAAAATTCGTCGAAAATCTTGATGTCTCCAATCTCTTGTTTTGTACGTTTTTTCCACGTGTCTTGACATCCAATGTATCCGTGCAATGTTTGGTGGAGATCTGAGTATGTAGTTTTTGACCTTATCTGGAACCTCCTATCTGAAAATTTGAAAATTCTTCAAAAATTCGTCCAAAATCTTGATGTCTCCAATCTCTTGTTTTGTACGTTTTTTCCACGTGTCTCGACCTCCAATGTATCCCTGCAAAGTTTGGTGAAGATCTGAGTATGTCGTTTTTGACCTTATCTGGAACATCCTTTCTGAAAATTTGAAAATTCTTAAAAAATTCGTCCAAAATCTTGATGTCTCCAATCTCTTGTTTTGTACGTTTTTTCCACGTGTCTTGACATCCAATGTATCCCTGCAAAGTTTGGTGAAGATCTGAGTATGTAGTTTTTGACCTTATATGGAACCTCCTTTCTGAAAATTTGAAAATTCTCAAAAAATTCGTCCATAATCTTGATGTCTCCAATCTCTTGTTTTGTACGTTTTTTCCCCGTGTCTTGACATCCAATGTATCCCTGCAAAGTTTGGTGAAGATCTGAGTATGTAGTTTTTGACCTTATATGGAACCTCCTTTCTGAAAATTTGAAAATTCTTAAAAAATTCGTCCAAAATCTTGATGTCACCAATCCTATGTTTTGTATGTTTTTTCCACGTGTCTTGACATCCAATGTATCCATGCAAAGTTTGGTGAAGATCTGAGTATGTAGTTTTTGACCTTATCTGGAACCTCCTATCTGAAAATTTGAAAATTCTTCAAAAATTCGTCCAAAATCTTGATGTCTCCAATCTCTTGTTTTGTACGTTTTTTCCACGTGTCTCGACCTCCAATGTATCCCTGCAAAGTTTGGTGAAGATCTGAGTATGTCGTTTTTGACCTTATCTGGAACATCCTTTCTGAAAATTTGAAAATTGCTAAAAAATTCGTCGAAAATCTTGATGTCTCCAATCTCTTGTTTTGTACGTTTTTTCCACGTGTCTTGACATCCAATGTATCCCTGCAAAGTTTGGTGAAGATCTGAGTATGTAGTTTTTGACTTTATATGGAACCTCCTTTCTGAAAATTTGAAAATTCTCAAAAAATTCGTCCATAATCTTCATGTCTCCAATCTCTTGTTTTGTACGTTTTTTCCACGTGTCTTGACATCCAATGTATCCCTGCAAAGTTTGGTGAAGATCTGAGTATGTAGTTTTTGACCTTATATGGAACCTCCTTTCTGAAAATTTGAAAATTCTTAAAAAATTCGTCCAAAATCTTGATGTCACCAATCCTATGTTTTGTATGTTTTTTCCACGTGTCTTGACATCCAATGTATCCATGCAAAGTTTGGTGAAGATCTGAGTATGTCGTTTTTGACCTTATCTGGAACCTCCCATCTGAAAATTTGAAAATTCTCAAAAAATTCGTCCAAAATCTTGATGTCTCCAATCTCTTGTTTTGTACGTTTTTTCCACGTGTCTTGACATCCAATGTATCCATGCAAAGTTTGGTGACGATCTGAGTATGTCGTTTTTGACCTTATCTGGAACCTCCCATCTGAAAATTTGAAAATTCTTAAAAAATTCGTTGAAAATCTTGATGTCTCCAATCTCTTGTTTTGTACGTTTCTTCCACGTGTCTTGACATGCAAAGTATCCCTGCAACGTTTGGTGAAGATCTGAGTATGTAGTTTTTGATCTTATCTGGAACCTCCTATCTGAAAATTTGAAAATTCTTCAAAAATTCGTCGAAAATCTTGATGTCTCCAATCTCTTGTTTTGTACGTTTTTTCCACGTGTCTTGACATCCAATGTATCCGTGCAATGTTTGGTGGAGATCTGAGTATGTAGTTTTTGACCTTATATGGAACCTCCTTTCTTAAAATTTGAGAATTCTTAAAAAATTCGTCCAAAATCTTGATGTCTCCAATCTCTTGTTTTGTACGTTTTTTCCACGTGTCTTGACCTCCAATGTATCCCTGCAATGTTTGGTGAAGATCTGAGTATGTAGTTTTTGACCTTATATGGAACCTCCTATCTGAAAATTTGAAAATTCTTAAAAAATTCGTCCAAAATCTTGATGTCTCCAATCTCTTGTTTTGTACGTTTTTTCCACGTGTCTTGACATCCAATGTATCCCTGCAAAGTTTGGTGAAGATCTGAGTATGTAGTTTTTGACCTTATATGGAACCTGAAAATTTGAAAATTCTTAAAAAATTTGACCAAAATCTTGATGTCCCCAATCCTAGGTCTTGTATGTTTTTTCCACGTGTCTTGACATCCAATGTATCCCTGCAAAGTTTGGTGAAGATCTGAGTATGTAGTTTTTGACCTTATATGGAACCTCCTATCTGAAAATTTGAAAATTCTTAAAAAATTCGTCGAAAATCTTGATGTCTCCAATCTCTTGTTTTGTACGTTTTTTCCACGTGTCTTGACATCCAATGTATCCATGCAAAGTTTGGTGAAGATCTGAGTATGTCGTTTTTGACCTTATCTGGAACCTCCCATCTGAAAATTTGAAAATTCTCAAAAAATTCGTTAAAAATCTTGATTTCTCCAATCTCTTGTTTTGTACGTTTTTTCCACGTGTCTTGACATCCAATGTATCCCTGCAAAGTTTGGTGAAGATCTGAGTATGTAGTTTTTGACCTTATATGGAACCTCCTATCTGAAAATTTGAAAATTCTTAAAAAATTCGTCGAAAATCTTGATGTCTCCAATCTCTTGTTTTGTACGTTTTTTCCACGTGTCTTGACATCCAATGTATCCATGCAAAGTTTGGTGACGATCTGAGTATGTCGTTTTTGACCTTATCTGGAACCTCCCATCTGAAAATTTGAAAATTCTTAAAAAATTCGTCGAAAATCTTGATGTCTCCAATCTCTTGTTTTGTACGTTTTTTCCACGTGTCTTGACATGCAAAGTATCCCTGCAACGTTTGGTGAAGATCTGAGTATGTAGTTTTTGATCTTATCTGGAACCTCCTATCTGAAAATTTGAAAATTCTTCAAAAATTCGTCGAAAATCTTGATGTCTCCAATCTCTTGTTTTGTACGTTTTTTCCACGTGTCTTGACATCCAATGTATCCGTGCAATGTTTGGTGGAGATCTGAGTATGTAGTTTTTGACCTTATCTGGAACCTCCTATCTGAAAATTTGAAAATTCTTCAAAAATTCGTCCAAAATCTTGATGTCTCCAATCTCTTGTTTTGTACGTTTTTTCCACGTGTCTCGACCTCCAATGTATCCCTGCAAAGTTTGGTGAAGATCTGAGTATGTCGTTTTTGACCTTATCTGGAACATCCTTTCTGAAAATTTGAAAATTCTTAAAAAATTCGTCCAAAATCTTGATGTCTCCAATCTCTTGTTTTGTACGTTTTTTCCACGTGTCTTGACATCCAATGTATCCCTGCAAAGTTTGGTGAAGATCTGAGTATGTAGTTTTTGACCTTATATGGAACCTCCTTTCTGAAAATTTGAAAATTCTCAAAAAATTCGTCCATAATCTTGATGTCTCCAATCTCTTGTTTTGTACGTTTTTTCCCCGTGTCTTGACATCCAATGTATCCCTGCAAAGTTTGGTGAAGATCTGAGTATGTAGTTTTTGACCTTATATGGAACCTCCTTTCTGAAAATTTGAAAATTCTTAAAAAATTCGTCCAAAATCTTGATGTCACCAATCCTATGTTTTGTATGTTTTTTCCACGTGTCTTGACATCCAATGTATCCATGCAAAGTTTGGTGAAGATCTGAGTATGTAGTTTTTGACCTTATCTGGAACCTCCTATCTGAAAATTTGAAAATTCTTCAAAAATTCGTCCAAAATCTTGATGTCTCCAATCTCTTGTTTTGTACGTTTTTTCCACGTGTCTCGACCTCCAATGTATCCCTGCAAAGTTTGGTGAAGATCTGAGTATGTCGTTTTTGACCTTATCTGGAACATCCTTTCTGAAAATTTGAAAATTGCTAAAAAATTCGTCGAAAATCTTGATGTCTCCAATCTCTTGTTTTGTACGTTTTTTCCACGTGTCTTGACATCCAATGTATCCCTGCAAAGTTTGGTGAAGATCTGAGTATGTAGTTTTTGACTTTATATGGAACCTCCTTTCTGAAAATTTGAAAATTCTCAAAAAATTCGTCCATAATCTTCATGTCTCCAATCTCTTGTTTTGTACGTTTTTTCCACGTGTCTTGACATCCAATGTATCCCTGCAAAGTTTGGTGAAGATCTGAGTATGTAGTTTTTGACCTTATATGGAACCTCCTTTCTGAAAATTTGAAAATTCTTAAAAAATTCGTCCAAAATCTTGATGTCACCAATCCTATGTTTTGTATGTTTTTTCCACGTGTCTTGACATCCAATGTATCCATGCAAAGTTTGGTGAAGATCTGAGTATGTCGTTTTTGACCTTATCTGGAACCTCCCATCTGAAAATTTGAAAATTCTCAAAAAATTCGTCCAAAATCTTGATGTCTCCAATCTCTTGTTTTGTACGTTTTTTCCACGTGTCTTGACATCCAATGTATCCATGCAAAGTTTGGTGACGATCTGAGTATGTCGTTTTTGACCTTATCTGGAACCTCCCATCTGAAAATTTGAAAATTCTTAAAAAATTCGTTGAAAATCTTGATGTCTCCAATCTCTTGTTTTGTACGTTTTTTCCACGTGTCTTGACATGCAAAGTATCCCTGCAACGTTTGGTGAAGATCTGAGTATGTAGTTTTTGATCTTATCTGGAACCTCCTATCTGAAAATTTGAAAATTCTTCAAAAATTCGTCGAAAATCTTGATGTCTCCAATCTCTTGTTTTGTACGTTTTTTCCACGTGTCTTGACATCCAATGTATCCGTGCAATGTTTGGTGGAGATCTGAGTATGTAGTTTTTGACCTTATATGGAACCTCCTTTCTTAAAATTTGAGAATTCTTAAAAAATTCGTCCAAAATCTTGATGTCTCCAATCTCTTGTTTTGTACGTTTTTTCCACGTGTCTTGACCTCCAATGTATCCCTGCAATGTTTGGTGAAGATCTGAGTATGTAGTTTTTGACCTTATATGGAACCTCCTATCTGAAAATTTGAAAATTCTTAAAAAATTCGTCCAAAATCTTGATGTCTCCAATCTCTTGTTTTGTACGTTTTTTCCACGTGTCTTGACATCCAATGTATCCCTGCAAAGTTTGGTGAAGATCTGAGTATGTAGTTTTTGACCTTATATGGAACCTGAAAATTTGAAAATTCTTAAAAAATTTGACCAAAATCTTGATGTCCCCAATCCTAGGTCTTGTATGTTTTTTCCACGTGTCTTGACATCCAATGTATCCATGCAAAGTTTGGTGAAGATCTGAGTATGTAGTTTTTGACCTTATATGGAACCTCCTATCTGAAAATTTGAAAATTCTTAAAAAATTCGTCGAAAATCTTGATGTCTCCAATCTCTTGTTTTGTACGTTTTTTCCACGTGTCTTGACATCCAATGTATCCCTGCAATGTTTTTTATTGAAGATCTGAGTATGTAGTTTTTGACCTTATATGGAACCTCCTATCTGAAAATTTGAAAATTCTTAAAAAATTTGACCAAAATCTTGATATCCCCAATCCTATGTTTTGTATGTTTTTTCCACGTGTCTTGACATCCAATGTATCCCTGCAAAGTTTGGTGAAGATCTGAGTATGTAGTTTTAGACCTTATCTGGAACCTCCTATCTGAAAATTTGAAAATTTTTAAAAAATTCGTCCAAAATCTTGATGTCTCCAATCTCTTGTTTTGTACGTTTTTTCCACGTGTCTTGACCTCCAATGTATCCCTGCAATGTTTGGTGAAGATCTGAGTATGTAGTTTTTGACCTTATATGGAACCTCCTATCTGAAAATTTGAAAATTCTTAAAAAATTCGTCCAAAATCTTGATGTCTCCAATCTCTTGTTTTGTACGTTTTTTCCACGTGTCTTGACATCCAATGTATCCCTGCAAAGTTTGGTGAAGATCTCAGTATGTAGTTTTTGACCTTATATGGAACCTGAAAATTTGAAAATTCTTAAAAAATTTGACCAAAATCTTGATGTCCCCAATCCTAGGTCTTGTATGTTTTTTCCACGTGTCTTGACATCCAATGTATCCCTGCAAAGTTTGGTGAAGATCTGAGTATGTAGTTTTTGACCTTATATGGAACCTCCTATCTGAAAATTTGAAAATTCTTAAAAAATTCGACCAAAATCTTGATGTCCCCAATCCTATGTTTTGTATGATTTTTCCACGTGTCTTGACATCCAATGTATCCATGCAAAGTTTGGTGAAGATCTGAGTATGTAGTTTTTTACCTTATATGGAACCTCCTATCTGAAAATTTGAAAATTCTTAAAAAATTCGTCCAAAATCTTGATGACCCCAATCTCTTGTTTTGTACGTTTTTTCCACGTGTCTTGACATCCAATGTATCCCTGCAAAGTTTGGTGAAGATCTGAGTATGTAGTTTTTGACCTTATATGGAACCTCCTTTCTTAAAATTTGAGAATTCTTAAAAAATTCGTCCAAAATCTTGATGTCTCCAATCTCTTGTTTTGTACGTTTTTTCCACGTGTCTTGACATCCAATGTATCCATGCAAAGTTTGGTGAAGATCTGAGTATGTCGTTTTTGACCTTATCTGGAACCTCCCATCTGAAAATTTGAAAATTCTTAAAAAATTCGTCGAAAATCTTGATGTCTCCAATCTCTTGTTTTGTACGTTTTTTCCACGTGTCTTGACATGCAAAGTATCCCTGCAACGTTTGGTGAAGATCTGAGTATGTAGTTTTTGATCTTATCTGGAACCTAGTATCTGAAAATTTGAAAATTCTTCAAAAATTCGTCGAAAATCTTGATGTCTCCAATCTCTTGTTTTGTACGTTTTTTCCACGTGTCTTGACATCCAATTTATCCGTGCAATGTTTGGTGGAGATCTGAGTATGTAGTTTTTGACCTTATCTGGAACCTCCTATCTGAAAATTTGAAAATTCTTCAAAAATTCGTCCAAAATCTTGATGTCTCCAATCTCTTGTTTTGTACGTTTTTTCCACGTGTCTCGACCTCCAATGTATCCCTGCAAAGTTTGGTGAAGATCTGAGTATGTCGTTTTTGACCTTATCTGGAACATCCTTTCTGAAAATTTGAAAATTGCTAAAAAATTCGTCGAAAATCTTGATGTCTCCAATCTCTTGTTTTGTACGTTTTTTCCACGTGTCTTGACATCCAATGTATCCCTGCAAAGTTTGGTGAAGATCTGAGTATGTAGTTTTTGACTTTATATGGAACCTCCTTTCTGAAAATTTGAAAATTCTCAAAAAATTCGTCCATAATCTTGATGTCTCCAATCTCTTGTTTTGTACGTTTTTTCCACGTGTCTTGACATCCAATGTATCCCTGCAAAGTTTGGTGAAGATCTGAGTATGTAGTTTTTGACCTTATATGGAACCTCCTTTCTGAAAATTTGAAAATTCTTAAAAAATTCGTCCAAAATCTTGATGTCACCAATCCTATGTTTTGTATGTTTTTTCCACGTGTCTTGACATCCAATGTATCCATGCAAAGTTTGGTGAAGATCTGAGTATGTCGTTTTTGACCTTATCTGGAACCTCCCATCTGAAAATTTGAAAATTCTCAAAAAATTCGTCCAAAATCTTGATGTCTCCAATCTCTTGTTTTGTACGTTTTTTCCACGTGTCTTGACATCCAATGTATCCATGCAAAGTTTGGTGACGATCTGAGTATGTCGTTTTTGACCTTATCTGGAAACTCCCATCTGAAAATTTGAAAATTCTTAAAAAATTCGTCGAAAATCTTGATGTCTCCAATCTCTTGTTTTGTACGTTTTTTCCACGTGTCTTGACATGCAAAGTATCCCTGCAACGTTTGGTGAAGATCTGAGTATGTAGTTTTTGATCTTATCTGGAACCTCCTATCTGAAAATTTGAAAATTCTTCAAAAATTCGTCGAAAATCTTGATGTCTCCAATCTCTTGTTTTGTACGTTTTTTCCACGTGTCTTGACATCCAATGTATCCGTGCAATGTTTGGTGGAGATCTGAGTATGTAGTTTTTGACCTTATCTGGAACCTCCTATCTGAAAATTTGAAAATTCTTCAAAAATTCGTCCAAAATCTTGATGTCTCCAATCTCTTGTTTTGTACGTTTTTTCCACGTGTCTCGACCTCCAATGTATCCCTGCAAAGTTTGGTGAAGATCTGAGTATGTCGTTTTTGACCTTATCTGGAACATCCTTTCTGAAAATTTGAAAATTCTTAAAAAATTCGTCCAAAATCTTGATGTCTCCAATCTCTTGTTTTGTACGTTTTTTCCACGTGTCTTGACATCCAATGTATCCCTGCAAAGTTTGGTGAAGATCTGAGTATGTAGTTTTTGACCTTATATGGAACCTCCTTTCTGAAAATTTGAAAATTCTCAAAAAATTCGTCCATAATCTTGATGTCTCCAATCTCTTGTTTTGTACGTTTTTTCCCCGTGTCTTGACATCCAATGTATCCCTGCAAAGTTTGGTGAAGATCTGAGTATGTAGTTTTTGACCTTATATGGAACCTCCTTTCTGAAAATTTGAAAATTCTTAAAAAATTCGTCCAAAATCTTGATGTCACCAATCCTATGTTTTGTATGTTTTTTCCACGTGTCTTGACATCCAATGTATCCATGCAAAGTTTGGTGAAGATCTGAGTATGTAGTTTTTGACCTTATCTGGAACCTCCTATCTGAAAATTTGAAAATTCTTCAAAAATTCGTCCAAAATCTTGATGTCTCCAATCTCTTGTTTTGTACGTTTTTTCCACGTGTCTCGACCTCCAATGTATCCCTGCAAAGTTTGGTGAAGATCTGAGTATGTCGTTTTTGACCTTATCTGGAACATCCTTTCTGAAAATTTGAAAATTGCTAAAAAATTCGTCGAAAATCTTGATGTCTCCAATCTCTTATTTTGTACGTTTTTTCCACGTGTCTTGACATCCAATGTATCCCTGCAAAGTTTGGTGAAGATCTGAGTATGTAGTTTTTGACTTTATATGGAACCTCCTTTCTGAAAATTTGAAAATTCTCAAAAAATTCGTCCATAATCTTCATGTCTCCAATCTCTTGTTTTGTACGTTTTTTCCACGTGTCTTGACATCCAATGTATCCCTGCAAAGTTTGGTGAAGATCTGAGTATGTAGTTTTTGACCTTATATGGAACCTCCTTTCTGAAAATTTGAAAATTCTTAAAAAATTCGTCCAAAATCTTGATGTCACCAATCCTATGTTTTGTATGTTTTTTCCACGTGTCTTGACATCCAATGTATCCATGCAAAGTTTGGTGAAGATCTGAGTATGTCGTTTTTGACCTTATCTGGAACCTCCCATCTGAAAATTTGAAAATTCTCAAAAAATTCGTCCAAAATCTTGATGTCTCCAATCTCTTGTTTTGTACGTTTTTTCCACGTGTCTTGACATCCAATGTATCCATGCAAAGTTTGGTGACGATCTGAGTATGTCGTTTTTGACCTTATCTGGAACCTCCCATCTGAAAATTTGAAAATTCTTAAAAAATTCGTTGAAAATCTTGATGTCTCCAATCTCTTGTTTTGTACGTTTTTTCCACGTGTCTTGACATGCAAAGTATCCCTGCAACGTTTGGTGAAGATCTGAGTATGTAGTTTTTGATCTTATCTGGAACCTCCTATCTGAAAATTTGAAAATTCTTCAAAAATTCGTTGAAAACCTTGATGTCTCCAATCTCTTGTTTTGTACGTTTTTTCCACGTGTCTTGACATCCAATGTATCCGTGCAATGTTTGGTGGAGATCTGAGTATGTAGTTTTTGACCTTATCTGGAACCTCCTATCTGAAAATTTGAAAATTCTTCAAAAATTCGTCCAAAATCTTGATGTCTCCAATCTCTTGTTTTGTACGTTTTTTCCACGTGTCTCGACCTCCAATGTATCCCTGCAAAGTTTGGTGAAGATCTGAGTATGTCGTTTTTGACCTTATCTGGAACATCCTTTCTGAAAATTTGAAAATTCTTAAAAAATTCGTCCAAAATCTTGATGTCACCAATCCTATGTTTTGTATGTTTTTTCCACGTGTCTTGACATCCAATGTATCCATGCAAAGTTTGGTGAAGATCTGAGTATGTCGTTTTTGACCTTATCTGGAACCTCCCATCTGAAAATTTGAAAATTCTTAAAAAATTCGTCCAAAATCTTGATGTCTCCAATCTCTTGTTTTGTACGTTTTTTCCACGTGTCTTGACATCCAATGTATCCCTGCAAAGTTTGGTGAAGATCTGAGTATGTAGTTTTTGACCTTATCTGGAACCTCCCATCTGAAAATTTGAAAATTCCTAAAAAATCCGTCCAAAATCTTGATGACCCCAATCTCTTGTTTTGTACGTTTTTTCCACGTGTCTTGACATTCAATGTATCCCTGCAAAGTTTGGTGAAGATCTGAGTATGTAGTTTTTGACCTTATATGGAACCTCCTTTCTGAAAATTTGAAAATTCTTAAAAAATTCGTCCAAAATCTTGATGTCTCCAATCTCTTGTTTTGTACGTTTTTTCCACGTGTCTTGACATGCAAAGTATCCCTGCAACGTTTGGTGAAGATCTGAGTATGTAGTTTTTGATCTTATCTGGAACCTCCTATCTGAAAATTTGAAAATTCTTCAAAAATTCGTCGAAAATCTTGATGTCTCCAATCTCTTGTTTTGTACGTTTTTTCCACGTGTCTTGACATCCAATGTATCCCTGCAATGTTTGGTGGAGATCTGAGTATGTAGTTTTTGACCTTATCTGGAACCTCCCATCTGAAAATTTGAAAATTCTTCAAAAATTCGTCCAAAATCTTGATGTCTCCAATCTCTTGGTTTGTACGTTTTTTCCACGTGTCTCGACCTCCAATGTATCCCTGCAAAGTTTGGTGAAGATCTGAGTATGTCGTTTTTGACCTTATCTGGAACATCCTTTCTGAAAATTTGAAAATTGCTAAAAAATTCGTCGAAAATCTTGATGTCTCCAATCTCTTGTTTTGTACGTTTTCTCCACGTGTCTTGACATCCAATGTATCCCTGCAAAGTTTGGTGAAGATCTGAGTATGTAGTTTTTGACTTTATATGGAACCTCCTATCTGAAAATTTGAAAATTCTTCAAAAATTCGTCCAAAATCTTGATGTCTCCAATCTCTTGGTTTGTACGTTTTTTCCACGTGTCTCGACCTCCAATGTATCCCTGCAAAGTTTGGTGAAGATCTGAGTATGTCGTTTTTGACCTTATCTGGAACATCCTTTCTGAAAATTTGAAAATTGCTAAAAAATTCGTCGAAAATCTTGATGTCTCCAATCTCTTGTTTTGTACGTTTTTTCCACGTGTCTTGACATCCAATGTATCCCTGCAAAGTTTGGTGAAGATCTGAGTATGTAGTTTTTGACTTTATATGGAACCTCCTTTCTGAAAATTTGAAAATTCTCAAAAAATTCGTCCATAATCTTGATGTCTCCAATCTCTTGTTTTGTACGTTTTTTCCACGTGTCTTGACATCCAATGTATCCCTGCAAAGTTTGGTGAAGATCTGAGTATGTAGTTTTTGACCTTATATGGAACCTCCTTTCTGAAAATTTGAAAATTCTTAAAAAATTCGTCCAAAATCTTGATGTCACCAATCCTATGTTTTGTATGTTTTTTCCACGTGTCTTGACATCCAATGTATCCATGCAAAGTTTGGTGAAGATCTGAGTATGTCGTTTTTGACCTTATCTGGAACCTCCCATCTGAAAATTTGAAAATTCTCAAAAAATTCGTCCAAAATCTTGATGTCTCCAATCTCTTGTTTTGTACGTTTTTTCCACGTGTCTTGACATCCAATGTATCCATGCAAAGTTTGGTGACGATCTGAGTATGTCGTTTTTGACCTTATCTGGAACCTCCCATCTGAAAATTTGAAAATTCTTAAAAAATTCGTCGAAAATCTTGATGTCTCCAATCTCTTGTTTTGTACGTTTTTTCCACGTGTCTTGACATGCAAAGTATCCCTGCAACGTTTGGTGAAGATCTGAGTATGTAGTTTTTGATCTTATCTGGAACCTCCTATCTGAAAATTTGAAAATTCTTCAAAAATTCGTCGAAAATCTTGATGTCTCCAATCTCTTGTTTTGTACGTTTTTTCCACGTGTCTTGACATCCAATGTATCCGTGCAATGTTTGGTGGAGATCTGAGTATGTAGTTTTTGACCTTATCTGGAACCTCCTATCTGAAAATTTGAAAATTCTTCAAAAATTCGTCCAAAATCTTGATGTCTCCAATCTCTTGTTTTGTACGTTTTTCCACGTGTCTCGACCTCCAATGTATCCCTGCAAAGTTTGGTGAAGATCTGAGTATGTCGTTTTTGACCTTATCTGGAACATCCTTTCTGAAAATTTGAAAATTCTTAAAAAATTCGTCCAAAATCTTGATGTCTCCAATCTCTTGTTTTGTACGTTTTTTCCACGTGTCTTGACATCCAATGTATCCCTGCAAAGTTTGGTGAAGATCTGAGTATGTAGTTTTTGACCTTATATGGAATCTCCTTTCTGAAAATTTGAAAATTCTCAAAAAATTCGTCCATAATCTTGATGTCTCCAATCTCTTGTTTTGTACGTTTTTTCCCCGTGTCTTGACATCCAATGTATCCCTGCAAAGTTTGGTGAAGATCTGAGTATGTAGTTTTTGACCTTATATGGAACCTCCTTTCTGAAAATTTGAAAATTCTTAAAAAATTCGTCCAAAATCTTGATGTCACCAATCCTATCTTTTGTATGTTTTTTCCACGTGTCTTGACATCCAATGTATCCATGCAAAGTTTGGTGAAGATCTGAGTATGTAGTTTTTGACCTTATCTGGAACCTCCTATCTGAAAATTTGAAAATTCTTAAAAAATTCGTCCAAAATCTTGATGTCTCCAATCTCTTGTTTTGTACGTTTTTTCCACGTGTCTCGACCTCCAATGTATCCCTGCAAAGTTTGGTGAAGATCTGAGTATGTCGTTTTTGACCTTATCTGGAACATCCTTTCTGAAAATTTGAAAATTGCTAAAAAATTCGTCGAAAATCTTGATGTCTCCAAACTCTTGTTTTGTACGTTTTTTCCACGTGTCTTGACATCCAATGTATCCCTGCAAAGTTTGGTGAAGATCTGAGTATGTAGTTTTTGACTTTATATGGAACCTCCTTTCTGAAAATTTGAAAATTCTTAAAAAATTCGTCCAAAACCTTGATGTCACCAATCCTATGTTTTGTATGTTTTTTCCACGTGTCTTGACATCCAATGTATCCATGCAAAGTTTGGTGAAGATCTGAGTATGTCGTTTTTGACCTTATCTGGAACCTCCCATCTGAAAATTTGAAAATTCTCAAAAAATTCGTCCAAAATCTTGATGTCTCCAATCTCTTGTTTTGTACGTTTTTTCCACGTGTCTTGACATCCAATGTATCCATGCAAAGTTTGGTGACGATCTGAGTATGTCGTTTTTGACCTTATCTGGAACCTCCCATCTGAAAATTTGAAAATTCTTAAAAAATTCGTTGAAAATCTTGATGTCTCCAATCTCTTGTTTTGTACGTTTTTTCCACGTGTCTTGACATGCAAAGTATCCCTGCAACGTTTGGTGAAGATCTGAGTATGTAGTTTTTGATCTTATCTGGAACCTCCTATCTGAAAATTTGAAAATTCTTCAAAAATTCGTCGAAAATCTTGATGTCTCCAATCTCTTGTTTTGTACGTTTTTTCCACGTGTCTTGACATCCAATGTATCCGTGCAATGTTTGGTGGAGATCTGAGTATGTAGTTTTTGACCTTATCTGGAACCTCCTATCTGAAAATTTGAAAATTCTTCAAAAATTCGTCCAAAATCTTGATGTCTCCAATCTCTTGTTTTGTACGTTTTTTCCACGTGTCTCGACCTCCAATGTATCCCTGCAAAGTTTGGTGAAGATCTGAGTATGTCGTTTTTGACCTTATCTGTAACATCCTTTCTGAAAATTTGAAAATTCTTAAAAAATTCGTCCAAAATCTTGATGTCTCCAATCTCTTGTTTTGTACGTTTTTTCCACGTGTCTTGACATCCAATGTATCCCTGCAAAGTTTGGTGAAGATCTGAGTATGTAGTTTTTGACCTTATCTGGAACCTCCTTTCTGAAAATTTGAAAATTCTCAAAAAATTCGTCCATAATCTTGATGTCTCCAATCTCTTGTTTTGTACGTTTTTTCCCCGTGTCTTGACATCCAATGTATCCCTGCAAAGTTTGGTGAAGATCTGAGTATGTAGTTTTTGACCTTATATGGAACCTCCTTTCTGAAAATTTGAAAATTCTTAAAAAATTCGTCCAAAATCTTGATGTCACCAATCCTATGTTTTGTATGTTTTTTCCACGTGTCTTGACATCCAATGTATCCATGCAAAGTTTGGTGAAGATCTGAGTATGTCGTTTTTGACCTTATCTGGAACCTCCCATCTGAAAATTTGAAAATTCTTAAAAAATTCGTCCAAAATCTTGATGTCTCCAATCTCTTGTTTTGTACGTTTTTTCCACGTGTCTTGACATCCAATGTATCCCTGCAAAGTTTGGTGAAGATCTGAGTATGTAGTTTTTGACCTTATCTGGAACCTCCCATCTGAAAATTTGAAAATTCCTAAAAAATCCGTCCAAAATCTTGATGACCCCAATCTCTTGTTTTGTACGTTTTTTCCACGTGTCTTGACATTCAATGTATCCCTGCAAAGTTTGGTGAAGATCTGAGTATGTAGTTTTTGACCTTATATGGAACCTCCTTTCTGAAAATTTGAAAATTCTTAAAAAATTCGTCCAAAATCTTGATGTCTCCAATCTCTTGTTTTGTACGTTTTTTCCACGTGTCTTGACATCCAATGTATCCCTGCAAAGTTTGGTGAAGATCTGAGTATGTAGTTTTTGACCTTATATGGAACCTCCTATCTGAAAATTTGAAAATTCTTAAAAAATTTGACCAAAATCTTGATGTCCCCAATCCTATGTTTTGTATGTTTTTTCCACGTGTCTTGACATTCAGTGTATCCCTGCAGAGTTTAGTGAAGATCTGAGTATGTCGTTTTTGACCTTATCTGGAACATCCTTTCTGAAAATTTGAAAATTCTTAAAAAATTCGTCCAAAATCTTGATGTCTCCAATCTCTTGTTTTGTACGTTTTTTCCACGTGTCTTGACATCCAATGTATCCCTGCAAAGTTTGGTGAAGATCTGAGTATGTAGTTTTTGACCTTATCTGGAACCTCCTATCTGAAAATTTGAAAATTGTTAAAAAATTCATCCAAAATCTTGATGTCTCCAATCTCTTGTTTTGAACGTTTTTCCCACGTGTCTTGACATCCAATGTATTCCTGCAAAGTTTGGTGAAGATCTGAGTATGTAGTTTTTGACCTTATCTGGAACCTCATTTCTGAAAATTTGAAAATTCCTCAAAAATTCGTCCAAAATCTTGATGTCTCCAATCTCTTGTTTTGTACGTTTTTTCCACGTGTCTTGACATCTAATGTATCCCTGCAAAGTTTGGTGAAGATCTGAGTATGTAGTTTTTGACCTTATCTGGAACCTCCAATCTGAATATTTGAAAATTCTTAAAAAATTCGTCCAAAATCTTGATGTCTCCAATCTCTTGTTTTGTACGTTTTTTCCACGTGTCTTGACATGCAAAGTATCCCTGCAACGTTTGGTGAAGATCTGAGTATGTAGTTTTTGACATTATTATGGAACCTCCTTTCTGAAAATTTGAAAATTCTTAAAAAATTCGTCCAAAATCTTGATGTCCCCAATCCTATGTTTTGTATGTTTTTTCCACGTGTCTTGACATCCAATGTATCCATGCAAAGTTTGGTGAAGATCTGAGTATGTCGTTTTTGACCTTATCTAGAACCACCCATCTGAAAATTTGAAAATTTTGAAAAAATTCGTCCAAAATCTTGATGTCTCCAATCTCTTGTTTTGTACGTTTTTTCCACGTGTCTTGACATCCAATGTATCCCTGCAATGTTTGGTGAAGATCTGAGTATGTAGTTTTTGATCTTATATGGAACCTCCTTTCTAAAAATTTGAAAATTCTTAAAAAATTCGTCCAAAATCTTGATGTCCCCAATCTCTTGTTTCGTACGTTTTTTCCACGTGTCTTGACATGCAAAGTATCCCTGCAACGTTTGGTGAAGATCTGAGTATGTCGTTTTTGACCTTATCTGGAACCTCCCATCTGAAAATTTGAAAATTCTTAAAAAATTCGTCCAAAATCTTGATGTCTCCAATCTCTTGTTTTGTACGTTTTTTCCACGTGTCTTGACATCCAATGTATCCCTGCAAAGTTTGGTGAAGATCTGAGTATGTAGTTTTTGACCTTATATGGAACCTCCTTTCTGAAAATTTGAAAATTCTTAAAAAATTCGTCCAAAATCTTGATGACCCCAATCTCTTGTTTTGTACGTTTTTTCCACGTGTCTTGACATGCAAAGTATCCCTGCAACGTTTGGTGAAGATCTGAGTATGTAGTTTTTGACCTTATCTGGAACATCCTATCTGAAAATTTGAAAATTCTTAAAAAATTCGTCCAAAATCTTGATGTCTCCAATCTCTTGTTTTGTACGTTTTTTCCACGTGTCTTGACATCCAATGTATCCCTGCAAAGTCTGGTGAAGATCTGAGTATGTAGTTTTTGACCTTATCTGGAACCTCCTATCTGAAAATTTGAAAATTGTTAAAAAATTCGTCCAAAATCTTGATGTCTCCAATCTCTTGTTTTGTACGTTTTTCCCACGTGTCTTGACATCCAATGTATCCCGGCAAAGTTTGGTGAAGATCTGAGTATGTAGTTTTTGACCTTATCTGGAACCTCATTTCTGAAAATTTGAAAATTCCTCAAAAATTCGTCCAAAACCTTGATGTCTCCAATCTCTTGTTTTGTACGTTTTTTCCACGTGTCTTGACATCCAATGTATCCCTGCAAAGTTTGGTGAAGATCTGAGTATGTAGTTTTTGACCTTATCTGGAACCTCCTATCTGAAAATTTGAAAATTCTTAAAAAATTCGACCAAAATCTTGATGTCCCCAATCCTATGTTTTGTATGTTTTTTCCACGTGTCTTGACATCCAATGTATCCATGCAAAGTTTGGTGAAGATCTGAGTATGTCGGTTTTGACCTTATCTGGAACATCCTTTCTGAAAATTTGAAAATTCTTAAAAAATTCGTCGAAAATCTTGATGTCTCCAATCTCTTGTTTTGTACGTTTTTTCCACGTGTCTTGACATGCAGAGTATCCCTGCAAAGTTTGGTGAAGATCTGAGTATGTCGTTTTTGACCTTATCTGGAACCTCCCATCTGAAAATTTGAAAATTCTTAAAACATTCGTCGAAAATCTTGATGTCTCCAATCTCTTGTTTTGTACGTTTTTTCCACGTGTCTTGACATGCAAAGTATCCCTGCAACGTTTGGTGAAGATCTGAGTATGTAGTTTTTGACCTTATCTGGAACCTCATTTCTGAAAATTTGAAAATTAATCAAAAATTCGTCCAAAATCTTGATGTCTCCAATCTCTTGTTTTGTACGTTTTTTCCACGTGTCTTGACATCCAATGTATCCCTGCAAAGTTTGGTGAAGATCTGAGTATGTAGTTTTTGACCTTATCTGGAACCTCCTATCTGAAAATTTGAAAATTCTTAAAAAATTCGTCCAAAATCTTGATGTCTCCAATCTCTTGTTTTGTACGTTTTTTCCACGTGTCTTCACATCCAATGTATCCCTGCAAAGTTTGGTGAAGATCTGAGTATGTAGTTTTTGACCTTATATGGAACCTCCTTTCTGAAAATTTGAAAATTCTTAAAAAATTCGTCCAAAATCTTGATGTCACCAATCCTATGTTTTGTATGTTTTTTCCACGTGTCTTGACATCCAATGTATCCATGCAAAGTTTGGTGAAGATCTGAGTATGTCGTTTTTGACCTTATCTGGAACCTCCCATCTGAAAATTTGAAAATTCTCAAAAAATTCGTCCAAAATCTTGATGTCTCCAATCTCTTGTTTTGTACGTTTTTTCCACGTGTCTTGACATCCAATGTATCCCTGCAAAGTTTGGTGAAGATCTGAGTATGTAGTTTTTGACCTTATCTGGAACCTCCCATCTGAAAATTTGAAAATTCTTAAAAAATTCGTCCAAAATCTTGATGTCACCAATCCTATGTTTTGTATGTTTTTTCCACGTGTCTTGACATCCAATGTATCCATGCAAAGTTTGGTGAAGATCTGAGTATGTAGTTTTTGACCTTATCTGGAACCTCCTATCTGAAAATTTGAAAATTCTTAAAAAATTCGTCCAAAATCTTGATGTCTCCAATCTCTTGTTTTGTACGTTTTTTCCACGTGTCTCGACCTCCAATGTATCCCTGCAAAGTTTGGTGAAGATCTGAGTATGTCGTTTTTGACCTTATCTGGAACATCCTTTCTGAAAATTTGAAAATTGCTAAAAAATTCGTCGAAAATCTTGATGTCTCCAATCTCTTGTTTTGTACGTTTTTTCCACGTGTCTTGACATCCAATGTATCCCTGCAAAGTTTGGTGAAGATCTGAGTATGTAGTTTTTGACTTTATATGGAACCTCCTTTCTGAAAATTTGAAAATTCTCAAAAAAATCGTCCATAATCTTGATGTCTCCAATCTCTTGTTTTGTACGTTTTTTCCACGTGTCTTGACATCCAATGTATCCCTGCAAAGTTTGGTGAAGATCTGAGTATGTAGTTTTTGACTTTATATGGAACCTCCTTTCTGAAAATTTGAAAATTCTTAAAAAATTCGTCCAAAATCTTGATGTCACCAATCCTATGTTTTGTATGTTTTTTCCACGTGTCTTGACATCCAATGTATCCATGCAAAGTTTGGTGAAGATCTGAGTATGTCGTTTTTGACCTTATCTGGAACCTCCCATCTGAAAATTTGAAAATTCTCAAAAAATTCGTCCAAAATCTTGATGTCTCCAATCTCTTGTTTTGTACGTTTTTTCCACGTGTCTTGACATCCAATGTATCCATGCAAAGTTTGGTGACGATCTGAGTATGTCGTTTTTGACCTTATCTGGAACCTCCCATCTGAAAATTTGAAAATTCTTAAAAAATTCGTTGAAAATCTTGATGTCTCCAATCTCTTGTTTTGTACGTTTTTTCCACGTGTCTTGACATGCAAAGTATCCCTGCAACGTTTGGTGAAGATCTGAGTATGTAGTTTTTGATCTTATCTGGAACCTCCTATCTGAAAATTTGAAAATTCTTCAAAAATTCGTCGAAAATCTTGATGTCTCCAATCTCTTGTTTTGTACGTTTTTTCCACGTGTCTTGACATCCAATGTATCCGTGCAATGTTTGGTGGAGATCTGAGTATGTAGTTTTTGACCTTATCTGGAACCTCCTATCTGAAAATTTGAAAATTCTTCAAAAATTCGTCCAAAATCTTGATGTCTCCAATCTCTTGTTTTGTACGTTTTTTCCACGTGTCTCGACCTCCAATATATCCCTGCAAAGTTTGGTGAAGATCTGAGTATGTCGTTTTTGACCTTATCTGTAACATCCTTTCTGAAAATTTGAAAATTCTTAAAAAATTCGTCCAAAATCTTGATGTCTCCAATCTCTTGTTTTGTACGTTTTTTCCACGTGTCTTGACATCCAATGTATCCCTGCAAAGTTTGGTGAAGATCTGAGTATGTAGTTTTTGACCTTATATGGAACCTCCTTTCTGAAAATTTGAAAATTCTCAAAAAATTCGTCCATAATCTTGATGTCTCCAATCTCTTGTTTTGTACTTTTTTTCCCCGTGTCTTGACATCCAATGTATCCCTGCAAAGTTTGGTGAAGATCTGAGTATGTAGTTTTTGACCTTATATGGAACCTCCTTTCTGAAAATTTGAAAATTCTTAAAAAATTCGTCAAAAATCTTGATGTCACCAATCCTATGTTTTGTATGTTTTTTCCACGTGTCTTGACATCCAATGTATCCATGCAAAGTTTGGTGAAGATCTGAGTATGTCGTTTTTGACCTTATCTGGAACCTCCCATCTGAAAATTTGAAAATTCTTAAAAAATTCGTCCAAAATCTTGATGTCTCCAATCTCTTGTTTTGTACGTTTTTTCCACGTGTCTTGACATCCAATGTATCCCTGCAAAGTTTGGTGAAGATCTGAGTATGTAGTTTTTGACCTTATCTGGAACCTCCCATCTGAAAATTTGAAAATTCCTAAAAAATCCGTCCAAAATCTTGATGACCCCAATCTCTTGTTTTGTACGTTTTTTCCACGTGTCTTGACATTCAATGTATCCCTGCAAAGTTTGGTGAAGATCTGAGTATGTAGTTTTTGACCTTATATGGAACCTCCTTTCTGAAAATTTGAAAATTCTTAAAAAATTCGTCAAAAATCTTGATGTCACCAATCCTATGTTTTGTATGTTTTTTTCCACGTGTCTTGACATCCAATGTATCCATGCAAAGTTTGGTGAAGATCTGAGTATGTCGTTTTTGACCTTATCTGGAACCTCCCATCTGAAAATTTGAAAATTCTTAAAAAATTCGTCCAAAATCTTGATGTCTCCAATCTCTTGTTTTGTACGTTTTTTCCACGTGTCTTGACATCCAATGTATCCCTGCAAAGTTTGGTGAAGATCTGAGTATGTAGTTTTTGACCTTATCTGGAACCTCCCATCTGAAAATTTGAAAATTCCTAAAAAATCCGTCCAAAATCTTGATGACCCCAATCTCTTGTTTTGTACGTTTTTTCCACGTGTCTTGACATTCAATGTATCCCTGCAAAGTTTGGTGAAGATCTGAGTATGTAGTTTTTGACCTTATATGGAACCTCCTTTCTGAAAATTTGAAAATTCTTAAAAAATTCGTCAAAAATCTTGATGTCACCAATCCTATGTTTTGTATGTTTTTTCCACGTGTCTTGACATCCAATGTATCCATGCAAAGTTTGGTGAAGATCTGAGTATGTAGTTTTTGACCTTATCTGGAACCTCCCATCTGAAAATTTGAAAATTCCTAAAAAATCCGTCCAAAATCTTGATGACCCCAATCTCTTGTTTTGTACGTTTTTTCCACGTGTCTTGACATTCAATGTATCCCTGCAAAGTTTGGTGAAGATCTGAGTATGTAGTTTTTGACCTTATATGGAACCTCCTTTCTGAAAATTTGAAAATTCTTAAAAAATTCGTCAAAAATCTTGATGTCACCAATCCTATGTTTTGTATGTTTTTTCCACGTGTCTTGACATCCAATGTATCCATGCAAAGTTTGGTGAAGATCTGAGTATGTCGTTTTTGACCTTATCTGGAACCTCCCATCTGAAAATTTGAAAATTCTTAAAAAATTCGTCCAAAATCTTGATGTCTCCAATCTCTTGTTTTGTACGTTTTTTCCACGTGTCTTGACATCCAATGTATCCCTGCAAAGTTTGGTGAAGATCTGAGTATGTAGTTTTTGACCTTATCTGGAACCTCCCATCTGAAATTTGAAAATTCCTAAAAAATCCGTCCAAAATCTTGATGACCCCAATCTCTTGTTTTGTACGTTTTTTCCACGTGTCTTGACATTCAATGTATCCCTGCAAAGTTTGGTGAAGATCTGAGTATGTAGTTTTTGACCTTATATGGAACCTCCTATCTGAAAATTTGAAAATTCTTAAAAAATTTGACCAAAATCTTGATGTCCCCAATCCTATGTTTTGTATGTTTTTTCCACGTGTCTTGACATTCAATGTATCCCTGCAGAGTTTGGTGAAGATCTGAGTATGTCGTTTTTGACCTTATCTGGAACATCCTTTCTGAAAATTTGAAAATTCTTAAAAAATTCGTCCAAAATCTTGATGTCTCCAATCTCTTGTTTTGTACGTTTTTTCCACGTGTCTTGACATCCAATGTATCCCTGCAAAGTTTGGTGAAGATCTGAGTATGTAGTTTTTGACCTTATCTGGAACCTCCTTTCTGAAAATTTGAAAATTGTTAAAAAATTCATCCAAAATCTTGATGTCTCCAATCTCTTGTTTTGAACGTTTTTCCCACGTGTCTTGACATCCAATGTATTCCTGCAAAGTTTGGTGAAGATCTGAGTATGTAGTTTTTGACCTTATCTGGAACCTCATTTCTGAAAATTTGAAAATTCCTCAAAAATTCGTCCAAAATCTTGATGTCTCCAATCTCTTGTTTTGTACGTTTTTTCCACGTGTCTTGACATCTAATGTATCCCTGCAAAGTTTGGTGAAGATCTGAGTATGTAGTTTTTGACCTTATCTGGAACCTCCAATCTGAATATTTGAAAATTCTTAAAAAATTCGTCCAAAATCTTGATGCCTCCAATCTCTTGTTTTGTACGTTTTTTCCACGTGTCTTGACATGCAAAGTATCCCTGCAACGTTTGGTGAAGATCTGAGTATGTAGTTTTTGACATTATATGGAACCTCCTTTCTGAAAATTTGAAAATTCTTAAAAAATTCGTCCAAAATCTTGATGTCCCCAATCCTATGTTTTGTATGTTTTTTCCACGTGTCTTGACATCCAATGTATCCATGCAAAGTTTGGTGAAGATCTGAGTATGTCGTTTTTGACCTTATCTAGAACCACCCATCTGAAAATTTGAAAATTTTGAAAAAATTCGTCCAAAATCTTGATGTCTCCAATCTCTTGTTTTGTACGTTTTTTCCACGTGTCTTGACATCCAATGTATCCCTGCAATGTTTGGTGAAGATCTGAGTATGTAGTTTTTGATCTTATATGGAACCTCCTTTCTAAAAATTTGAAAATTCTTAAAAAATTCGTCCAAAATCTTGATGTCCCCAATCTCTTGTTTCGTACGTTTTTTCCACGTGTCTTGACATGCAAAGTATCCCTGCAACGTTTGGTGAAGATCTGAGTATGTCGTTTTTGACCTTATCTGGAACCTCCCATCTGAAAATTTGAAAATTCTTAAAAAATTCGTCCAAAATCTTGATGTCTCCAATCTCTTGTTTTGTACGTTTTTTCCACGTGTCTTGACATCCAATGTATCCCTGCAAAGTTTGGTGAAGATCTGAGTATGTAGTTTTTGACCTTATATGGAACCTCCTTTCTGAAAATTTGAAAATTCTTAAAAAATTCGTCCAAAATCTTGATGACCCCAATCTCTTGTTTTGTACGTTTTTTCCACGTGTCTTGACATGCAAAGTATCCCTGCAACGTTTGGTGAAGATCTGAGTATGTAGTTTTTCACCTTATCTGGAACATCCTATCTGAAAATTTGAAAATTCTTAAAAAATTCGTCCAAAATCTTGATGTCTCCAATCTCTTGTTTTGTACGTTTTTTCCACGTGTCTTGACATCCAATGTATCCCTGCAAAGTCTGGTGAAGATCTGAGTATGTAGTTTTTGACCTTATCTGGAACCTCCTATCTGAAAATTTGAAAATTGTTAAAAAATTCGTCCAAAATCTTGATGTCTCCAATCTCTTGTTTTGTACGTTTTTCCCACGTGTCTTGACATCCAATGTATCCCGGCAAAGTTTGGTGAAGATCTGAGTATGTAGTTTTTGACCTTATCTGGAACCTCATTTCTGAAAATTTGAAAATTCTTAAAAAATTCGTCCAAAACCTTGATGTCTCCAATCTCTTGTTTTGTACGTTTTTTCCACGTGTCTTGACATCCAATGTATCCCTGCAATGTTTGGTGAAGATCTGAGTATGTAGTTTTTGACCTTATATGGAACCTCCTATCTGAAAATTTGAAAATTCTTAAAAAATTCGTCCAAAATCTTGATGTCTCCAATCTCTTGTTTTGTACGTTTTTCCACGTGTCTTGTTATCCAATGTATCCCTGCAATGTTTGGTGAAGATCTGAGTATGTAGTTTTTGACCTTATATGGAACCCCCTATCTGAAAATTTGAAAATTCTTAAAAAATTTGACCAAAATTATGATGTCCCCAATCCTATGTTTTGTATGTTTTTTCCACGTGTCTTGACATCCAATGTATCCCTGCAAAGTTTGGTGAAGATCTGAGTATGTCGTTTTTGACCTTATCTGGAACATCCTTTCTGAAAATTTGAAAATTCATAAAAAATTCGTCCAAAATCTTGATGTCTCCAATCTCTTGTTTTGTACGTTTTTTCCACGTGTCTTGACATCCAATGTATCCCTGCAAAGTTTGGTGAAGATCTGAGTATGTAGTTTTTGACCTTATCTGGAACCTCTCATCTGAAAATTTGAAAATTCCTAAAAAATCCGTCCAAAATCTTGATGACACCAATCTCTTGTTTTGTACGTTTTTTCCACGTGTCTTGACATCCAATGTATCCCTGCAAAGTTTGGTGAAGATCTGAGTATGTAGTTTTTGACCTTATCTGGAACCTACTTTCTGAAAATTTGAAAATTGTTAAAAAATTCGTCCAAAATCTTGATGTCTCCAATCTCTTGTTTTGTACGTTTTTCCCACGTGTCTTGAGATCCAATGTATCCCTGCAAAGTTTGGTGAAGACCTGAGTATGTAGTTTTTGACCTTATCTGGAACCTCATTTCTGAAAATTCGAAAATTCCTCAAAAATTCGTCCAAAATCTTGATGTCTCCAATCTCTTGTTTTGTACGTTTTTTCCACGTGTCTTGACATCCAATGTATCCGTGCAATGTTTGGTGGAGATCTGAGTATGTAGTTTTTGACCTTATCTGGAACCTCCTATCTGAAAATTTGAAAATTCTTCAAAAATTCGTTCAAAATCTTGATGTCTCCAATCTCTTGTTTTGTACGTTTTTTCCACGTGTCTCGACCTCCAATGTATCCCTGCAAAGTTTGGTGAAGATCTGAGTATGTCGTTTTTGACCTTATCTGTAACATCCTTTCTGAAAATTTGAAAATTCTTAAAAAATTCGTCCAAAATCTTGATGTCTCCAATCTCTTGTTTTGTACGTTTTTTCCACGTGTCTTGACATCCAATGTATCCCTGCAAAGTTTGGTGAAGATCTGAGTATGTAGTTTTTGACCTTATATGGAACCTCCTTTCTGAAAATTTGAAAATTCTCAAAAAATTCGTCCATAATCTTGATGTCTCCAATCTCTTGTTTTGTACGTTTTTTCCCCGTGTCTTGACATCCAATGTATCCCTGCAAAGTTTGGTGAAGATCTGAGTATGTAGTTTTTGACCTTATATGGAACCTCCTTTCTGAAAATTTGAAAATTCTTAAAAAATTCGTCAAAAATCTTGATGTCACCAATCCTATGTTTTGTATGTTTTTTCCACGTGTCTTGACATCCAATGTATCCATGCAAAGTTTGGTGAAGATCTGAGTATGTCGTTTTTGACCTTATCTGGAACCTCCCATCTGAAAATTTGAAAATTCTTAAAAAATTCGTCCAAAATCTTGATGTCTCCAATCTCTTGTTTTGTACGTTTTTTCCACGTGTCTTGACATCCAATGTATCCATGCAAAGTTTGGTGAAGATCTGAGTATGTAGTTTTTGACCTTATCTGGAACCTCCCATCTGAAAATTTGAAAATTCCTAAAAAATCCGTCCAAAATCTTGATGACCCCAATCTCTTGTTTTGTACGTTTTTTCCACGTGTCTTGACATTCAATGTATCCCTGCAAAGTTTGGTGAAGATCTGAGTATGTAGTTTTTGACCTTATATGGAACCTCCTTTCTGAAAATTTGAAAATTCTTAAAAAATTCGTCCAAAATCTTGATGTCTCCAATCTCTTGTTTTGTACGTTTTTTCCACGTGTCTTGACATCCAATGTATCCCTGCAAAGTTTGGTGAAGATCTGAGTATGTAGTTTTTGACCTTATATGGAACCTCCTATCTGAAAATTTGAAAATTCTTAAAAAATTTGACCAAAATCTTGATGTCCCCAATCCTATGTTTTGTATGTTTTTTCCACGTGTCTTGACATTCAATGTATCCCTGCAGAGTTTGGTGAAGATCTGAGTATGTCGTTTTTGACCTTATCTGGAACATCCTTTCTGAAAATTTGAAAATTCTTAAAAAATTCGTCCAAAATCTTGATGTCTCCAATCTCTTGTTTTGTACGTTTTTTCCACGTGTCTTGACATCCAATGTATCCCTGCAAAGTTTGGTGAAGATCTGAGTATGTAGTTTTTGACCTTATCTGGAACCTCCTATCTGAAAATTTGAAAATTGTTAAAAAATTCATCCAAAATCTTGATGTCTCCAATCTCTTGTTTTGAACGTTTTTCCCACGTGTCTTGACATCCAATGTATTCCTGCAAAGTTTGGTGAAGATCTGAGTATGTAGTTTTTGACCTTATCTGGAACCTCATTTCTGAAAATTTGAAAATTCCTCAAAAATTCGTCCAAAATCTTGATGTCTCCAATCTCTTGTTTTGTACGTTTTTTCCACGTGTCTTGACATCTAATGTATCCCTGCAAAGTTTGGTGAAGATCTGAGTATGTAGTTTTTGACCTTATCTGGAACCTCCAATCTGAATATTTGAAAATTCTTAAAAAATTCGTCCAAAATCTTGATGTCTCCAATCTCTTGTTTTGTACGTTTTTTCCACGTGTCTTGACATGCAAAGTATCCCTGCAACGTTTGGTGAAGATCTGAGTATGTAGTTTTTGACATTATATGGAACCTCCTTTCTGAAAATTTGAAAATTCTTAAAAAATTCGTCCAAAATCTTGATGTCCCCAATCCTATGTTTTGTATGTTTTTTCCACGTGTCTTGACATCCAATGTATCCATGCAAAGTTTGGTGAAGATCTGAGTATGTCGTTTTTGACCTTATCTAGAACCACCCATCTGAAAATTTGAAAATTTTGAAAAAATTCGTCCAAAATCTTGATGTCTCCAATCTCTTGTTTTGTACGTTTTTTCCACGTGTCTTGACATCCAATGTATCCCTGCAATGTTTGGTGAAGATCTGAGTATGTAGTTTTTGATCTTATATGGAACCTCCTTTCTAAAAATTTGAAAATTCTTAAAAAATTCGTCCAAAATCTTGATGTCCCCAATCTCTTGTTTCGTACGTTTTTTCCACGTGTCTTGACATGCAAAGTATCCCTGCAACGTTTGGTGAAGATCTGAGTATGTCGTTTTTGACCTTATCTGGAACCTCATTTCTGAAAATTTGAAAATTATTAAAAAATTCGTCCAAAATCTTGATGTCTCCAATCTCTTGTTTTGTACGTTTTTTCCACGTGTCTTGACATCCAATGTATCCCTGCAATGTTTGGTGAAGATCTGAGTATGTAGTTTTTGACCTTATATGGAACCTCCTTTCTGAAAATTTGAAAATTCTTAAAAAATTCGTCCAAAATCTTGATGACCCCAATCTCTTGTTTTGTACGTTTTTTCCACGTGTCTTGACATGCAAAGTATCCCTGCAACGTTTGGTGAAGATCTGAGTATGTAGTTTTTGACCTTATCTGGAACATCCTATCTGAAAATTTGAAAATTCTTAAAAAATTCGTCCAAAATCTTGATGTCTCCAATCTCTTGTTTTGTACGTTTTTTCCACGTGTCTTGACATCCAATGTATCCCTGCAAAGTCTGGTGAAGATCTGAGTATGTAGTTTTTGACCTTATCTGGAACCTCCTATCTGAAAATTTGAAAATTGTTAAAAAATTCGTCCAAAATCTTGATGTCTCCAATCTCTTGTTTTGTACGTTTTTCCCACGTGTCTTGACATCCAATGTATCCCGGCAAAGTTTGGTGAAGATCTGAGTATGTAGTTTTTGACCTTATCTGGAACCTCATTTCTGAAAATTTGAAAATTATTAAAAAATTCGTCCAAAATCTTGATGTCTCCAATCTCTTGTTTTGTACGTTTTTTCCACGTGTCTTGACATCCAATGTATCCCTGCAATGTTTGGTGAAGATCTGAGTATGTAGTTTTTGACCTTATATGGAACCTCCTATCTGAAAATTTGAAAATTCTTAAAAAATTCGTCCAAAATCTTGATGTCTCCAATCTCTTGTTTTGTACGTTTTTCCACGTGTCTTGTTATCCAATGTATCCCTGCAATGTTTGGTGAAGATCTGAGTATGTAGTTTTTGACTTTATATGGAACCCCCTATCTGAAAATTTGAAAATTCTTAAAAAATTTGACCAAAATTATGATGTCCCCAATCCTATGTTTTGTATGTTTTTTCCACGTGTCTTGACATCCAATGTATCCCTGCAAAGTTTGGTGAAGATCTGAGTATGTAGTTTTTGACCTTATCTGGAACATCCTTTCTGAAAATTTGAAAATTCATAAAAAATTCGTCCAAAATCTTGATGTCTCCAATCTCTTGTTTTGTACGTTTTTTCCACGTGTCTTGACATCCAATGTATCCCTGCAAAGTTTGGTGAAGATCTGAGTATGTAGTTTTTGACCTTATCTGGAACCTCTCATCTGAAAATTTGAAAATTCCTAAAAAATCCGTCCAAAATCTTGATGACACCAATCTCTTGTTTTGTACGTTTTTTCCACGTGTCTTGACATCCAATGTATCCCTGCAAAGTTTGGTGAAGATCTGAGTATGTAGTTTTTGACCTTATCTGGAACCTACTTTCTGAAAATTTGAAAATTGTTAAAAAATTCGTCCAAAATCTTGATGTCTCCAATCTCTTGTTTTGTACGTTTTTCCCACGTGTCTTGAGATCCAATGTATCCCTGCAAAGTTTGGTGAAGACCTGAGTATGTAGTTTTTGACCTTATCTGGAACCTCATTTCTGAAAATTCGAAAATTCCTCAAAAATTCGTCCAAAATCTTGATGTCTCCAATCTCTTGTTTTGTACGTTTTTTCCACGTGTCTTGACATCCAATGTATCCCTGCAAAGTTTGGTGAAGATCTGAGTATGTAGTTTTTGACCTTATCTGGAACCTCCTATCTGAAAATTTGAAAATTCTTAAAATATTCGTCCAAAATCTTGATGTCTCCAATCTCTTCTTTTGTACGTTTTTTCCACGTGTCTTGACATCCAATGTATGCCTGCAAAGTTTGGTGAAGATCTGAGTATGTCGTTTTTGACCTTATCTGGAACCTCCTTTCTGAAAATTTGAAAATTCTTAAAAAATTCGTCCAAAATCTTGATGTCCCCAATCCTATGTTTTGTATGTTTTTTCCACGTGTCTTGACATCCAATGTATCCCTGCAAAGTTTGGTGAAGATCTGAGTATGTAGTTTTTGACCTTTTCTGGAACCTCCTATCTGAAAATTTGAAAATTGTTAAAAAATTCGTCCAAATTCTTGATGTCTCCAATCTCTTTTTTTGTTCGTTTTTCCCACGTGTCTTGACATCCAATGTATCCCTGCAATGTTTGGTGAAGATCTGAGTATGTAGTTTTTGACCTTATCTGGAACCTCATTTCTGAAAATTTGAAAATTCCTCAAAAATTCGTCCAAAATCATGATGTCTCCAATCTCTTGTTTTGTACGTTTTTTCCACGTGTCTTGACATCCAATGTATCCCTGCAATGTTTGGTGAAGATCTGAGTATGTAGTTTTTGACCTTATCTGGAACCTCCTATCTGAAAATTTGAAAATTCTTAAAAAATTCGTCCAAAATCTTGATGTCTCCAATCTCTTGTTTTGTACGTTTTTTCCACGTGTCTTGACATGCAAAGTATCCCTGCAACGTTTGGTGAAGATCTGAGTATGTAGTTTTTGACCTTATCTGGAACCTCCTATCTGAAAATTTGAAAATTCTTCAAAAATTCGTCCAAAATCTTGATGTCTCCAATCTCTTGTTTTGTACGTTTTTTCCACGTGTCTTGACATCCAATGTATCCCTGCAATGTTTGGTGAAATTCTGAGTATGTAGTTTTTGACCTTATAAGGAACCTCCTATCTGAAAATTTGAAAATTCTTAAAAAATTTGACCAAAATCTTGATGTCCCCAATCCTATGTTTTGTATGTTTTTTCCACGTGTCTTGACATCCAATGTATCCCTGCAGAGTTTGGTGAAGATCTGAGTATGTCGTTTTTGACCTTATTTGGAACATACTTTCTGAAAATTTGAAAATTCTTAAAAAATTCGTCCAAAATCTTGATGTCTCCAATCTCTTGTTTTGTACGTTTTTTCCACGTGTCTTGACATCCAATGTATCCCTGCAAAGTTTGGTGAAGATCTGAGTATGTAGTTTTTGACCTTATCTGGAACCTCCTATCTGAAAATTTGAAAATTCTTCAAAAATTCGTCCAAAATCTTGATGTCTCCAATCTCTTGTTTTGTACGTTTTTTCCACGTGTCTTGACATCCAATGTATCCCTGCAATGTTTGGTGAAGTTCTGAGTATGTAGTTTTTGACGTTATATGGAACCTCCTATCTGAAAATTTGAAAATTCGTAAAAAATTCGTCCAAATTCTTGATGTCTCCAATCTCTCGTTTTGTACGTTTTTTCCACGTGTCTTGACATCCAATGTATCCCTGCAATGTTTGGTGAAGATCTGAGTATGTAGTTTTTGACCTCATATGGAACCTCCTATCTGAAAATTTGAAAATTCTTAAAAAATTCGTCCAAAATCTTGATGTCTCCAATCTCTTGTTTTGTACGTTTTTTCCACCTGTCTTGACATCCAATGTATCCCTGCAATGTTTGGTGAAGATCTGAGTATGTAGTTTTTGACCTTATATGGAACCTCCTATCTGAAAATTTGAAAATTCTTAAAATATTTGACCAAAATCTTGATATCCCAAATCCTATGTTTTGTATGTTTTTTCCACGTGTCTTGACATCCAATGTATCCCTGCAAAGTTTGGTGAAGATCTGAGTATGTCGTTTTTGACCTTATTTGGAACATCCTTTCTGAAAATTTGAAAATTCTTAAAAAATTCGCCCAAAATCTTGATGTCTCCAATCTCTTGTTTTGTACGTTTTTTCCACGTGTCTTGACATCCAATGTATCCCTGCAAAGTTTGGTGAAGATCTGAGTATGTAGTTTTTGACCTTATATGGAACCTCCTATCTGAAAATTTGAAAATTCTTAAAAAATTCGTCCAAAATCTTGATGTCTCCAATCTCTTGTTTTGTACGTTTTTTCCACGTGTCTTGACATCCAATGTATCCCTGGATTGTTTGGTGAAGATCTGAGTATGTAGTTTTTGACCTTATATGGAACCTCCTATCTGAAAATTTGAAAATTCTTAAAAAATTCGTCGAAAATCTTGATGTCTCCAATCTCTTGTTTTGTACGTTTTTTCCACGTGTCTTGACATCCAATGTATCCCTGCAAAGTTTGGTGAAGATCTGAGTATGTAGTTTTTGACCTTATCTGGAACCTCCTATCTGAAAATTTGAAAATTCTTAAAAAATTCGTCCAAAATCTAGATGTCTCCAATCTCTTGTTTTGTACGTTTTTTCCACGTGTCTTGACATCCAATGTATCCCTGCAAAGTTTGGTGAAGATCTGAGTATGTAGTTTTTGACGTTATATGGAACCTCCTATCTGAAAATTTGAAAATTCTTAAAAAATTCGTTAAAATTCTTGATGTCTCCAATCTCTTGTTTTGTACGTTTTTTCCACGTGTCTTGACATCCAATGTATCCCTGCAATGTTTTGTGAAGATCTGAGTATGTAGTTTTTGACCTTATATGGAACCTCCTATCTGAAAATTTGAAAATTCTTAAAAAATTCGTCCAAAATCTTGATGTCTCCAATCTCTTGTTTTGTACGTTTTTTCCACGTGTCTTGACATCCAATGTATCCCTGCAATGTTTGGTGAAGATCTGAGTATGTAGTTTATGACCTTATATGGAACTTCCTATCTGAAAATTTGAAAATTCTTAAAAAATTTGACCAAAATCTTGATATCCCAAATCCTATGTTTTGTATGTTTTTTCCACGTGTCTTGACATCCAATGTATCCCTGCAAAGTTTGGTGAAGATCTGAGTATGTCGTTTTTGACCTTATCTGGAACATCCTTTCTGAAAATTTGAAAATTCTTAAAAAATTCGCCCAAAATCTTGATGTCTTCAATCTCTTGTTTTGTACGTTTTTCCACGTGTCTTGACATCCAATGTATCCCTGCAAAGTTTGGTGAAGATCTGAGTATGTAGTTTTTGACCTTATCTGGAACCTCCTATCTGAAAATTTGAAAATTGTTAAAAAATTCGTCCAAAATCTTGATGTCTCCAATCTCTTGTTTTGTACGTTTTTTCCACGTGTCTTGACATCCAATGTATCCCTGGATTGTTTGGTGAAGATCTGAGTATGTAGTTTTTGACCTTATATGGAACCTCCTATCTGAAAATTTGAAAATTCTTAAAAAATTCGTCGAAAATCTTGATGTCTCCAATCTCTTGTTTTGTACGTTTTTTCCACGTGTCTTGACATCCAATGTATCCCTGCAAAGTTTGGTGAAGATCTGAGTATGTAGTTTTTGACCTTATATGGAACCTCCTATCTGAAAATTTGAAAATTCTTAAAAAATTCGTCCAAAATCTTGATGTCTCCAATCTCTTGTTTTGTAAGTTTTTTCCACGTGTCTTGACATCCAATGTATCCCTGCAATGTTTGGTGAAGATCTGAGTATGTAGTTTTTGACTTTATATGGAACCTCCTATCTGAAAATTTGAAAATTCTTAAAAAATTCGACCAAAAGCTTGATGTCTCCAATCTCTTGTTTTGTACGTTTTTTCCACGTGTCTTGACATCCAATGTATCCCTGCAATGTTTGGTGAAGATCTGAGTATGTAGTTTTTGACCTTATCTGGAAACTCCCATCTGAAAATTTGAAAATTCTTAAAAAATTCGTCGAAAATCTTGATGTCTCCAATCTCTTGTTTTGTACGTTTTTTCCACGTGTCTTGACATGCAAAGTATCCCTGCAACGTTTGGTGAAGATCTGAGTATGTAGTTTTTGACCTTATCTGGAACCTCCTATCTGAAAATTTGAAAATTCTTCAAAAATTCGTCGAAAATCTTGATGTCTCCAATCTCTTGTTTTGTACGTTTTTTCCACGTGTCTTGACATCCAATGTATCCCTGCAATGTTTTTTATTGAAGATCTGAGTATGTAGTTTTTGACCTTATATGGAACCTCCTATCTGAAAATTTGAAAATTCTTAAAAAATTTGACCAAAATCTTGATATCCCCAATCCTATGTTTTGTATGTTTTTTCCACGTGTCTTGACATCCAATGTATCCCTGCAAAGTTTGGTGAAGATCTGAGTATGTAGTTTTTGACCTTATATGGAACCTCCTATCTGAAAATTTGAAAATTCCTAAAAAATTCGTCGAAAATCTTGATGTCTCCAATCTCTTGTTTTGTACGTTTTTTCCACGTGTCTTGACATCCAATGTATCCCTGCAAAGTTTGGTGAAGATCTGAGTATGTAGTTTTTGACCTTATCTGGAACCTCCTATCTGAAAATTTGAAAATTCTTAAAAAATTCGTCCAAAATCTAGATGTCTCCAATCTCTTGTTTTGTACGTTTTTCCACGTGTCTTGACATCCAATGTATCCCTGCAAAGTTTGGTGAAGATCTGAGTATGTAGTTTTTGACGTTATATGGAACCTCCTATCTGAAAATTTGAAAATTCTTAAAAAATTCGTCCAAATTCTTGATGTCTCCAATCTCTTGTTTTGTACGTTTTTTCCACGTGTCTTGACATCCAATGTATCCCTGCAATGTTTTGTGAAGATCTGAGTATGTAGTTTTTGACCTTATATGGAACCTCCTATCTGAAAATTTGAAAATTCTTAAAAAATTCGTCCAAAATCTTGATGTCTCCAATCTCTTGTTTTGTACGTTTTTTCCACGTGTCTTGACATCCAATGTATCCCTGCAATGTTTGGTGAAGATCTGAGTATGTAGTTTATGACCTTATATGGAACTTCCTATCTGAAAATTTGAAAATTCTTAAAAAATTTGACCAAAATCTTGATATCCCAAATCCTATGTTTTGTATGTTTTTTCCACGTGTCTTGACATCCAATGTATCCCTGCAAAGTTTGGTGAAGATCTGAGTATGTCGTTTTTGACCTTATCTGGAACATCCTTTCTGAAAATTTGAAAATTCTTAAAAAATTCGCCCAAAATCTTGATGTCTTCAATCTCTTGTTTTGTACGTTTTTTCCACGTGTCTTGACATCCAATGTATCCCTGCAATGTTTGGTGAAGATCTGAGTATGTAGTTTTTGACCTTATATGGAACCTCCTATCTGAAAATTTGAAAATTCTTAAAAAATTCGTCCAAAATCTTGATGTCTCCAATCTCTTGTTTTGTACGTTTTTTCCACGTGTCTTGACATCCAATGTATCCCTGCAAAGTTTGGTGAAGATCTGAGTATGTAGTTTTTGACCTTATATGGAACCTCCTATCTGAAAATTTGAAAATTCTTAAAAAATTCGTCGAAAATCTTGATGTCTCCAATCTCTTGTTTTGTACGTTTTTTCCACGTGTCTTGACATCCAATGTATCCCTGAAAAGTTTGGTGAAGATCTGAGTATGTAGTTTTTGACCTTATATGGAACCTCCTATCTGAAAATTTGAAAATTCTTAAAAAATTCGTCCAAAATCTTGATGTCTCCAATCTCTTGTTTTGTAAGTTTTTTCCACGTGTCTTGACATCCAATGTATCCCTGCAATGTTTGGTGAAGATCTGAGTATGTAGTTTTTGACTTTATATGGAACCTCCTATCTGAAAATTTGAAAATTGTTAAAAAATTCGTCCAAAATCTTGATGTCTCCAATCTCTTGTTTTGTACGTTTTTTCCACGTGTCTTGACATCCAATGTATCCCTGCAATGTTTGGTGAAGATCTGAGTATGTAGTTTTTGACCTTATCTGGAACCTCCCATCTGAAAATTTGAAAATTCTTAAAAAATTCGTCGAAAATCTTGATGTCTCCAATCTCTTGTTTTGTACGTTTTTTCCACGTGTCTTGACATGCAAAGTATCCCTGCAACGTTTGGTGAAGATCTGAGTATGTAGTTTTTGACCTTATCTGGAACCTCCTATCTGAAAATTTGAAAATTCTTCAAAAATTCGTCCAAAATCTTGATGTCTCCAATCTCTTGTTTTGTACGTTTTTTCCACGTGTCTTGACATCCAATGTATCCCTGCAATGTTTTTTATTGAAGATCTGAGTATGTAGTTTTTGACCTTATATGGAACCTCCTATCTGAAAATTTGAAAATTCTTAAAAAAATTGACCAAAATCTTGATATCCCCAATCCTATGTTTTGTATGTTTTTTCCACGTGTCTTGACATCCAATGTATCCCTGCAAAGTTTGGTGAAGATCTGAGTATGTAGTTTTAGACCTTATCTGGAACCTACTATCTGAAAATTTGAAAATTTTTAAAAAATTCGTCCAAAATCTTGATGTCTCCAATCTCTTGTTTTGTACGTTTTTTCCACGTGTCTTGACCTCCAATGTATCCCTGCAATGTTTGGTGAAGATCTGAGTATGTAGTTTTTGACCTTATATGGAACCTCCTATCTGAAAATTTGAAAATTCTTAAAAAATTCGTCCAAAATCTTGATGTCTCCAATCTCTTGTTTTGTACGTTTTTTCCACGTGTCTTGACATCCAATGTATCCCTGCAAAGTTTGGTGAAGATCTGAGTATGTAGTTTTTGACCTTATATGGAACCTGAAAATTTGAAAATTCTTAAAAAATTTGACCAAAATCTTGATGTCCCCAATCCTAGGTCTTGTACGTTTTTTCCACGTGTCTTGACATCCAATGTATCCCTGCAAAGTTTGGTGAAGATCTGAGTATGTAGTTTTTGACCTTATATGGAACCTCCTATCTGAAAATTTGAAAATTCTTAAAAAATTCGACCAAAATCTTGATGTCCCCAATCCTATGTTTTGTATGATTTTTCCACGTGTCTTGACATCCAATGTATCCATGCAAAGTTTGGTGAAGATCTGAGTATGTAGTTTTTGACCTTATATGGAACCTCCTATCTGAAAATTTGAAAATTCTTAAAAAATTCGTCCAAAATCTTGATGACCCCAATCTCTTGTTTTGTACGTTTTTTCCACGTGTCTTGACATCCAATGTATCCCTGCAAAGTTTGGTGAAGATCTGAGTATGTAGTTTTTGACCTTATATGGAACCTCCTTTCTTAAAATTTGAGAATTCTTAAAAAATTCTTCCAAAATCTTGATGTCTCCAATCTCTTGTTTTGTACGTTTTTTCCACGTGTCTTGACATCCAATGTATCCATGCAAAGTTTGGTGAAGATCTGAGTATGTCGTTTTTGACCTTATCTGGAACCTCCCATCTGAAAATTTGAAAATTCTTAAAAAATTCGTCGAAAATCTTGATGTCTCCAATCTCTTGTTTTGTACGTTTTTTCCACGTGTCTTGACATGCAAAGTATCCCTGCAACGTTTGGTGAAGATCTGAGTATGTAGTTTTTGATCTTATCTGGAACCTCCTATCTGAAAATTTGAAAATTCTTCAAAAATTCGTCGAAAATCTTGATGTCTCCAATCTCTTGTTTTGTACGTTTTTTCCACGTGTCTTGACATCCAATTTATCCCTGCAATGTTTGGTGGAGATCTGAGTATGTAGTTTTTGACCTTATCTGGAACCTCCTATCTGAAAATTTGAAAATTCTTCAAAAATTCGTCCAAAATCTTGATGTCTCCAATCTCTTGTTTTGTACGTTTTTTCCACGTGTCTCGACCTCCAATGTATCCCTGCAAAGTTTGGTGAAGATCTGAGTATGTCGTTTTTGACCTTATCTGGAACATCCTTTCTGAAAATTTGAAAATTGCTAAAAAATTCGTCGAAAATCTTGATGTCTCCAATCTCTTGTTTTGTACGTTTTTTCCACGTGTCTTGACATCCAATGTATCCCTGCAAAGTTTGGTGAAGATCTGAGTATGTAGTTTTTGACTTTATATGGAACCTCCTTTCTGAAAATTTGAAAATTCTCAAAAAATTCGTCCATAATCTTGATGTCTCCAATCTCTTGTTTTGTACGTTTTTTCCACGTGTCTTGACATCCAATGTATCCCTGCAAAGTTTGGTGAAGATCTGAGTATGTAGTTTTTGACCTTATATGGAACCTCCTATCTGAAAATTTGAAAATTCTTAAAAAATTCGTCGAAAATCTTGATGTCTCCAATCTCTTGTTTTGTACGTTTTTTCCACGTGTCTTGACATCCAATGTATCCCTGAAAAGTTTGGTGAAGATCTGAGTATGTAGTTTTTGACCTTATATGGAACCTCCTATCTGAAAATTTGAAAATTCTTAAAAAATTCGTCCAAAATCTTGATGTCTCCAATCTCTTGTTTTGTAAGTTTTTTCCACGTGTCTTGACATCCAATGTATCCCTGCAATGTTTGGTGAAGATCTGAGTATGTAGTTTTTGACTTTATATGGAACCTCCTATCTGAAAATTTGAAAATTCTTAAAAAATTCGTCCAAAATCTTGATGTCTCCAATCTCTTGTTTTGTACGTTTTTTCCACGTGTCTTGACATCCAATGTATCCCTGCAATGTTTGGTGAAGATCTGAGTATGTAGTTTTTGACCTTATCTGGAACCTCCCATCTGAAAATTTGAAAATTCTTAAAAAATTCGTCGAAAATCTTGATGTCTCCAATCTCTTGTTTTGTACGTTTTTTCCACGTGTCTTGACATGCAAAGTATCCCTGCAACGTTTGGTGAAGATCTGAGTATGTAGTTTTTGACCTTATCTGGAACCTCCTATCTGAAAATTTGAAAATTCTTCAAAAATTCGTCCAAAATCTTGATGTCTTCAATCTCTTGTTTTGTACGTTTTTTCCACGTGTCTTGACATCCAATGTATCCCTGCAATGTTTTTTATTGAAGATCTGAGTATGTAGTTTTTGACCTTATATGGAACCTCCTATCTGAAAATTTGAAAATTCTTAAAAAATTTGACCAAAATCTTGATATCCCCAATCCTATGTTTTGTATGTTTTTTCCACGTGTCTTGACATCCAATGTATCCCTGCAAAGTTTGGTGAAGATCTGAGTATGTAGTTTTAGACCTTATCTGGAACCTCCTATCTGAAAATTTGAAAATTTTTAAAAAATTCGTCCAAAATCTTGATGTCTCCAATCTCTTGTTTTGTACGTTTTTTCCACGTGTCTTGACCTCCAATGTATCCCTGCAATGTTTGGTGAAGATCTGAGTATGTAGTTTTTGACCTTATATGGAACCTCCTATCTGAAAATTTGAAAATTCTTAAAAAATTCGTCCAAAATCTTGATGTCTCCAATCTCTTGTTTTGTACGTTTTTTCCACGTGTCTTGACATCCAATGTATCCCTGCAAAGTTTGGTGAAGATCTGAGTATGTAGTTTTTGACCTTTTATGGAACCTGAAAATTTGAAAATTCTTAAAAAATTTGACCAAAATCTTGATGTCCCCAATCCTAGGTCTTGTATGTTTTTTCCACGTGTCTTGACATCCAATGTATCCCTGCAAAGTTTGGTGAAGATCTGAGTATGTAGTTTTTGACCTTATATGGAACCTCCTATCTGAAAATTTGAAAATTCTTAAAAAATTCGACCAAAATCTTGATGTCCCCAATCCTATGTTTTGTATGATTTTTCCACGTGTCTTGACATCCTGTGTATCCATGCAAAGTTTGGTGAAGATCTGAGTATGTAGTTTTTGACCTTATATGGAACCTCCTATCTGAAAATTTGAAAATTCTTAAAAAATTCGTCCAAAATCTTGATGACCCCAATCTCTTGTTTTGTACGTTTTTTCCACGTGTCTTGACATCCAATGTATCCCTGCAAAGTTTGGTGAAGATCTGAGTATGTAGTTTTTGACCTTATATGGAACCTCCTTTCTTAAAATTTGAGAATTCTTAAAAAATTCTTCCAAAATCTTGATGTCTCCAATCTCTTGTTTTGTACGTTTTTTCCACGTGTCTTGACATCCAATGTATCCCTGCAAAGTTTGGTGAAGATCTGAGTATGTCGTTTTTGACCTTATCTGGAACCTCCCATCTGAAAATTTGAAAATTCTTAAAAAATTCGTCGAAAATCTTGATGTCTCCAATCTCTTGTTTTGTACGTTTTTTCCACGTGTCTTGACATGCAAAGTATCCCTGCAACGTTTGGTGAAGATCTGAGTATGTAGTTTTTGATCTTATCTGGAACCTCCTATCTGAAAATTTGAAAATTCTTCAAAAATTCGTCGAAAATCTTGATGTCTCCAATCTCTTGTTTTGTACGTTTTTTCCACGTGTCTTGACATCCAATTTATCCCTGCAATGTTTGGTGGAGATCTGAGTATGTAGTTTTTGACCTTATCTGGAACCTCCTATCTGAAAATTTGAAAATTCTTCAAAAATTCGTCCAAAATCTTGATGTCTCCAATCTCTTGTTTTGTACGTTTTTTCCACGTGTCTCGACCTCCAATGTATCCCTGCAAAGTTTGGTGAAGATCTGAGTATGTCGTTTTTGACCTTATCTGGAACATCCTTTCTGAAAATTTGAAAATTGCTAAAAAATTCGTCCATAATCTTGATGTCTCCAATCTCTTGTTTTGTACGTTTTTTCCACGTGTCTTGACATCCAATGTATCCCTGCAAAGTTTGGTGAAGATCTGAGTATGTAGTTTTTGACTTTATATGGAACCTCCTTTCTGAAAATTTGAAAATTCTCAAAAAATTCGTCCATAATCTTGATGTCTCCAATCTCTTGTTTTGTACGTTTTTTCCACGTGTCTTGACATCCAATGTATCCCTGCAAAGTTTGGTGAAGATCTGAGTATGTAGTTTTTGACCTTATATGGAACCTCCTTTCTGAAAATTTGAAAATTCTTAAAAAATTCGTCCAAAATCTTGAAGTCACCAATCCTATGTTTTGTATGTTTTTTCCACGTGTCTTGACATCCAATGTATCCATGCAAAGTTTGGTGAAGATCTGAGTATGTCGTTTTTGACCTTATCTGGAACCTCCCATCTGAAAATTTGAAAATTCTCAAAAAATTCGTCCAAAATCTTGATTTCTCCAATCTCTTGTTTTGTACGTTTTTTCCACGTGTCTTGACATCCAATGTATCCATGCAAAGTTTGGTGACGATCTGAGTATGTCGTTTTTGACCTTATCTGGAACCTCCCATCTGAAAATTTGAAAATTCTTAAAAAATTCGTCGAAAATCTTGATGTCTCCAATCTCTTGTTTTGTACGTTTTTTCCACGTGTCTTGACATGCAAAGTATCCCTGCAACGTTTGGTGAAGATCTGAGTATGTAGTTTTTGATCTTATCTGGAACCTCCTATCTGAAAATTTGAAAATTCTTCAAAAATTCGTCGAAAATCTTGATGTCTCCAATCTCTTGTTTTGTACGTTTTTTCCACGTGTCTTGACATCCAATGTATCCGTGCAATGTTTGGTGGAGATCTGAGTATGTAGTTTTTGACCTTATCTGGAACCTCCTATCTGAAAATTTGAAAATTCTTCAAAAATTCGTCCAAAATCTTGATGTCTCCAATCTCTTGTTTTGTACGTTTTTTCCACGTGTCTCGACCTCCAATGTATCCCTGCAAAGTTTGGTGAAGATCTGAGTATGTCGTTTTTGACCTTATCTGGAACATCCTTTCTGAAAATTTGAAAATTCTTAAAAAATTCGTCCAAAATCTTGATGTCTCCAATCTCTTGTTTTGTACGTTTTTTCCACGTGTCTTGACATCCAATGTATCCCTGCAAAGTTTGGTGAAGATCTGAGTATGTAGTTTTTGACCTTATATGGAACCTCCTTTCTGAAAATTTGAAAATTCTCAAAAAATTCGTCCATAATCTTGATGTCTCCAATCTCTTGTTTTGTACGTTTTTTCCCCGTGTCTTGACATCCAATGTATCCCTGCAAAGTTTGGTGAAGATCTGAGTATGTAGTTTTTGACCTTATATGGAACCTCCTTTCTGAAAATTTGAAAATTCTTAAAAAATTCGTCCAAAATCTTGATGTCACCAATCCTATGTTTTGTATGTTTTTTCCACGTGTCTTGACATCCAATGTATCCATGCAAAGTTTGGTGAAGATCTGAGTATGTAGTTTTTGACCTTATCTGGAACCTCCTATCTGAAAATTTGAAAATTCTTCAAAAATTCGTCCAAAATCTTGATGTCTCCAATCTCTTGTTTTGTACGTTTTTTCCACGTGTCTCGACCTCCAATGTATCCCTGCAAAGTTTGGTGAAGATCTGAGTATGTCGTTTTTGACCTTATCTGGAACATCCTTTCTGAAAATTTGAAAATTGCTAAAAAATTCGTCGAAAATCTTGATGTCTCCAATCTCTTGTTTTGTACGTTTTTTCCACGTGTCTTGACATCCAATGTATCCCTGCAAAGTTTGGTGAAGATCTGAGTATGTAGTTTTTGACTTTATATGGAACCTCCTTTCTGAAAATTTGAAAATTCTCAAACAATTCGTCCATAATCTTCATGTCTCCAATCTCTTGTTTTGTACGTTTTTTCCACGTGTCTTGACATCCAATGTATCCCTGCAAAGTTTGGTGAAGATCTGAGTATGTAGTTTTTGACCTTATATGGAACCTCCTTTCTGAAAATTTGAAAATTCTTAAAAAATTCGTCCAAAATCTTGATGTCACCAATCCTATGTTTTGTATGTTTTTTCCACGTGTCTTGACATCCAATGTATCCATGCAAAGTTTGGTGAAGATCTGAGTATGTCGTTTTTGACCTTATCTGGAACCTCCCATCTGAAAATTTGAAAATTCTCAAAAAATTCGTCCAAAATCTTGATGTCTCCAATCTCTTGTTTTGTACGTTTTTTCCACGTGTCTTGACATCCAATGTATCCATGCAAAGTTTGGTGACGATCTGAGTATGTCGTTTTTGACCTTATCTGGAACCTCCCATCTGAAAATTTGAAAATTCTTAAAAAATTCGTCCAAAATCTTGATGTCTCCAATCTCTTGTTTTGTACGTTTTTTCCACGTGTCTTGACATCCAATGTATCCCTGCAAAGTTTGGTGAAGATCTGAGTATGTAGTTTTTGACCTTATATGGAACCTGAAAATTTGAAAATTCTTAAAAAATTTGACCAAAATCTTGATGTCCCCAATCCTAGGTCTTGTATGTTTTTTCCACGTGTCTTGACATCCAATGTATCCCTGCAAAGTTTGGTGAAGATCTGAGTATGTAGTTTTTGACCTTATATGGAACCTCCTATCTGAAAATTTGAAAATTCTTAAAAAATTCGTCGAAAATCTTGATGTCTCCAATCTCTTGTTTTGTACGTTTTTTCCACGTGTCTTGACATCCAATGTATCCCTGCAATGTTTTTATTGAAGATCTGAGTATGTAGTTTTTGACCTTATATGGAACCTCCTATCTGAAAATTTGAAAATTCTTAAAAAATTTGACCAAAATCTTGATAACCCCAATCCTATGTTTTGTATGTTTTTTCCACGTGTCTTGACATCCAATGTATCCCTGCAAAGTTTGGTGAAGATCTGAGTATGTAGTTTTAGACCTTATCTGGAACCTCCTATCTGAAAATTTGAAAATTTTTAAAAAATTCGTCCAAAATCTTGATGTCTCCAATCTCTTGTTTTGTACGTTTTTTCCACGTGTCTTGACCTCCAATGTATCCCTGCAATGTTTGGTGAAGATCTGAGTATGTAGTTTTTGACCTTATATGGAACCTCCTATCTGAAAATTTGAAAATTCTTAAAAAATTCGTCCAAAATCTTGATGTCTCCAATCTCTTGTTTTGTACGTTTTTTCCACGTGTCTTGACATCCAATGTATCCCTGCAAAGTTTGGTGAAGATCTGAGTATGTAGTTTTTGACCTTATATGGAACCTGAAAATTTGAAAATTCTTAAAAAATTTGACCAAAATCTTGATGTCCCCAATCCTAGGTCTTGTATGTTTTTTCCACGTGTCTTGACATCCAATGTATCCCTGCAAAGTTTGGTGAAGATCTGAGTATGTAGTTTTTGACCTTATATGGAACCTCCTATCTGAAAATTTGAAAATTCTTAAAAAATTCGACCAAAATCTTGATGTCCCCAATCCTATGTTTTGTATGATTTTTCCACGTGTCTTGACATCCAATGTATCCCTGCAAAGTTTGGTGAAGATCTGAGTATGTAGTTTTTGACCTTATATGGAACCTCCTATCTGAAAATTTGAAAATTCTTAAAAAATTCGTCCAAAATCTTGATGACCCCAATCTCTTGTTTTGTACGTTTTTTCCACGTGTCTTGACATCCAATGTATCCCTGCAAAGTTTGGTGAAGATCTGAGTATGTAGTTTTTGACCTTATATGGAACCTCCTTTCTTAAAATTTGAGAATTCTTAAAAAATTCGTCCAAAATCTTGATGTCTCCAATCTCTTGTTTTGTACGTTTTTTCCACGTGTCTTGACATCCAATGTATCCATGCAAAGTTTGGTGAAGATCTGAGTATGTCGTTTTTGACCTTATCTGGAACCTCCCATCTGAAAATTTGAAAATTCTTAAAAAATTCGTCGAAAATCTTGATGTCTCCAATCTCTTGTTTTGTACGTTTTTTCCACGTGTCTTGACATGCAAAGTATCCCTGCAACGTTTGGTGAAGATCTGAGTATGTAGTTTTTGATCTTATCTGGAACCTCCTATCTGAAAATTTGAAAATTCTTCAAAAATTCGTCGAAAATCTTGATGTCTCCAATCTCTTGTTTTGTACGTTTTTTCCACGTGTCTTGACATCCAATTTATCCCTGCAATGTTTGGTGGAGATCTGAGTATGTAGTTTTTGACCTTATCTGGAACCTCCTATCTGAAAATTTGAAAATTCTTCAAAAATTCGTCCAAAATCTTGATGTCTCCAATCTCTTGTTTTGTACGTTTTTTCCACGTGTCTCGACCTCCAATGTATCCCTGCAAAGTTTGGTGAAGATCTGAGTATGTCGTTTTTGACCTTATCTGGAACATCCTTTCTGAAAATTTGAAAATTGCTAAAAAATTCGTCGAAAACCTTGATGTCTCCAATCTCTTGTTTTGTACGTTTTTTCCACGTGTCTTGACATGCAAAGTATCCCTGCAACGTTTGGTGAAGATCTGAGTATGTAGTTTTTGATCTTATCTGGAACCTCCTATCTGAAAATTTGAAAATTCTTCAAAAATTCGTCGAAAATCTTGATGTCTCCAATCTCTTGTTTTGTACGTTTTTTCCACGTGTCTTGACATCCAATTTATCCCTGCAATGTTTGGTGGAGATCTGAGTATGTAGTTTTTGACCTTATCTGGAACCTCCTATCTGAAAATTTGAAAATTCTTCAAAAATTCGTCCAAAATCTTGATGTCTCCAATCTCTTGTTTTGTACGTTTTTTCCACGTGTCTTGACATCCAATGTATCCCTGCAAAGTTTGGTGAAGATCTGAGTATGTAGTTTTTGACTTTATATGGAACCTCCTTTCTGAAAATTTGAAAATTCTCAAAAAATTCGTCCATAATCTTGATGTCTCCAATCTCTTGTTTTGTACGTTTTTTCCACGTGTCTTGACATCCAATGTATCCCTGCAAAGTTTGGTGAAGATCTGAGTATGTAGTTTTTGACCTTATATGGAACCTCCTTTCTGAAAATTTGAAAATTCTTAAAAAATTCGTCCAAAATCTTGATGTCACCAATCCTATGTTTTGTATGTTTTTTCCACGTGTCTTGACATCCAATGTATCCATGCAAAGTTTGGTGAAGATCTGAGTATGTCGTTTTTGACCTTATCTGGAACCTCCCATCTGAAAATTTGAAAATTCTCAAAAAATTCGTCCAAAATCTTGATGTCTCCAATCTCTTGTTTTGTACGTTTTTTCCACGTGTCTTGACATCCAATGTATCCATGCAAAGTTTGGTGACGATCTGAGTATGTCGTTTTTGACCTTATCTGGAACCTCCCATCTGAAAATTTGAAAATTCTTAAAAAATTCGTCGAAAATCTTGATGTCTCCAATCTCTTGTTTTGTACGTTTTTTCCACGTGTCTTGACATGCAAAGTATCCCTGCAACGTTTGGTGAAGATCTGAGTATGTAGTTTTTGATCTTATCTGGAACCTCCTATCTGAAAATTTGAAAATTCTTCAAAAATTCGTCGAAAATCTTGATGTCTCCAATCTCTTGTTTTGTACGTTTTTTCCACGTGTCTTGACATCCAATGTATCCGTGCAATGTTTGGTGGAGATCTGAGTATGTAGTTTTTGACCTTATCTGGAACCTCCTATCTGAAAATTTGAAAATTCTTCAAAAATTCGTCCAAAATCTTGATGTCTCCAATCTCTTGTTTTGTACGTTTTTTCCACGTGTCTCGACCTCCAATGTATCCCTGCAAAGTTTGGTGAAGATCTGAGTATGTCGTTTTTGATCTTATCTGGAACATCCTTTCTGAAAATTTGAAAATTCTTAAAAAATTCGTCCAAAATCTTGATGTCTCCAATCTCTTGTTTTGTACGTTTTTTCCACGTGTCTTGACATCCAATGTATCCCTGCAAAGTTTGGTGAAGATCTGAGTATGTAGTTTTTGACCTTATATGGAACCTCCTTTCTGAAAATTTGAAAATTCTCAAAAAATTCGTCCATAATCTTGATGTCTCCAATCTCTTGTTTTGTACGTTTTTTCCCCGTGTCTTGACATCCAATGTATCCCTGCAAAGTTTGGTGAAGATCTGAGTATGTAGTTTTTGACCTTATATGGAACCTCCTTTCTGAAAATTTGAAAATTCTTAAAAAATTCGTCCAAAATCTTGATGTCACCAATCCTATGTTTTGTATGTTTTTTCCACGTGTCTTGACATCCAATGTATCCCTGCAAAGTTTGGTGAAGATCTGAGTATGTAGTTTTTGACCTTATCTGGAACCTCCTATCTGAAAATTTGAAAATTCTTCAAAAATTCGTCCAAAATCTTGATGTCTCCAATCTCTTGTTTTGTACGTTTTTTCCACGTGTCTCGACCTCCAATGTATCCCTGCAAAGTTTGGTGAAGATCTGAGTATGTCGTTTTTGACCTTATCTGGAACATCCTTTCTGAAAATTTGAAAATTGCTAAAAAATTCGTCGAAAATCTTGATGTCTCCAATCTCTTGTTTTGTACGTTTTTTCCACGTGTCTTGACATCCAATGTATCCCTGCAAAGTTTGGTGAAGATCTGAGTATGTAGTTTTTGACTTTATATGGAACCTCCTTTCTGAAAATTTGAAAATTCTCAAACAATTCGTCCATAATCTTCATGTCTCCAATCTCTTGTTTTGTACGTTTTTTCCACGTGTCTTGACATCCAATGTATCCCTGCAAAGTTTGGTGAAGATCTGAGTATGTAGTTTTTGACCTTATATGGAACCTCCTTTCTGAAAATTTGAAAATTCTTAAAAAATTCGTCCAAAATCTTGATGTCACCAATCCTATGTTTTGTATGTTTTTTCCACGTGTCTTGACATCCAATGTATCCATGCAAAGTTTGGTGAAGATCTGAGTATGTCGTTTTTGACCTTATCTGGAACCTCCCATCTGAAAATTTGAAAATTCTCAAAAAATTCGTCCAAAATCTTGATGTCTCCAATCTCTTGTTTTGTACGTTTTTTCCACGTGTCTTGACATCCAATGTATCCATGCAAAGTTTGGTGACGATCTGAGTATGTCGTTTTTGACCTTATCTGGAACCTCCCATCTGAAAATTTGAAAATTCTTAAAAAATTCGTTGAAAATCTTGATGTCTCCAATCTCTTGTTTTGTACGTTTTTTCCACGTGTCTTGACATGCAAAGTATCCCTGCAACGTTTGGTGAAGATCTGAGTATGTAGTTTTTGATCTTATCTGGAACCTCCTATCTGAAAATTTGAAAATTCTTCAAAAATTCGTCGAAAATCTTGATGTCTCCAATCTCTTGTTTTGTACGTTTTTTCCACGTGTCTTGACATCCAATGTATCCGTGCAATGTTTGGTGGAGATCTGAGTATGTAGTTTTTGACCTTATATGGAACCTCCTTTCTTAAAATTTGAGAATTCTTAAAAAATTCGTCCAAAATCTTGATGTCTCCAATCTCTTGTTTTGTACGTTTTTTCCACGTGTCTTGACCTCCAATATATCCCTGCAATGTTTGGTGAAGATCTGAGTATGTAGTTTTTGACCTTATATGGAACCTCCTATCTGAAAATTTGAAAATTCTTAAAAAATTCGTCCAAAATCTTGATGTCTCCAATCTCTTGTTTTGTACGTTTTTTCCACGTGTCTTGACATCCAATGTATCCCTGCAAAGTTTGGTGAAGATCTGAGTATGTAGTTTTTGACCTTATATGGAACCTGAAAATTTGAAAATTCTTAAAAAATTTGACCAAAATCTTGATGTCCCCAATCCTAGGTCTTGTATGTTTTTTCCACGTGTCTTGACATCCAATGTATCCCTGCAAAGTTTGGTGAAGATCTGAGTATGTAGTTTTTGACCTTATATGGAACCTCCTATCTGAAAATTTGAAAATTCTTAAAAAATTCGTCGAAAATCTTGATGTCTCCAATCTCTTGTTTTGTACGTTTTTTCCACGTGTCTTGACATCCAATGTATCCCTGCAATGTTTTTATTGAAGATCTGAGTATGTAGTTTTTGACCTTATATGGAACCTCCTATCTGAAAATTTGAAAATTCTTAAAAAATTTGACCAAAATCTTGATATCCCCAATCCTATGTTTTGTATGTTTTTTCCACGTGTCTTGACATCCAATGTATCCCTGCAAAGTTTGGTGAAGATCTGAGTATGTAGTTTTAGACTTTATCTGGAACCTCCTATCTGAAAATTTGAAAATTTTTAAAAAATTCGTCCAAAATCTTGATGTCTCCAATCTCTTGTTTTGTACGTTTTTTCCACGTGTCTTGACCTCCAATGTATCCCTGCAATGTTTGGTGAAGATCTGAGTATGTAGTTTTTGACCTTATATGGAACCTCCTATCTGAAAATTTGAAAATTCTTAAAAAATTCGTCCAAAATCTTGATGTCTCCAATCTCTTGTTTTGTACGTTTTTTCCACGTGTCTTGACATCCAATGTATCCCTGCAAAGTTTGGTGAAGATCTGAGTATGTAGTTTTTGACCTTATATGGAACCTGAAAATTTGAAAATTCTTAAAAAATTTGACCAAAATCTTGATGTCCCCAATCCTAGGTCTTGTATGTTTTTTCCACGTGTCTTGACATCCAATGTATCCCTGCAAAGTTTGGTGAAGATCTGAGTATGTAGTTTTTGACCTTATATGGAACCTCCTATCTGAAAATTTGAAAATTCTTAAAAAATTCGACCAAAATCTTGATGTCCCCAATCCTATGTTTTGTATGATTTTTCCACGTGTCTTGACATCCAATGTATCCATGCAAAGTTTGGTGAAGATCTGAGTATGTAGTTTTTGACCTTATATGGAACCTCCTATCTGAAAATTTGAAAATTCTTAAAAAATTCGTCCAAAATCTTGATGACCCCAATCTCTTGTTTTGTACGTTTTTTCCACGTGTCTTGACATCCAATGTATCCCTGCAAAGTTTGGTGAAGATCTGAGTATGTAGTTGTTGACCTTATATGGAACCTCCTTTCTTAAAATTTGAGAATTCTTAAAAAATTCGTCCAAAATCTTGATGTCTCCAATCTCTTGTTTTGTACGTTTTTTCCACGTGTCTTGACATCCAATGTATCCATGCAAAGTTTGGTGAAGATCTGAGTATGTCGTTTTTGACCTTATCTGGAACCTCCCATCTGAAAATTTGAAAATTCTTAAAAAATTCGTCGAAAATCTTGATGTCTCCAATCTCTTGTTTTGTACGTTTTTTCCACGTGTCTTGACATGCAAAGTATCCCTGCAACGTTTGGTGAAGATCTGAGTATGTAGTTTTTGATCTTATCTGGAACCTCCTATCTGAAAATTTGAAAATTCTTCAAAAATTCGTCGAAAATCTTGATGTCTCCAATCTCTTGTTTTGTACGTTTTTTCCACGTGTCTTGACATCCAATTTATCCCTGCAATGTTTGGTGGAGATCTGAGTATGTAGTTTTTGACCTTATCTGGAACCTCCTATCTGAAAATTTGAAAATTCTTCAAAAATTCGTCCAAAATCTTGATGTCTCCAATCTCTTGTTTTGTACGTTTTTTCCACGTGTCTCGACCTCCAATGTATCCCTGCAAAGTTTGGTGAAGATCTGAGTATGTCGTTTTTGACCTTATCTGGAACATCCTTTCTGAAAATTTGAAAATTGCTAAAAAATTCGTCGAAAATCTTGATGTCTCCAATCTCTTGTTTTGTACGTTTTTTCCACGTGTCTTGACATGCAAAGTATCCCTGCAACGTTTGGTGAAGATCTGAGTATGTAGTTTTTGATCTTATCTGGAACCTCCTATCTGAAAATTTGAAAATTCTTCAAAAATTCGTCGAAAATCTTGATGTCTCCAATCTCTTGTTTTGTACGTTTTTTCCACGTGTCTTGACATCCAATTTATCCCTGCAATGTTTGGTGGAGATCTGAGTATGTAGTTTTTGTCCTTATCTGGAACCTCCTATCTGAAAATTTGAAAATTCTTCAAAAATTCGTCCAAAATCTTGATGTCTCCAATCTCTTGTTTTGTACGTTTTTTCCACGTGTCTTGACATCCAATGTATCCCTGCAAAGTTTGGTGAAGATCTGAGTATGTAGTTTTTGACTTTATATGGAACCTCCTTTCTGAAAATTTGAAAATTCTCAAAAAATTCGTCCATAATCTTGATGTCTCCAATCTCTTGTTTTGTACGTTTTTTCCACGTGTCTTGACATCCAATGTATCCCTGCAAAGTTTGGTGAAGATCTGAGTATGTAGTTTTTGACCTTATATGGAACCTCCTTTCTGAAAATTTGAAAATTCTTAAAAAATTCGTCCAAAATCTTGATGTCACCAATCCTATGTTTTGTATGTTTTTTCCACGTGTCTTGACATCCAATGTATCCATGCAAAGTTTGGTGAAGATCTGAGTATGTCGTTTTTGACCTTATCTGGAACCTCCCATCTGAAAATTTGAAAATTCTCAAAAAATTCGTCCAAAATCTTGATGTCTCCAATCTCTTGTTTTGTACGTTTTTTCCACGTGTCTTGACATCCAATGTATCCATGCAAAGTTTGGTGACGATCTGAGTATGTCGTTTTTGACCTTATCTGGAACCTCCCATCTGAAAATTTGAAAATTCTTAAAAAATTCGTCGAAAATCTTGATGTCTCCAATCTCTTGTTTTGTACGTTTTTTCCACGTGTCTTGACATGCAAAGTATCCCTGCAACGTTTGGTGAAGATCTGAGTATGTAGTTTTTGATCTTATCTGGAACCTCCTATCTGAAAATTTGAAAATTCTTCAAAAATTCGTCGAAAATCTTGATGTCTCCAATCTCTTGTTTTGTACGTTTTTTCCACGTGTCTTGACATCCAATGTATCCGTGCAATGTTTGGTGGAGATCTGAGTATGTAGTTTTTGACCTTATCTGGAACCTCCTATCTGAAAATTTGAAAATTCTTCAAAAATTCGTCCAAAATCTTGATGTCTCCAATCTCTTGTTTTGTACGTTTTTTCCACGTGTCTCGACCTCCAATGTATCCCTGCAAAGTTTGGTGAAGATCTGAGTATGTCGTTTTTGACCTTATCTGGAACATCCTTTCTGAAAATTTGAAAATTCTTAAAAAATTCGTCCAAAATCTTGATGTCTCCAATCTCTTGTTTTGTACGTTTTTTCCACGTGTCTTGACATCCAATGTATCCCTGCAAAGTTTGGTGAAGATCTGAGTATGTAGTTTTTGACCTTATATGGAACCTCCTTTCTGAAAATTTGAAAATTCTCAAAAAATTCGTCCATAATCTTGATGTCTCCAATCTCTTGTTTTGTACGTTTTTTCCCCGTGTCTTGACATCCAATGTATCCCTGCAAAGTTTGGTGAAGATCTGAGTATGTAGTTTTTGACCTTATATGGAACCTCCTTTCTGAAAATTTGAAAATTCTTAAAAAATTCGTCCAAAATCTTGATGTCACCAATCCTATGTTTTGTATGTTTTTTCCACGTGTCTTGACATCCAATGTATCCATGCAAAGTTTGGTGAAGATCTGAGTATGTCGTTTTTGACCTTATCTGGAACCTCCCATCTGAAAATTTGAAAATTCTTCAAAAATTCGTCCAAAATCTTGATGTCTCCAATCTCTTGTTTTGTACGTTTTTTCCACGTGTCTCGACCTCCAATGTATCCCTGCAAAGTTTGGTGAAGATCTGAGTATGTCGTTTTTGACCTTATCTGGAACATCCTTTCTGAAAATTTGAAAATTGCTAAAAAATTCGTCGAAAATCTTGATGTCTCCAATCTCTTGTTTTGTACGTTTTTTCCACGTGTCTTGACATCCAATGTATCCCTGCAAAGTTTGGTGAAGATCTGAGTATGTAGTTTTTGACTTTATATGGAACCTCCTTTCTGAAAATTTGAAAATTCTCAAAAAATTCGTCCATAATCTTGATGTCTCCAATCTCTTGTTTTGTACGTTTTTTCCACGTGTCTTGACATCCAATGTATCCCTGCAAAGTTTGGTGAAGATCTGAGTATGTAGTTTTTGACCTTATATGGAACCTCCTTTCTGAAAATTTGAAAATTCTTAAAAAAATTCGTCCAAAATCTTGATGTCACCAATCCTATGTTTTGTATGTTTTTTCCACGTGTCTTGACATCCAATGTATCCATGCAAAGTTTGGTGAAGATCTGAGTATGTCGTTTTTGACCTTATCTGGAACCTCCCATCTGAAAATTTGAAAATTCTCAAAAAATTCGTCCAAAATCTTGATGTCTCCAATCTCTTGTTTTGTACGTTTTTTCCACGTGTCTTGACATCCAATGTATCCATGCAAAGTTTGGTGACGATCTGAGTATGTCGTTTTTGACCTTATCTGGAACCTCCCATCTGAAAATTTGAAAATTCTTAAAAAATTCGTTGAAAATCTTGATGTCTCCAATCTCTTGTTTTGTACGTTTTTTCCACGTGTCTTGACATGCAAAGTATCCCTGCAACGTTTGGTGAAGATCTGAGTATGTAGTTTTTGATCTTATCTGGAACCTCCTATCTGAAAATTTGAAAATTCTTCAAAAATTCGTCGAAAACCTTGATGTCTCCAATCTCTTGTTTTGTACGTTTTTTCCACGTGTCTTGACATCCAATGTATCCGTGCAATGTTTGGTGGAGATCTGAGTATGTAGTTTTTGACCTTATCTGGAACCTCCTATCTGAAAATTTGAAAATTCTTCAAAAATTCGTCCAAAATCTTGATGTCTCCAATCTCTTGTTTTGTACGTTTTTTCCACGTGTCTCGACCTCCAATGTATCCCTGCAAAGTTTGGTGAAGATCTGAGTATGTCGTTTTTGACCTTATCTGGAACATCCTTTCTGAAAATTTGAAAATTCTTAAAAAATTCGTCCAAAATCTTGATGTCTCCAATCTCTTGTTTTGTACGTTTTTTCCACGTGTCTTGACATCCAATGTATCCCTGCAAAGTTTGGTGAAGATCTGAGTATGTAGTTTTTGACCTTATATGGAACCTCCTTTCTGAAAATTTGAAAATTCTCAAAAAATTCGTCCATAATCTTGATGTCTCTAATCTCTTGTTTTGTACGTTTTTTCCCCGTGTCTTGACATCCAATGTATCCCTGCAAAGTTTGGTGAAGATCTGAGTATGTAGTTTTTGACCTTATATGGAACCTCCTTTCTGAAAATTTGAAAATTCTTAAAAAATTCGTCCAAAATCTTGATGTCACCAATCCTATGTTTTGTATGTTTTTTCCACGTGTCTTGACATCCAATGTATCCATGCAAAGTTTGGTGAAGATCTGAGTATGTCGTTTTTGACCTTATCTGGAACCTCCCATCTGAAAATTTGAAAATTCTTAAAAAATTCGTCCAAAATCTTGATGTCTCCAATCTCTTGTTTTGTACGTTTTTTCCACGTGTCTTGACATCCAATGTATCCCTGCAAAGTTTGGTGAAGATCTGAGTATGTAGTTTTTGACCTTATCTGGAACCTCCCATCTGAAAATTTGAAAATTCCTAAAAAATCCGTCCAAAATCTTGATGACCCCAATCTCTTGTTTTGTACGTTTTTTCCACGTGTCTTGACATTCAATGTATCCCTGCAAAGTTTGGTGAAGATCTGAGTATGTAGTTTTTGACCTTATATGGAACCTCCTTTCTGAAAATTTGAAAATTCTTAAAAAATTCGTCCAAAATCTTGATGTCTCCAATCTCTTGTTTTGTACGTTTTTTCCACGTGTCTTGACATGCAAAGTATCCCTGCAACGTTTGGTGAAGATCTGAGTATGTAGTTTTTGATCTTATCTGGAACCTCCTATCTGAAAATTTGAAAATTCTTCAAAAATTCGTCGAAAATCTTGATGTCTCCAATCTCTTGTTTTGTACGTTTTTCCACGTGTCTTGACATCCAATGTATCCCTGCAATGTTTGGTGGAGATCTGAGTATGTAGTTTTTGACCTTATCTGGAACCTCCTATCTGAAAATTTGAAAATTCTTCAAAAATTCGTCCAAAATCTTGATGTCTCCAATCTCTTGGTTTGTACGTTTTTTCCACGTGTCTCGACCTCCAATGTATCCCTGCAAAGTTTGGTGAAGATCTGAGTATGTCGTTTTTGACCTTATCTGGAACATCCTTTCTGAAAATTTGAAAATTGCTAAAAAATTCGTCGAAAATCTTGATGTCTCCAATCTCTTGTTTTGCACGTTTTTCCACGTGTCTTGACATCCAATGTATCCCTGCAAAGTTTGGTGAAGATCTGAGTATGTAGTTTTTGACTTTATATGGAACCTCCTATCTGAAAATTTGAAAATTCTTCAAAAATTCGTCCAAAATCTTGATGTCTCCAATCTCTTGGTTTGTACGTTTTTTCCACGTGTCTTGACATCCAATGTATCCCTGCAAAGTTTGGTGAAGATCTGAGTATGTCGTTTTTGACCTTATCTGGAACATCCTTTCTGAAAATTTGAAAATTGCTAAAAAATTCGTCGAAAATCTTGATGTCTCCAATCTCTTGTTTTGTACGTTTTTTCCACGTGTCTTGACATCCAATGTATCCCTGCAAAGTTTGGTGAAGATCTGAGTATGTAGTTTTTGACTTTATATGGAACCTCCTTTCTGAAAATTTGAAAATTCTCAAAAAATTCGTCCATAATCTTGATGTCTCCAATCTCTTGTTTTGTACGTTTTTTCCACGTGTCTTGACATCCAATGTATCCCTGCAAAGTTTGGTGAAGATCTGAGTATGTAGTTTTTGACCTTATATGGAACCTCCTTTCTGAAAATTTGAAAATTCTTAAAAAATTCGTCCAAAATCTTGATGTCACCAATCCTATGTTTTGTATGTTTTTTCCACGTGTCTTGACATCCAATGTATCCATGCAAAGTTTGGTGAAGATCTGAGTATGTCGTTTTTGACCTTATCTGGAACCTCCCATCTGAAAATTTGAAAATTCTCAAAAAATTCGTCCAAAATCTTGATGTCTCCAATCTCTTGTTTTGTACGTTTTTTCCACGTGTCTTGACATCCAATGTATCCATGCAAAGTTTGGTGACGATCTGAGTATGTCGTTTTTGACCTTATCTGGAACCTCCCATCTGAAAATTTGAAAATTCTTAAAAAATTCGTCGAAAATCTTGATGTCTCCAATCTCTTGTTTTGTACGTTTTTTCCACGTGTCTTGACATGCAAAGTATCCCTGCAACGTTTGGTGAAGATCTGAGTATGTAGTTTTTGATCTTATCTGGAACCTCCTATCTGAAAATTTGAAAATTCTTCAAAAATTCGTCGAAAATCTTGATGTCTCCAATCTCTTGTTTTGTACGTTTTTTCCACGTGTCTTGACATCCAATGTATCCGTGCAATGTTTGGTGGAGATCTGAGTATGTAGTTTTTGACCTTATCTGGAACCTCCTATCTGAAAATTTGAAAATTCTTCAAAAATTCGTCCAAAATCTTGATGTCTCCAATCTCTTGTTTTGTACGTTTTTCCACGTGTCTCGACCTCCAATGTATCCCTGCAAAGTTTGGTGAAGATCTGAGTATGTCGTTTTTGACCTTATCTGGAACATCCTTTCTGAAAATTTGAAAATTCTTAAAAAATTCGTCCAAAATCTTGATGTCTCCAATCTCTTGTTTTGTACGTTTTTTCCACGTGTCTTGACATCCAATGTATCCCTGCAAAGTTTGGTGAAGATCTGAGTATGTAGTTTTTGACCTTATATGGAATCTCCTTTCTGAAAATTTGAAAATTCTCAAAAAATTCGTCCATAATCTTGATGTCTCCAATCTCTTGTTTTGTACGTTTTTTCCCCGTGTCTTGACATCCAATGTATCCCTGCAAAGTTTGGTGAAGATCTGAGTATGTAGTTTTTGACCTTATATGGAACCTCCTTTCTGAAAATTTGAAAATTCTTAAAAAATTCGTCCAAAATCTTGATGTCACCAATCCTATGTTTTGTATGTTTTTTCCACGTGTCTTGACATCCAATGTATCCATGCAAAGTTTGGTGAAGATCTGAGTATGTAGTTTTTGACCTTATCTGGAACCTCCTATCTGAAAATTTGAAAATTCTTCAAAAATTCGTCCAAAATCTTGATGTCTCCAATCTCTTGTTTTGTACGTTTTTTCCACGTGTCTCGACCTCCAATGTATCCCTGCAAAGTTTGGTGAAGATCTGAGTATGTCGTTTTTGACCTTATCTGGAACATCCTTTCTGAAAATTTGAAAATTCTTAAAAAATTCGTTGAAAATCTTGATGTCTCCAATCTCTTGTTTTGTACGTTTTTTCCACGTGTCTTGACATGCAAAGTATCCCTGCAACGTTTGGTGAAGATCTGAGTATGTAGTTTTTGATCTTATCTGGAACCTCCTATCTGAAAATTTGAAAATTCTTCAAAAATTCGTCCAAAATCTTGATGTCTCCAATCTCTTGTTTTGTACGTTTTTTCCACGTGTCTTGACATCCAATGTATCCGTGCAATGTTTGGTGGAGATCTGAGTATGTAGTTTTTGACCTTATCTGGAACCTCCTTTCTGAAAATTTGAAAATTCTCAAAAAATTCGTCCATAATCTTGATGTCTCCAATCTCTTGTTTTGTACGTTTTTTCCCCGTGTCTTGACATCCAATGTATCCCTGCAAAGTTTGGTGAAGATCTGAGTATGTAGTTTTTGACCTTATATGGAACCTCCTTTCTGAAAATTTGAAAATTCTTAAAAAATTCGTCCAAAATCTTGATGTCACCAATCCTATGTTTTGTATGTTTTTTCCACGTGTCTTGACATCCAATGTATCCATGCAAAGTTTGGTGAAGATCTGAGTATGTCGTTTTTGACCTTATCTGGAACCTCCCATCTGAAAATTTGAAAATTCTTAAAAAATTCGTCCAAAATCTTGATGTCTCCAATCTCTTGTTTTGTACGTTTTTTCCACGTGTCTTGACATCCAATGTATCCCTGCAAAGTTTGGTGAAGATCTGAGTATGTAGTTTTTGACCTTATATGGAACCTCCTATCTGAAAATTTGAAAATTCTTAAAAAATTCGTCCAAAATCTTGATGACCCCAATCTCTTGTTTTGTACGTTTTTTCCACGTGTCTTGACATCCAATGTATCCCTGCAAAGTTTGGTGAAGATCTGAGTATGTAGTTTTTGACCTTATATGGAACCTCCTTTCTTAAAATTTGAGAATTCTTAAAAAATTCTTCCAAAATCTTGATGTCTCCAATCTCTTGTTTTGTACGTTTTTTCCACGTGTCTTGACATCCAATGTATCCATGCAAAGTTTGGTGAAGATCTGAGTATGTCGTTTTTGACCTTATCTGGAACCTCCCATCTGAAAATTTGAAAATTCTTAAAAAATTCGTCGAAAATCTTGATGTCTCCAATCTCTTGTTTTGTACGTTTTTTCCACGTGTCTTGACATGCAAAGTATCCCTGCAACGTTTGGTGAAGATCTGAGTATGTAGTTTTTGATCTTATCTGGAACCTCCTATCTGAAAATTTGAAAATTCTTCAAAAATTCGTCGAAAATCTTGATGTCTCCAATCTCTTGTTTTGTACGTTTTTTCCACGTGTCTTGACATCCAATTTATCCCTGCAATGTTTGGTGGAGATCTGAGTATGTAGTTTTTGACCTTATCTGGAACCTCCTATCTGAAAATTTGAAAATTGCTAAAAAATTCGTCGAAAATCTTGATGTCTCCAATCTCTTGTTTTGTACGTTTTTTCCACGTGTCTTGACATCCAATGTATCCCTGCAAAGTTTGGTGAAGATCTGAGTATGTAGTTTTTGACTTTATATGGAACCTCCTTTCTGAAAATTTGAAAATTCTCAAAAAATTCGTCCATAATCTTGATGTCTCCAATCTCTTGTTTTGTACGTTTTTTCCACGTGTCTTGACATCCAATGTATCCCTGCAAAGTTTGGTGAAGATCTGAGTATGTAGTTTTTGACCTTATATGGAACCTCCTTTCTGAAAATTTGAAAATTCTTAAAAAATTCGTCCAAAATCTTGATGTCACCAATCCTATGTTTTGTATGTTTTTTCCACGTGTCTTGACATCCAATGTATCCATGCAAAGTTTGGTGAAGATCTGAGTATGTCGTTTTTGACCTTATCTGGAACCTCCCATCTGAAAATTTGAAAATTCTCAAAAAATTCGTCCAAAATCTTGATTTCTCCAATCTCTTGTTTTGTACGTTTTTTCCACGTGTCTTGACATCCAATGTATCCATGCAAAGTTTGGTGACGATCTGAGTATGTCGTTTTTGACCTTATCTGGAACCTCCCATCTGAAAATTTGAAAATTCTTAAAAAATTCGTCGAAAATCTTGATGTCTCCAATCTCTTGTTTTGTACGTTTTTTCCACGTGTCTTGACATGCAAAGTATCCCTGCAACGTTTGGTGAAGATCTGAGTATGTAGTTTTTGATCTTATCTGGAACCTCCTATCTGAAAATTTGAAAATTCTTCAAAAATTCGTCGAAAATCTTGATGTCTCCAATCTCTTGTTTTGTACGTTTTTTCCACGTGTCTTGACATCCAATGTATCCGTGCAATGTTTGGTGGAGATCTGAGTATGTAGTTTTTGACCTTATCTGGAACCTCCTATCTGAAAATTTGAAAATTCTTCAAAAATTCGTCCAAAATCTTGATGTCTCCAATCTCTTGTTTTGTACGTTTTTTCCACGTGTCTCGACCTCCAATGTATCCCTGCAAAGTTTGGTGAAGATCTGAGTATGTCGTTTTTGACCTTATCTGGAACATCCTTTCTGAAAATTTGAAAATTCTTAAAAAATTCGTCCAAAATCTTGATGTCTCCAATCTCTTGTTTTGTACGTTTTTTCCACGTGTCTTGACATCCAATGTATCCCTGCAAAGTTTGGTGAAGATCTGAGTATGTAGTTTTTGACCTTATATGGAACCTCCTTTCTGAAAATTTGAAAATTCTCAAAAAATTCGTCCATAATCTTGATGTCTCCAATCTCTTGTTTTGTACGTTTTTTCCCCGTGTCTTGACATCCAATGTATCCCTGCAACGTTTGGTGAAGATCTGAGTATGTAGTTTTTGACCTTATATGGAACCTCCTTTCTGAAAATTTGAAAATTCTTAAAAAATTCGTCCAAAATCTTGATGTCACCAATCCTATGTTTTGTATGTTTTTTCCACGTGTCTTGACATCCAATGTATCCATGCAAAGTTTGGTGAAGATCTGAGTATGTAGTTTTTGACCTTATCTGGAACCTCCCATCTGAAAATTTGAAAATTCCTAAAAAATCCGTCCAAAATCTTGATGACCCCAATCTCTTGTTTTGTACGTTTTTTCCACGTGTCTTGACATTCAATGTATCCCTGCAAAGTTTGGTGAAGATCTGAGTATGTAGTTTTTGACCTTATATGGAACCTCCTATCTGAAAATTTGAAAATTCTTAAAAAATTCGTCCAAAATCTTGATGTCTCCAATCTCTTGTTTTGTACGTTTTTTCCACGTGTCTTGACATGCAAAGTATCCCTGCAACGTTTGGTGAAGATCTGAGTATGTAGTTTTTGATCTTATCTGGAACTTCCTATCTGAAAATTTGAAAATTCTTCAAAAATTCGTCGAAAATCTTGATGTCTCCAATCTCTTGTTTTGTACGTTTTTCCACGTGTCTTGACATCCAATGTATCCCTGCAATGTTTGGTGGAGATCTGAGTATGTAGTTTTTGACCTTATCTGGAACCTCCTATCTGAAAATTTGAAAATTCTTCAAAAATTCGTCCAAAATCTTGATGTCTCCAATCTCTTGGTTTGTACGTTTTTTCCACGTGTCTCGACCTCCAATGTATCCCTGCAAAGTTTGGTGAAGATCTGAGTATGTCGTTTTTGACCTTATCTGGAACATCCTTTCTGAAAATTTGAAAATTGCTAAAAAATTCGTCGAAAATCTTGATGTCTCCAATCTCTTGTTTTGTACGTTTTTTCCACGTGTCTTGACATCCAATGTATCCCTGCAAAGTTTGGTGAAGATCTGAGTATGTAGTTTTTGACTTTATATGGAACCTCCTATCTGAAAATTTGAAAATTCTTCAAAAATTCGTCCAAAATCTTGATGTCTCCAATCTCTTGGTTTGTACGTTTTTTCCACGTGTCTCGACCTCCAATGTATCCCTGCAAAGTTTGGTGAAGATCTGAGTATGTCGTTTTTGACCTTATCTGGAACATCCTTTCTGAAAATTTGAAAATTGCTAAAAAATTCGTCGAAAATCTTGATGTCTCCAATCTCTTGTTTTGTACGTTTTTTCCACGTGTCTTGACATCCAATGTATCCCTGCAAAGTTTGGTGAAGATCTGAGTATGTAGTTTTTGACTTTATATGGAACCTCCTTTCTGAAAATTTGAAAATTCTCAAAAAATTCGTCCATAATCTTGATGTCTCCAATCTCTTGTTTTGTACGTTTTTTCCACGTGTCTTGACATCCAATGTATCCCTGCAACGTTTGGTGAAGATCTGAGTATGTAGTTTTTGACCTTATATGGAACCTCCTTTCTGAAAATTTGAAAATTCTTAAAAAATTCGTCCAAAATCTTGATGTCACCAATCCTATGTTTTGTATGTTTTTTCCACGTGTCTTGACATCCAATGTATCCATGCAAAGTTTGGTGAAGATCTGAGTATGTCGTTTTTGACCTTATCTGGAACCTCCCATCTGAAAATTTGAAAATTCTCAAAAAATTCGTCCAAAATCTTGATGTCTCCAATCTCTTGTTTTGTACGTTTTTTCCACGTGTCTTGACATCCAATGTATCCATGCAAAGTTTGGTGACGATCTGAGTATGTCGTTTTTGACCTTATCTGGAACCTCCCATCTGAAAATTTGAAAATTCTTAAAAAATTCGTCGAAAATCTTGATGTCTCCAATCTCTTGTTTTGTACGTTTTTTCCACGTGTCTTGACATGCAAAGTATCCCTGCAACGTTTGGTGAAGATCTGAGTATGTAGTTTTTGATCTTATCTGGAACCTCCTATCTGAAAATTTGAAAATTCTTCAAAAATTCGTCGAAAATCTTGATGTCTCCAATCTCTTGTTTTGTACGTTTTTTCCACGTGTCTTGACATCCAATGTATCCGTGCAATGTTTGGTGGAGATCTGAGTATGTAGTTTTTGACCTTATCTGGAACCTCCCATCTGAAAATTTGAAAATTCTTAAAAAATTCGTCGAAAATCTTGATGTCTCCAATCTCTTGTTTTGTACGTTTTTTCCACGTGTCTTGACATGCAAAGTATCCCTGCAACGTTTGGTGAAGATCTGAGTATGTAGTTTTTGATCTTATCTGGAACCTCCTATCTGAAAATTTGAAAATTCTTCAAAAATTCGTCGAAAATCTTGATGTCTCCAATCTCTTGTTTTGTACGTTTTTTCCACGTGTCTTGACATCCAATTTATCCCTGCAATGTTTGGTGGAGATCTGAGTATGTAGTTTTTGACCTTATCTGGAACCTCCTATCTGAAAATTTGAAAATTGCTAAAAAATTCGTCGAAAATCTTGATGTCTCCAATCTCTTGTTTTGTACGTTTTTTCCACGTGTCTTGACATCCAATGTATCCCTGCAAAGTTTGGTGAAGATCTGAGTATGTAGTTTTTGACTTTATATGGAACCTCCTTTCTGAAAATTTGAAAATTCTCAAAAAATTCGTCCATAATCTTGATGTCTCCAATCTCTTGTTTTGTACGTTTTTTCCACGTGTCTTGACATCCAATGTATCCCTGCAAAGTTTGGTGAAGATCTGAGTATGTAGTTTTTGACCTTATATGGAACCTCCTTTCTGAAAATTTGAAAATTCTTAAAAAATTCGTCCAAAATCTTGATGTCACCAATCCTATGTTTTGTATGTTTTTTCCACGTGTCTTGACATCCAATGTATCCATGCAAAGTTTGGTGAAGATCTGAGTATGTCGTTTTTGACCTTATCTGGAACCTCCCATCTGAAAATTTGAAAATTCTCAAAAAATTCGTCCAAAATCTTGATTTCTCCAATCTCTTGTTTTGTACGTTTTTTCCACGTGTCTTGACATCCAATGTATCCATGCAAAGTTTGGTGACGATCTGAGTATGTCGTTTTTGACCTTATCTGGAACCTCCCATCTGAAAATTTGAAAATTCTTAAAAAATTCGTCGAAAATCTTGATGTCTCCAATCTCTTGTTTTGTACGTTTTTTCCACGTGTCTTGACATGCAAAGTATCCCTGCAACGTTTGGTGAAGATCTGAGTATGTAGTTTTTGATCTTATCTGGAACCTCCTATCTGAAAATTTGAAAATTCTTCAAAAATTCGTCGAAAATCTTGATGTCTCCAATCTCTTGTTTTGTACGTTTTTTCCACGTGTCTTGACATCCAATGTATCCGTGCAATGTTTGGTGGAGATCTGAGTATGTAGTTTTTGACCTTATCTGGAACCTCCTATCTGAAAATTTGAAAATTCTTCAAAAATTCGTCCAAAATCTTGATGTCTCCAATCTCTTGTTTTGTACGTTTTTTCCACGTGTCTCGACCTCCAATGTATCCCTGCAAAGTTTGGTGAAGATCTGAGTATGTCGTTTTTGACCTTATCTGGAACATCCTTTCTGAAAATTTGAAAATTCTTAAAAAATTCGTCCAAAATCTTGATGTCTCCAATCTCTTGTTTTGTACGTTTTTTCCACGTGTCTTGACATCCAATGTATCCCTGCAAAGTTTGGTGAAGATCTGAGTATGTAGTTTTTGACCTTATATGGAACCTCCTTTCTGAAAATTTGAAAATTCTCAAAAAATTCGTCCATAATCTTGATGTCTCCAATCTCTTGTTTTGTACGTTTTTTCCCCGTGTCTTGACATCCAATGTATCCCTGCAACGTTTGGTGAAGATCTGAGTATGTAGTTTTTGACCTTATATGGAACCTCCTTTCTGAAAATTTGAAAATTCTTAAAAAATTCGTCCAAAATCTTGATGTCACCAATCCTATGTTTTGTATGTTTTTTCCACGTGTCTTGACATCCAATGTATCCATGCAAAGTTTGGTGAAGATCTGAGTATGTAGTTTTTGACCTTATCTGGAACCTCCCATCTGAAAATTTGAAAATTCCTAAAAAATCCGTCCAAAATCTTGATGACCCCAATCTCTTGTTTTGTACGTTTTTTCCACGTGTCTTGACATTCAATGTATCCCTGCAAAGTTTGGTGAAGATCTGAGTATGTAGTTTTTGACCTTATATGGAACCTCCTTTCTGAAAATTTGAAAATTCTTAAAAAATTCGTCCAAAATCTTGATGTCTCCAATCTCTTGTTTTGTACGTTTTTTCCACGTGTCTTGACATGCAAAGTATCCCTGCAACGTTTGGTGAAGATCTGAGTATGTAGTTTTTGATCTTATCTGGAACTTCCTATCTGAAAATTTGAAAATTCTTCAAAAATTCGTCGAAAATCTTGATGTCTCCAATCTCTTGTTTTGTACGTTTTTCCACGTGTCTTGACATCCAATGTATCCCTGCAATGTTTGGTGGAGATCTGAGTATGTAGTTTTTGACCTTATCTGGAACCTCCTATCTGAAAATTTGAAAATTCTTCAAAAATTCGTCCAAAATCTTGATGTCTCCAATCTCTTGGTTTGTACGTTTTTTCCACGTGTCTCGACCTCCAATGTATCCCTGCAAAGTTTGGTGAAGATCTGAGTATGTCGTTTTTGACCTTATCTGGAACATCCTTTCTGAAAATTTGAAAATTGCTAAAAAATTCGTCGAAAATCTTGATGTCTCCAATCTCTTGTTTTGTACGTTTTTTCCACGTGTCTTGACATCCAATGTATCCCTGCAAAGTTTGGTGAAGATCTGAGTATGTAGTTTTTGACTTTATATGGAACCTCCTATCTGAAAATTTGAAAATTCTTCAAAAATTCGTCCAAAATCTTGATGTCTCCAATCTCTTGGTTTGTACGTTTTTTCCACGTGTCTCGACCTCCAATGTATCCCTGCAAAGTTTGGTGAAGATCTGAGTATGTCGTTTTTGACCTTATCTGGAACATCCTTTCTGAAAATTTGAAAATTGCTAAAAAATTCGTCGAAAATCTTGATGTCTCCAATCTCTTGTTTTGTACGTTTTTTCCACGTGTCTTGACATCCAATGTATCCCTGCAAAGTTTGGTGAAGATCTGAGTATGTAGTTTTTGACTTTATATGGAACCTCCTTTCTGAAAATTTGAAAATTCTCAAAAAATTCGTCCATAATCTTGATGTCTCCAATCTCTTGTTTTGTACGTTTTTTCCACGTGTCTTGACATCCAATGTATCCCTGCAACGTTTGGTGAAGATCTGAGTATGTAGTTTTTGACCTTATATGGAACCTCCTTTCTGAAAATTTGAAAATTCTTAAAAAATTCGTCCAAAATCTTGATGTCACCAATCCTATGTTTTGTATGTTTTTTCCACGTGTCTTGACATCCAATGTATCCATGCAAAGTTTGGTGAAGATCTGAGTATGTCGTTTTTGACCTTATCTGGAACCTCCCATCTGAAAATTTGAAAATTCTCAAAAAATTCGTCCAAAATCTTGATGTCTCCAATCTCTTGTTTTGTACGTTTTTTCCACGTGTCTTGACATCCAATGTATCCATGCAAAGTTTGGTGACGATCTGAGTATGTCGTTTTTGACCTTATCTGGAACCTCCCATCTGAAAATTTGAAAATTCTTAAAAAATTCGTCGAAAATCTTGATGTCTCCAATCTCTTGTTTTGTACGTTTTTTCCACGTGTCTTGACATGCAAAGTATCCCTGCAACGTTTGGTGAAGATCTGAGTATGTAGTTTTTGATCTTATCTGGAACCTCCTATCTGAAAATTTGAAAATTCTTCAAAAATTCGTCGAAAATCTTGATGTCTCCAATCTCTTGTTTTGTACGTTTTTTCCACGTGTCTTGACATCCAATGTATCCGTGCAATGTTTGGTGGAGATCTGAGTATGTAGTTTTTGACCTTATCTGGAACCTCCTATCTGAAAATTTGAAAATTCTTCAAAAATTCGTCCAAAATCTTGATGTCTTCAATCTCTTGTTTTGTACGTTTTTCCACGTGTCTCGATCTCCAATGTATCCCTGCAAAGTTTGGTGAAGATCTGAGTATGTCGTTTTTGACTTTATCTGGAACATCCTTTCTGAAAATTTGAAAATTCTTAAAAAATTCGTCCAAAATCTTGATGTCTCCAATCTCTTGTTTTGTACGTTTTTTCCACGTGTCTTGACATCCAATGTATCCCTGCAAAGTTTGGTGAAGATCTGAGTATGTAGTTTTTGACCTTATATGGAATCTCCTTTCTGAAAATTTGAAAATTCTCAAAAAATTCGTCCATAATCTTGATGTCTCCAATCTCTTGTTTTGTACGTTTTTTCCCCGTGTCTTGACATCCAATGTATCCCTGCAAAGTTTGGTGAAGATCTGAGTATGTAGTTTTTGACCTTATATGGAACCTCCTTTCTGAAAATTTGAAAATTCTTAAAAAATTCGTCCAAAATCTTGATGTCACCAATCCTATGTTTTGTATGTTTTTTCCACGTGTCTTGACATCCAATGTATCCATGCAAAGTTTGGTGAAGATCTGAGTATGTAGTTTTTGACCTTATCTGGAACCTCCTATCTGAAAATTTGAAAATTCTTAAAAAATTCGTCCAAAATCTTGATGTCTCCAATCTCTTGTTTTGTACGTTTTTTCCACGTGTCTCGACCTCCAATGTATCCCTGCAAAGTTTGGTGAAGATCTGAGTATGTCGTTTTTGACCTTATCTGGAACATCCTTTCTGAAAATTTGAAAATTGCTAAAAAATTCGTCGAAAATCTTGATGTCTCCAATCTCTTGTTTTGTACGTTTTTTCCACGTGTCTTGACATCCAATGTATCCCTGCAAAGTTTGGTGAAGATCTGAGTATGTAGTTTTTGACTTTATATGGAACCTCCTTTCTGAAAATTTGAAAATTCTCAAAAAAATCGTCCATAATCTTGATGTCTCCAATCTCTTGTTTTGTACGTTTTTTCCACGTGTCTTGACATCCAATGTATCCCTGCAAAGTTTGGTGAAGATCTGAGTATGTAGTTTTTGACTTTATATGGAACCTCCTTTCTGAAAATTTGAAAATTCTTAAAAAATTCGTCCAAAATCTTGATGTCACCAATCCTATGTTTTGTATGTTTTTTCCACGTGTCTTGACATCCAATGTATCCATGCAAAGTTTGGTGAAGATCTGAGTATGTCGTTTTTGACCTTATCTGGAACCTCCCATCTGAAAATTTGAAAATTCTCAAAAAATTCGTCCAAAATCTTGATGTCTCCAATCTCTTGTTTTGTACGTTTTTTCCACGTGTCTTGACATCCAATGTATCCATGCAAAGTTTGGTGACGATCTGAGTATGTCGTTTTTGACCTTATCTGGAACCTCCCATCTGAAAATTTGAAAATTCTTAAAAAATTCGTTGAAAATCTTGATGTCTCCAATCTCTTGTTTTGTACGTTTTTTCCACGTGTCTTGACATGCAAAGTATCCCTGCAACGTTTGGTGAAGATCTGAGTATGTAGTTTTTGATCTTATCTGGAACCTCCTATCTGAAAATTTGAAAATTCTTCAAAAATTCGTCGAAAATCTTGATGTCTCCAATCTCTTGTTTTGTACGTTTTTTCCACGTGTCTTGACATCCAATGTATCCGTGCAATGTTTGGTGGAGATCTGAGTATGTAGTTTTTGACCTTATCTGGAACCTCCTATCTGAAAATTTGAAAATTCTTCAAAAATTCGTCCAAAATCTTGATGTCTCCAATCTCTTGTTTTGTACGTTTTTTCCACGTGTCTCGACCTCCAATGTATCCCTGCAAAGTTTGGTGAAGATCTGAGTATGTCGTTTTTGACCTTATCTGTAACATCCTTTCTGAAAATTTGAAAATTCTTAAAAAATTCGTCCAAAATCTTGATGTCTCCAATCTCTTGTTTTGTACGTTTTTTCCACGTGTCTTGACATCCAATGTATCCCTGCAAAGTTTGGTGAAGATCTGAGTATGTAGTTTTTGACCTTATATGGAACCTCCTTTCTGAAAATTTGAAAATTCTCAAAAAATTCGTCCATAATCTTGATGTCTCCAATCTCTTGTTTTGTACGTTTTTTCCCCGTGTCTTGACATCGAATGTATCCCTGCAAAGTTTGGTGAAGATCTGAGTATGTAGTTTTTGACCTTATATGGAACCTCCTTTCTGAAAATTTGAAAATTCTTAAAAAATTCGTCCAAAATCTTGATGTCACCAATCCTATGTTTTGTATGTTTTTTCCACGTGTCTTGACATCCAATGTATCCATGCAAAGTTTGGTGAAGATCTGAGTATGTCGTTTTTGACCTTATCTGGAACCTCCCATCTGAAAATTTGAAAATTCTTAAAAAATTCGTCCAAAATCTTGATGTCTCCAATCTCTTGTTTTGTACGTTTTTTCCACGTGTCTTGACATCCAATGTATCCCTGCAAAGTTTGGTGAAGATCTGAGTATGTAGTTTTTGACCTTATATGGAACCTCCTATCTGAAAATTTGAAAATTCTTAAAAAATTCGTCCAAAATCTTGATGACCCCAATCTCTTGTTTTGTACGTTTTTTCCACGTGTCTTGACATCCAATGTATCCCTGCAAAGTTTGGTGAAGATCTGAGTATGTAGTTTTTGACCTTATATGGAACCTCATTTCTTAAAATTTGAGAATTCTTAAAAAATTCTTCCAAAATCTTGATGTCTCCAATCTCTTGTTTTGTACGTTTTTTCCACGTGTCTTGACATCCAATGTATCCATGCAAAGTTTGGTGAAGATCTGAGTATGTCGTTTTTGACCTTATCTGGAACTTCCCATCTGAAAATTTGAAAATTCTTAAAAAATTCGTCGAAAATCTTGATGTCTCCAATCTCTTGTTTTGTACGTTTTTTCCACGTGTCTTGACATGCAAAGTATCCCTGCAACGTTTGGTGAAGATCTGAGTATGTTGTTTTTGATCTTATCTGGAACCTCCTATCTGAAAATTTGAAAATTCTTCAAAAATTCGTCGAAAATCTTGATGTCTCCAATCTCTTGTTTTGTACGTTTTTTCCACGTGTCTTGACATCCAATTTATCCCTGCAATGTTTGGTGGAGATCTGAGTATGTAGTTTTTGACCTTATCTGGAACCTCCTATCTGAAAATTTGAAAATTGCTAAAAAATTCGTCGAAAATCTTGATGTCTCCAATCTCTTGTTTTGTACGTTTTTTCCACGTGTCTTGACATCCAATGTATCCCTGCAAAGTTTGGTGAAGATCTGAGTATGTAGTTTTTGACTTTATATGGAACCTCCTTTCTGAAAATTTGAAAATTCTCAAAAAATTCGTCCATAATCTTGATGTCTCCAATCTCTTGTTTTGTACGTTTTTTCCACGTGTCTTGACATCCAATGTATCCCTGCAAAGTTTGGTGAAGATCTGAGTATGTAGTTTTTGACCTTATATGGAACCTCCTTTCTGAAAATTTGAAAATTCTTAAAAAATTCGTCCAAAATCTTGATGTCACCAATCCTATGTTTTGTATGTTTTTTCCACGTGTCTTGACATCCAATGTATCTATGCAAAGTTTGGTGAAGATCTGAGTATGTCGTTTTTGACCTTATCTGGAACCTCCCATCTGAAAATTTGAAAATTCTCAAAAAATTCGTCCAAAATCTTGATTTCTCCAATCTCTTGTTTTGTACGTTTTTTCCACGTGTCTTGACATCCAATGTATCCATGCAAAGTTTGGTGACGATCTGAGTATGTCGTTTTTGACCTTATCTGGAACCTCCCATCTGAAAATTTGAAAATTCTTAAAAAATTCGTCGAAAATCTTGATGTCTCCAATCTCTTGTTTTGTACGTTTTTTCCACGTGTCTTGACATGCAAAGTATCCCTGCAACGTTTGGTGAAGATCTGAGTATGTAGTTTTTGATCTTATCTGGAACCTCCTATCTGAAAATTTGAAAATTCTTCAAAAATTCGTCGAAAATCTTGATGTCTCCAATCTCTTGTTTTGTACGTTTTTTCCACGTGTCTTGACATCCAATGTATCCGTGCAATGTTTGGTGGAGATCTGAGTATGTAGTTTTTGACCTTATCTGGAACCTCCTATCTGAAAATTTGAAAATTCTTCAAAAATTCGTCCAAAATCTTGATGTCTCCAATCTCTTGTTTTGTACGTTTTTTCCACGTGTCTCGACCTCCAATGTATCCCTGCAAAGTTTGGTGAAGATCTGAGTATGTCGTTTTTGACCTTATCTGGAACATCCTTTCTGAAAATTTGAAAATTCTTAAAAAATTCGTCCAAAATCTTGATGTCTCCAATCTCTTGTTTTGTACGTTTTTTCCACGTGTCTTGACATCCAATGTATCCCTGCAAAGTTTGGTGAAGATCTGAGTATGTAGTTTTTGACCTTATATGGAACCTCCTTTCTGAAAATTTGAAAATTCTCAAAAAATTCGTCCATAATCTTGATGTCTCCAATCTCTTGTTTTGTACGTTTTTTCCCCGTGTCTTGACATCCAATGTATCCCTGCAACGTTTGGTGAAGATCTGAGTATGTAGTTTTTGACCTTATATGGAACCTCCTTTCTGAAAATTTGAAAATTCTTAAAAAATTCGTCCAAAATCTTGATGTCACCAATCCTATGTTTTGTATGTTTTTTCCACGTGTCTTGACATCCAATGTATCCATGCAAAGTTTGGTGAAGATCTGAGTATGTAGTTTTTGACCTTATCTGGAACCTCCTATCTGAAAATTTGAAAATTCTTCAAAAATTCGTCCAAAATCTTGATGTCTCCAATCTCTTGTTTTGTACGTTTTTTCCACGTGTCTCGACCTCCAATGTATCCCTGCAAAGTTTGGTGAAGATCTGAGTATGTCGTTTTTGACCTTATCTGGAACATCCTTTCTGAAAATTTGAAAATTGCTAAAAAATTCGTCGAAAATCTTGATGTCTCCAATCTCTTGTTTTGTACGTTTTTTCCACGTGTCTTGACATCCAATGTATCCCTGCAAAGTTTGGTGAAGATCTGAGTATGTAGTTTTTGACTTTATATGGAACCTCCTTTCTGAAAATTTGAAAATTCTCAAAAAATTCGCCAATAATCTTCATGTCTCCAATCTCTTGTTTTGTACGTTTTTTCCACGTGTCTTGACATCCAATGTATCCCTGCAAAGTTTGGTGAAGATCTGAGTATGTAGTTTTTGACCTTATATGGAACCTCCTTTCTGAAAATTTGAAAATTCTTAAAAAATTCGTCCAAAATCTTGATGTCACCAATCCTATGTTTTGTATGTTTTTTCCACGTGTCTTGACATCCAATGTATCCATGCAAAGTTTGGTGAAGATCTGAGTATGTCGTTTTTGACCTTATCTGGAACCTCCCATCTGAAAATTTGAAAATTCTCAAAAAATTCGTCCAAAATCTTGATGTCTCCAATCTCTTGTTTTGTACGTTTTTTCCACGTGTCTTGACATCCAATGTATCCATGCAAAGTTTGGTGACGATCTGAGTATGTCGTTTTTGACCTTATCTGGAACCTCCCATCTGAAAATTTGAAAATTCTTAAAAAATTCGTTGAAAATCTTGATGTCTCCAATCTCTTGTTTTGTACGTTTTTTCCACGTGTCTTGACATGCAAAGTATCCCTGCAACGTTTGGTGAAGATCTGAGTATGTAGTTTTTGATCTTATCTGGAACCTCCTATCTGAAAATTTGAAAATTCTTCAAAAATTCGTTGAAAATCTTGATGTCTCCAATCTCTTGTTTTGTACGTTTTTTCCACGTGTCTTGACATCCAATGTATCCGTGCAATGTTTGGTGGAGATCTGAGTATGTAGTTTTTGACCTTATATGGAACCTCCTTTCTTAAAATTTGAGAATTCTTAAAAAATTCGTCCAAAATCTTGATGTCTCCAATCTCTTGTTTTGTACGTTTTTTCCACGTGTCTTGACCTCCAATGTATCCCTGCAATGTTTGGTGAAGATCTGAGTATGTAGTTTTTGACCTTATATGGAACCTCCTATCTGAAAATTTGAAAATTCTTAAAAAATTCGTCCAAAATCTTGATGTCTCCAATCTCTTGTTTTGTACGTTTTTTCCACGTGTCTTGACATCCAATGTATCCCTGCAAAGTTTGGTGAAGATCTGAGTATGTAGTTTTTGACCTTATATGGAACCTGAAAATTTGAAAATTCTTAAAAAATTTGACCAAAATCTTGATGTCCCCAATCCTAGGTCTTGTATGTTTTTTCCACGTGTCTTGACATCCAATGTATCCCTGCAAAGTTTGGTGAAGATCTGAGTATGTAGTTTTTGACCTTATATGGAACCTCCTATCTGAAAATTTGAAAATTCTTAAAAAATTCGTCGAAAATCTTGATGTCTCCAATCTCTTGTTTTGTACGTTTTTTCCACGTGTCTTGACATCCAATGTATCCCTGCAATGTTTTTTATTGAAGATCTGAGTATGTAGTTTTTGACCTTATATGGAACCTCCTATCTGAAAATTTGAAAATTCTTAAAAAATTTGGCCAAAATCTTGATATCCCCAATCCTATGTTTTGTATGTTTTTTCCACGTGTCTTGACATCCAATGTATCCCTGCAAAGTTTGGTGAAGATCTGAGTATGTAGTTTTAGACCTTATCTGGAACCTCCTATCTGAAAATTTGAAAATTTTTAAAAAATTCGTCCAAAATCTTGATGTCTCCAATCTCTTGTTTTGTACGTTTTTTCCACGTGTCTTGACCTCCAATGTATCCCTGCAATGTTTGGTGAAGATCTGAGTATGTAGTTTTTGACCTTATCTGGAACATCCTTTCTGAAAATTTGAAAATTGCTAAAAAATTCGTCGAAAATCTTGATGTCTCCAATCTCTTGTTTTGTACGTTTTTTCCACGTGTCTTGACATCCAATGTATCCCTGCAAAGTTTGGTGAAGATCTGAGTATGTAGTTTTTGACTTTATATGGAACCTCCTTTCTGAAAATTTGAAAATTCTCAAAAAATTCGTCCATAATCTTGATGTCTCCAATCTCTTGTTTTGTACGTTTTTTCCACGTGTCTTGACATCCAATGTATCCCTGCAAAGTTTGGTGAAGATCTGAGTATGTAGTTTTTGACCTTATATGGAACCTCCTATCTGAAAATTTGAAAATTCTTAAAAAATTCGACCAAAATCTTGATGTCCCCAATCCTATGTTTTGTATGATTTTTCCACGTGTCTTGACATCCAATGTATCCATGCAAAGTTTGGTGAAGATCTGAGTATGTAGTTTTTGACCTTATATGGAACCTCCTATCTGAAAATTTGAAAATTCTTAAAAAATTCGTCCAAAATCTTGATGACCCCAATCTCTTGTTTTGTACGTTTTTTCCACGTGTCTTGACATCCAATGTATCCCTGCAAAGTTTGGTGAAGATCTGAGTATGTAGTTTTTGACCTTATATGGAACCTCCTTTCTTAAAATTTGAGAATTCTTAAAAAATTCGTCCAAAATCTTGATGTCTCCAATCTCTTGTTTTGTACGTTTTTTCCACGTGTCTTGACATCCAATGTATCCATGCAAAGTTTGGTGAAGATCTGAGTATGTCGTTTTTGACCTTATCTGCAACCTCCCATCTGAAAATTTGAAAATTCTTAAAAAATTCGTCGAAAATCTTGATGTCTCCAATCTCTTGTTTTGTACGTTTTTTCCACGTGTCTTGACATGCAAAGTATCCCTGCAACGTTTGGTGAAGATCTGAGTATGTAGTTTTTGATCTTATCTGGAACCTCCTATCTGAAAATTTGAAAATTCTTCAAAAATTCGTCGAAAATCTTGATGTCTCCAATCTCTTGTTTTGTACGTTTTTTCCACGTGTCTTGACATCCAATTTATCCCTGCAATGTTTGGTGGAGATCTGAGTATGTAGTTTTTGACCTTATCTGGAACCTCCTATCTGAAAATTTGAAAATTCTTCAAAAATTCGTCCAAAATCTTGATGTCTCCAATCTCTTGTTTTGTACGTTTTTTCCACGTGTCTCGACCTCCAATGTATCCCTGCAAAGTTTGGTGAAGATCTGAGTATGTCGTTTTTGACCTTATCTGGAACATCCTTTCTGAAAATTTGAAAATTGCTAAAAAATTCGTCGAAAATCTTGATGTCTCCAATCTCTTGTTTTGTACGTTTTTTCCACGTGTCTTGACATCCAATGTATCCCTGCAAAGTTTGGTGAAGATCTGAGTATGTAGTTTTTGACTTTATATGGAACCTCCTTTCTGAAAATTTGAAAATTCTCAAAAAATTCGTCCATAATCTTGATGTCTCCAATCTCTTGTTTTGTACGTTTTTTCCACGTGTCTTGACATCCAATGTATCCCTGCAAAGTTTGGTGAAGATCTGAGTATGTAGTTTTTGACCTGATATGGAACCTCCTTTCTGAAAATTTGAAAATTCTTAAAAAATTCGTCCAAAATCTTGATGTCACCAATCCTATGTTTTGTATGTTTTTTCCACGTGTCTTGACATCCAATGTATCCATGCAAAGTTTGGTGAAGATCTGAGTATGTCGTTTTTGACCTTATCTGGAACCTCCCATCTGAAAATTTGAAAATTCTCAAAAAATTCGTCCAAAATCTTGATGTCTCCAATCTCTTGTTTTGTACGTTTTTTCCACGTGTCTTGACATCCAATGTATCCATGCAAAGTTTGGTGACGATCTGAGTATGTCGTTTTTGACCTTATCTGGAACCTCCCATCTGAAAATTTGAAAATTCTTAAAAAATTCGTCGAAAATCTTGATGTCTCCAATCTCTTGTTTTGTACGTTTTTTCCACGTGTCTTGACATGCAAAGTATCCCTGCAACGTTTGGTGGAGATCTGAGTATGTAGTTTTTGACCTTATCTGGAACCTCCTATCTGAAAATTTGAAAATTCTTAAAAAATTCGTCCAAAATCTTGATGTCTCCAATCTCTTGTTTTGTACGTTTTTTCCACGTGTCTCGACCTCCAATGTATCCCTGCAAAGTTTGGTGAAGATCTGAGTATGTCGTTTTTGACCTTATCTGGAACATCCTTTCTGAAAATTTGAAAATTCTTAAAAAATTCGTCCAAAATCTTGATGTCTCCAATCTCTTGTTTTGTACGTTTTTTCCACGTGTCTTGACATCCAATGTATCCCTGCAAAGTTTGGTGAAGATCTGAGTATGTAGTTTTTGACCTTATATGGAACCTCCTTTCTGAAAATTTGAAAATTCTCAAAAAATTCGTCCATAATCTTGATGTCTCCAATCTCTTGTTTTGTACGTTTTTTCCCCGTGTCTTGACATCCAATGTATCCCTGCAAAGTTTGGTGAAGATCTGAGTATGTAGTTTTTGACCTTATATGGAACCTCCTTTCTGAAAATTTGAAAATTCTTAAAAAATTCGTCCAAAATCTTGATGTCACCAATCCTATGTTTTGTATGTTTTTTCCACGTGTCTTGACATCCAATGTATCCATGCAAAGTTTGGTGAAGATCTGAGTATGTAGTTTTTGACCTTATCTGGAACCTCCTATCTGAAAATTTGAAAATTCTTCAAAAATTCGTCCAAAATCTTGATGTCTCCAATCTCTTGTTTTGTACGTTTTTTCCACGTGTCTCGACCTCCAATGTATCCCTGCAAAGTTTGGTGAAGATCTGAGTATGTCGTTTTTGACCTTATCTGGAACATCCTTTCTGAAAATTTGAAAATTGCTAAAAAATTCGTCGAAAATCTTGATGTCTCCAATCTCTTGTTTTGTACGTTTTTTCCACGTGTCTTGACATCCAATGTATCCCTGCAAAGTTTGGTGAAGATCTGAGTATGTAGTTTTTGACTTTATATGGAACCTCCTTTCTGAAAATTTGAAAATTCTCAAAAAATTCGTCCATAATCTTGATGTCTCCAATCTCTTGTTTTGTACGTTTTTTCCACGTGTCTTGACATCCAATGTATCCCTGCAAAGTTTGGTGAAGATCTGAGTATGTAGTTTTTGACCTTATATGGAACCTCCTTTCTGAAAATTTGAAAATTCTTAAAAAATTCGTCCAAAATCTTGATGTCACCAATCCTATGTTTTGTATGTTTTTTCCACGTGTCTTGACATCCAATGTATCCATGCAAAGTTTGGTGAAGATCTGAGTATGTCGTTTTTGACCTTATCTGGAACCTCCCATCTGAAAATTTGAAAATTCTCAAAAAATTCGTCCAAAATCTTGATGTCTCCAATCTCTTGTTTTGTACGTTTTTTCCACGTGTCTTGACATCCAATGTATCCATGCAAAGTTTGGTGACGATCTGAGTATGTCGTTTTTGACCTTATCTGGAACCTCCCATCTGAAAATTTGAAAATTCTTAAAAAATTCGTTGAAAATCTTGATGTCTCCAATCTCTTGTTTTGTACGTTTTTTCCACGTGTCTTGACATGCAAAGTATCCCTGCAACGTTTGGTGAAGATCTGAGTATGTAGTTTTTGATCTTATCTGGAACCTCCTATCTGAAAATTTGAAAATTCTTCAAAAATTCGTCGAAAACCTTGATGTCTCCAATCTCTTGTTTTGTACGTTTTTTCCACGTGTCTTGACATCCAATGTATCCGTGCAATGTTTGGTGGAGATCTGAGTATGTAGTTTTTGACCTTATCTGGAACCTCCTATCTGAAAATTTGAAAATTCTTCAAAAATTCGTCCAAAATCTTGATGTCTCCAATCTCTTGTTTTGTACGTTTTTTCCACGTGTCTCGACCTCCAATGTATCCCTGCAAAGTTTGGTGAAGATCTGAGTATGTCGTTTTTGACCTTATCTGGAACATCCTTTCTGAAAATTTGAAAATTCTTCAAAAATTCGTCCAAAATCTTGATGTCTCCAATCTCTTGTTTTGTACGTTTTTTCCACGTGTCTTGACATCCAATGTATCCCTGCAAAGTTTGGTGAAGATCTGAGTATGTAGTTTTTGACCTTATATGGAACCTCCTTTCTGAAAATTTGAAAATTCTCAAAAAATTCGTCCATAATCTTGATGTCTCCAATCTCTTGTTTTGTACGTTTTTTCCCCGTGTCTTGACATCCAATGTATCCCTGCAAAGTTTGGTGAAGATCTGAGTATGTAGTTTTTGACCTTATATGGAACCTCCTTTCTGAAAATTTGAAAATTCTTAAAAAATTCGTCCAAAATCTTGATGTCACCAATCCTATGTTTTGTATGTTTTTTCCACGTGTCTTGACATCCAATGTATCCATGCAAAGTTTGGTGAAGATCTGAGTATGTCGTTTTTGACCTTATCTGGAACCTCCCATCTGAAAATTTGAAAATTCTTAAAAAATTCGTCCAAAATCTTGATGTCTCCAATCTCTTGTTTTGTACGTTTTTTCCACGTGTCTTGACATCCAATGTATCCCTGCAAAGTTTGGTGAAGATCTGAGTATGTAGTTTTTGACCTTATATGGAACCTCCTTTCTGAAAATTTGAAAATTCTTAAAAAATTCGTCCAAAATCTTGATGTCACCAATCCTATGTTTTGTATGTTTTTTCCACGTGTCTTGACATCCAATGTATCTATGCAAAGTTTGGTGAAGATCTGAGTATGTCGTTTTTGACCTTATCTGGAACCTCCCATCTGAAAATTTGAAAATTCTCAAAAAATTCGTCCAAAATCTTGATTTCTCCAATCTCTTGTTTTGTACGTTTTTTCCACGTGTCTTGACATCCAATGTATCCATGCAAAGTTTGGTGACGATCTGAGTATGTCGTTTTTGACCTTATCTGGAACCTCCCATCTGAAAATTTGAAAATTCTTAAAAAATTCGTCGAAAATCTTGATGTCTCCAATCTCTTGTTTTGTACGTTTTTTCCACGTGTCTTGACATGCAAAGTATCCCTGCAACGTTTGGTGAAGATCTGAGTAAGTAGTTTTTGATCTTATCTGGAACCTCCTATCTGAAAATTTGAAAATTCTTCAAAAATTCGTCGAAAATCTTGATGTCTCCAATCTCTTGTTTTGTACGTTTTTTCCACGTGTCTTGACATCCAATGTATCCGTGCAATGTTTGGTGGAGATCTGAGTATGTAGTTTTTGACCTTATCTGGAACCTCCTATCTGAAAATTTGAAAATTCTTCAAAAATTCGTCCAAAATCTTGATGTCTCCAATCTCTTGTTTTGTACGTTTTTTCCACGTGTCTCGACCTCCAATGTATCCCTGCAAAGTTTGGTGAAGATCTGAGTATGTCGTTTTTGACCTTATCTGGAACATCCTTTCTGAAAATTTGAAAATTCTTAAAAAATTCGTCCAAAATCTTGATGTCTCCAATCTCTTGTTTTGTACGTTTTTTCCACGTGTCTTGACATCCAATGTATCCCTGCAAAGTTTGGTGAAGATCTGAGTATGTAGTTTTTGACCTTATATGGAACCTCCTTTCTGAAAATTTGAAAATTCTCAAAAAATTCGTCCATAATCTTGATGTCTCCAATCTCTTGTTTTGTACGTTTTTTCCCCGTGTCTTGACATCCAATGTATCCCTGCAACGTTTGGTGAAGATCTGAGTATGTAGTTTTTGACCTTATATGGAACCTCCTTTCTGAAAATTTGAAAATTCTTAAAAAATTCGTCCAAAATCTTGATGTCACCAATCCTATGTTTTGTATGTTTTTTCCACGTGTCTTGACATCCAATGTATCCATGCAAAGTTTGGTGAAGATCTGAGTATGTAGTTTTTGACCTTATCTGGAACCTCCTATCTGAAAATTTGAAAATTCTTCAAAAATTCGTCCAAAATCTTGATGTCTCCAATCTCTTGTTTTGTACGTTTTTTCCACGTGTCTCGACCTCCAATGTATCCCTGCAAAGTTTGGTGAAGATCTGAGTATGTCGTTTTTGACCTTATCTGGAACATCCTTTCTGAAAATTTGAAAATTGCTAAAAAATTCGTCGAAAATCTTGATGTCTCCAATCTCTTGTTTTGTACGTTTTTTCCACGTGTCTTGACATCCAATGTATCCCTGCAAAGTTTGGTGAAGATCTGAGTATGTAGTTTTTGACTTTATATGGAACCTCCTTTCTGAAAATTTGAAAATTCTCAAAAAATTCGTCCATAATCTTCATGTCTCCAATCTCTTGTTTTGTACGTTTTTTCCACGTGTCTTGACATCCAATGTATCCCTGCAAAGTTTGGTGAAGATCTGAGTATGTAGTTTTTGACCTTATATGGAACCTCCTTTCTGAAAATTTGAAAATTCTTAAAAAATTCGTCCAAAATCTTGATGTCACCAATCCTATGTTTTGTATGTTTTTTCCACGTGTCTTGACATCCAATGTATCCATGCAAAGTTTGGTGAAGATCTGAGTATGTCGTTTTTGACCTTATCTGGAACCTCCCATCTGAAAATTTGAAAATTCTCAAAAAATTCGTCGAAAATCTTGATGTCTCCAATCTCTTGTTTTGTACGTTTTTTCCACGTGTCTTGACATGCAAAGTATCCCTGCAACGTTTGGTGGAGATCTGAGTATGTAGTTTTTGACCTTATCTGGAACCTCCTATCTGAAAATTTGAAAATTCTTAAAAAATTCGTCCAAAATCTTGATGTCTCCAATCTCTTGTTTTGTACGTTTTTTCCACGTGTCTCGACCTCCAATGTATCCCTGCAAAGTTTGGTGAAGATCTGAGTATGTCGTTTTTGACCTTATCTGGAACATCCTTTCTGAAAATTTGAAAATTCTTAAAAAATTCGTCCAAAATCTTGATGTCTCCAATCTCTTGTTTTGTACGTTTTTTCCACGTGTCTTGACATCCAATGTATCCCTGCAAAGTTTGGTGAAGATCTGAGTATGTAGTTTTTGACCTTATATGGAACCTCCTTTCTGAAAATTTGAAAATTCTCAAAAAATTCGTCCATAATCTTGATGTCTCCAATCTCTTGTTTTGTACGTTTTTTCCCCGTGTCTTGACATCCAATGTATCCCTGCAAAGTTTGGTGAAGATCTGAGTATGTAGTTTTTGACCTTATATGGAACCTCCTTTCTGAAAATTTGAAAATTCTTAAAAAATTCGTCCAAAATCTTGATGTCACCAATCCTATGTTTTGTATGTTTTTTCCACGTGTCTTGACATCCAATGTATCCATGCAAAGTTTGGTGAAGATCTGAGTATGTAGTTTTTGACCTTATCTGGAACCTCCTATCTGAAAATTTGAAAATTCTTCAAAAATTCGTCCAAAATCTTGATGTCTCCAATCTCTTGTTTTGTACGTTTTTTCCACGTGTCTCGACCTCCAATGTATCCCTGCAAAGTTTGGTGAAGATCTGAGTATGTCGTTTTTGACCTTATCTGGAACATCCTTTCTGAAAATTTGAAAATTGCTAAAAAATTCGTCGAAAATCTTGATGTCTCCAATCTCTTGTTTTGTACGTTTTTTCCACGTGTCTTGACATCCAATGTATCCCTGCAAAGTTTGGTGAAGATCTGAGTATGTAGTTTTTGACTTTATATGGAACCTCCTTTCTGAAAATTTGAAAATTCTCAAAAAATTCGTCCATAATCTTGATGTCTCCAATCTCTTGTTTTGTACGTTTTTTCCACGTGTCTTGACATCCAATGTATCCCTGCAAAGTTTGGTGAAGATCTGAGTATGTAGTTTTTGACCTTATATGGAACCTCCTTTCTGAAAATTTGAAAATTCTTAAAAAATTCGTCCAAAATCTTGATGTCACCAATCCTATGTTTTGTATGTTTTTTCCACGTGTCTTGACATCCAATGTATCCATGCAAAGTTTGGTGAAGATCTGAGTATGTCGTTTTTGACCTTATCTGGAACCTCCCATCTGAAAATTTGAAAATTCTCAAAAAATTCGTCCAAAATCTTGATGTCTCCAATCTCTTGTTTTGTACGTTTTTTCCACGTGTCTTGACATCCAATGTATCCATGCAAAGTTTGGTGACGATCTGAGTATGTCGTTTTTGACCTTATCTGGAACCTCCCATCTGAAAATTTGAAAATTCTTAAAAAATTCGTTGAAAATCTTGATGTCTCCAATCTCTTGTTTTGTACGTTTTTTCCACGTGTCTTGACATGCAAAGTATCCCTGCAACGTTTGGTGAAGATCTGAGTATGTAGTTTTTGATCTTATCTGGAACCTCCTATCTGAAAATTTGAAAATTCTTCAAAAATTCGTCGAAAACCTTGATGTCTCCAATCTCTTGTTTTGTACGTTTTTTCCACGTGTCTTGACATCCAATGTATCCGTGCAATGTTTGGTGGAGATCTGAGTATGTAGTTTTTGACCTTATCTGGAACCTCCTATCTGAAAATTTGAAAATTCTTCAAAAATTCGTCCAAAATCTTGATGTCTCCAATCTCTTGTTTTGTACGTTTTTTCCACGTGTCTCGACCTCCAATGTATCCCTGCAAAGTTTGGTGAAGATCTGAGTATGTCGTTTTTGACCTTATCTGGAACATCCTTTCTGAAAATTTGAAAATTCTTCAAAAATTCGTCCAAAATCTTGATGTCTCCAATCTCTTGTTTTGTACGTTTTTTCCACGTGTCTTGACATCCAATGTATCCCTGCAAAGTTTGGTGAAGATCTGAGTATGTAGTTTTTGACCTTATATGGAACCTCCTTTCTGAAAATTTGAAAATTCTCAAAAAATTCGTCCATAATCTTGATGTCTCCAATCTCTTGTTTTGTACGTTTTTTCCCCGTGTCTTGACATCCAATGTATCCCTGCAAAGTTTGGTGAAGATCTGAGTATGTAGTTTTTGACCTTATATGGAACCTCCTTTCTGAAAATTTGAAAATTCTTAAAAAATTCGTCCAAAATCTTGATGTCACCAATCCTATGTTTTGTATGTTTTTTCCACGTGTCTTGACATCCAATGTATCCATGCAAAGTTTGGTGAAGATCTGAGTATGTCGTTTTTGACCTTATCTGGAACCTCCCATCTGAAAATTTGAAAATTCTTAAAAAATTCGTCCAAAATCTTGATGTCTCCAATCTCTTGTTTTGTACGTTTTTTCCACGTGTCTTGACATCCAATGTATCCCTGCAAAGTTTGGTGAAGATCTGAGTATGTAGTTTTTGACCTTATATGGAACCTCCTTTCTGAAAATTTGAAAATTCTTAAAAAATTCGTCCAAAATCTTGATGTCACCAATCCTATGTTTTGTATGTTTTTTCCACGTGTCTTGACATCCAATGTATCTATGCAAAGTTTGGTGAAGATCTGAGTATGTCGTTTTTGACCTTATCTGGAACCTCCCATCTGAAAATTTGAAAATTCTCAAAAAATTCGTCCAAAATCTTGATTTCTCCAATCTCTTGTTTTGTACGTTTTTTCCACGTGTCTTGACATCCAATGTATCCATGCAAAGTTTGGTGACGATCTGAGTATGTCGTTTTTGACATTATCTGGAACCTCCCATCTGAAAATTTGAAAATTCTTAAAAAATTCGTCGAAAATCTTGATGTCTCCAATCTCTTGTTTTGTACGTTTTTTCCACGTGTCTTGACATGCAAAGTATCCCTGCAACGTTTGGTGAAGATCTGAGTAAGTAGTTTTTGATCTTATCTGGAACCTCCTATCTGAAAATTTGAAAATTCTTCAAAAATTCGTCGAAAATCTTGATGTCTCCAATCTCTTGTTTTGTACGTTTTTTCCACGTGTCTTGACATCCAATGTATCCGTGCAATGTTTGGTGGAGATCTGAGTATGTAGTTTTTGACCTTATCTGGAACCTCCTATCTGAAAATTTGAAAATTCTTCAAAAATTCGTCCAAAATCTTGATGTCTCCAATCTCTTGTTTTGTACGTTTTTTCCACGTGTCTCGACCTCCAATGTATCCCTGCAAAGTTTGGTGAAGATCTGAGTATGTCGTTTTTGACCTTATCTGGAACATCCTTTCTGAAAATTTGAAAATTCTTAAAAAATTCGTCCAAAATCTTGATGTCTCCAATCTCTTGTTTTGTACGTTTTTTCCACGTGTCTTGACATCCAATGTATCCCTGCAAAGTTTGGTGAAGATCTGAGTATGTAGTTTTTGACCTTATATGGAACCTCCTTTCTGAAAATTTGAAAATTCTCAAAAAATTCGTCCATAATCTTGATGTCTCCAATCTCTTGTTTTGTACGTTTTTTCCCCGTGTCTTGACATCCAATGTATCCCTGCAACGTTTGGTGAAGATCTGAGTATGTAGTTTTTGACCTTATATGGAACCTCCTTTCTGAAAATTTGAAAATTCTTAAAAAATTCGTCCAAAATCTTGATGTCACCAATCCTATGTTTTGTATGTTTTTTCCACGTGTCTTGACATCCAATGTATCCATGCAAAGTTTGGTGAAGATCTGAGTATGTAGTTTTTGACCTTATCTGGAACCTCCTATCTGAAAATTTGAAAATTCTTCAAAAATTCGTCCAAAATCTTGATGTCTCCAATCTCTTGTTTTGTACGTTTTTTCCACGTGTCTCGACCTCCAATGTATCCCTGCAAAGTTTGGTGAAGATCTGAGTATGTCGTTTTTGACCTTATCTGGAACATCCTTTCTGAAAATTTGAAAATTGCTAAAAAATTCGTCGAAAATCTTGATGTCTCCAATCTCTTGTTTTGTACGTTTTTTCCACGTGTCTTGACATCCAATGTATCCCTGCAAAGTTTGGTGAAGATCTGAGTATGTAGTTTTTGACTTTATATGGAACCTCCTTTCTGAAAATTTGAAAATTCTCAAAAAATTCGTCCATAATCTTCATGTCTCCAATCTCTTGTTTTGTACGTTTTTTCCACGTGTCTTGACATCCAATGTATCCCTGCAAAGTTTGGTGAAGATCTGAGTATGTAGTTTTTGACCTTATATGGAACCTCCTTTCTGAAAATTTGAAAATTCTTAAAAAATTCGTCCAAAATCTTGATGTCACCAATCCTATGTTTTGTATGTTTTTTCCACGTGTCTTGACATCCAATGTATCCATGCAAAGTTTGGTGAAGATCTGAGTATGTCGTTTTTGACCTTATCTGGAACCTCCCATCTGAAAATTTGAAAATTCTCAAAAAATTCGTCCAAAATCTTGATGTCTCCAATCTCTTGTTTTGTACGTTTTTTCCACGTGTCTTGACATCCAATGTATCCATGCAAAGTTTGGTGACGATCTGAGTATGTCGTTTTTGACCTTATCTGGAACCTCCCATCTGAAAATTTGAAAATTCTTAAAAAATTCGTTGAAAATCTTGATGTCTCCAATCTCTTGTTTTGTACGTTTTTTCCACGTGTCTTGACATGCAAAGTATCCCTGCAACGTTTGGTGAAGATCTGAGTATGTAGTTTTTGATCTTATCTGGAACCTCCTATCTGAAAATTTGAAAATTCTTCAAAAATTCGTTGAAAATCTTGATGTCTCCAATCTCTTGTTTTGTACGTTTTTTCCACGTGTCTTGACATCCAATGTATCCGTGCAATGTTTGGTGGAGATCTGAGTATGTAGTTTTTGACCTTATATGGAACCTCCTTTCTTAAAATTTGAGAATTCTTAAAAAATTCGTCCAAAATCTTGATGTCTCCAATCTCTTGTTTTGTACGTTTTTTCCACGTGTCTTGACCTCCAATGTATCCCTGCAATGTTTGGTGAAGATCTGAGTATGTAGTTTTTGACCTTATATGGAACCTCCTATCTGAAAATTTGAAAATTCTTAAAAAATTCGTCCAAAATCTTGATGTCTCCAATCTCTTGTTTTGTACGTTTTTTCCACGTGTCTTGACATCCAATGTATCCCTGCAAAGTTTGGTGAAGATCTGAGTATGTAGTTTTTGACCTTATATGGAACCTGAAAATTTGAAAATTCTTAAAAAATTTGACCAAAATCTTGATGTCCCCAATCCTAGGTCTTGTATGTTTTTTCCACGTGTCTTGACATCCAATGTATCCCTGCAAAGTTTGGTGAAGATCTGAGTATGTAGTTTTTGACCTTATATGGAACCTCCTATCTGAAAATTTGAAAATTCTTAAAAAATTCGTCGAAAATCTTGATGTCTCCAATCTCTTGTTTTGTACGTTTTTTCCACGTGTCTTGACATCCAATGTATCCCTGCAATGTTTTTTATTGAAGATCTGAGTATGTAGTTTTTGACCTTATATGGAACCTCCTATCTGAAAATTTGAAAATTCTTAAAAAATTTGGCCAAAATCTTGATATCCCCAATCCTATGTTTTGTATGTTTTTTCCACGTGTCTTGACATCCAATGTATCCCTGCAAAGTTTGGTGAAGATCTGAGTATGTAGTTTTAGACCTTATCTGGAACCTCCTATCTGAAAATTTGAAAATTTTTAAAAAATTCGTCCAAAATCTTGATGTCTCCAATCTCTTGTTTTGTACGTTTTTTCCACGTGTCTTGACCTCCAATGTATCCCTGCAATGTTTGGTGAAGATCTGAGTATGTAGTTTTTGACCTTATATGGAACCTCCTATCTGAAAATTTGAAAAATCTTAAAAAATTCGTCCAAAATCTTGATGTCTCCAATCTCTTGTTTTGTACGTTTTTTCCACGTGTCTTGACATCCAATGTATCCCTGCAAAGTTTGGTGAAGATCTGAGTATGTAGTTTTTGACCTTATATGGAACCTGAAAATTTGAAAATTCTTAAAAAATTTGACCAAAATCTTGATGTCCCCAATCCTAGGTCTTGTATGTTTTTTCCACGTGTCTTGACATCCAATGTATCCCTGCAAAGTTTGGTGAAGATCTGAGTATGTAGTTTTTGACCTTATATGGAACCTCCTATCTGAAAATTTGAAAATTCTTAAAAAATTCGACCAAAATCTTGATGTCCCCAATCCTATGTTTTGTATGATTTTTCCACGTGTCTTGACATCCAATGTATCCATGCAAAGTTTGGTGAAGATCTGAGTATGTAGTTTTTGACCTTATATGGAACCTCCTATCTGAAAATTTGAAAATTCTTAAAAAATTCGTCCAAAATCTTGATGACCCCAATCTCTTGTTTTGTACGTTTTTTCCACGTGTCTTGACATCCAATGTATCCATGCAAAGTTTGGTGACGATCTGAGTATGTCGTTTTTGACCTTATCTGGAACCTCCCATCTGAAAATTTGAAAATTCTTAAAAAATTCGTTGAAAATCTTGATGTCTCCAATCTCTTGTTTTGTACGTTTTTTCCACGTGTCTTGACATGCAAAGTATCCCTGCAACGTTTGGTGAAGATCTGAGTATGTAGTTTTTGATCTTATCTGGAACCTCCTATCTGAAAATTTGAAAATTCTTCAAAAATTCGTCGAAAACCTTGATGTCTCCAATCTCTTGTTTTGTACGTTTTTTCCACGTGTCTTGACATCCAATGTATCCGTGCAATGTTTGGTGGAGATCTGAGTATGTAGTTTTTGACCTTATCTGGAACCTCCTATCTGAAAATTTGAAAATTCTTCAAAAATTCGTCCAAAATCTTGATGTCTCCAATCTCTTGTTTTGTACGTTTTTTCCACGTGTCTCGACCTCCAATGTATCCCTGCAAAGTTTGGTGAAGATCTGAGTATGTCGTTTTTGACCTTATCTGGAACATCCTTTCTGAAAATTTGAAAATTCTTCAAAAATTCGTCCAAAATCTTGATGTCTCCAATCTCTTGTTTTGTACGTTTTTTCCACGTGTCTTGACATCCAATGTATCCCTGCAAAGTTTGGTGAAGATCTGAGTATGTAGTTTTTGACCTTATATGGAACCTCCTTTCTGAAAATTTGAAAATTCTCAAAAAATTCGTCCATAATCTTGATGTCTCCAATCTCTTGTTTTGTACGTTTTTTCCCCGTGTCTTGACATCCAATGTATCCCTGCAAAGTTTGGTGAAGATCTGAGTATGTAGTTTTTGACCTTATATGGAACCTCCTTTCTGAAAATTTGAAAATTCTTAAAAAATTCGTCCAAAATCTTGATGTCACCAATCCTATGTTTTGTATGTTTTTTCCACGTGTCTTGACATCCAATGTATCCATGCAAAGTTTGGTGAAGATCTGAGTATGTCGTTTTTGACCTTATCTGGAACCTCCCATCTGAAAATTTGAAAATTCTTAAAAAATTCGTCCAAAATCTTGATGTCTCCAATCTCTTGTTTTGTACGTTTTTTCCACGTGTCTTGACATCCAATGTATCCCTGCAAAGTTTGGTGAAGATCTGAGTATGTAGTTTTTGACCTTATATGGAACCTCCTTTCTGAAAATTTGAAAATTCTTAAAAAATTCGTCCAAAATCTTGATGTCACCAATCCTATGTTTTGTATGTTTTTTCCACGTGTCTTGACATCCAATGTATCTATGCAAAGTTTGGTGAAGATCTGAGTATGTCGTTTTTGACCTTATCTGGAACCTCCCATCTGAAAATTTGAAAATTCTCAAAAAATTCGTCCAAAATCTTGATTTCTCCAATCTCTTGTTTTGTACGTTTTTTCCACGTGTCTTGACATCCAATGTATCCATGCAAAGTTTGGTGACGATCTGAGTATGTCGTTTTTGACCTTATCTGGAACCTCCCATCTGAAAATTTGAAAATTCTTAAAAAATTCGTCGAAAATCTTGATGTCTCCAATCTCTTGTTTTGTACGTTTTTTCCACGTGTCTTGACATGCAAAGTATCCCTGCAACGTTTGGTGAAGATCTGAGTAAGTAGTTTTTGATCTTATCTGGAACCTCCTATCTGAAAATTTGAAAATTCTTCAAAAATTCGTCGAAAATCTTGATGTCTCCAATCTCTTGTTTTGTACGTTTTTTCCACGTGTCTTGACATCCAATGTATCCGTGCAATGTTTGGTGGAGATCTGAGTATGTAGTTTTTGACCTTATCTGGAACCTCCTATCTGAAAATTTGAAAATTCTTCAAAAATTCGTCCAAAATCTTGATGTCTCCAATCTCTTGTTTTGTACGTTTTTTCCACGTGTCTCGACCTCCAATGTATCCCTGCAAAGTTTGGTGAAGATCTGAGTATGTCGTTTTTGACCTTATCTGGAACATCCTTTCTGAAAATTTGAAAATTCTTAAAAAATTCGTCCAAAATCTTGATGTCTCCAATCTCTTGTTTTGTACGTTTTTTCCACGTGTCTTGACATCCAATGTATCCCTGCAAAGTTTGGTGAAGATCTGAGTATGTAGTTTTTGACCTTATATGGAACCTCCTTTCTGAAAATTTGAAAATTCTCAAAAAATTCGTCCATAATCTTGATGTCTCCAATCTCTTGTTTTGTACGTTTTTTCCCCGTGTCTTGACATCCAATGTATCCCTGCAACGTTTGGTGAAGATCTGAGTATGTAGTTTTTGACCTTATATGGAACCTCCTTTCTGAAAATTTGAAAATTCTTAAAAAATTCGTCCAAAATCTTGATGTCACCAATCCTATGTTTTGTATGTTTTTTCCACGTGTCTTGACATCCAATGTATCCATGCAAAGTTTGGTGAAGATCTGAGTATGTAGTTTTTGACCTTATCTGGAACCTCCTATCTGAAAATTTGAAAATTCTTCAAAAATTCGTCCAAAATCTTGATGTCTCCAATCTCTTGTTTTGTACGTTTTTTCCACGTGTCTCGACCTCCAATGTATCCCTGCAAAGTTTGGTGAAGATCTGAGTATGTCGTTTTTGACCTTATCTGGAACATCCTTTCTGAAAATTTGAAAATTGCTAAAAAATTCGTCGAAAATCTTGATGTCTCCAATCTCTTGTTTTGTACGTTTTTTCCACGTGTCTTGACATCCAATGTATCCCTGCAAAGTTTGGTGAAGATCTGAGTATGTAGTTTTTGACTTTATATGGAACCTCCTTTCTGAAAATTTGAAAATTCTCAAAAAATTCGTCCATAATCTTCATGTCTCCAATCTCTTGTTTTGTACGTTTTTTCCACGTGTCTTGACATCCAATGTATCCCTGCAAAGTTTGGTGAAGATCTGAGTATGTAGTTTTTGACCTTATATGGAACCTCCTTTCTGAAAATTTGAAAATTCTTAAAAAATTCGTCCAAAATCTTGATGTCACCAATCCTATGTTTTGTATGTTTTTTCCACGTGTCTTGACATCCAATGTATCCATGCAAAGTTTGGTGAAGATCTGAGTATGTCGTTTTTGACCTTATCTGGAACCTCCCATCTGAAAATTTGAAAATTCTCAAAAAATTCGTCCAAAATCTTGATGTCTCCAATCTCTTGTTTTGTACGTTTTTTCCACGTGTCTTGACATCCAATGTATCCATGCAAAGTTTGGTGACGATCTGAGTATGTCGTTTTTGACCTTATCTGGAACCTCCCATCTGAAAATTTGAAAATTCTTAAAAAATTCGTTGAAAATCTTGATGTCTCCAATCTCTTGTTTTGTACGTTTTTTCCACGTGTCTTGACATGCAAAGTATCCCTGCAACGTTTGGTGAAGATCTGAGTATGTAGTTTTTGATCTTATCTGGAACCTCCTATCTGAAAATTTGAAAATTCTTCAAAAATTCGTTGAAAATCTTGATGTCTCCAATCTCTTGTTTTGTACGTTTTTTCCACGTGTCTTGACATCCAATGTATCCGTGCAATGTTTGGTGGAGATCTGAGTATGTAGTTTTTGACCTTATATGGAACCTCCTTTCTTAAAATTTGAGAATTCTTAAAAAATTCGTCCAAAATCTTGATGTCTCCAATCTCTTGTTTTGTACGTTTTTTCCACGTGTCTTGACCTCCAATGTATCCCTGCAATGTTTGGTGAAGATCTGAGTATGTAGTTTTTGACCTTATATGGAACCTCCTATCTGAAAATTTGAAAATTCTTAAAAAATTCGTCCAAAATCTTGATGTCTCCAATCTCTTGTTTTGTACGTTTTTTCCACGTGTCTTGACATCCAATGTATCCCTGCAAAGTTTGGTGAAGATCTGAGTATGTAGTTTTTGACCTTATATGGAACCTGAAAATTTGAAAATTCTTAAAAAATTTGACCAAAATCTTGATGTCCCCAATCCTAGGTCTTGTATGTTTTTTCCACGTGTCTTGACATCCAATGTATCCCTGCAAAGTTTGGTGAAGATCTGAGTATGTAGTTTTTGACCTTATATGGAACCTCCTATCTGAAAATTTGAAAATTCTTAAAAAATTCGTCGAAAATCTTGATGTCTCCAATCTCTTGTTTTGTACGTTTTTTCCACGTGTCTTGACATCCAATGTATCCCTGCAATGTTTTTTATTGAAGATCTGAGTATGTAGTTTTTGACCTTATATGGAACCTCCTATCTGAAAATTTGAAAATTCTTAAAAAATTTGGCCAAAATCTTGATATCCCCAATCCTATGTTTTGTATGTTTTTTCCACGTGTCTTGACATCCAATGTATCCCTGCAAAGTTTGGTGAAGATCTGAGTATGTAGTTTTAGACCTTATCTGGAACCTCCTATCTGAAAATTTGAAAATTTTTAAAAAATTCGTCCAAAATCTTGATGTCTCCAATCTCTTGTTTTGTACGTTTTTTCCACGTGTCTTGACCTCCAATGTATCCCTGCAATGTTTGGTGAAGATCTGAGTATGTAGTTTTTGACCTTATATGGAACCTCCTATCTGAAAATTTGAAAATTCTTAAAAAATTCGTCCAAAATCTTGATGTCTCCAATCTCTTGTTTTGTACGTTTTTTCCACGTGTCTTGACATCCAATGTATCCCTGCAAAGTTTGGTGAAGATCTGAGTATGTAGTTTTTGACCTTATATGGAACCTGAAAATTTGAAAATTCTTAAAAAATTTGACCAAAATCTTGATGTCCCCAATCCTAGGTCTTGTATGTTTTTTCCACGTGTCTTGACATCCAATGTATCCCTGCAAAGTTTGGTGAAGATCTGAGTATGTAGTTTTTGACCTTATATGGAACCTCCTATCTGAAAATTTGAAAATTCTTAAAAAATTCGACCAAAATCTTGATGTCCCCAATCCTATGTTTTGTATGATTTTTCCACGTGTCTTGACATCCAATGTATCCATGCAAAGTTTGGTGAAGATCTGAGTATGTAGTTTTTGACCTTATATGGAACCTCCTATCTGAAAATTTGAAAATTCTTAAAAAATTCGTCCAAAATCTTGATGACCCCAATCTCTTGTTTTGTACGTTTTTTCCACGTGTCTTGACATCCAATGTATCCCTGCAAAGTTTGGTGAAGATCTGAGTATGTAGTTTTTGACCTTATATGGAACCTCCTTTCTTAAAATTTGAGAATTCTTAAAAAATTCGTCCAAAATCTTGATGTCTCCAATCTCTTGTTTTGTACGTTTTTTCCACGTGTCTTGACATCCAATGTATCCATGCAAAGTTTGGTGAAGATCTGAGTATGTCGTTTTTGACCTTATCTGCAACCTCCCATCTGAAAATTTGAAAATTCTTAAAAAATTCGTCGAAAATCTTGATGTCTCCAATCTCTTGTTTTGTACGTTTTTTCCACGTGTCTTGACATGCAAAGTATCCCTGCAACGTTTGGTGAAGATCTGAGTATGTAGTTTTTGATCTTATCTGGAACCTCCTATCTGAAAATTTGAAAATTCTTCAAAAATTCGTCGAAAATCTTGATGTCTCCAATCTCTTGTTTTGTACGTTTTTTCCACGTGTCTTGACATCCAATTTATCCCTGCAATGTTTGGTGGAGATCTGAGTATGTAGTTTTTGACCTTATCTGGAACCTCCTATCTGAAAATTTGAAAATTCTTCAAAAATTCGTCCAAAATCTTGATGTCTCCAATCTCTTGTTTTGTACGTTTTTTCCACGTGTCTCGACCTCCAATGTATCCCTGCAAAGTTTGGTGAAGATCTGAGTATGTCGTTTTTGACCTTATCTGGAACATCCTTTCTGAAAATTTGAAAATTGCTAAAAAATTCGTCGAAAATCTTGATGTCTCCAATCTCTTGTTTTGTACGTTTTTTCCACGTGTCTTGACATCCAATGTATCCCTGCAAAGTTTGGTGAAGATCTGAGTATGTAGTTTTTGACTTTATATGGAACCTCCTTTCTGAAAATTTGAAAATTCTCAAAAAATTCGTCCATAATCTTGATGTCTCCAATCTCTTGTTTTGTACGTTTTTTCCACGTGTCTTGACATCCAATGTATCCCTGCAAAGTTTGGTGAAGATCTGAGTATGTAGTTTTTGACCTTATATGGAACCTCCTTTCTGAAAATTTGAAAATTCTTAAAAAATTCGTCCAAAATCTTGATGTCACCAATCCTATGTTTTGTATGTTTTTTCCACGTGTCTTGACATCCAATGTATCCATGCAAAGTTTGGTGAAGATCTGAGTATGTCGTTTTTGACCTTATCTGGAACCTCCCATCTGAAAATTTGAAAATTCTCAAAAAATTCGTCCAAAATCTTGATGTCTCCAATCTCTTGTTTTGTACGTTTTTTCCACGTGTCTTGACATCCAATGTATCCATGCAAAGTTTGGTGACGATCTGAGTATGTCGTTTTTGACCTTATCTGGAACCTCCCATCTGAAAATTTGAAAATTCTTAAATAATTCGTCGAAAATCTTGATGTCTCCAATCTCTTGTTTTGTACGTTTTTTCCACGTGTCTTGACATGCAAAGTATCCCTGCAACGTTTGGTGGAGATCTGAGTATGTAGTTTTTGACCTTATCTGGAACCTCCTATCTGAAAATTTGAAAATTCTTCAAAAATTCGTCCAAAATCTTGATGTCTCCAATCTCTTGTTTTGTACGTTTTTTCCACGTGTCTCGACCTCCAATGTATCCCTGCAAAGTTTGGTGAAGATCTGAGTATGTCGTTTTTGACCTTATCTGGAACATCCTTTCTGAAAATTTGAAAATTCTTAAAAAATTCGTCCAAAATCTTGATGTCTCCAATCTCTTGTTTTGTACGTTTTTTCCACGTGTCTTGACATCCAATGTATCCCTGCAAAGTTTGGTGAAGATCTGAGTATGTAGTTTTTGACCTTATATGGAACCTCCTTTCTGAAAATTTGAAAATTCTCAAAAAATTCGTCCATAATCTTGATGTCTCCAATCTCTTGTTTTGTACGTTTTTTCCCCGTGTCTTGACATCCAATGTATCCCTGCAAAGTTTGGTGAAGATCTGAGTATGTAGTTTTTGACCTTATATGGAACCTCCTTTCTGAAAATTTGAAAATTCTTAAAAAATTCGTCCAAAATCTTGATGTCACCAATCCTATGTTTTGTATGTTTTTTCCACGTGTCTTGACATCCAATGTATCCATGCAAAGTTTGGTGAAGATCTGAGTATGTAGTTTTTGACCTTATCTGGAACCTCCTATCTGAAAATTTGAAAATTCTTCAAAAATTCGTCCAAAATCTTGATGTCTCCAATCTCTTGTTTTGTACGTTTTTTCCACGTGTCTCGACCTCCAATGTATCCCTGCAAAGTTTGGTGAAGATCTGAGTATGTCGTTTTTGACCTTATCTGGAACATCCTTTCTGAAAATTTGAAAATTGCTAAAAAATTCGTCGAAAATCTTGATGTCTCCAATCTCTTGTTTTGTACGTTTTTTCCACGTGTCTTGACATCCAATGTATCCCTGCAAAGTTTGGTGAAGATCTGAGTATGTAGTTTTTGACTTTATATGGAACCTCCTTTCTGAAAATTTGAAAATTCTCAAAAAATTCGTCCATAATCTTGATGTCTCCAATCTCTTGTTTTGTACGTTTTTTCCACGTGTCTTGAAATCCAATGTATCCCTGCAAAGTTTGGTGAAGATCTGAGTATGTAGTTTTTGACCTTATATGGAACCTCCTTTCTGAAAATTTGAAAATTCTTAAAAAATTCGTCCAAAATCTTGATGTCACCAATCCTATGTTTTGTATGTTTTTTCCACGTGTCTTGACATCCAATGTATCCATGCAAAGTTTGGTGAAGATCTGAGTATGTCGTTTTTGACCTTATCTGGAACCTCCCATCTGAAAATTTGAAAATTCTCAAAAAATTCGTCCAAAATCTTGATGTCTCCAATCTCTTGTTTTGTACGTTTTTTCCACGTGTCTTGACATCCAATGTATCCATGCAAAGTTTGGTGACGATCTGAGTATGTCGTTTTTGACCTTATCTGGAACCTCCCATCTGAAAATTTGAAAATTCTTAAAAAATTCGTTGAAAATCTTGATGTCTCCAATCTCTTGTTTTGTACGTTTTTTCCACGTGTCTTGACATGCAAAGTATCCCTGCAACGTTTGGTGAAGATCTGAGTATGTAGTTTTTGATCTTATCTGGAACCTCCTATCTGAAAATTTGAAAATTCTTCAAAAATTCGTCGAAAACCTTGATGTCTCCAATCTCTTGTTTTGTACGTTTTTTCCACGTGTCTTGACATCCAATGTATCCGTGCAATGTTTGGTGGAGATCTGAGTATGTAGTTTTTGACCTTATCTGGAACCTCCTATCTGAAAATTTGAAAATTCTTCAAAAATTCGTCCAAAATCTTGATGTCTCCAATCTCTTGTTTTGTACGTTTTTTCCACGTGTCTCGACCTCCAATGTATCCCTGCAAAGTTTGGTGAAGATCTGAGTATGTCGTTTTTGACCTTATCTGGAACATCCTTTCTGAAAATTTGAAAATTCTTCAAAAATTCGTCCAAAATCTTGATGTCTCCAATCTCTTGTTTTGTACGTTTTTTCCACGTGTCTTGACATCCAATGTATCCCTGCAAAGTTTGGTGAAGATCTGAGTATGTAGTTTTTGACCTTATATGGAACCTCCTTTCTGAAAATTTGAAAATTCTCAAAAAATTCGTCCATAATCTTGATGTCTCCAATCTCTTGTTTTGTACGTTTTTTCCCCGTGTCTTGACATCCAATGTATCCCTGCAAAGTTTGGTGAAGATCTGAGTATGTAGTTTTTGACCTTATATGGAACCTCCTTTCTGAAAATTTGAAAATTCTTAAAAAATTCGTCCAAAATCTTGATGTCACCAATCCTATGTTTTGTATGTTTTTTCCACGTGTCTTGACATCCAATGTATCCATGCAAAGTTTGGTGAAGATCTGAGTATGTCGTTTTTGACCTTATCTGGAACCTCCCATCTGAAAATTTGAAAATTCTTAAAAAATTCGTCCAAAATCTTGATGTCTCCAATCTCTTGTTTTGTACGTTTTTTCCACGTGTCTTGACATCCAATGTATCCCTGCAAAGTTTGGTGAAGATCTGAGTATGTAGTTTTTGACCTTATCTGGAACCTCCCATCTGAAAATTTGAAAATTCCTAAAAAATCCGTCCAAAATCTTGATGACCCCAATCTCTTGTTTTGTACGTTTTTTCCACGTGTCTTGACATTCAATGTATCCCTGCAAAGTTTGGTGAAGATCTGAGTATGTAGTTTTTGACCTTATATGGAACCTCCTTTCTGAAAATTTGAAAATTCTTAAAAAATTCGTCCAAAATCTTGATGTCTCCAATCTCTTGTTTTGTACGTTTTTTCCACGTGTCTTGACATGCAAAGTATCCCTGCAACGTTTGGTGAAGATCTGAGTATGTAGTTTTTGATCTTATCTGGAACCTCCTATCTGAAAATTTGAAAATTCTTCAAAAATTCGTCGAAAATCTTGATGTCTCCAATCTCTTGTTTTGTACGTTTTTCCACGTGTCTTGACATCCAATGTATCCCTGCAATGTTTGGTGGAGATCTGAGTATGTAGTTTTTGACCTTATCTGGAACCTCCTATCTGAAAATTTGAAAATTCTTCAAAAATTCGTCCAAAATCTTGATGTCTCCAATCTCTTGGTTTGTACGTTTTTTCCACGTGTCTCGACCTCCAATGTATCCCTGCAAAGTTTGGTGAAGATCTGAGTATGTCGTTTTTGACCTTATCTGGAACATCCTTTCTGAAAATTTGAAAATTGCTAAAAAATTCGTCGAAAATCTTGATGTCTCCAATCTCTTGTTTTGTACGTTTTTTCCACGTGTCTTGACATCCAATGTATCCCTGCAAAGTTTGGTGAAGATCTGAGTATGTAGTTTTTGACTTTATATGGAACCTCCTATCTGAAAATTTGAAAATTCTTCAAAAATTCGTCCAAAATCTTGATGTCTCCAATCTCTTGGTTTGTACGTTTTTTCCACGTGTCTCGACCTCCAATGTATCCCTGCAAAGTTTGGTGAAGATCTGAGTATGTCGTTTTTGACCTTATCTGGAACATCCTTTCTGAAAATTTGAAAATTGCTAAAAAATTCGTCGAAAATCTTGATGTCTCCAATCTCTTGTTTTGTACGTTTTTTCCACGTGTCTTGACATCCAATGTATCCCTGCAAAGTTTGGTGAAGATCTGAGTATGTAGTTTTTGACTTTATATGGAACCTCCTTTCTGAAAATTTGAAAATTCTCAAAAAATTCGTCCATAATCTTGATGTCTCCAATCTCTTGTTTTGTACGTTTTTTCCACGTGTCTTGACATCCAATGTATCCCTGCAAAGTTTGGTGAAGATCTGAGTATGTAGTTTTTGACCTTATATGGAACCTCCTTTCTGAAAATTTGAAAATTCTTAAAAAATTCGTCCAAAATCTTGATGTCACCAATCCTATGTTTTGTATGTTTTTTCCACGTGTCTTGACATCCAATGTATCCATGCAAAGTTTGGTGAAGATCTGAGTATGTCGTTTTTGACCTTATCTGGAACCTCCCATCTGAAAATTTGAAAATTCTCAAAAAATTCGTCCAAAATCTTGATGTCTCCAATCTCTTGTTTTGTACGTTTTTTCCACGTGTCTTGACATCCAATGTATCCATGCAAAGTTTGGTGACGATCTGAGTATGTCGTTTTTGACCTTATCTGGAACCTCCCATCTGAAAATTTGAAAATTCTTAAAAAATTCGTCGAAAATCTTGATGTCTCCAATCTCTTGTTTTGTACGTTTTTTCCACGTGTCTTGACATGCAAAGTATCCCTGCAACGTTTGGTGAAGATCTGAGTATGTAGTTTTTGATCTTATCTGGAACCTCCTATCTGAAAATTTGAAAATTCTTCAAAAATTCGTCGAAAATCTTGATGTCTCCAATCTCTTGTTTTGTACGTTTTTTCCACGTGTCTTGACATCCAATGTATCCGTGCAATGTTTGGTGGAGATCTGAGTATGTAGTTTTTGACCTTATCTGGAACCTCCTATCTGAAAATTTGAAAATTCTTCAAAAATTCGTCCAAAATCTTGATGTCTCCAATCTCTTGTTTTGTACGTTTTTCCACGTGTCTCGACCTCCAATGTATCCCTGCAAAGTTTGGTGAAGATCTGAGTATGTCGTTTTTGACCTTATCTGGAACATCCTTTCTGAAAATTTGAAAATTCTTAAAAAATTCGTCCAAAATCTTGATGTCTCCAATCTCTTGTTTTGTACGTTTTTTCCACGTGTCTTGACATCCAATGTATCCCTGCAAATTTGGTGAAGATCTGAGTATGTAGTTTTTGACCTTATATGGAATCTCCTTTCTGAAAATTTGAAAATTCTCAAAAAATTCGTCCATAATCTTGATGTCTCCAATCTCTTGTTTTGTACGTTTTTTCCCCGTGTCTTGACATCCAATGTATCCCTGCAAAGTTTGGTGAAGATCTGAGTATGTAGTTTTTGACCTTATATGGAACCTCCTTTCTGAAAATTTGAAAATTCTTAAAAAATTCGTCCAAAATCTTGATGTCACCAATCCTATGTTTTGTATCTTTTTCCACGTGTCTTGACATCCAATGTATCCATGCAAAGTTTGGTGAAGATCTGAGTATGTAGTTTTTGACCTTATCTGGAACCTCCTATCTGAAAATTTGAAAATTCTTTAAAAATTCGTCCAAAATCTTGATGTCTCCAATCTCTTGTTTTGTACGTTTTTTCCACGTGTCTCGACCTCCAATGTATCCCTGCAAAGTTTGGTGAAGATCTGAGTATGTCGTTTTTGACCTTATCTGGAACATCCTTTCTGAAAATTTGAAAATTGCTAAAAAATTCGTCGAAAATCTTGATGTCTCCAATCTCTTGTTTTGTACGTTTTTTCCACGTGTCTTGACATCCAATGTATCCCTGCAAAGTTTGGTGAAGATCTGAGTATGTAGTTTTTGACTTTATATGGAACCTCCTTTCTGAAAATTTGAAAATTCTCAAAAAAATCGTCCATAATCTTGATGTCTCCAATCTCTTGTTTTGTACGTTTTTTCCACGTGTCTTGACATCCAATGTATCCCTGCAAAGTTTGGTGAAGATCTGAGTATGTAGTTTTTGACTTTATATGGAACCTCCTTTCTGAAAATTTGAAAATTCTTAAAAAATTCGTCCAAAATCTTGATGTCACCAATCCTATGTTTTGTATGTTTTTTCCACGTGTCTTGACATCCAATGTATCCATGCAAAGTTTGGTGAAGATCTGAGTATGTCGTTTTTGACCTTATCTGGAACCTCCCATCTGAAAATTTGAAAATTCTCAAAAAATTCGTCCAAAATCTTGATGTCTCCAATCTCTTGTTTTGTACGTTTTTTCCACGTGTCTTGACATCCAATGTATCCATGCAAAGTTTGGTGACGATCTGAGTATGTCGTTTTTGACCTTATCTGGAACCTCCCATCTGAAAATTTGAAAATTCTTAAAAAATTCGTTGAAAATCTTGATGTCTCCAATCTCTTGTTTTGTACGTTTTTTCCACGTGTCTTGACATGCAAAGTATCCCTGCAACGTTTGGTGAAGATCTGAGTATGTAGTTTTTGATCTTATCTGGAACCTCCTATCTGAAAATTTGAAAATTCTTCAAAAATTCGTCGAAAATCTTGATGTCTCCAATCTCTTGTTTTGTACGTTTTTTCCACGTGTCTTGACATCCAATGTATCCGTGCAATGTTTGGTGGAGATCTGAGTATGTAGTTTTTGACCTTATCTGGAACCTCCTATCTGAAAATTTGAAAATTCTTCAAAAATTCGTCCAAAATCTTGATGTCTCCAATCTCTTGTTTTGTACGTTTTTTCCACGTGTCTCGACCTCCAATGTATCCCTGCAAAGTTTGGTGAAGATCTGAGTATGTCGTTTTTGACCTTATCTGTAACATCCTTTCTGAAAATTTGAAAATTCTTAAAAAATTCGTCCAAAATCTTGATGTCTCCAATCTCTTGTTTTGTACGTTTTTTCCACGTGTCTTGACATCCAATGTATCCCTGCAAAGTTTGGTGAAGATCTGAGTATGTAGTTTTTGACCTTATATGGAACCTCCTTTCTGAAAATTTGAAAATTCTCAAAAAATTCGTCCATAATCTTGATGTCTCCAATCTCTTGTTTTGTACGTTTTTTCCCCGTGTCTTGACATCCAATGTATCCCTGCAAAGTTTGGTGAAGATCTGAGTATGTAGTTTTTGACCTTATATGGAACCTCCTTTCTGAAAATTTGAAAATTCTTAAAAAATTCGTCCAAAATCTTGATGTCACCAATCCTATGTTTTGTATGTTTTTTCCACGTGTCTTGACATCCAATGTATCCATGCAAAGTTTGGTGAAGATCTGAGTATGTCGTTTTTGACCTTATCTGGAACCTCCCATCTGAAAATTTGAAAATTCTTAAAAAATTCGTCCAAAATCTTGATGTCTCCAATCTCTTGTTTTGTACGTTTTTTCCACGTGTCTTGACATCCAATGTATCCCTGCAAAGTTTGGTGAAGATCTGAGTATGTAGTTTTTGACCTTATCTGGAACCTCCCATCTGAAAATTTGAAAATTCCTAAAAAATCCGTCCAAAATCTTGATGACCCCAATCTCTTGTTTTGTACGTTTTTTCCACGTGTCTTGACATTCAATGTATCCCTGCAAAGTTTGGTGAAGATCTGAGTATGTAGTTTTTGACCTTATATGGAACCTCCTTTCTGAAAATTTGAAAATTCTTAAAAAATTCGTTAAAAATCTTGATGTCTCCAATCTCTTGTTTTGTACGTTTTTTCCACGTGTCTTGACATCCAATGTATCCCTGCAAAGTTTGGTGAAGATCTGAGTATGTAGTTTTTGACCTTATATGGAACCTCCTATCTGAAAATTTGAAAATTCTTAAAAAATTTGACCAAAATCTTGATGTCCCCAATCCTATGTTTTGTATGTTTTTTCCACGTGTCTTGACATTCAATGTATCCCTGCAGAGTTTGGTGAAGATCTGAGTATGTCGTTTTTGACCTTATCTCGAACATCCTTTCTGAAAATTTGAAAATTCTTAAAAAATTCGTCCAAAATCTTGATGTCTCCAATCTCTTGTTTTGTACGTTTTTTCCACGTGTCTTGACATCCAATGTATCCCTGCAAAGTTTGGTGAAGATCTGAGTATGTAGTTTTTGACCTTATCTGGAACCTCCTATCTGAAAATTTGAAAATTGTTAAAAAATTCATCCAAAATCTTGATGTCTCCAATCTCTTGTTTTGAACGTTTTTCCCACGTGTCTTGACATCCAATGTATTCCTGCAAAGTTTGGTGAAGATCTGAGTATGTAGTTTTTGACCTTATCTGGAACCTCATTTCTGAAAATTTGAAAATTCCTCAAAAATTCGTCCAAAATCTTGATGCCTCCAATCTCTTGTTTTGTACGTTTTTTCCACGTGTCTTGACATCTAATGTATCCCTGCAAAGTTTGGTGAAGATCTGAGTATGTAGTTTTTGACCTTATCTGGAACCTCCAATCTGAATATTTGAAAATTCTTAAAAAATTCGTCCAAAATCTTGATGTCTCCAATCTCTTGTTTTGTACGTTTTTTCCACGTGTCTTGACATGCAAAGTATCCCTGCAACGTTTGGTGAAGATCTGAGTATGTAGTTTTTGACATTATTATGGAACCTCCTTTCTGAAAATTTGAAAATTCTTAAAAAATTCGTCCAAAATCTTGATGTCCCCAATCCTATGTTTTGTATGTTTTTTCCACGTGTCTTGACATCCAATGTATCCATGCAAAGTTTGGTGAAGATCTGAGTATGTCGTTTTTGACCTTATCTAGAACCACCCATCTGAAAATTTGAAAATTTTGAAAAAATTCTTCCAAAATCTTGATGTCTCCAATCTCTTGTTTTGTACGGTTTTTCCACGTGTCTTGACATCCAATGTATCCCTGCAATGTTTGGTGAAGATCTGAGTATGTAGTTTTTGATCTTATATGGAACCTCCTTTCTAAAAATTTGAAAATTCTTAAAAAATTCGTCCAAAATCTTGATGTCCCCAATCTCTTGTTTCGTACGTTTTTTCCACGTGTCTTGACATGCAAAGTATCCCTGCAACGTTTGGTGAAGATCTGAGTATGTCGTTTTTGACCTTATCTGGAACCTCCCATCTGAAAATTTGAAAATTCTTAAAAAAATCGTCCAAAATCTTGATGTCTCCAATCTCTTGTTTTGTACGTTTTTTCCACGTGTCTTGACATCCAATGTATCCCTGCAAAGTTTGGTGAAGATCTGAGTATGTAGTTTTTGACCTTATATGGAACCTCCTTTCTGAAAATTTGAAAATTCTTAAAAAATTCGTCCAAAATCTTGATGACCCCAATCTCTTGTTTTGTACGTTTTTTCCACGTGTCTTGACATGCAAAGTATCCCTGCAACGTTTGGTGAAGATCTGAGTATGTAGTTTTTGACCTTATCTGGAACATCCTATCTGAAAATTTGAAAATTCTTAAAAAATTCGTCCAAAATCTTGATGTCTCCAATCTCTTGTTTTGTACGTTTTTTCCACGTGTCTTGACATCCAATGTATCCCTGCAAAGTCTGGTGAAGATCTGAGTATGTAGTTTTTGACCTTATCTGGAACCTCCTATCTGAAAATTTGAAAATTGTTAAAAAATTCGTCCAAAATCTTGATGTCTCCAATCTCTTGTTTTGTACGTTTTTCCCACGTGTCTTGACATCCAATGTATCCCGGCAAAGTTTGGTGAAGATCTGAGTATGTAGTTTTTGACCTTATCTGGAACCTCATTTCTGAAAATTTGAAAATTCCTCAAAAATTCGTCCAAAACCTTGATGTCTCCAATCTCTTGTTTTGTACGTTTTTTCCACGTGTCTTGACATCCAATGTATCCCTGCAAAGTTTGGTGAAGATCTGAGTATGTAGTTTTTGACCTTATCTGGAACCTCCTATCTGAAAATTTGAAAATTCTTAAAAAATTCGACCAAAATCTTGATGTCCCCAATCCTATGTTTTGTATGTTTTTTCCACGTGTCTTGACATCCAATGTATCCATGCAAAGTTTGGTGAAGATCTGAGTATGTCGGTTTTGACCTTATCTGGAACATCCTTTCTGAAAATTTGAAAATTCTTAAAAAATTCGTCGAAAATCTTGATGTCTCCAATCTCTTGTTTTGTACGTTTTTTCCACGTGTCTTGACATGCAGAGTATCCCTGCAAAGTTTGGTGAAGATCTGAGTATGTCGTTTTTGACCTTATCTGGAACCTCCCATCTGAAAATTTGAAAATTCTTAAAAAATTCGTCGAAAATCTTGATGTCTCCAATCTCTTGTTTTGTACGTTTTTTCCACGTGTCTTGACATGCAAAGTATCCCTGCAACGTTTGGTGAAGATCTGAGTATGTAGTTTTTGACCTTATCTGGAACCTCATTTCTGAAAATTTGAAAATTCCTCAAAAATTCGTCCAAAATCTTGATGTCTCCAATCTCTTGTTTTGTACGTTTTTTCCACGTGTCTTGACATCCAATGTATCCCTGCAAAGTTTGGTGAAGATCTGAGTATGTAGTTTTTGACCTTATCTGGAACCTCCTATCTGAAAATTTGAAAATTCTTAAAAAATTCGTCCAAAATCTTGATGTCTCCAATCTCTTGTTTTGTACGTTTTTTCCACGTGTCTTCACATCCAATGTATCCCTGCAAAGTTTGGTGAAGATCTGAGTATGTAGTTTTTGACCTTATATGGAACCTCCTTTCTGAAAATTTGAAAATTCTTAAAAAATTCGTCCAAAATCTTGATGTCACCAATCCTATGTTTTGTATGTTTTTTCCACGTGTCTTGACATCCAATGTATCCATGCAAAGTTTGGTGAAGATCTGAGTATGTCGTTTTTGACCTTATCTGGAACCTCCCATCTGAAAATTTGAAAATTCTTAAAAAATTCGTCCAAAATCTTGATGTCTCCAATCTCTTGTTTTGTACGTTTTTTCCACGTGTCTTGACATCCAATGTATCCCTGCAAAGTTTGGTGAAGATCTGAGTACGTAGTTTTTGACCTTATCTGGAACCTCCCATCTGAAAATTTGAAAATTCTTAAAAAATTCGTCCAAAATCTTGATGTCACCAATCCTATGTTTTGTATGTTTTTTCCACGTGTCTTGACATCCAATGTATCCATGAAAAGTTTGGTGAAGATCTGAGTATGTAGTTTTTGACCTTATCTGGAACCTCCTATCTGAAAATTTGAAAATTCTTAAAAAATTCGTCCAAAATCTTGATGTCTCCAATCTCTTGTTTTGTACGTTTTTTCCACGTGTCTCGACCTCCAATGTATCCCTGCAAAGTTTGGTGAAGATCTGAGTATGTCGTTTTTGACCTTATCTGGAACATCCTTTCTGAAAATTTGAAAATTGCTAAAAAATTCGTCGAAAATCTTGATGTCTCCAATCTCTTGTTTTGTACGTTTTTTCCACGTGTCTTGACATCCAATGTATCCCTGCAAAGTTTGGTGAAGATCTGAGTATGTAGTTTTTGACTTTATATGGAACCTCCTTTCTGAAAATTTGAAAATTCTCAAAAAAATCGTCCATAATCTTGATGTCTCCAATCTCTTGTTTTGTACGTTTTTTCCACGTGTCTTGACATCCAATGTATCCCTGCAAAGTTTGGTGAAGATCTGAGTATGTAGTTTTTGACTTTATATGGAACCTCCTTTCTGAAAATTTGAAAATTCTTAAAAAATTCGTCCAAAATCTTGATGTCACCAATCCTATGTTTTGTATGTTTTTTCCACGTGTCTTGACATCCAATGTATCCATGCAAAGTTTGGTGAAGATCTGAGTATGTCGTTTTTGACCTTATCTGGAACCTCCCATCTGAAAATTTGAAAATTCTCAAAAAATTCGTCCAAAATCTTGATGTCTCCAATCTCTTGTTTTGTACGTTTTTTCCACGTGTCTTGACATCCAATGTATCCATGCAAAGTTTGGTGACGATCTGAGCATGTCGTTTTTTACCTTATCTGGAACCTCCCATCTGAAAATTTGAAAATTCTTAAAAAATTCGTTGAAAATCTTGATGTCTCCAATCTCTTGTTTTGTACGTTTTTTCCACGTGTCTTGACATGCAAAGTATCCCTGCAACGTTTGGTGAAGATCTGAGTATGTAGTTTTTGATCTTATCTGGAACCTCCTATCTGAAAATTTGAAAATTCTTCAAAAATTCGTCGAAAATCTTGATGTCTCCAATCTCTTGTTTTGTACGTTTTTTCCACGTGTCTTGACATCCAATGTATCCGTGCAATGTTTGGTGGAGATCTGAGTATGTAGTTTTTGACCTTATCTGGAACCTCCTATCTGAAAATTTGAAAATTCTTCAAAAATTCGTCCAAAATCTTGATGTCTCCAATCTCTTGTTTTGTACGTTTTTTCCACGTGTCTCGACCTCCAATGTATCCCTGCAAAGTTTGGTGAAGATCTGAGTATGTCGTTTTTGACCTTATCTGTAACATCCTTTCTGAAAATTTGAAAATTCTTAAAAAATTCGTCCAAAATCTTGATGTCTCCAATCTCTTGTTTTGTACGTTTTTTCCACGTGTCTTGACATCCAATGTATCCCTGCAAAGTTTGGTGAAGATCTGAGTATGTAGTTTTTGACCTTATATGGAACCTCCTTTCTGAAAATTTGAAAATTCTCAAAAAATTCGTCCATAATCTTGATGTCTCCAATGTCTTGTTTTGTACGTTTTTTCCCCGTGTCTTGACATCCAATGTATCCCTGCAAAGTTTGGTGAAGATCTGAGTATGTAGTTTTTGACTTTATATGGAACCTCCTTTCTGAAAATTTGAAAATTCTTAAAAAATTCGTCCAAAATCTTGATGTCACCAATCCTATGTTTTGTATGTTTTTTCCACGTGTCTTGACATCCAATGTATCCATGCAAAGTTTGGTGAAGATCTGAGTATGTCGTTTTTGACCTTATCTGGAACCTCCCATCTGAAAATTTGAAAATTCTCAAAAAATTCGTCCAAAATCTTGATGTCTCCAATCTCTTGTTTTGTACGTTTTTTCCACGTGTCTTGACATCCAATGTATCCATGCAAAGTTTGGTGACGATCTGAGCATGTCGTTTTTTACCTTATCTGGAACCTCCCATCTGAAAATTTGAAAATTCTTAAAAAATTCGTTGAAAATCTTGATGTCTCCAATCTCTTGTTTTGTACGTTTTTTCCACGTGTCTTGACATGCAAAGTATCCCTGCAACGTTTGGTGAAGATCTGAGTATGTAGTTTTTGATCTTATCTGGAACCTCCTATCTGAAAATTTGAAAATTCTTCAAAAATTCGTCGAAAATCTTGATGTCTCCAATCTCTTGTTTTGTACGTTTTTTCCACGTGTCTTGACATCCAATGTATCCGTGCAATGTTTGGTGGAGATCTGAGTATGTAGTTTTTGACCTTATCTGGAACCTCCTATCTGAAAATTTGAAAATTCCTCAAAAATTCGTCCAAAATCTTGATGTCTCCAATCTCTTGTTTTGTACGTTTTTTCCACGTGTCTTGACATCCAATGTATCCCTGCAAAGTTTGGTGAAGATCTGAGTATGTAGTTTTTGACCTTATCTGGAACCTCCTATCTGAAAATTTGAAAATTCTTAAAAAATTCGTCCAAAATCTTGATGTCTCCAATCTCTTGTTTTGTACGTTTTTTCCACGTGTCTTCACATCCAATGTATCCCTGCAAAGTTTGGTGAAGATCTGAGTATGTAGTTTTTGACCTTATATGGAACCTCCTTTCTGAAAATTTGAAAATTCTTAAAAAATTCGTCCAAAATCTTGATGTCACCAATCCTATGTTTTGTATGTTTTTTCCACGTGTCTTGACATCCAATGTATCCATGCAAAGTTTGGTGAAGATCTGAGTATGTCGTTTTTGACCTTATCTGGAACCTCCCATCTGAAAATTTGAAAATTCTTAAAAAATTCGTCCAAAATCTTGATGTCTCCAATCTCTTGTTTTGTACGTTTTTTCCACGTGTCTTGACATCCAATGTATCCCTGCAAAGTTTGGTGAAGATCTGAGTACGTAGTTTTTGACCTTATCTGGAACCTCCCATCTGAAAATTTGAAAATTCTTAAAAAATTCGTCCAAAATCTTGATGTCACCAATCCTATGTTTTGTATGTTTTTTCCACGTGTCTTGACATCCAATGTATCCATGCAAAGTTTGGTGAAGATCTGAGTATGTAGTTTTTGACCTTATCTGGAACCTCCAATCTGAAAATTTGAAAATTCTTAAAAAATTCGTCCAAAATCTTGATGTCTCCAATCTCTTGTTTTGTACGTTTTTTCCACGTGTCTCGACCTCCAATGTATCCCTGCAAAGTTTGGTGAAGATCTGAGTATGTCGTTTTTGACCTTATCTGGAACATCCTTTCTGAAAATTTGAAAATTGCTAAAACATTCGTCGAAAATCTTGATGTCTCCAATCTCTTGTTTTGTACGTTTTTTCCACGTGTCTTGACATCCAATGTATCCCTGCAAAGTTTGGTGAAGATCTGAGTATGTAGTTTTTGACTTTATATGGAACCTCCTTTCTGAAAATTTGAAAATTCTCAAAAAAATCGTCCATAATCTTGATGTCTCCAATCTCTTGTTTTGTACGTTTTTTCCACGTGTCTTGACATCCAATGTATCCCTGCAAAGTTTGGTGAAGATCTGAGTATGTAGTTTTTGACTTTATATGGAACCTCCTTTCTGAAAATTTGAAAATTCTTAAAAAATTCGTCCAAAATCTTGATGTCACCAATCCTATGTTTTGTATGTTTTTTCCACGTGTCTTGACATCCAATGTATCCATGCAAAGTTTGGTGAAGATCTGAGTATGTCGTTTTTGACCTTATCTGGAACCTCCCATCTGAAAATTTGAAAATTCTCAAAAAATTCGTCCAAAATCTTGATGTCTCCAATCTCTTGTTTTGTACGTTTTTTCCACGTGTCTTGACATCCAATGTATCCATGCAAAGTTTGGTGACGATCTGAGCATGTCGTTTTTTACCTTATCTGGAACCTCCCATCTGAAAATTTGAAAATTCTTAAAAAATTCGTTGAAAATCTTGATGTCTCCAATCTCTTGTTTTGTACGTTTTTTCCACGTGTCTTGACATGCAAAGTATCCCTGCAACGTTTGGTGAAGATCTGAGTATGTAGTTTTTGATCTTATCTGGAACCTCCTATCTGAAAATTTGAAAATTCTTCAAAAATTCGTCGAAAATCTTGATGTCTCCAATCTCTTGTTTTGTACGTTTTTTCCACGTGTCTTGACATCCAATGTATCCGTGCAATGTTTGGTGGAGATCTGAGTATGTAGTTTTTGACCTTATCTGGAACCTCCTATCTGAAAATTTGAAAATTCTTCAAAAATTCGTCCAAAATCTTGATGTCTCCAATCTCTTGTTTTGTACGTTTTTTCCACGTGTCTCGACCTCCAATGTATCCCTGCAAAGTTTGGTGAAGATCTGAGTATGTCGTTTTTGACCTTATCTGTAACATCCTTTCTGAAAATTTGAAAATTCTTAAAAAATTCGTCCAAAATCTTGATGTCTCCAATCTCTTGTTTTGTACGTTTTTTCCACGTGTCTTGACATCCAATGTATCCCTGCAAAGTTTGGTGAAGATCTGAGTATGTAGTTTTTGACCTTATATGGAACCTCCTTTCTGAAAATTTGAAAATTCTCAAAAAATTCGTCCATAATCTTGATGTCTCCAATCTCTTGTTTTGTACGTTTTTTCCCCGTGTCTTGACATCCAATGTATCCCTGCAAAGTTTGGTGAAGATCTGAGTATGTAGTTTTTGACCTTATATGGAACCTCCTTTCTGAAAATTTGAAAATTCTTAAAAAATTCGTCAAAAATCTTGATGTCACCAATCCTATGTTTTGTATGTTTTTTCCACGTGTCTTGACATCCAATGTATCCATGCAAAGTTTGGTGAAGATCTGAGTATGTCGTTTTTGACCTTATCTGGAACCTCCCATCTGAAAATTTGAAAATTCTTAAAAAATTCGTCCAAAATCTTGATGTCTCCAATCTCTTGTTTTGTACGTTTTTTCCACGTGTCTTGACATCCAATGTATCCCTGCAAAGTTTGGTGAAGATCTGAGTATGTAGTTTTTGACCTTATCTGGAACCTCCCATCTGAAAATTTGAAAATTCCTAAAAAATCCGTCCAAAATCTTGATGACCCCAATCTCTTGTTTTGTACGTTTTTTCCACGTGTCTTGACATTCAATGTATCCCTGCAAAGTTTGGTGAAGATCTGAGTATGTAGTTTTTGACCATATATGGAACCTCCTTTCTGAAAATTTGAAAATTCTTAAAAAATTCGTCCAAAATCTTGATGTCTCCAATCTCTTGTTTTCTACGTTTTTTCCACGTGTCTTGACATCCAATGTATCCCTGCAAAGTTTGGTGAAGATCTGAGTATGTAGTTTTTGACCTTATCTGGAACCTCCCATCTGAAAATTTGAAAATTCCTAAAAAATCCGTCCAAAATCTTGATGACCCCAATCTCTTGTTTTGTACGTTTTTTCCACGTGTCTTGACATTCAATGTATCCCTGCAAAGTTTGGTGAAGATCTGAGTATGTAGTTTTTGACCTTATATGGAACCTCCTATCTGAAAATTTGAAAATTCTTAAAAAATTTGACCAAAATCTTGATGTCCCCAATCCTATGTTTTGTATGTTTTTTCCACGTGTCTTGACATTCAATGTATCCCTGCAGAGTTTGGTGAAGATCTGAGTATGTCGTTTTTGACCTTATCTGGAACATCCTTTCTGAAAATTTGAAAATTCTTAAAAAATTCGTCGAAAATCTTGATGTCTCCAATCTCTTGTTTTGTACGTTTTTTCCACGTGTCTTGACATCCAATGTATCCCTGCAAAGTTTGGTGAAGATCTGAGTATGTAGTTTTTGACCTTATCTGGAACCTCCTATCTGAAAATTTGAAAATTGTTAAAAAATTCATCCAAAATCTTGATGTCTCCAATCTCTTGTTTTGAACGTTTTTCCCACGTGTCTTGACATCCAATGTATTCCTGCAAAGTTTGGTGAAGATCTGAGTATGTAGTTTTTGACCTTATCTGGAACCTCATTTCTGAAAATTTGAAAATTCCTCAAAAATTCGTCCAAAATCTTGATGTCTCCAATCTCTTGTTTTGTACGTTTTTTCCACGTGTCTTGACATCTAATGTATCCCTGCAAAGTTTGGTGAAGATCTGAGTATGTAGTTTTTGACCTTATCTGGAACCTCCAATCTGAATATTTGAAAATTCTTAAAAAATTCGTCCAAAATCTTGATGTCTCCAATCTCTTGTTTTGTACGTTTTTTCCACGTGTCTTGACATGCAAAGTATCCCTGCAACGTTTGGTGAAGATCTGAGTATGTAGTTTTTGACATTATTATGGAACCTCCTTTCTGAAAATTTGAAAATTCTTAAAAAATTCGTCCAAAATCTTGATGTCCCCAATCCTATGTTTTGTATGTTTTTTCCACGTGTCTTGACATCCAATGTATCCATGCAAAGTTTGGTGAAGATCTGAGTATGTCGTTTTTGACCTTATCTAGAACCACCCATCTGAAAATTTGAAAATTTTGAAAAAATTCTTCCAAAATCTTGATGTCTCCAATCTCTTGTTTTGTACGTTTTTTCCACGTGTCTTGACATCCAATGTATCCCTGCAATGTTTGGTGAAGATCTGAGTATGTAGTTTTTGATCTTATATGGAACCTCCTTTCTAAAAATTTGAAAATTCTTAAAAAATTCGTCCAAAATCTTGATGTCCCCAATCTCTTGTTTCGTACGTTTTTTCCACGTGTCTTGACATGCAAAGTATCCCTGCAACGTTTGGTGAAGATCTGAGTATGTCGTTTTTGACCTTATCTGGAACCTCCCATCTGAAAATTTGAAAATTCTTAAAAAATTCGTCCAAAATCTTGATGTCTCCAATCTCTTGTTTTGTACGTTTTTTCCACGTGTCTTGACATCCAATGTATCCCTGCAAAGTTTGGTGAAGATCTGAGTATGTAGTTTTTGACCTTATATGGAACCTCCTTTCTGAAAATTTGAAAATTCTTAAAAAATTCGTCCAAAATCTTGATGACCCCAATCTCTTGTTTTGTACGTTTTTTCCACGTGTCTTGACATGCAAAGTATCCCTGCAACGTTTGGTGAAGATCTGAGTATGTAGTTTTTGACCTTATCTGGAACATCCTATCTGAAAATTTGAAAATTCTTAAAAAATTCGTCCAAAATCTTGATGTCTCCAATCTCTTGTTTTGTACGTTTTTTCCACGTGTCTTGACATCCAATGTATCCCTGCAAAGTCTGGTGAAGATCTGAGTATGTAGTTTTTGACCTTATCTGGAACCTCCTATCTGAAAATTTGAAAATTGTTAAAAAATTCGTCCAAAATCTTGATGTCTCCAATCTCTTGTTTTGTACGTTTTTCCCACGTGTCTTGACATCCAATGTATCCCGGCAAAGTTTGGTGAAGATCTGAGTATGTAGTTTTTGACCTTATCTGGAACCTCATTTCTGAAAATTTGAAAATTCCTCAAAAATTCGTCCAAAACCTTGATGTCTCCAATCTCTTGTTTTGTACGTTTTTTCCACGTGTCTTGACATCCAATGTATCCCTGCAAAGTTTGGTGAAGATCTGAGTATGTAGTTTTTGACCTTATCTGGAACCTCCTATCTGAAAATTTGAAAATTCTTAAAAAATTCGACCAAAATCTTGATGTCCCAATCCTATGTTTTGTATGTTTTTTCCACGTGTCTTGACATCCAATGTATCCATGCAAAGTTTGGTGAAGATCTGAGTATGTCGGTTTTGACCTTATCTGGAACATCCTTTCTGAAAATTTGAAAATTCTTAAAAAATTCGTCGAAAAACTTGATGTCTCCAATCTCTTGTTTTGTACGTTTTTTCCACGTGTCTTGACATGCAGAGTATCCCTGCAAAGTTTGGTGAAGATCTGAGTATGTCGTTTTTGACCTTATCTGGAACCTCCCATCTGAAAATTTGAAAATTCTTAAAAAATTCGTCGAAAATCTTGATGTCTCCAATCTCTTGTTTTGTACGTTTTTTCCACGTGTCTTGACATGCAAAGTATCCCTGCAACGTTTGGTGAAGATCTGAGTATGTAGTTTTTGACCTTATCTGGAACCTCATTTCTGAAAATTTGAAAATTCCTCAAAAATTCGTCCAAAATCTTGATGTCTCCAATCTCTTGTTTTGTACGTTTTTTCCACGTGTCTTGACATCCAATGTATCCCTGCAAAGTTTGGTGAAGATCTGAGTATGTAGTTTTTGACCTTATCTGGAACCTCCTATCTGAAAATTTGAAAATTCTTAAAAAATTCGTCCAAAATCTTGATGTCTCCAATCTCTTGTTTTGTACGTTTTTTCCACGTGTCTTCACATCCAATGTATCCCTGCAAAGTTTGGTGAAGATCTGAGTATGTAGTTTTTGACCTTATATGGAACCTCCTTTCTGAAAATTTGAAAATTCTTAAAAAATTCGTCCAAAATCTTGATGTCACCAATCCTATGTTTTGTATGTTTTTTCCACGTGTCTTGACATCCAATGTATCCATGCAAAGTTTGGTGAAGATCTGAGTATGTCGTTTTTGACCTTATCTGGAACCTCCCATCTGAAAATTTGAAAATTCTTAAAAAATTCGTCCAAAATCTTGATGTCTCCAATCTCTTGTTTTGTACGTTTTTTCCACGTGTCTTGACATCCAATGTATCCCTGCAAAGTTTGGTGAAGATCTGAGTATGTAGTTTTTGACCTTATCTGGAACCTCCCATCTGAAAATTTGAAAATTCTTAAAAAATTCGTCCAAAATCTTGATGTCACCAATCCTATGTTTTGTATGTTTTTTCCACGTGTCTTGACATCCAATGTATCCATGCAAAGTTTGGTGAAGATCTGAGTATGTAGTTTTTGACCTTATCTGGAACCTCCTATCTGAAAATTTGAAAATTCTTAAAAAATTCGTCCAAAATCTTGATGTCTCCAATCTCTTGTTTTGTACGTTTTTTCCACGTGTCTCGACCTCCAATGTATCCCTGCAAAGTTTGGTGAAGATCTGAGTATGTCGTTTTTGACTTTATATGGAACCTCCTTTCTGAAAATTTGAAAATTCTTAAAAAATTCGTCCAAAATCTTGATGTCACCAATCCTATGTTTTGTATGTTTTTTCCACGTGTCTTGACATCCAATGTATCCATGCAAAGTTTGGTGAAGATCTGAGTATGTCGTTTTTGACCTTATCTGGAACCTCCCATCTGAAAATTTGAAAATTCTCAAAAAATTCGTCCAAAATCTTGATGTCTCCAATCTCTTGTTTTGTACGTTTTTTCCACGTGTCTTGACATCCAATGTATCCATGCAAAGTTTGGTGACGATCTGAGTATGTCGTTTTTTACCTTATCTGGAACCTCCCATCTGAAAATTTGAAAATTCTTAAAAAATTCGTTGAAAATCTTGATGTCTCCAATCTCTTGTTTTGTACGTTTTTTCCACGTGTCTTGACATGCAAAGTATCCCTGCAACGTTTGGTGAAGATCTGAGTATGTAGTTTTTGATCTTATCTGGAACCTCCTATCTGAAAATTTGAAAATTCTTCAAAAATTCGTCGAAAATCTTGATGTCTCCAATCTCTTGTTTTGTACGTTTTTTCCACGTGTCTTGACATCCAATGTATCCGTGCAATGTTTGGTGGAGATCTGAGTATGTAGTTTTTGACCTTATCTGGAACCTCCTATCTGAAAATTTGAAAATTCTTCAAAAATTCGTCCAAAATCTTGATGTCTCCAATCTCTTGTTTTGTACGTTTTTTCCACGTGTCTCGACCTCCAATGTATCCCTGCAAAGTTTGGTGAAGATCTGAGTATGTCGTTTTTGACCTTATCTGTAACATCCTTTCTGAAAATTTGAAAATTCTTAAAAAATTCGTCCAAAATCTTGATGTCTCCAATCTCTTGTTTTGTACGTTTTTTCCACGTGTCTTGACATCCAATGTATCCCTGCAAAGTTTGGTGAAGATCTGAGTATGTAGTTTTTGACCTTATATGGAACCTCCTTTCTGAAAATTTGAAAATTCTCAAAAAATTCGTCCATAATCTTGATGTCTCCAATCTCTTGTTTTGTACGTTTTTTCCCCGTGTCTTGACATCCAATGTATCCCTGCAAAGTTTGGTGAAGATCTGAGTATGTAGTTTTTGACCTTATATGGAACCTCCTTTCTGAAAATTTGAAAATTCTTAAAAAATTCGTCAAAAATCTTGATGTCACCAATCCTATGTTTTGTATGTTTTTTCCACGTGTCTTGACATCCAATGTATCCATGCAAAGTTTGGTGAAGATCTGAGTATGTCGTTTTTGACCTTATCTGGAACCTCCCATCTGAAAATTTGAAAATTCTTAAAAAATTCGTCCAAAATCTTGATGTCTCCAATCTCTTGTTTTGTACGTTTTTTCCACGTGTCTTGACATCCAATGTATCCCTGCAAAGTTTGGTGAAGATCTGAGTATGTAGTTTTTGACCTTATCTGGAACCTCCCATCTGAAAATTTGAAAATTCCTAAAAAATCCGTCCAAAATCTTGATGACCCCAATCACTTGTTTTGTACGTTTTTTCCACGTGTCTTGACATTCAATGTATCCCTGCAAAGTTTGGTGAAGATCTGAGTATGTAGTTTTTGACCTTATATGGAACCTCCTTTCTGAAAATTTGAAAATTCTTAAAAAATTCGTCCAAAATCTTGATGTCTCCAATCTCTTGTTTTCTACGTTTTTTCCACGTGTCTTGACATCCAATGTATCCCTGCAAAGTTTGGTGAAGATCTGAGTATGTAGTTTTTGACCTTATCTGGAACCTCCCATCTGAAAATTTGAAAATTCCTAAAAAATCCGTCCAAAATCTTGATGACCCCAATCTCTTGTTTTGTACGTTTTTTCCACGTGTCTTGACATTCAATGTATCCCTGCAAAGTTTGGTGAAGATCTGAGTATGTAGTTCTTGACCTTATATGGAACCTCCTATCTGAAAATTTGAAAATTCTTAAAAAATTTGACCAAAATCTTGATGTCCCCAATCCTATGTTTTGTATGTTTTTTCCACGTGTCTTGACATTCAATGTATCCCTGCAGAGTTTGGTGAAGATCTGAGTATGTCGTTTTTGACCTTATCTGGAACATCCTTTCTGAAAATTTGAAAATTCTTAAAAAATTCGTCGAAAATCTTGATGTCTCCAATCTCTTGTTTTGTACGTTTTTTCCACGTGTCTTGACATCCAATGTATCCCTGCAAAGTTTGGTGAAGATCTGAGTATGTAGTTTTTGACCTTATCTGGAACCTCCTATCTGAAAATTTGAAAATTGTTAAAAAATTCATCCAAAATCTTGATGTCTCCAATCTCTTGTTTTGAACGTTTTTCCCACGTGTCTTGACATCAAATGTATTCCTGCAAAGTTTGGTGAAGATCTGAGTATGTAGTTTTTGACCTTATCTGGAACCTCATTTCTGAAAATTTGAAAATTCCTCAAAAATTCGTCCAAAATCTTGATGTCTCCAATCTCTTGTTTTGTACGTTTTTTCCACGTGTCTTGACATCTAATGTATCCCTGCAAAGTTTGGTGAAGATCTGAGTATGTAGTTTTTGACCTTATCTGGAACCTCCAATCTGAATATTTGAAAATTCTTAAAAAATTCGTCCAAAATCTTGATGTCTCCAATCTCTTGTTTTGTACGTTTTTTCCACGTGTCTTGACATGCAAAGTATCCCTGCAACGTTTGGTGAAGATCTGAGTATGTAGTTTTTGACATTATTATGGAACCTCCTTTCTGAAAATTTGAAAATTCTTAAAAAATTCGTCCAAAATCTTGATGTCCCCAATCCTATGTTTTGTATGTTTTTTCCACGTGTCTTGACATCCAATGTATCCATGCAAAGTTTGGTGAAGATCTGAGTATGTCGTTTTTGACCTTATCTAGAACCACCCATCTGAAAATTTGAAAATTTTGAAAAAATTCTTCCAAAATCTTGATGTCTCCAATCTCTTGTTTTGTACGTTTTTTCCACGTGTCTTGACATCCAATGTATCCCTGCAATGTTTGGTGAAGATCTGAGTATGTAGTTTTTGATCTTATATGGAACCTCCTTTCTAAAAATTTGAAAATTCTTAAAAAATTCGTCCAAAATCTTGATGTCCCCAATCTCTTGTTTCGTACGTTTTTTCCACGTGTCTTGACATGCAAAGTATCCCTGCAACGTTTGGTGAAGATCTGAGTATGTCGTTTTTGACCTTATCTGGAACCTCCCATCTGAAAATTTGAAAATTCTTAAAAAATTCGTCCAAAATCTTGATGTCTCCAATCTCTTGTTTTGTACGTTTTTTCCACGTGTCTTGACATCCAATGTATCCCTGCAAAGTTTGGTGAAGATCTGAGTATGTAGTTTTTGACCTTATATGGAACCTCCTTTCTGAAAATTTGAAAATTCTTAAAAAATTCGTCCAAAATCTTGATGACCCCAATCTCTTGTTTTGTACGTTTTTTCCACGTGTCTTGACATGCAAAGTATCCCTGCAACGTTTGGTGAAGATCTGAGTATGTAGTTTTTGACCTTATCTGGAACATCCTATCTGAAAATTTGAAAATTCTTAAAAAATTCGTCCAAAATCTTGATGTCTCCAATCTCTTGTTTTGTACGTTTTTTCCACGTGTCTTGACATCCAATGTATCCCTGCAAAGTCTGGTGAAGATCTGAGTATGTAGTTTTTGACCTTATCTGGAACCTCCTATCTGAAAATTTGAAAATTGTTAAAAAATTCGTCCAAAATCTTGATGTCTCCAATCTCTTGTTTTGTACGTTTTTCCCACGTGTCTTGACATCCAATGTATCCCGGCAAAGTTTGGTGAAGATCTGAGTATGTAGTTTTTGACCTTATCTGGAACCTCATTTCTGAAAATTTGAAAATTCCTCAAAAATTCGTCCAAAACCTTGATGTCTCCAATCTCTTGTTTTGTACGTTTTTTCCACGTGTCTTGACATCCAATGTATCCCTGCAAAGTTTGGTGAAGATCTGAGTATGTAGTTTTTGACCTTATCTGGAACCTCCTATCTGAAAATTTGAAAATTCTTAAAAAATTCGACCAAAATCTTGATGTCCCCAATCCTATGTTTTGTATGTTTTTTCCACGTGTCTTGACATCCAATGTATCCATGCAAAGTTTGGTGAAGATCTGAGTATGTCGGTTTTGACCTTATCTGGAACATCCTTTCTGAAAATTTGAAAATTCTTAAAAAATTCGTCGAAAATCTTGATGTCTCCAATCTCTTGTTTTGTACGTTTTTTCCACGTGTCTTGACATGCAGAGTATCCCTGCAAAGTTTGGTGAAGATCTGAGTATGTCGTTTTTGACCTTATCTGGAACCTCCCATCTGAAAATTTGAAAATTCTTAAAAAATTCGTCGAAAATCTTGATGTCTCCAATCTCTTGTTTTGTACGTTTTTTCCACGTGTCTTGACATGCAAAGTATCCCTGCAACGTTTGGTGAAGATCTGAGTATGTAGTTTTTGACCTTATCTGGAACCTCATTTCTGAAAATTTGAAAATTCCTCAAAAATTCGTCCAAAATCTTGATGTCTCCAATCTCTTGTTTTGTACGTTTTTTCCACGTGTCTTGACATCCAATGTATCCCTGCAAAGTTTGGTGAAGATCTGAGTATGTAGTTTTTGACCTTATCTGGAACCTCCTATCTGAAAATTTGAAAATTCTTAAAAAATTCGTCCAAAATCTTGATGTCTCCAATCTCTTGTTTTGTACGTTTTTTCCACGTGTCTTCACATCCAATGTATCCCTGCAAAGTTTGGTGAAGATCTGAGTATGTAGTTTTTGACCTTATATGGAACCTCCTTTCTGAAAATTTGAAAATTCTTAAAAAATTCGTCCAAAATCTTGATGTCACCAATCCTATGTTTTGTATGTTTTTTCCACGTGTCTTGACATCCAATGTATCCATGCAAAGTTTGGTGAAGATCTGAGTATGTCGTTTTTGACCTTATCTGGAACCTCCCATCTGAAAATTTGAAAATTCTTAAAAAATTCGTCCAAAATCTTGATGTCTCCAATCTCTTGTTTTGTACGTTTTTTCCACGTGTCTTGACATCCAATGTATCCCTGCAAAGTTTGGTGAAGATCTGAGTATGTAGTTTTTGACCTTATCTGGAACCTCCCATCTGAAAATTTGAAAATTCTTAAAAAATTCGTCCAAAATCTTGATGTCACCAATCCTATGTTTTGTATGTTTTTTCCACGTGTCTTGACATCCAATGTATCCATGCAAAGTTTGGTGAAGATCTGAGTATGTAGTTTTTGACCTTATCTGGAACCTCCTATCTGAAAATTTGAAAATTCTTAAAAAATTCGTCCAAAATCTTGATGTCTCCAATCTCTTGTTTTGTACGTTTTTTCCACGTGTCTCGACCTCCAATGTATCCCTGCAAAGTTTGGTGAAGATCTGAGTATGTCGTTTTTGACTTTATATGGAACCTCCTTTCTGAAAATTTGAAAATTCTTAAAAAATTCGTCCAAAATCTTGATGTCACCAATCCTATGTTTTGTATGTTTTTTCCACGTGTCTTGACATCCAATGTATCCATGCAAAGTTTGGTGAAGATCTGAGTATGTCGTTTTTGACCTTATCTGGAACCTCCCATCTGAAAATTTGAAAATTCTCAAAAAATTCGTCCAAAATCTTGATGTCTCCAATCTCTTGTTTTGTACGTTTTTTCCACGTGTCTTGACATCCAATGTATCCATGCAAAGTTTGGTGACGATCTGAGTATGTCGTTTTTTACCTTATCTGGAACCTCCCATCTGAAAATTTGAAAATTCTTAAAAAATTCGTTGAAAATCTTGATGTCTCCAATCTCTTGTTTTGTACGTTTTTTCCACGTGTCTTGACATGCAAAGTATCCCTGCAACGTTTGGTGAAGATCTGAGTATGTAGTTTTTGATCTTATCTGGAACCTCCTATCTGAAAATTTGAAAAGTCTTCAAAAATTCGTCGAAAATCTTGATGTCTCCAATCTCTTGTTTTGTACGTTTTTTCCACGTGTCTTGACATCCAATGTATCCGTGCAATGTTTGGTGGAGATCTGAGTATGTAGTTTTTGACCTTATCTGGAACCTCCTATCTGAAAATTTGAAAATTCTTCAAAAATTCGTCCAAAATCTTGATGTCTCCAATCTCTTGTTTTGTACGTTTTTTCCACGTGTCTCGACCTCCAATGTATCCCTGCAAAGTTTGGTGAAGATCTGAGTATGTCGTTTTTGACCTTATCTGTAACATCCTTTCTGAAAATTTGAAAATTCTTAAAAAATTCGTCCAAAATCTTGATGTCTCCAATCTCTTGTTTTGTACGTTTTTTCCACGTGTCTTGACATCCAATGTATCCCTGCAAAGTTTGGTGAAGATCTGAGTATGTAGTTTTTGACCTTATATGGAACCTCCTTTCTGAAAATTTGAAAATTCTCAAAAAATTCGTCCATAATCTTGATGTCTCCAATCTCTTGTTTTGTACGTTTTTTCCCCGTGTCTTGACATCCAATGTATCCCTGCAAAGTTTGGTGAAGATCTGAGTATGTAGTTTTTGACCTTATATGGAACCTCCTTTCTGAAAATTTGAAAATTCTTAAAAAATTCGTCAAAAATCTTGATGTCACCAATCCTATGTTTTGTATGTTTTTTCCACGTGTCTTGACATCCAATGTATCCATGCAAAGTTTGGTGAAGATCTGAGTATGTCGTTTTTGACCTTATCTGGAACCTCCCATCTGAAAATTTGAAAATTCTTAAAAAATTCGTCCAAAATCTTGATGTCTCCAATCTCTTGTTTTGTACGTTTTTTCCACGTGTCTTGACATCCAATGTATCCCTGCAAAGTTTGGTGAAGATCTGAGTATGTAGTTTTTGACCTTATCTGGAACCTCCCATCTGAAAATTTGAAAATTCCTAAAAAATCCGTCCAAAATCTTGATGACCCCAATCTCTTGTTTTGTACGTTTTTTCCACGTGTCTTGACATTCAATGTATCCCTGCAAAGTTTGGTGAAGATCTGAGTATGTAGTTTTTGACCTTATATGGAACCTCCTTTCTGAAAATTTGAAAATTCTTAAAAAATTCGTCCAAAATCTTGATGTCTCCAATCTCTTGTTTTGTACGTTTTTTCCACGTGTCTTGACATTCAATGTATCCCTGCAATGTTTGGTGAAGATCTGAGTATGTCGTTTTTGACCTTATCTGGAACATCCTTTCTGAAAATTTGAAAATTGCTAAAAAATTCGTCGAAAATCTTGATGTCTCCAATCTCTTGTTTTGTACGTTTTTTCCACGTGTCTTGACATCCAATGTATCCCTGCAAAGTTTGGTGAAGATCTGAGTATGTAGTTTTTGACTTTATATGGAACCTCCTTTCTGAAAATTTGAAAATTCTCAAAAAAATCGTCCATAATCTTGATGTCTCCAATCTCTTGTTTTGTACGTTTTTTCCACGTGTCTTGACATCCAATGTATCCCTGCAAAGTTTGGTGAAGATCTGAGTATGTAGTTTTTGACTTTATATGGAACCTCCTTTCTGAAAATTTGAAAATTCTTAAAAAATTCGTCCAAAATCTTGATGTCACCAATCCTATGTTTTGTATGTTTTTTCCACGTGTCTTGACATCCAATGTATCCATGCAAAGTTTGGTGAAGATCTGAGTATGTCGTTTTTGACCTTATCTGGAACCTCCCATCTGAAAATTTGAAAATTCTCAAAAAATTCGTCCAAAATCTTGATGTCTCCAATCTCTTGTTTTGTACGTTTTTTCCACGTGTCTTGACATCCAATGTATCCATGCAAAGTTTGGTGACGATCTGAGTATGTCGTTTTTGACCTTATCTGGAACCTCCCATCTAAAAATTTGAAAATTCTTCAAAAATTCGTCGAAAATCTTGATGTCTCCAATCTCTTGTTTTGTACGTTTTTTCCACGTGTCTTGACATCCAATGTATCCGTGCAATGTTTGGTGGAGATCTGAGTATGTAGTTTTTGACCTTATCCGGAACCTCCTATCTGAAAATTTGAAAATTCTTCAAAAATTCGTCCAAAATCTTGATGTCTCCAATCTCTTGTTTTGTACGTTTTTTCCACGTGTCTCGACCTCCAATGTATCCCTGCAAAGTTTGGTGAAGATCTGAGTATGTCGTTTTTGACCTTATCTGTAACATCCTTTCTGAAAATTTGAAAATTCTTAAAAAATTCGTCCAAAATCTTGATGTCTCCAATCTCTTGTTTTGTACGTTTTTTCCACGTGTCTTGACATCCAATGTATCCCTGCAAAGTTTGGTGAAGATCTGAGTATGTAGTTTTTGACCTTATATGGAACCTCCTTTCTGAAAATTTGAAAATTCTTAAAAAATTCGTCCAAAATCTTGATGTCACTAATCCTATGTTTTGTATGTTTTTTCCACGTGTCTTGACATCCAATGTATCCATGCAAAGTTTGGTGAAGATCTGAGTATGTCGTTTTTGACCTTATCTGGAACCTCCCATCTGAAAATTTGAAAATTCTTAAAAAATTCGTCCAAAATCTTGATGTCTCCAATCTCTTGTTTTGTACGTTTTTTCCACGTGTCTTGACATCCAATGTATCCCTGCAAAGTTCGGTGAAGATCTGAGTATGTAGTTTTTGACCTTATCTGGAACCTCCCATCTGAAAATTTGAAAATTCCTAAAAAATCCGTCCAAAATCTTGATGACCCCAATCTCTTGTTTTGTACGTTTTTTCCACGTGTCTTGACATTCAATGTATCCCTGCAAAGTTTGGTGAAGATCTGAGTATGTAGTTTTTGACCTTATATGGAACCTCCTTTCTGAAAATTTGAAAATTCTTAAAAAATTCGTTAAAAATCTTGATGTCTCCAATCTCTTGTTTTGTACGTTTTTTCCACGTGTCTTGACATCCAATGTATCCCTGCAAAGTTTGGTGAAGATCTGAGTATGTAGTTTTTGACCTTATATGGAACCTCCTATCTGAAAATTTGAAAATTCTTAAAAAATTTGACCAAAATCTTGATGTCCCCAATCCTATGTTTTGTATGTTTTTTCCACGTGTCTTGACATTCAATGTATCCCTGCAGAGTTTGGTGAAGATCTGAGTATGTCGTTTTTGACCTTATCTCGAACATCCTTTCTGAAAATTTGAAAATTCTTAAAAAATTCGTCCAAAATCTTGATGTCTCCAATCTCTTGTTTTGTACGTTTTTTCCACGTGTCTTGACATCCAATGTATCCCTGCAAAGTTTGGTGAAGATCTGAGTATGTAGTTTTTGACCTTATCTGGAACCTCCTATCTGAAAATTTGAAAATTGTTAAAAAATTCATCCAAAATCTTGATGTCTCCAATCTCTTGTTTTGAACGTTTTTCCCACGTGTCTTGACATCCAATGTATTCCTGCAAAGTTTGGTGAAGATCTGAGTATGTAGTTTTTGACCTTATCTGGAACCTCATTTCTGAAAATTTGAAAATTCCTCAAAAATTCGTCCAAAATCTTGATGTCTCCAATCTCTTGTTTTGTACGTTTTTTCCACGTGTCTTGACATCTAATGTATCCCTGCAAAGTTTGGTGAAGATCTGAGTATGTAGTTTTTGACCTTATCTGGAACCTCCAATCTGAATATTTGAAAATTCTTAAAAAATTCGTCCAAAATCTTGATGTCTCCAATCTCTTGTTTTGTACGTTTTTTCCACGTGTCTTGACATGCAAAGTATCCCTGCAACGTTTGGTGAAGATCTGAGTATGTAGTTTTTGACATTATTATGGAACCTCCTTTCTGAAAATTTGAAAATTCTTAAAAAATTCGTCCAAAATCTTGATGTCCCCAATCCTATGTTTTGTATGTTTTTTCCACGTGTCTTGACATCCAATGTATCCATGCAAAGTTTGGTGAAGATCTGAGTATGTCGTTTTTGACCTTATCTAGAACCACCCATCTGAAAATTTGAAAATTTTGAAAAAATTCTTCCAAAATCTTGATGTCTCCAATCTCTTGTTTTGTACGTTTTTTCCACGTGTCTTGACATTAAATGTATCCCTGCAATGTTTGGTGAAGATCTGAGTATGTAGTTTTTGATCTTATATGGAACCTCCTTTCTAAAAATTTGAAAATTCTTAAAAAATTCGTCCAAAATCTTGATGTCCCCAATCTCTTGTTTCGTACGTTTTTTCCACGTGTCTTGACATGCAAAGTATCCCTGCAACGTTTGGTGAAGATCTGAGTATATCGTTTTTGACCTTATCTGGAACCTCCCATCTGAAAATTTGAAAATTCTTAAAAAATTCGTCCAAAATCTTGATGTCTCCAATCTCTTGTTTTGTACGTTTTTTCCACGTGTCTTTACATCCAATGTATCCCTGCAAAGTTTGGTGAAGATCTGAGTATGTAGTTTTTGACCTTATATGGAACCTCCTTTCTGAAAATTTGAAAATTCTTAAAAAATTCGTCCAAAATCTTGATGACCCCAATCTCTTGTTTTGTACGTTTTTTCCACGTGTCTTGACATGCAAAGTATCCCTGCAACGTTTGGTGAAGATCTGAGTATGTAGTTTTTGACCTTATCTGGAACATCCTATCTGAAAATTTGAAAATTCTTAAAAAATTCGTCCAAAATCTTGATGTCTCCAATCTCTTGTTTTGTACGTTTTTTCCACGTGTCTTGACATCCAATGTATCCCTGCAAAGTCTGGTGAAGATCTGAGTATGTAGTTTTTGACCTTATCTGGAACCTCCTATCTGAAAATTTGAAAATTGTTAAAAAATTCGTCCAAAATCTTGATGTCTCCAATCTCTTGTTTTGTACGTTTTTCCCACGTGTCTTGACATCCAATGTATCCCGGCAAAGTTTGGTGAAGATCTGAGTATGTAGTTTTTGACCTTATCTGGAACCTCTTTTCTGAAAATTTGAAAATTCCTCAAAAATTCGTCCAAAACCTTGATGTCTCCAATCTCTTGTTTTGTACGTTTTTTCCACGTGTCTTGACATCCAATGTATCCCTGCAAAGTTTGGTGAAGATCTGAGTATGTAGTTTTTGACCTTATCTGGAACCTCCTATCTGAAAATTTGAAAATTCTTAAAAAATTCGACCAAAATCTTGATGTCCCCAATCCTATGTTTTGTATGTTTTTTCCACGTGTCTTGACATCCAATGTATCCATGCAAAGTTTGGTGAAGATCTGAGTATGTCGGTTTTGACCTTATCTGGAACATCCTTTCTGAAAATTTGAAAATTCTTAAAAAATTCGTCGAAAATCTTGATGTCTCCAATCTCTTGTTTTGTACGTTTTTTCCACGTGTCTTGACATGCAGAGTATCCCTGCAAAGTTTGGTGAAGATCTGAGTATGTCGTTTTTGACCTTATCTGGAACCTCCCATCTGAAAATTTGAAAATTCTTAAAAAATTCGTCGAAAATCTTGATGCCTCCAATCTCTTGTTTTGTACGTTTTTTCCACGTGTCTTGACATGCAAAGTATCCCTGCAACGTTTGGTGAAGATCTGAGTATGTAGTTTTTGACCTTATCTGGAACCTCATTTCTGAAAATTTGAAAATTCCTCAAAAATTCGTCCAAAATCTTGATGTCTCCAATCTCTTGTTTTGTACGTTTTTTCCACGTGTCTTGACATCCAATGTATCCCTGCAAAGTTTGGTGAAGATCTGAGTATGTAGTTTTTGACCTTATCTGGAACCTCCTATCTGAAAATTTGAAAATTCTTAAAAAATTCGTCCAAAATCTTGATGTCTCCAATCTCTTGTTTTGTACGTTTTTTCCACGTGTCTTCACATCCAATGTATCCCTGCAAAGTTTGGTGAAGATCTGAGTATGTAGTTTTTGACCTTATATGGAACCTCCTTTCTGAAAATTTGAAAATTCTTAAAAAATTCGTCCAAAATCTTGATGTCACCAATCCTATGTTTTGTATGTTTTTTCCACGTGTCTTGACATCCAATGTATCCATGCAAAGTTTGGTGAAGATCTGAGTATGTCGTTTTTGACCTTATCTGGAACCTCCCATCTGAAAATTTGAAAATTCTTAAAAAATTCGTCCAAAATCTTGATGTCTCCAATCTCTTGTTTTGTACGTTTTTTCCACGTGTCTTGACATCCAATGTATCCCTGCAAAGTTTGGTGAAGATCTGAGTATGTAGTTTTTGACCTTATCTGGAACCTCCTTTCTGAAAATTTGAAAATTCTTAAAAAATTCGTCCAAAATCTTGATGTCACCAATCCTATGTTTTGTATGTTTTTTCCACGTGTCTTGACATCCAATGTATCCATGCAAAGTTTGGTGAAGATCTGAGTATGTAGTTTTTGACCTTATCTGGAACCTCCTATCTGAAAATTTGAAAATTCTTAAAAAATTCGTCCAAAATCTTGATGTCTCCAATCTCTTGTTTTGTACGTTTTTTCCACGTGTCTCGACCTCCAATGTATCCCTGCAAAGTTTGGTGAAGATCTGAGTATGTCGTTTTTGACCTTATCTGGAACATCCTTTCTGAAAATTTGAAAATTGCTAAAAAATTCGTCGAAAATCTTGATGTCTCCAATCTCTTGTTTTGTACGTTTTTTCCACGTGTCTTGACATCCAATGTATCCCTGCAAAGTTTGGTGAAGATCTGAGTATGTAGTTTTTGACTTTATATGGAACCTCCTTTCTGAAAATTTGAAAATTCTCAAAAAAATCGTCCATAATCTTGATGTCTCCAATCTCTTGTTTTGTACGTTTTTTCCACGTGTCTTGACATCCAATGTATCCCTGCAAAGTTTGGTGAAGATCTGAGTATGTAGTTTTTGACTTTATATGGAACCTCCTTTCTGAAAATTTGAAAATTCTTAAAAAATTCGTCCAAAATCTTGATGTCACCAATCCTATGTTTTGTATGTTTTTTCCACGTGTCTTGACATCCAATGTATCCATGCAAAGTTTGGTGAAGATCTGAGTATGTCGTTTTTGACCTTATCTGGAACCTCCCATCTGAAAATTTGAAAATTCTCAAAAAATTCGTCCAAAATCTTGATGTCTCCAATCTCTTGTTTTGTACGTTTTTTCCACGTGTCTTGACATCCAATGTATCCATGCAAAGTTTGGTGACGATCTGAGTATGTCGTTTTTTACCTTATCTGGAACCTCCCATCTGAAAATTTGAAAATTCTTAAAAAATTCGTTGAAAATCTTGATGTCTCCAATCTCTTGTTTTGTACGTTTTTTCCACGTGTCTTGACATGCAAAGTATCCCTGCAACGTTTGGTGAAGATCTGAGTATGTAGTTTTTGATCTTATCTGGAACCTCCTATCTGAAAATTTGAAAATTCTTCAAAAATTCGTCGAAAATCTTGATGTCTCCAATCTCTTGTTTTGTACGTTTTTTCCACGTGTCTTGACATCCAATGTATCCGTGCAATGTTTGGTGGAGATCTGAGTATGTAGTTTTTGACCTTATCTGGAACCTCCTATCTGAAAATTTGAAAATTCTTCAAAAATTCGTCCAAAATCTTGATGTCTCCAATCTCTTGTTTTGTACGTTTTTTCCACGTGTCTCGACCTCCAATGTATCCCTGCAAAGTTTGGTGAAGATCTGAGTATGTCGTTTTTGACCTTATCTGTAACATCCTTTCTGAAAATTTGAAAATTCTTAAAAAATTCGTCCAAAATCTTGATGTCTCCAATCTCTTGTTTTGTACGTTTTTTCCCCGTGTCTTGACATCCAATGTATCCCTGCAAAGTTTGGTGAAGATCTGAGTATGTAGTTTTTGACCTTATATGGAACCTCCTTTCTGAAAATTTGAAAATTCTCAAAAAATTCGTCCATAATCTTGATGTCTCCAATCTCTTGTTTTGTACGTTTTTTCCCCGTGTCTTGACATCCAATGTATCCCTGCAAAGTTTGGTGAAGATCTGAGTATGTAGTTTTTGACCTTATATGGAACCTCCTTTCTGAAAATTTGAAAATTCTTAAAAAATTCGTCAAAAATCTTGATGTCACCAGTCCTATGTTTTGTATGTTTTTTCCACGTGTCTTGACATCCAATGTATCCATGCAAAGTTTGGTGAAGATCTGAGTATGTCGTTTTTGACCTTATCTGGAACCTCCCATCTGAAAATTTGAAAATTCTTAAAAAATTCGTCCAAAATCTTGATGTCTCCAATCTCTTGTTTTGTACGTTTTTTCCACGTGTCTTGACATCCAATGTATCCCTGCAAAGTTTGGTGAAGATCTGAGTATGTAGTTTTTGACCTTATCTGGAACCTCCCATCTGAAAATTTGAAAATTCCTAAAAAATCCGTCCAAAATCTTGATGACCCCAATCTCTTGTTTTGTACGTTTTTTCCACGTGTCTTGACATTCAATGTATCCCTGCAAAGTTTGGTGAAGATCTGAGTATGTAGTTTTTGACCTTATATGGAACCTCCTTTCTGAAAATTTGAAAATTCTTAAAAAATTCGTCCAAAATCTTGATGTCTCCAATCTCTTGTTTTGTACGTTTTTTCCACGTGTCTTGACATCCAATGTATCCCTGCAAAGTTTGGTGAAGATCTGAGTATGTAGTTTTTGACCTTATATGGAACCTCCTATCTGAAAATTTGAAAATTCTTAAAAAATTTGACCAAAATCTTGATGTCCCCAATCCTATGTTTTGTATGTTTTTTCCACGTGTCTTGACATTCAATGTATCCCTGCAGAGTTTGGTGAAGATCTGAGTATGTCGTTTTTGACCTTATCTGGAACATCCTTTCTGAAAATTTGAAAATTCTTAAAAAATTCGTCGAAAATCTTGATGTCTCCAATCTCTTGTTTTGTACGTTTTTTCCACGTGTCTTGACATCCAATGTATCCCTGCAAAGTTTGGTGAAGATCTGAGTATGTAGTTTTTGACCTTATCTGGAACCTCCTATCTGAAAATTTGAAAATTGTTAAAAAATTCATCCAAAATCTTGATGTCTCCAATCTCTTGTTTTGAACGTTTTTCCCACGTGTCTTGACATCCAATGTATTCCTGCAAAGTTTGGTGAAGATCTGAGTATGTAGTTTTTGACCTTATCTGGAACCTCATTTCTGAAAATTTGAAAATTCCTCAAAAATTCGTCCAAAATCTTGATGTCTCCAATCTCTTGTTTTGTACGTTTTTTCCACGTGTCTTGACATCTAATGTATCCCAGCAAAGTTTGGTGAAGATCTGAGTATGTAGTTTTTGACCTTATCTGGAACCTCCAATCTGAATATTTGAAAATTCTTAAAAAATTCGTCCAAAATCTTGATGTCTCCAATCTCTTGTTTTGTACGTTTTTTCCACGTGTCTTGACATGCAAAGTATCCCTGCAACGTTTGGTGAAGATCTGAGTATGTAGTTTTTGACATTATATGGAACCTCCTTTCTGAAAATTTGAAAATTCTTAAAAAATTCGTCCAAAATCTTGATGTCCCCAATCCTATGTTTTGTATGTTTTTTCCACGTGTCTTGACATCCAATGTATCCATGCAAAGTTTGGTGAAGATCTGAGTATGTCGTTTTTGACCTTATCTAGAACCACCCATCTGAAAATTTGAAAATTTTGAAAAAATTCGTCCAAAATCTTGATGTCTCCAATCTCTTGTTTTGTACGTTTTTTCCACGTGTCTTGACATCCAATGTATCCCTGCAATGTTTGGTGAAGATCTGAGTATGTAGTTTTTGATCTTATATGGAACCTCCTTTCTAAAAATTTGAAAATTCTTAAAAAATTCGTCCAAAATCTTGATGTCCCCAATCTCTTGTTTCGTACGTTTTTTCCACGTGTCTTGACATGCAAAGTATCCCTGCAACGTTTGGTGAAGATCTGAGTATGTCGTTTTTGACCTTATCTGGAACCTCCCATCTGAAAATTTGAAAATTCTTAAAAAATTCGTCCAAAATCTTGATGTCTCCAATCTCTTGTTTTGTACGTTTTTTCCACGTGTCTTGACATCCAATGTATCCCTGCAAAGTTTGGTGAAGATCTGAGTATGTAGTTTTTGACCTTATATGGAACCTCCTTTCTGAAAATTTGAAAATTCTTAAAAAATTCGTCCAAAATCTTGATGACCCCAATCTCTTGTTTTGTACGTTTTTTCCACGTGTCTTGACATGCAAAGTATCCCTGCAACGTTTGGTGAAGATCTGAGTATGTAGTTTTTGACCTTATCTGGAACATCCTATCTGAAAATTTGAAAATTCTTAAAAAATTCGTCCAAAATCTTGATGTCTCCAATCTCTTGTTTTGTACGTTTTTTCCACGTGTCTTGACATCCAATGTATCCCTGCAAAGTCTGGTGAAGATCTGAGTATGTAGTTTTTGACCTTATCTGGAACCTCCTATCTGAAAATTTGAAAATTGTTAAAAAATTCGTCCAAAATCTTGATGTCTCCAATCTCTTGTTTTGTACGTTTTTCCCACGTGTCTTGACATCCAATGTATCCCGGCAAAGTTTGGTGAAGATCTGAGTATGTAGTTTTTGACCTTATCTGGAACCTCATTTCTGAAAATTTGAAAATTCCTCAAAAATTCGTCCAAAACCTTGATGTCTCCAATCTCTTGTTTTGTACGTTTTTTCCACGTGTCTTGACATCCAATGTATCCCTGCAAAGTTTGGTGAAGATCTGAGTATGTAGTTTTTGACCTTATCTGGAACCTCCTATCTGAAAATTTGAAAATTCTTAAAAAATTCGACCAAAATCTTGATGTCCCCAATCCTATGTTTTGTATGTTTTTTCCACGTGTCTTGACATCCAATGTATCCATGCAAAGTTTGGTGAAGATCTGAGTATGTCGGTTTTGACCTTATCTGGAACATCCTTTCTGAAAATTTGAAAATTCTTAAAAAATTCGTCGAAAATCTTGATGTCTCCAATCTCTTGTTTTGTACGTTTTTTCCACGTGTCTTGACATGCAGAGTATCCCTGCAAAGTTTGGTGAAGATCTGAGTATGTCGTTTTTGACCTTATCTGGAACCTCCCATCTGAAAATTTGAAAATTCTTAAAAAATTCGTCGAAAATCTTGATGTCTCCAATCTCTTGTTTTGTACGTTTTTTCCACGTGTCTTGACATGCAAAGTATCCCTGCAACGTTTGGTGAAGATCTGAGTATGTAGTTTTTGACCTTATCTGGAACCTCATTTCTGAAAATTTGAAAATTCCTCAAAAATTCGTCCAAAATCTTGATGTCTCCAATCTCTTGTTTTGTACGTTTTTTCCACGTGTCTTGACATCCAATGTATCCCTGCAAAGTTTGGTGAAGATCTGAGTATGTAGTTTTTGACCTTATCTGGAACCTCCTATCTGAAAATTTGAAAATTCTTAAAAAATTCGTCCAAAATCTTGATGTCTCCAATCTCTTGTTTTGTACGTTTTTTCCACGTGTCTTCACATCCAATGTATCCCTGCAAAGTTTGGTGAAGATCTGAGTATGTAGTTTTTGACCTTATATGGAACCTCCTTTCTGAAAATTTGAAAATTCTTAAAAAATTCGTCCAAAATCTTGATGTCACCAATCCTATGTTTTGTATGTTTTTTCCACGTGTCTTGACATCCAATGTATCCATGCAAAGTTTGGTGAAGATCTGAGTATGTCGTTTTTGACCTTATCTGGAACCTCCCATCTGAAAATTTGAAAATTCTTAAAAAATTCGTCCAAAATCTTGATGTCTCCAATCTCTTGTTTTGTACGTTTTTTTCCACGTGTCTTGACATCCAATGTATCCCTGCAAAGTTTGGTGAAGATCTGAGTATGTAGTTTTTGACCTTATCTGGAACCTCCCATCTGAAAATTTGAAAATTCCTAAAAAATCCGTCCAAAATCTTGATGACACCAATCTCTTGTTTTGTACGTTTTTTCCACGTGTCTTGACATTCAATGTATCCCTGCAAAGTTTGGTGAAGATCTGAGTATGTAGTTTTTGACCTTATATGGAACCTCCTTTCTGAAAATTTGAAAATTCTTAAAAAATTCGTCCAAAATCTTGATGTCTCCAATCTCTTGTTTTGTACGTTTTTTCCACGTGTCTTGACATCCAATGTATCCCTGCAAAGTTTGGTGAAGATCTGAGTATGTAGTTTTTGACCTTATATGGAACCTCATATCTGAAAATTTGAAAATTCTTAAAAAATTTGACCAAAATCTTGATGTCCCCAATCCTATGTTTTGTATGTTTTTTCCACGTGTCTTGACATCCAATGTATCCCTGCAGAGTTTGGTGAAGATCTGAGTATGTCGTTTTTGACCTTATCTGGAACATCCTTTCTGAAAATTTGAAAATTCTTAAAAAATTCGTCCAAAATCTTGATGTCTCCAATCTCTTGTTTTGAACGTTTTTTCCACGTGTCTTGACATCCAATGTATCCCTGCAAAGATTGGTGAAGATCTGAGTATGTAGTTTTTGACCTTATCTGGAACCTCCTATCTGAAAATTTGAAAATTGTTAAAAAATTCGTCCAAAATCTTGATGTCTCCAATCTCTTGTTTTGAACGTTTTTCCCACGTGTCTTGACATCCAATGTATCCCTGCAAAGTTTGGTGAAGATCTGAGTATGTAGTTTTTGACCTTATCTGGAACCTCATTTCTGAAAATTTGAAAATTCCTCAAAAATTCGTCCAAAATCTTGATGTCTCCAATCTCTTGTTTTGTACGTTTTTTCCACGTGTCTTGACATCTAATGTATCCCTGCAAAGTTTGGTGAAGATCTGAGTATGTAGTTTTTGACCTTATCTGGAACCTCCAATCTGAAAATTTGAAAATTCTTAAAAAATTCTTCCAAAATCTTGATGTCTCCAATCTCTTGTTTTGTACGTTTTTTCCACGTGTCTTGACATGCAAAGTATCCCTGCAACGTTTGGTGAAGATCTGAGTATGTAGTTTTTGACCTTATATGGAACCTCCTTTCTGAAAATTTGAAAATTCTTAAAAAATTCGTCCAAAATCTTGATGTCCCCAATCCTATGTTTTGTATGTTTTTTCCACGTGTCTTGACATCCAATGTATCCATGCAAAGTTTGGTGAAGATCTGAGTATGTCGTTTTTGACCTTATCTAGAACCACCCATCTGAAAATTTGAAAATTTTGAAAAAATTCGTCCAAAATCTTGATGTCTCCAATCTCTTGTTTTGTACGTTTTTTCCACGTGTCTTGACATCCAATGTATCCCTGCAATGTTTGGTGAAGATCTGAGTATGTAGTTTTTGACCTTATATGGAACCTCCTTTCTAAAAATTTGAAAATTCTTAAAAAATTCGTCCAAAATCTTGATGTCCCCAATCTCTTGTTTCGTACGTTTTTTCCACGTGTCTTGACATGCAAAGTATCCCTGCAACGTTTGGTGAAGATCTGAGTATGTCGTTTTTGACCTTATCTGGAACCTCCCATCTGAAAATTTGAAAATTCTTAAAAAATTCGTCCAAAATCTTGATGTCTCCAATCTCTTGTTTTGTACGTTTTTTCCACGTGTCTTGACATCCAATGTATCCCTGCAAAGTTTGGTGAAGATCTGAGTATGTAGTTTTTGACCTTATATGGAACCTCCTTTCTGAAAATTTGAAAATTCTTAAAAAATTCGTCCAAAATCTTGATGACCCCAATCTCTTGTTTTGTACGTTTTTTCCACGTGTCTTGACATGCAAAGTATCCCTGCAACGTTTGGTGAAGATCTGAGTATGTAGTTTTTGACCTTATCTGGAACATCCTATCTGAAAATTTGAAAATTCTTAAAAAATTCGTCCAAAATCTTGATGTCTCCAATCTCTTGTTTTGTACGTTTTTTCCACGTGTCTTGACATCCAATGTATCCCTGCAAAGTCTGGTGAAGATCTGAGTATGTAGTTTTTGACCTTATCTGGAACCTCCTATCTGAAAATTTGAAAATTGTTAAAAAATTCGTCCAAAATCTTGATGTCTCCAATCTCTTGTTTTGTACGTTTTTCCCACGTGTCTTGACATCCAATGTATCCCGGCAAAGTTTGGTGAAGATCTGAGTATGTAGTTTTTGACCTTATCTGGAACCTCATTTCTGAAAATTTGAAAATTCCTCAAAAATTCGTCCAAAACCTTGATGTCTCCAATCTCTTGTTTTGTACGTTTTTTCCACGTGTCTTGACATCCAATGTATCCCTGCAAAGTTTGGTGAAGATCTGAGTATGTAGTTTTTGACCTTATCTGGAACCTCCTATCTGAAAATTTCAAAATTCTTAAAAAATTCGACCAAAATCTTGATGTCCCCAATCCTATGTTTTGTATGTTTTTTCCACGTGTCTTGACATCCAATGTATCCATGCAAAGTTTGGTGAAGATCTGAGTATGTCGGTTTTGACCTTATCTGGAACATCCTTTCTGAAAATTTGAAAATTCTTAAAAAATTCGTCGAAAATCTTGATGTCTCCAATCTCTTGTTTTGTACGTTTTTTCCACGTGTCTTGACATGCAGAGTATCCCTGCAAAGTTTGGTGAAGATCTGAGTATGTCGTTTTTGACCTTATCTGGAACCTCCCATCTGAAAATTTGAAAATTCTTAAAAAATTCGTCGAAAATCTTGATGTCTCCAATCTCTTGTTTTGTACGTTTTTTCCACGTGTCTTGACATGCAAAGTATCCCTGCAACGTTTGGTGAAGATCTGAGTATGTAGTTTTTGACCTTATCTGGAACCTCATTTCTGAAAATTTGAAAATTCCTCAAAAATTCGTCCAAAATCTTGATGTCTCCAATCTCTTGTTTTGTACGTTTTTTCCACGTGTCTTGACATCCAATGTATCCCTGCAAAGTTTGGTGATGATCTGAGTATGTAGTTTTTGACCTTATCTGGAACCTCCTATCTGAAAATTTGAAAATTCTTAAAAAATTCGTCCAAAATCTTCATGTCTCCAATCTCTTGTTTTGTACGTTTTTTCCACGTGTCTTCACATCCAATGTATCCCTGCAAAGTTTGGTGAAGATCTGAGTATGTAGTTTTTGACCTTATATGGAACCTCCTTTCTGAAAATTTGAAAATTCTTAAAAAATTCGTCCAAAATCTTGATGTCACCAATCCTATGTTTTGTATGTTTTTTCCACGTGTCTTGACATCCAATGTATCCATGCAAAGTTTGGTGAAGATCTGAGTATGTCGTTTTTGACCTTATCTGGAACCTCCCATCTGAAAATTTGAAAATTCTTAAAAATTCTTCCAAAATCTTGATGTCTCCAATCTCTTGTTTTGTACGTTTTTTCCACGTGTCTTGACATCCAATGTATCCCTGCAAAGTTTGGTGAAGATCTGAGTATGTAGTTTTTGACCTTATCTGGAACCTCCCATCTGAAAATTTGAAAATTCCTAAAAAATCCGTCCAAAATCTTGATGACACCAATCTCTTGTTTTGTACGTTTTTTCCACGTGTCTTGACATTCAATGTATCCCTGCAAAGTTTGGTGAAGATCTGAGTATGTAGTTTTTGACCTTATCTGGAACCTCCTTTCTGAAAATTTGAAAATTCTTAAAAAATTCGTCCAAAATCTTGATGTCTCCAATCTCTTGTTTTGTACGTTTTTTCCACGTGTCTTGACATCCAATGTATCCATGCAAAGTTTGGTGAAGATCTGAGTATGTAGTTTTTGACAATATATGGAACCTTATATCTGAAAATTTGAAAATTCTTAAAAAATTTGACCAAAGTCTTGATGTCCCCAATCCTATGTTTTGTATGTTTTTTCCACGTGTCTTGACATCCAATGTATCCATGCAACGTTTGGTGAAGATCTGAGTATGTAGTTTTTGATCTTATCTGGAACCTCCTATCTGAAAATTTGAAAATTCTTCAAAAATTCGTCGAAAATCTTGATGTCTCCAATCTCTTGTTTTGTACGTTTTTTCCACGTGTCTTGACATCCAATGTATCCGTGCAATGTTTGGTGGAGATCTGAGTATGTAGTTTTTGACCTTATCTGGAACCTCCTATCTGAAAATTTGAAAATTCTTCAAAAATTCGTCCAAAATCTTGATGTCTCCAATCTCTTGTTTTGTACGTTTTTTCCACGTGTCTCGACCTCCAATGTATCCCTGCAAAGTTTGGTGAAGATCTGAGTATGTCGTTTTTGACCTTATCTGTAACATCCTTTCTGAAAATTTGAAAATTCTTAAAAAATTCGTCCAAAATCTTGATGTCTCCAATCTCTTGTTTTGTACGTTTTTTCCACGTGTCTTGACATCCAATGTATCCCTGCAAAGTTTGGTGAAGATCTGAGTATGTAGTTTTTGACCTTATATGGAACCTCCTTTCTGAAAATTTGAAAATTCTCAAAAAATTCGTCCATAATCTTGATGTCTCCAATCTCTTGTTTTGTACGTTTTTTCCCCGTGTCTTGACATCCAATGTATCCCTGCAAAGTTTGGTGAAGATCTGAGTATGTAGTTTTTGACCTTATATGGAACCTCCTTTCTGAAAATTTGAAAATTCTTAAAAAATTCGTCAAAAATCTTGATGTCACCAGTCCTATGTTTTGTATGTTTTTTCCACGTGTCTTGACATCCAATGTATCCATGCAAAGTTTGGTGATGATCTGAGTATGTCGTTTTTGACCTTATCTGGAACCTCCCATCTGAAAATTTGAAAATTCTTAAAAAATTCGTCCAAAATCTTGATGTCTCCAATCTCTTGTTTTGTACGTTTTTTCCACGTGTCTTGACATCCAATGTATCCCTGCAAAGTTTGGTGAAGATCTGAGTATGTAGTTTTTGACCTTATCTGGAACCTCCCATCTGAAAATTTGAAAATTCCTAAAAAATCCGTCCAAAATCTTGATGACCCCAATCTCTTGTTTTGTACGTTTTTTCCACGTGTCTTGACATTCAATGTATCCCTGCAAAGTTTGGTGAAGATCTGAGTATGTAGTTTTTGACCTTATATGGAACCTCCTTTCTGAAAATTTGAAAATTCTTAAAAAATTCGTCCAAAATCTTGATGTCTCCAATCTCTTGTTTTGTACGTTTTTTCCACGTGTCTTGACATCCAATGTATCCCTGCAAAGTTTGGTGAAGATCTGAGTATGTAGTTTTTGACCTTATATGGAACCTCCTATCTGAAAATTTGAAAATTCTTAAAAAATTTGACCAAAATCTTGATGTCCCCAATCCTATGTTTTGTATGTTTTTTCCACGTGTCTTGACATTCAATGTATCCCTGCAGAGTTTGGTGAAGATCTGAGTATGTCGTTTTTGACCTTATCTGGAACATCCTTTCTGAAAATTTTGAAAATTCTTAAAAAATTCGTCGAAAATCTTGATGTCTCCAATCTCTTGTTTTGTACGTTTTTTCCACGTGTCTTGACATCCAATGTATCCCTGCAAAGTTTGGTGAAGATCTGAGTATGTAGTTTTTGACCTTATCTGGAACCTCCTATCTGAAAATTTGAAAATTGTTAAAAAATTCATCCAAAATCTTGATGTCTCCAATCTCTTGTTTTGAACGTTTTTCCCACGTGTCTTGACATCCAATGTATTCCTGCAAAGTTTGGTGAAGATCTGAGTATGTAGTTTTTGACCTTATCTGGAACCTCATTTCCGAAAATTTGAAAATTCTTAAAAAATTCGTCCAAAATCTTGATGACCCCAATCTCTTGTTTTGTACGTTTTTTCCACGTGTCTTGACATGCAAAGTATCCCTGCAACGTTTGGTGAAGATCTGAGTATGTAGTTTTTGACCTTATCTGGAACATCCTATCTGAAAATTTGAAAATTCTTAAAAAATTCGTCCAAAATCTTGATGTCTCCAATCTCTTGTTTTGTACGTTTTTTCCACGTGTCTTGACATCCAATGTATCCCTGCAAAGTCTGGTGAAGATCTGAGTATGTAGTTTTTGACCTTATCTGGAACCTCCTATCTGAAAATTTGAAAATTGTTAAAAAATTCGTCCAAAATCTTGATGTCTCCAATCTCTTGTTTTGTACGTTTTTCCCACGTGTCTTGACATCCAATGTATCCCGGCAAAGTTTGGTGAAGATCTGAGTATGTAGTTTTTGACCTTATCTGGAACCTCATTTCTGAAAATTTGAAAATTCCTCAAAAATTCGTCCAAAACCTTGATGTCTCCAATCTCTTGTTTTGTACGTTTTTTCCACGTGTCTTGACATCCAATGTATCCCTGCAAAGTTTGGTGAAGATCTGAGTATGTAGTTTTTGACCTTATCTGGAACCTCCTATCTGAAAATTTCAAAATTCTTAAAAAATTCGACCAAAATCTTGATGTCCCCAATCCTATGTTTTGTATGTTTTTTCCACGTGTCTTGACATCCAATGTATCCATGCAAAGTTTGGTGAAGATCTGAGTATGTCGGTTTTGACCTTATCTGGAACATCCTTTCTGAAAATTTGAAAATTCTTAAAAAATTCGTCGAAAATCTTGATGTCTCCAATCTCTTGTTTTGTACGTTTTTTCCACGTGTCTTGACATGCAGAGTATCCCTGCAAAGTTTGGTGAAGATCTGAGTATGTCGTTTTTGACCTTATCTGGAACCTCCCATCTGAAAATTTGAAAATTCTTAAAAAATTCGTCGAAAATCTTGATGTCTCCAATCTCTTGTTTTGTACGTTTTTTCCACGTGTCTTGACATGCAAAGTATCCCTGCAACGTTTGGTGAAGATCTGAGTATGTAGTTTTTGACCTTATCTGGAACCTCATTTCTGAAAATTTGAAAATTCCTCAAAAATTCGTCCAAAATCTTGATGTCTCCAATCTCTTGTTTTGTACGTTTTTTCCACGTGTCTTGACATCCAATGTATCCCTGCAAAGTTTGGTGATGATCTGAGTATGTAGTTTTTGACCTTATCTGGAACCTCCTATCTGAAAATTTGAAAATTCTTAAAAAATTCGTCCAAAATCTTCATGTCTCCAATCTCTTGTTTTGTACGTTTTTTCCACGTGTCTTCACATCCAATGTATCCCTGCAAAGTTTGGTGAAGATCTGAGTATGTAGTTTTTGACCTTATATGGAACCTCCTTTCTGAAAATTTGAAAATTCTTAAAAAATTCGTCCAAAATCTTGATGTCACCAATCCTATGTTTTGTATGTTTTTTCCACGTGTCTTGACATCCAATGTATCCATGCAAAGTTTGGTGAAGATCTGAGTATGTCGTTTTTGACCTTATCTGGAACCTCCCATCTGAAAATTTGAAAATTCTTAAAAATTCTTCCAAAATCTTGATGTCTCCAATCTCTTGTTTTGTACGTTTTTTCCACGTGTCTTGACATCCAATGTATCCCTGCAAAGTTTGGTGAAGATCTGAGTATGTAGTTTTTGACCTTATCTGGAACCTCCCATCTGAAAATTTGAAAATTCCTAAAAAATCCGTCCAAAATCTTGATGACACCAATCTCTTGTTTTGTACGTTTTTTCCACGTGTCTTGACATTCAATGTATCCCTGCAAAGTTTGGTGAAGATCTGAGTATGTAGTTTTTGACCTTATCTGGAACCTCCTTTCTGAAAATTTGAAAATTCTTAAAAAATTCGTCCAAAATCTTGATGTCTCCAATCTCTTGTTTTGTACGTTTTTTCCACGTGTCTTGACATCCAATGTATCCATGCAAAGTTTGGTGAAGATCTGAGTATGTAGTTTTTGACAATATATGGAACCTTATATCTGAAAATTTGAAAATTCTTAAAAAATTTGACCAAAGTCTTGATGTCCCCAATCCTATGTTTTGTATGTTTTTTCCACGTGTCTTGACATCCAATGTATCCATGCAACGTTTGGTGAAGATCTGAGTATGTAGTTTTTGATCTTATCTGGAACCTCCTATCTGAAAATTTGAAAATTCTTCAAAAATTCGTCGAAAATCTTGATGTCTCCAATCTCTTGTTTTGTACGTTTTTTCCACGTGTCTTGACATCCAATGTATCCGTGCAATGTTTGGTGGAGATCTGAGTATGTAGTTTTTGACCTTATCTGGAACCTCCTATCTGAAAATTTGAAAATTCTTCAAAAATTCGTCCAAAATCTTGATGTCTCCAATCTCTTGTTTTGTACGTTTTTTCCACGTGTCTCGACCTCCAATGTATCCCTGCAAAGTTTGGTGAAGATCTGAGTATGTCGTTTTTGACCTTATCTGTAACATCCTTTCTGAAAATTTGAAAATTCTTAAAAAATTCGTCCAAAATCTTGATGTCTCCAATCTCTTGTTTTGTACGTTTTTTCCACGTGTCTTGACATCCAATGTATCCCTGCAAAGTTTGGTGAAGATCTGAGTATGTAGTTTTTGACCTTATATGGAACCTCCTTTCTGAAAATTTGAAAATTCTCAAAAAATTCGTCCATAATCTTGATGTCTCCAATCTCTTGTTTTGTACGTTTTTTCCCCGTGTCTTGACATCCAATGTATCCCTGCAAAGTTTGGTGAAGATCTGAGTATGTAGTTTTTGACCTTATATGGAACCTCCTTTCTGAAAATTTGAAAATTCTTAAAAAATTCGTCAAAAATCTTGATGTCACCAGTCCTATGTTTTGTATGTTTTTTCCACGTGTCTTGACATCCAATGTATCCATGCAAAGTTTGGTGATGATCTGAGTATGTCGTTTTTGACCTTATCTGGAACCTCCCATCTGAAAATTTGAAAATTCTTAAAAAATTCGTCCAAAATCTTGATGTCTCCAATCTCTTGTTTTGTACGTTTTTTCCACGTGTCTTGACATCCAATGTATCCCTGCAAAGTTTGGTGAAGATCTGAGTATGTAGTTTTTGACCTTATCTGGAACCTCCCATCTGAAAATTTGAAAATTCCTAAAAAATCCGTCCAAAATCTTGATGACCCCAATCTCTTGTTTTGTACGTTTTTTCCACGTGTCTTGACATTCAATGTATCCCTGCAAAGTTTGGTGAAGATCTGAGTATGTAGTTTTTGACCTTATATGGAACCTCCTTTCTGAAAATTTGAAAATTCTTAAAAAATTCGTCCAAAATCTTGATGTCTCCAATCTCTTGTTTTGTACGTTTTTTCCACGTGTCTTGACATCCAATGTATCCCTGCAAAGTTTGGTGAAGATCTGAGTATGTAGTTTTTGACCTTATATGGAACCTCCTATCTGAAAATTTGAAAATTCTTAAAAAATTTGACCAAAATCTTGATGTCCCCAATCCTATGTTTTGTATGTTTTTTCCACGTGTCTTGACATTCAATGTATCCCTGCAGAGTTTGGTGAAGATCTGAGTATGTCGTTTTTGACCTTATCTGGAACATCCTTTCTGAAAATTTTGAAAATTCTTAAAAAATTCGTCGAAAATCTTGATGTCTCCAATCTCTTGTTTTGTACGTTTTTTCCACGTGTCTTGACATCCAATGTATCCCTGCAAAGTTTGGTGAAGATCTGAGTATGTAGTTTTTGACCTTATCTGGAACCTCCTATCTGAAAATTTGAAAATTGTTAAAAAATTCATCCAAAATCTTGATGTCTCCAATCTCTTGTTTTGAACGTTTTTCCCACGTGTCTTGACATCCAATGTATTCCTGCAAAGTTTGGTGAAGATCTGAGTATGTAGTTTTTGACCTTATCTGGAACCTCATTTCCGAAAATTTGAAAATTCCTCAAAAATTCGTCCAAAATCTTGATGTCTCCAATCTCTTGTTTTGTACGTTTTTTCCACGTGTCTTGACATCTAATGTATCCCAGCAAAGTTTGGTGAAGATCTGAGTATGTAGTTTTTGACCTTATCTGGAACCTCCAATCTGAATATTTGAAAATTCTTAAAAAATTCGTCCAAAATCTTGATGTCTCCAATCTCTTGTTTTGTACGTTTTTTCCACGTGTCTTGACATGCAAAGTATCCCTGCAACGTTTGGTGAAGATCTGAGTATGTAGTTTTTGACATTATATGGAACCTCCTTTCTGAAAATTTGAAAATTCTTAAAAAATTCGTCCAAAATCTTGATGTCCCCAATCCTATGTTTTGTATGTTTTTTCCACGTGTCTTGACATCCAATGTATCCATGCAAAGTTTGGTGAAGATCTGAGTATGTCGTTTTTGACCTTATCTAGAACCACCCATCTGAAAATTTGAAAATTTTGAAAAAATTCGTCCAAAATCTTGATGTCTCCAATCTCTTGTTTTGTACGTTTTTTCCACGTGTCTTGACATCCAATGTATCCCTGCAATGTTTGGTGAAGATCTGAGTATGTAGTTTTTGATCTTATATGGAACCTCCTTTCTAAAAATTTGAAAATTCTTAAAAAATTCGTCCAAAATCTTGATGTCCCCAATCTCTTGTTTCGTACGTTTTTTCCACGTGTCTTGACATGCAAAGTATCCCTGCAACGTTTGGTGAAGATCTGAGTATGTCGTTTTTGACCTTATCTGGAACCTCCCATCTGAAAATTTGAAAATTCTTAAAAAATTCGTCCAAAATCTTGATGTCTCCAATCTCTTGTTTTGTACGTTTTTTCCACGTGTCTTGACATCCAATGTATCCCTGCAAAGTTTGGTGAAGATCTGAGTATGTAGTTTTTGACCTTATATGGAACCTCCTTTCTGAAAATTTGAAAATTCTTAAAAAATTCGTCCAAAATCTTGATGACCCCAATCTCTTGTTTTGTACGTTTTTTCCACGTGTCTTGACATGCAAAGTATCCCTGCAACGTTTGGTGAAGATCTGAGTATGTAGTTTTTGACCTTATCTGGAACATCCTATCTGAAAATTTGAAAATTCTTAAAAAATTCGTCCAAAATCTTGATGTCTCCAATCTCTTGTTTTGTACGTTTTTTCCACGTGTCTTGACATCCAATGTATCCCTGCAAAGTCTGGTGAAGATCTGAGTATGTAGTTTTTGACCTTATCTGGAACCTCCTATCTGAAAATTTGAAAATTGTTAAAAAATTCGTCCAAAATCTTGATGTCTCCAATCTCTTGTTTTGTACGTTTTTCCCACGTGTCTTGACATCCAATGTATCCCGGCAAAGTTTGGTGAAGATCTGAGTATGTAGTTTTTGACCTTATCTGGAACCTCATTTCTGAAAATTTGAAAATTCCTCAAAAATTCGTCCAAAACCTTGATGTCTCCAATCTCTTGTTTTGTACGTTTTTTCCACGTGTCTTGACATCCAATGTATCCCTGCAAAGTTTGGTGAAGATCTGAGTATGTAGTTTTTGACCTTATCTGGAACCTCCTATCTGAAAATTTGAAAATTCTTAAAAAATTCGACCAAAATCTTGATGTCCCCAATCCTATGTTTTGTATGTTTTTTCCACGTGTCTTGACATCCAATGTATCCATGCAAAGTTTGGTGAAGATCTGAGTATGTCGGTTTTGACCTTATCTGGAACATCCTTTCTGAAAATTTGAAAATTCTTAAAAAATTCGTCGAAAATCTTGATGTCTCCAATCTCTTGTTTTGTACGTTTTTTCCACGTGTCTTGACATGCAGAGTATCCCTGCAAAGTTTGGTGAAGATCTGAGTATGTCGTTTTTGACCTTATCTGGAACCTCCCATCTGAAAATTTGAAAATTCTTAAAAAATTCGTCGAAAATCTTGATGTCTCCAATCTCTTGTTTTGTACGTTTTTTCCACGTGTCTTGACATGCAAAGTATCCCTGCAACGTTTGGTGAAGATCTGAGTATGTAGTTTTTGACCTTATCTGGAACCTCATTTCTGAAAATTTGAAAATTCCTCAAAAATTCGTCCAAAATCTTGATGTCTCCAATCTCTTGTTTTGTACGTTTTTTCCACGTGTCTTGACATCCAATGTATCCCTGCAAAGTTTGGTGAAGATCTGAGTATGTAGTTTTTGACCTTATCTGGAACCTCCTATCTGAAAATTTGAAAATTCTTAAAAAATTCGTCCAAAATCTTGATGTCTCCAATCTCTTGTTTTGTACGTTTTTTCCACGTGTCTTCACATCCAATGTATCCCTGCAAAGTTTGGTGAAGATCTGAGTATGTAGTTTTTGACCTTATATGGAACCTCCTTTCTGAAAATTTGAAAATTCTTAAAAAATTCGTCCAAAATCTTGATGTCACCAATCCTATGTTTTGTATGTTTTTTCCACGTGTCTTGACATCCAATGTATCCATGCAAAGTTTGGTGAAGATCTGAGTATGTCGTTTTTGACCTTATCTGGAACCTCCCATCTGAAAATTTGAAAATTCTTAAAAAATTCGTCCAAAATCTTGATGTCTCCAATCTCTTGTTTTGTACGTTTTTTCCACGTGTCTTGACATCCAATGTATCCCTGCAAAGTTTGGTGAAGATCTGAGTATGTAGTTTTTGACCTTATCTGGAACCTCCCATCTGAAAATTTGAAAATTCCTAAAAAATCCGCCCAAAATCTTGATGACACCAATCTCTTGTTTTGTACGTTTTTTCCACGTGTCTTGACATTCAATGTATCCCTGCAAAGTTTGGTGAAGATCTGAGTATGTAGTTTTTGACCTTATATGGAACCTCCTTTCTGAAAATTTGAAAATTCTTAAAAAATTCGTCCAAAATCTTGATGTCTCCAATCTCTTGTTTTGTACGTTTTTTCCACGTGTCTTGACATCCAATGTATCCCTGCAAAGTTTGGTGAAGATCTGAGTATGTAGTTTTTGACCTTATATGGAACCTTATATCTGAAAATTTGAAAATTCTTAAAAAATTTGACCAAAATCTTGATGTCCCCAATCCTATGTTTTGTATGTTTTTTCCACGTGTCTTGACATCCAATGTATCCCTGCAGAGTTTGGTGAAGATCTGAGTATGTCGTTTTTGACCTTATCTGGAACATCCTTTCTGAAAATTTGAAAATTCTTAAAAAATTCGTCCAAAATCTTGATGTCTCCAATCTCTTGTTTTGAACGTTTTTTCCACGTGTCTTGACATCCAATGTATCCCTGCAAAGTTTGGTGAAGATCTGAGTATGTAGTTTTTGACCTTATCTGGAACCTCCTATCTGAAAATTTGAAAATTGTTAAAAAATTCGTCCAAAATCTTGATGTCTCCAATCTCTTGTTTTGAACGTTTTTCCCACGTGTCTTGACATCCAATGTATCCCTGCAAAGTTTGGTGAAGATCTGAGTATGTAGTTTTTGACCTTATCTGGAACCTCATTTCTGAAAATTTGAAAATTCCTCAAAAATTCGTCCAAAATCTTGATGTCTCCAATCTCTTGTTTTGTACGTTTTTTCCACGTGTCTTGACATCTAATGTATCCCTGCAAAGTTTGGTGAAGATCTGAGTATGTAGTTTTTGACCTTATCTGGAACCTCCAATCTGAAAATTTGAAAATTCTTAAAAAATTCTTCCAAAATCTTGATGTCTCCAATCTCTTGTTTTGTACGTTTTTTCCACGTGTCTTGACATGCAAAGTATCCCTGCAACGTTTGGTGAAGATCTGAGTATGTAGTTTTTGACCTTATATGGAACCTCCTTTCTGAAAATTTGAAAATTCTTAAAAAATTCGTCCAAAATCTTGATGTCCCCAATCCTATGTTTTGTATGTTTTTTCCACGTGTCTTGACATCCAATGTATCCATGCAAAGTTTGGTGAAGATCTGAGTATGTCGTTTTTGACCTTATCTAGAACCACCCATCTGAAAATTTGAAAATTTTGAAAAAATTCGTCCAAAATCTTGATGTCTCCAATCTCTTGTTTTGTACGTTTTTTCCACGTGTCTTGACATCCAATGTATCCCTGCAATGTTTGGTGAAGATCTGAGTATGTAGTTTTTGACCTTATATGGAACCTCCTTTCTAAAAATTTGAAAATTCTTAAAAAATTCGTCCAAAATCTTGATGTCCCCAATCTCTTGTTTCGTACGTTTTTTCCACGTGTCTTGACATGCAAAGTATCCCTGCAACGTTTGGTGAAGATCTGAGTATGTCGTTTTTGACCTTATCTGGAACCTCCCATCTGAAAATTTGAAAATTCTTAAAAAATTCGTCCAAAATCTTGATGTCTCCAATCTCTTGTTTTGTACGTTTTTTCCACGTGTCTTGACATCCAATGTATCCCTGCAAAGTTTGGTGAAGATCTGAGTATGTAGTTTTTGACCTTATATGGAACCTCCTTTCTGAAAATTTGAAAATTCTTAAAAAATTCGTCCAAAATCTTGATGACCCCAATCTCTTGTTTTGTACGTTTTTTCCACGTGTCTTGACATGCAAAGTATCCCTGCAACGTTTGGTGAAGATCTGAGTATGTAGTTTTTGACCTTATCTGGAACATCCTATCTGAAAATTTGAAAATTCTTAAAAAATTCATCCAAAATCTTGATGTCTCCAATCTCTTGTTTTGTACGTTTTTTCCACGTGTCTTGACATCCAATGTATCCCTGCAAAGTCTGGTGAAGATCTGAGTATGTAGTTTTTGACCTTATCTGGAACCTCCTATCTGAAAATTTGAAAATTGTTAAAAAATTCGTCCAAAATCTTGATGTCTCCAATCTCTTGTTTTGTACGTTTTTCCCACGTGTCTTGACATCCAATGTATCCCGGCAAAGTTTGGTGAAGATCTGAGTATGTAGTTTTTGACCTTATCTGGAACCTCATTTCTGAAAATTTGAAAATTCCTCAAAAATTCGTCCAAAACCTTGATGTCTCCAATCTCTTGTTTTGTACGTTTTTTCCACGTGTCTTGACATCCAATGTATCCCTGCAAAGTTTGGTGAAGATCTGAGTATGTAGTTTTTGACTTTATCTGGAACCTCCTATCTGAAAATTTCAAAATTCTTAAAAAATTCGACCAAAATCTTGATGTCCCCAATCCTATGTTTTGTATGTTTTTTCCACGTGTCTTGACATCCAATGTATCCATGCAAAGTTTGGTGAAGATCTGAGTATGTCGGTTTTGACCTTATCTGGAACATCCTTTCTGAAAATTTGAAAATTCTTAAAAAATTCGTCGAAAATCTTGATGTCTCCAATCTCTTGTTTTGTACGTTTTTTCCACGTGTCTTGACATGCAGAGTATCCCTGCAAAGTTTGGTAAAGATCTGAGTATGTCGTTTTTGACCTTATCTGGAACCTCCCATCTGAAAATTTGAAAATTCTTAAAAAATTCGTCGAAAATCTTGATGTCTCCAATCTCTTGTTTTGTACGTTTTTTCCACGTGTCTTGACATGCAAAGTATCCCTGCAACGTTTGGTGAAGATCTGAGTATGTAGTTTTTGACCTTATCTGGAACCTCATTTCTGAAAATTTGAAAATTCCTCAAAAATTCGTCCAAAATCTTGATGTCTCCAATCTCTTGTTTTGTACGTTTTTTCCACGTGTCTTGACATCCAATGTATCCCTGCAAAGTTTGGTGATGATCTGAGTATGTAGTTTTTGACCTTATCTGGAACCTCCTATCTGAAAATTTGAAAATTCTTAAAAAATTCGTCCAAAATCTTCATGTCTCCAATCTCTTGTTTTGTACGTTTTTTCCACGTGTCTTCACATCCAATGTATCCCTGCAAAGTTTGGTGAAGATCTGAGTATGTAGTTTTTGACCTTATATGGAACCTCCTTTCTGAAAATTTGAAAATTCTTAAAAAAATTCGTCCAAAATCTTGATGTCACCAATCCTATGTTTTGTATGTTTTTTCCACGTGTCTTGACATCCAATGTATCCATGCAAAGTTTGGTGAAGATCTGAGTATGTCGTTTTTGACCTTATCTGGAACCTCCCATCTGAAAATTTGAAAATTCTTAAAAATTCTTCCAAAATCTTGATGTCTCCAATCTCTTGTTTTGTACGTTTTTTCCACGTGTCTTGACATCCAATGTATCCCTGCAAAGTTTGGTGAAGATCTGAGTATGTAGTTTTTGACCTTATCTGGAACCTCCCATCTGAAAATTTGAAAATTCCTAAAAAATCCGTCCAAAATCTTGATGACACCAATCTCTTGTTTTGTACGTTTTTTCCACGTGTCTTGACATTCAATGTATCCCTGCAAAGTTTGGTGAAGATCTGAGTATGTAGTTTTTGACCTTATATGGAACCTCCTTTCTGAAAATTTGAAAATTCTTAAAAAATTCGTCCAAAATCTTGATGTCTCCAATCTCTTGTTTTGTACGTTTTTTCCACGTGTCTTGACATCCAATGTATCCATGCAAAGTTTGGTGAAGATCTGAGTATGTAGTTTTTGACAATATATGGAACCTTATATCTGAAAATTTGAAAATTCTTAAAAAATTTGACCAAAGTCTTGATGTCCCCAATCCTATGTTTTGTATGTTTTTTCCACGTGTCTTGACATCCAATGTATCCCTGCAGAGTTTGGTGAAGATCTGAGTATGTCGTTTTTGACCTTATCTGGAACATCCTTTCTGAAAATTTGAAAATTCTTAAAAAATTCGTCCAAAATCTTGATGTCTCCAATCTCTTGTTTTGAACGTTTTTTCCACGTGTCTTGACATCCAATGTATCCCTGCAAAGATTGGTGAAGATCTGAGTATGTAGTTTTTGACCTTATCTGGAACCTCCTATCTGAAAATTTGAAAATTGTTAAAAAATTCGTCCAAAATCTTGATGTCTCCAATCTCTTGTTTTGAACGTTTTTCCCACGTGTCTTGACATCCAATGTATCCCTGCAAAGTTTGGTGAAGATCTGAGTATGTAGTTTTTGACCTTATCTGGAACCTCCAATCTGAAAATTTGAAAATTCTTAAAAAATTCTTCCAAAATCTTGATGTCTCCAATCTCTTGTTTTGTACGTTTTTTCCACGTGTCTTGACATGCAAAGTATCCCTGCAACGTTTGGTGAAGATCTGAGTATGTAGTTTTTGACCTTATATGGAACCTCCTTTCTGAAAATTTGAAAATTCTTAAAAAATTCGTCCAAAATCTTGATGTCCCCAATCCTATGTTTTGTATGTTTTTTCCACGTGTCTTGACATCCAATGTATCCATGCAAAATTTGGTGAAGATCTGAGTATGTCGTTTTTGACCTTATCTAGAACCACCCATCTGAAAATTTGAAAATTTTGACAAAATTCGTCCAAAATCTTGATGTCTCCAATCTCTTGTTTTGTACGTTTTTTCCACGTGTCTTGACATCCAATGTATCCCTGCAATGTTTGGTGAAGATCTGAGTATGTAGTTTTTGACCTTATATGGAACCTCCTTTCTAAAAATTTGAAAATTCTTAAAAAATTCGTCCAAAATCTTGATGTCCCCAATCTCTTGTTTCGTACGTTTTTTCCACGTGTCTTGACATGCAAAGTATCCCTGCAACGTTTGGTGAAGATCTGAGTATGTCGTTTTTGACCTTATCTGGAACCTCCCATCTGAAAATTTGAAAATTCTTAAAAAATTCGTCCAAAATCTTGATGTCTCCAATCTCTTGTTTTGTACGTTTTTTCCACGTGTCTTGACATCCAATGTATCCCTGCAAAGTTTGGTGAAGATCTGAGTATGTAGTTTTTGACCTTATATGGAACCTCCTTTCTGAAAATTTGAAAATTCTTAAAAAATTCGTCCAAAATCTTGATGTCCCCAATCTCTTGTTTTGTACGTTTTTTCCACGTGTCTTGACATGCAAAGTATCCCTGCAACGTTTGGTGAAGATCTGAGTATGTAGTTTTTGACCTTATCTGGAACATACTATCTGAAAATTTGAAAATTCTTAAAAAATTCGTCGAAAATCTTGATGTCTCCAATCTCTTGTTTTGTACGTTTTTTCCACGTGTCTTGACATCCAATGTATCCCTGCAAAGTCTGGTGAAGATCTGAGTATGTAGTTTTTGACCTTATCTGGAACCTCCTATCTGAAAATTTGAAAATTGTTAAAAAATTCGTCCAAAATCTTGATGTCTCCAATCTCTTGTTTTGTACGTTTTTCCCACGTGTCTTGACATCCAATGTATCCCTGCAAAAGTTTGGTGAAGATCTGAGTATGTAGTTTTTGACCTTATCTGGAACCTCATTTCTGAAAATTTGAAAATTCCTCAAAAATTCGTCCAAAATCTTGATGTCTCCAATCTCTTGTTTTGTACGTTTTTTCCACGTGTCTTGACATCCAATGTATCCCTGCAAAGTTTGGTGAAGATCTGAGAATGTAGTTTTTGACCTTATCTGGAACCTCCTATCTGAAAATTTGAAAATTCTTAAAAAATTCGACCAAAATCTTGTTGTCCCCAATCCTATGTTTTGTATGTTTTTTCCACGTGTCTTGACATCCAATGTATCCATGCAAAGTTTGGTGAAGATCTGAGTATGTCGGTTTTGACCTTATCTGGAACATCCTTTCTGAAAATTTGAAAATTCTTAAAAAATTCGTCGAAAATCTTGATGTCTCCAATCTCTTGTTTTGTACGTTTTTTCCACGTGCCTTGACATGCAGAGTATCCCTGCAAAGTTTGGTGAAGATCTGAGTATATCGTTTTTGACCTTATCTGGAACCTCCCATCTGAAAATTTGAAAATTCTTAAAAAATTCGTCGAAAATCTTGATGTCTCCAATCTCTTGTTTTGTACGCTTTTTCCACGTGTCTTGACATGCAAAGTATCCCTGCAACGTTTGGTGAAGATCTGAGTATGTAGTTTTTGACCTTATCTGGAACCTCATTTCTGAAAATTTGAAAATTCCTCAAAAATTCGTCCAAAATCTTGATGTCTCCAATCTCTTGTTTTGTACGTTTTTTCCACGTGTCTTGACATCCAATGTATCCCTGCAAAGTTTGGTGAAGATCTGAGTATGTAGTTTTTGACCTTATCTGGAACCTCCTATCTGAAAATTTGAAAATTCTTAAAAAATTCATCCAAAATCTTGATGTCTCCAATATCTTGTTTTGTACGTTTTTTCCACGTGTCTTCACATCCAATGTATCCCTGCAAAGTTTGGTGAAGATCTGAGTATGTCGTTTTTGACCTTATCTGGAACATCCTTTCTGAAAATTTGAAAATTCTTAAAAAATTCGTCCAAAATCTTGATGTCTCCAATATCTTGTTATGTACGTTTTTTCCACGTGTCTTGACATCCAATGTATCCCTGCATAGTTTGGTGAAGATCTGAGTATGTAGTTTTTGACCTTATATGGAACCTCCCTTCTGAAAATTTGAAAATTCCTAAAAAATCAGTCCAAAATCTTGATGACCCCAATCTCTTGTTTTGTACGTTTTTTCCACGTGTCTTGACATCCAATGTATCCCTGCAATGTTTGGTGAAGATCTGAGTATGTAGTTTTTGACCTTATCTGGAACCTCCTATCTGAAAATTTGAAAATTCTTAAAAAATTCGTCCAAAATCTTGATGTCTCCAATCTCTTGTTTTGTACGTTTTTTCCACGTGTCTTGACATCCAATGTATCCCTGCAAAGTTTGGTGAAGATCTGAGTATGTCGGTTTTGACCTTATCTGGAACATCCTTTCTGAAAATTTGAAAATTCTTAAAAAATTCGTCGAAAATCTTGATGTCTCCAATCTCTTGTTTTGTACGTTTTTTCACGTGTCTTGACATGCAGAGTATCCCTGCAAAGTTTGGTGAAGATCTGAGTATGTCGTTTTTGACCTTATCTGGAACCTCCCATCTGAAAATTTGAAAATTCTTAAAAAATTCGTCGAAAATCTTGATGTCTCCAATCTCTTGTTTTGTACGTTTTTTCCACGTGTCTTGACATGCAAAGTATCCCTGCAAAGTTTGTTGAAGATCTGAGTATGTAGTTTTTGACCCTATCTGGAACCTACTATCTGAAAATTTGAAAATTCTTAAAAAATTCGTCCAAAATCTTGATGTCTCCAATCTCTTGTTTTGTACGTTTTTTCCACGTGTCTTGACATCCAATGTATCCCTGCAAAGTTTGGTGAAGATCTGAGTATGTCGGTTTTGACCTTATCTGGATCATCCTTTCTGAAAATTAGAAAATTCTTAAAAAATTCGTCCAAAATCTTGATGTCTCCAATCTCTTGTTTTGTACGTTTTTTCCACGTGTCTTGACATCCAACGTATCCCTGCAAATTTTGGTGAAGATCTGAGTATGTAGTTTTTGACCTTATCTGGAACCTCCCATCTGAAAATTTGAAAATTCTTAAAAAATTTGTCGAAAATCTTGATGTCTCCAATCTCTTGTTTCGTACGTTTTTTCCACGTGTCTTGACATGCAGAGTATCCCTGCAAAGTTTGGTGAAAATCTGAGTATGTCGTTTTTGACGTTATCTGGAACCTCCCATCTGAAAATTTGAAAATTCTTAAAAAATTCGTCGAAAATCTTGATGTCTCCAATCTCTTGTTTTGTACGTTTTTTCCACGTGTCTTGACATGCAAAGTATCCCTGAAAAGTTTGGTGGAGATCTGAGTATGTCGTTTTTGACCTTATCTGAAACCTCCTATCTGAAAATTTGAAAATTCTTAAAAAATTCGTCCAAAATCTTGATGTCTCCAATCTCTTGTTTTGTACGTTTTTTCCACGTGTCTTCACATCCAATGTATCCCTGCAAAGTTTGGTGAAGATCTGAGTATGTCGTTTTTGACCTTATCTGGAACATCCTTTCTGAAAATTTGAAAATTCTTAAAAAAATCGTCCAAAATTTTGATGTCTCCAATATCTTGTTATGTACGTTTTTTCCACGTGTCTTGACATCCAATGTATCCCTGAGAAGTTTGGTGAAGATCTGAGTATGTAGTTTTTGACCTTATATGGAACCTCCCATCTGAAAATTTGAAAATTCCTAAAAAATCCGTCCAAAATCTTGATGACCCCAATCTCTTATTTTGTACGTTTTTTCCACGTGTCTTGACATCCAATGTATCCCTGCAAAGTTTGGTGAAGATCTGAGTATGTAGTTTTTGACCTTATCTGGAACCTCCTATCTGAAAATTTGAAAATTCTTAAAAAATTCGTCCAAAATCTTGATGTCTCCAATCTCTTGTTTTGTACGTTTTTTCCACGTGTCTTGACATCCAATGTATCCCTGCAAAGTTTGGTGAAGATCTGAGTATGTCGGTTTTGACCTTATCTGGAACATCCTTTCTGAAAATTTGAAAATTCTTAAAAAATTCTTCGAAAATCTTGATGTCTCCAATCTCTTGTTTTGTACGTTTTTTCCACGTGTCTTGACATGCAGAGTATCCCTGCAAAGTTTGGTGAAGATCTGAGTATGTCGTTTTTGACCTTATCTGGAAACTCCCATCTGAAAATTTGAAAATTCTTAAAAAATTCGTCCAAAATCTTGATGTCTCCAATATCTTGTTTTGTACGTTTTTTCCACGTGTCTTGACATGCAAAGTATCCCTGCAAAGTTTGGTGAAGATCTGAGTATGTAGTTTTTGACCCTATATGGAACCACCTATCTGAAAATTTGAAAATTCTTAAAAAATTAGTCCAAAATCTTTATGTCTCCAATCTCTTGTTTTGTACGTTTTTTCCACGTGTCTTGACATCCAATGTATCCCTGCAAAGTTTGGTGAAGATCTGAGTATGTCGTTTTTGACCTTATCTGGAACCTCCCATCTGAAAATTTGAAAATTCTCAAAAAATTCGTCCAAAATCTTGATGTCTCCAATCTCTTGTTTTGTACGTTTTTTCCACGTGTCTTGACATCCAATGTATCCATGCAAAGTTTGGTGACGATCTGAGTATGTCGTTTTTGACCTTATCTGGAACCTCCCATCTGAAAATTTGAAAATTCTTAAAAAATTCGTCGAAAATCTTGATGTCTCCAATCTCTTGTTTTGTACGTTTTTTCCACGTGTCTTGACATGCAAAGTATCCCTGCAACGTTTGGTGAAGATCTGAGTATGTAGTTTTTGATCTTATCTGGAACCTCCTATCTGAAAATTTGAAAATTCTTCAAAAATTCGTCGAAAATCTTGATGTCTCCAATCTCTTGTTTTGTACGTTTTTTCCACGTGTCTTGACATCCAATGTATCCGTGCAATGTTTGGTGGAGATCTGAGTATGTAGTTTTTGACCTTATCTGGAACCTCCTATCTGAAAATTTGAAAATTCTTCAAAAATTCGTCCAAAATCTTGATGTCTCCAATCTCTTGTTTTGTACGTTTTTTCCACGTGTCTCGACCTCCAATGTATCCCTGCAAAGTTTGGTGAAGATCTGAGTATGTCGTTTTTGACCTTATCTGGAACATCCTTTCTGAAAATTTGAAAATTCTTAAAAAATTCGTCCAAAATCTTGATGTCTCCAATCTCTTGTTTTGTACGTTTTTTCCACGTGTCTTGACATCCAATGTATCCCTGCAAAGTTTGGTGAAGATCTGAGTATGTAGTTTTTGACCTTATATGGAACCTCCTTTCTGAAAATTTGAAAATTCTCAAAAAATTCGTCCATAATCTTGATGTCTCCAATCTCTTGTTTTGTACGTTTTTTCCCCGTGTCTTGACATCCAATGTATCCCTGCAAAGTTTGGTGAAGATCTGAGTATGTAGTTTTTGACCTTATATGGAACCTCCTTTCTGAAAATTTGAAAATTCTTAAAAAATTCGTCCAAAATCTTGATGTCACCAATCCTATGTTTTGTATGTTTTTTCCACGTGTCTTGACATCCAATGTATCCATGCAAAGTTTGGTGAAGATCTGAGTATGTCGTTTTTGACCTTATCTGGAACCTCCCATCTGAAAATTTGAAAATTCTTCAAAAATTCGTCCAAAATCTTGATGTCTCCAATCTCTTGTTTTGTACGTTTTTTCCACGTGTCTCGACCTCCAATGTATCCCTGCAAAGTTTGGTGAAGATCTGAGTATGTCGTTTTTGACCTTATCTGGAACATCCTTTCTGAAAATTTGAAAATTGCTAAAAAATTCGTCGAAAATCTTGATGTCTCCAATCTCTTGTTTTGTACGTTTTTTCCACGTGTCTTGACATCCAATGTATCCCTGCAAAGTTTGGTGAAGATCTGAGTATGTAGTTTTTGACTTTATATGGAACCTCCTTTCTGAAAATTTGAAAATTCTCAAAAAATTCGTCCATAATCTTGATGTCTCCAATCTCTTGTTTTGTACGTTTTTTCCACGTGTCTTGACATCCAATGTATCCCTGCAAAGTTTGGTGAAGATCTGAGTATGTAGTTTTTGACCTTATATGGAACCTCCTTTCTGAAAATTTGAAAATTCTTAAAAAAATTCGTCCAAAATCTTGATGTCACCAATCCTATGTTTTGTATGTTTTTTCCACGTGTCTTGACATCCAATGTATCCATGCAAAGTTTGGTGAAGATCTGAGTATGTCGTTTTTGACCTTATCTGGAACCTCCCATCTGAAAATTTGAAAATTCTCAAAAAATTCGTCCAAAATCTTGATGTCTCCAATCTCTTGTTTTGTACGTTTTTTCCACGTGTCTTGACATCCAATGTATCCATGCAAAGTTTGGTGACGATCTGAGTATGTCGTTTTTGACCTTATCTGGAACCTCCCATCTGAAAATTTGAAAATTCTTAAAAAATTCGTTGAAAATCTTGATGTCTCCAATCTCTTGTTTTGTACGTTTTTTCCACGTGTCTTGACATGCAAAGTATCCCTGCAACGTTTGGTGAAGATCTGAGTATGTAGTTTTTGATCTTATCTGGAACCTCCTATCTGAAAATTTGAAAATTCTTCAAAAATTCGTCGAAAACCTTGATGTCTCCAATCTCTTGTTTTGTACGTTTTTTCCACGTGTCTTGACATCCAATGTATCCGTGCAATGTTTGGTGGAGATCTGAGTATGTAGTTTTTGACCTTATCTGGAACCTCCTATCTGAAAATTTGAAAATTCTTCAAAAATTCGTCCAAAATCTTGATGTCTCCAATCTCTTGTTTTGTACGTTTTTTCCACGTGTCTCGACCTCCAATGTATCCCTGCAAAGTTTGGTGAAGATCTGAGTATGTCGTTTTTGACCTTATCTGGAACATCCTTTCTGAAAATTTGAAAATTCTTAAAAAATTCGTCCAAAATCTTGATGTCTCCAATCTCTTGTTTTGTACGTTTTTTCCACGTGTCTTGACATCCAATGTATCCCTGCAAAGTTTGGTGAAGATCTGAGTATGTAGTTTTTGACCTTATATGGAACCTCCTTTCTGAAAATTTGAAAATTCTCAAAAAATTCGTCCATAATCTTGATGTCTCTAATCTCTTGTTTTGTACGTTTTTTCCCCGTGTCTTGACATCCAATGTATCCCTGCAAAGTTTGGTGAAGATCTGAGTATGTAGTTTTTGACCTTATATGGAACCTCCTTTCTGAAAATTTGAAAATTCTTAAAAAATTCGTCCAAAATCTTGATGTCACCAATCCTATGTTTTGTATGTTTTTTCCACGTGTCTTGACATCCAATGTATCCATGCAAAGTTTGGTGAAGATCTGAGTATGTCGTTTTTGACCTTATCTGGAACCTCCCATCTGAAAATTTGAAAATTCTTAAAAAATTCGTCCAAAATCTTGATGTCTCCAATCTCTTGTTTTGTACGTTTTTTCCACGTGTCTTGACATCCAATGTATCCCTGCAAAGTTTGGTGAAGATCTGAGTATGTAGTTTTTGACCTTATCTGGAACCTCCTATCTGAAAATTTGAAAATTCCTAAAAAATCCGTCCAAAATCTTGATGACCCCAATCTCTTGTTTTGTACGTTTTTTCCACGTGTCTTGACATTCAATGTATCCCTGCAAAGTTTGGTGAAGATCTGAGTATGTAGTTTTTGACCTTATATGGAACCTCCTTTCTGAAAATTTGAAAATTCTTAAAAAATTCGTCCAAAATCTTGATGTCTCCAATCTCTTGTTTTGTACGTTTTTTCCACGTGTCTTGACATGCAAAGTATCCCTGCAACGTTTGGTGAAGATCTGAGTATGTAGTTTTTGATCTTATCTGGAACCTCCTATCTGAAAATTTGAAAATTCTTCAAAAATTCGTCGAAAATCTTGATGTCTCCAATCTCTTGTTTTGTACGTTTTTCCACGTGTCTTGACATCCAATGTATCCCTGCAATGTTTGGTGGAGATCTGAGTATGTAGTTTTTGACCTTATCTGGAACCTCCTATCTGAAAATTTGAAAATTCTTCAAAAATTCGTCCAAAATCTTGATGTCTCCAATCTCTTGGTTTGTACGTTTTTTCCACGTGTCTCGACCTCCAATGTATCCCTGCAAAGTTTGGTGAAGATCTGAGTATGTCGTTTTTGACCTTATCTGGAACATCCTTTCTGAAAATTTGAAAATTGCTAAAAAATTCGTCGAAAATCTTGATGTCTCCAATCTCTTGTTTTGCACGTTTTTCCACGTGTCTTGACATCCAATGTATCCCTGCAAAGTTTGGTGAAGATCTGAGTATGTAGTTTTTGACTTTATATGGAACCTCCTATCTGAAAATTTGAAAATTCTTCAAAAATTCGTCCAAAATCTTGATGTCTCCAATCTCTTGGTTTGTACGTTTTTTCCACGTGTCTTGACATCCAATGTATCCCTGCAAAGTTTGGTGAAGATCTGAGTATGTCGTTTTTGACCTTATCTGGAACATCCTTTCTGAAAATTTGAAAATTGCTAAAAAATTCGTCGAAAATCTTGATGTCTCCAATCTCTTGTTTTGTACGTTTTTTCCACGTGTCTTGACATCCAATGTATCCCTGCAAAGTTTGGTGAAGATCTGAGTATGTAGTTTTTGACTTTATATGGAACCTCCTTTCTGAAAATTTGAAAATTCTCAAAAAATTCGTCCATAATCTTGATGTCTCCAATCTCTTGTTTTGTACGTTTTTTCCACGTGTCTTGACATCCAATGTATCCCTGCAAAGTTTGGTGAAGATCTGAGTATGTAGTTTTTGACCTTATATGGAACCTCCTTTCTGAAAATTTGAAAATTCTTAAAAAATTCGTCCAAAATCTTGATGTCACCAATCCTATGTTTTGTATGTTTTTTCCACGTGTCTTGACATCCAATGTATCCATGCAAAGTTTGGTGAAGATCTGAGTATGTCGTTTTTGACCTTATCTGGAACCTCCCATCTGAAAATTTGAAAATTCTCAAAAAATTCGTCCAAAATCTTGATGTCTCCAATCTCTTGTTTTGTACGTTTTTTCCACGTGTCTTGACATCCAATGTATCCATGCAAAGTTTGGTGACGATCTGAGTATGTCGTTTTTGACCTTATCTGGAACCTCCCATCTGAAAATTTGAAAATTCTTAAAAAATTCGTCGAAAATCTTGATGTCTCCAATCTCTTGTTTTGTACGTTTTTTCCACGTGTCTTGACATGCAAAGTATCCCTGCAACGTTTGGTGAAGATCTGAGTATGTAGTTTTTGATCTTATCTGGAACCTCCTATCTGAAAATTTGAAAATTCTTCAAAAATTCGTCGAAAATCTTGATGTCTCCAATCTCTTGTTTTGTACGTTTTTTCCACGTGTCTTGACATCCAATGTATCCGTGCAATGTTTGGTGGAGATCTGAGTATGTAGTTTTTGACCTTATCTGGAACCTCCTATCTGAAAATTTGAAAATTCTTCAAAAATTCGTCCAAAATCTTGATGTCTCCAATCTCTTGTTTTGTACGTTTTTCCACGTGTCTCGACCTCCAATGTATCCCTGCAAAGTTTGGTGAAGATCTGAGTATGTCGTTTTTGACCTTATCTGGAACATCCTTTCTGAAAATTTGAAAATTCTTAAAAAATTCGTCCAAAATCTTGATGTCTCCAATCTCTTGTTTTGTACGTTTTTTCCACGTGTCTTGACATCCAATGTATCCCTGCAAAGTTTGGTGAAGATCTGAGTATGTAGTTTTTGACCTTATATGGAATCTCCTTTCTGAAAATTTGAAAATTCTCAAAAAATTCGTCCATAATCTTGATGTCTCCAATCTCTTGTTTTGTACGTTTTTTCCCCGTGTCTTGACATCCAATGTATCCCTGCAAAGTTTGGTGAAGATCTGAGTATGTAGTTTTTGACCTTATATGGAACCTCCTTTCTGAAAATTTGAAAATTCTTAAAAAATTCGTCCAAAATCTTGATGTCACCAATCCTATGTTTTGTATGTTTTTTCCACGTGTCTTGACATCCAATGTATCCATGCAAAGTTTGGTGAAGATCTGAGTATGTAGTTTTTGACCTTATCTGGAACCTCCTATCTGAAAATTTGAAAATTCTTCAAAAATTCGTCCAAAATCTTGATGTCTCCAATCTCTTGTTTTGTACGTTTTTTCCACGTGTCTCGACCTCCAATGTATCCCTGCAAAGTTTGGTGAAGATCTGAGTATGTCGTTTTTGACCTTATCTGGAACATCCTTTCTGAAAATTTGAAAATTCTTAAAAAATTCGTTGAAAATCTTGATGTCTCCAATCTCTTGTTTTGTACGTTTTTTCCACGTGTCTTGACATGCAAAGTATCCCTGCAACGTTTGGTGAAGATCTGAGTATGTAGTTTTTGATCTTATCTGGAACCTCCTATCTGAAAATTTGAAAATTCTTCAAAAATTCGTCCAAAATCTTGATGTCTCCAATCTCTTGTTTTGTACGTTTTTTCCACGTGTCTTGACATCCAATGTATCCGTGCAATGTTTGGTGGAGATCTGAGTATGTAGTTTTTGACCTTATCTGGAACCTCCTTTCTGAAAATTTGAAAATTCTCAAAAAATTCGTCCATAATCTTGATGTCTCCAATCTCTTGTTTTGTACGTTTTTTCCCCGTGTCTTGACATCCAATGTATCCCTGCAAAGTTTGGTGAAGATCTGAGTATGTAGTTTTTGACCTTATATGGAACCTCCTTTCTGAAAATTTGAAAATTCTTAAAAAATTCGTCCAAAATCTTGATGTCACCAATCCTATGTTTTGTATGTTTTTTCCACGTGTCTTGACATCCAATGTATCCATGCAAAGTTTGGTGAAGATCTGAGTATGTCGTTTTTGACCTTATCTGGAACCTCCCATCTGAAAATTTGAAAATTCTTAAAAAATTCGTCCAAAATCTTGATGTCTCCAATCTCTTGTTTTGTACGTTTTTTCCACGTGTCTTGACATCCAATGTATCCCTGCAAAGTTTGGTGAAGATCTGAGTATGTAGTTTTTGACCTTATATGGAACCTCCTATCTGAAAATTTGAAAATTCTTAAAAAATTCGTCCAAAATCTTGATGACCCCAATCTCTTGTTTTGTACGTTTTTTCCACGTGTCTTGACATCCAATGTATCCCTGCAAAGTTTGGTGAAGATCTGAGTATGTAGTTTTTGACCTTATATGGAACCTCCTTTCTTAAAATTTGAGAATTCTTAAAAAATTCTTCCAAAATCTTGATGTCTCCAATCTCTTGTTTTGTACGTTTTTTCCACGTGTCTTGACATCCAATGTATCCATGCAAAGTTTGGTGAAGATCTGAGTATGTCGTTTTTGACCTTATCTGGAACCTCCCATCTGAAAATTTGAAAATTCTTAAAAAATTCGTCGAAAATCTTGATGTCTCCAATCTCTTGTTTTGTACGTTTTTTCCACGTGTCTTGACATGCAAAGTATCCCTGCAACGTTTGGTGAAGATCTGAGTATGTAGTTTTTGATCTTATCTGGAACCTCCTATCTGAAAATTTGAAAATTCTTCAAAAATTCGTCGAAAATCTTGATGTCTCCAATCTCTTGTTTTGTACGTTTTTTCCACGTGTCTTGACATCCAATTTATCCCTGCAATGTTTGGTGGAGATCTGAGTATGTAGTTTTTGACCTTATCTGGAACCTCCTATCTGAAAATTTGAAAATTGCTAAAAAATTCGTCGAAAATCTTGATGTCTCCAATCTCTTGTTTTGTACGTTTTTTCCACGTGTCTTGACATCCAATGTATCCCTGCAAAGTTTGGTGAAGATCTGAGTATGTAGTTTTTGACTTTATATGGAACCTCCTTTCTGAAAATTTGAAAATTCTCAAAAAATTCGTCCATAATCTTGATGTCTCCAATCTCTTGTTTTGTACGTTTTTTCCACGTGTCTTGACATCCAATGTATCCCTGCAAAGTTTGGTGAAGATCTGAGTATGTAGTTTTTGACCTTATATGGAACCTCCTTTCTGAAAATTTGAAAATTCTTAAAAAATTCGTCCAAAATCTTGATGTCACCAATCCTATGTTTTGTATGTTTTTTCCACGTGTCTTGACATCCAATGTATCCATGCAAAGTTTGGTGAAGATCTGAGTATGTCGTTTTTGACCTTATCTGGAACCTCCCATCTGAAAATTTGAAAATTCTCAAAAAATTCGTCCAAAATCTTGATTTCTCCAATCTCTTGTTTTGTACGTTTTTTCCACGTGTCTTGACATCCAATGTATCCATGCAAAGTTTGGTGACGATCTGAGTATGTCGTTTTTGACCTTATCTGGAACCTCCCATCTGAAAATTTGAAAATTCTTAAAAAATTCGTCGAAAATCTTGATGTCTCCAATCTCTTGTTTTGTACGTTTTTTCCACGTGTCTTGACATGCAAAGTATCCCTGCAACGTTTGGTGAAGATCTGAGTATGTAGTTTTTGATCTTATCTGGAACCTCCTATCTGAAAATTTGAAAATTCTTCAAAAATTCGTCGAAAATCTTGATGTCTCCAATCTCTTGTTTTGTACGTTTTTTCCACGTGTCTTGACATCCAATGTATCCGTGCAATGTTTGGTGGAGATCTGAGTATGTAGTTTTTGACCTTATCTGGAACCTCCTATCTGAAAATTTGAAAATTCTTCAAAAATTCGTCCAAAATCTTGATGTCTCCAATCTCTTGTTTTGTACGTTTTTTCCACGTGTCTCGACCTCCAATGTATCCCTGCAAAGTTTGGTGAAGATCTGAGTATGTCGTTTTTGACCTTATCTGGAACATCCTTTCTGAAAATTTGAAAATTCTTAAAAAATTCGTCCAAAATCTTGATGTCTCCAATCTCTTGTTTTGTACGTTTTTTCCACGTGTCTTGACATCCAATGTATCCCTGCAAAGTTTGGTGAAGATCTGAGTATGTAGTTTTTGACCTTATATGGAACCTCCTTTCTGAAAATTTGAAAATTCTCAAAAAATTCGTCCATAATCTTGATGTCTCCAATCTCTTGTTTTGTACGTTTTTTCCCCGTGTCTTGACATCCAATGTATCCCTGCAACGTTTGGTGAAGATCTGAGTATGTAGTTTTTGACCTTATATGTAACCTCCTTTCTGAAAATTTGAAAATTCTTAAAAAATTCGTCCAAAATCTTGATGTCACCAATCCTATGTTTTGTATGTTTTTTCCACGTGTCTTGACATCCAATGTATCCATGCAAAGTTTGGTGAAGATCTGAGTATGTAGTTTTTGACCTTATCTGGAACCTCCCATCTGAAAATTTGAAAATTCCTAAAAAATCCGTCCAAAATCTTGATGACCCCAATCTCTTGTTTTGTACGTTTTTTCCACGTGTCTTGACATTCAATGTATCCCTGCAAAGTTTGGTGAAGATCTGAGTATGTAGTTTTTGACCTTATATGGAACCTCCTTTCTGAAAATTTGAAAATTCTTAAAAAATTCGTCCAAAATCTTGATGTCTCCAATCTCTTGTTTTGTACGTTTTTTCCACGTGTCTTGACATGCAAAGTATCCCTGCAACGTTTGGTGAAGATCTGAGTATGTAGTTTTTGATCTTATCTGGAACTTCCTATCTGAAAATTTGAAAATTCTTCAAAAATTCGTCGAAAATCTTGATGTCTCCAATCTCTTGTTTTGTACGTTTTTCCACGTGTCTTGACATCCAATGTATCCCTGCAATGTTTGGTGGAGATCTGAGTATGTAGTTTTTGACCTTATCTGGAACCTCCTATCTGAAAATTTGAAAATTCTTCAAAAATTCGTCCAAAATCTTGATGTCTCCAATCTCTTGGTTTGTACGTTTTTTCCACGTGTCTCGACCTCCAATGTATCCCTGCAAAGTTTGGTGAAGATCTGAGTATGTCGTTTTTGACCTTATCTGGAACATCCTTTCTGAAAATTTGAAAATTGCTAAAAAATTCGTCGAAAATCTTGATGTCTCCAATCTCTTGTTTTGTACGTTTTTTCCACGTGTCTTGACATCCAATGTATCCCTGCAAAGTTTGGTGAAGATCTGAGTATGTAGTTTTTGACTTTATATGGAACCTCCTATCTGAAAATTTGAAAATTCTTCAAAAATTCGTCCAAAATCTTGATGTCTCCAATCTCTTGGTTTGTACGTTTTTTCCACGTGTCTCGACCTCCAATGTATCCCTGCAAAGTTTGGTGAAGATCTGAGTATGTCGTTTTTGACCTTATCTGGAACATCCTTTCTGAAAATTTGAAAATTGCTAAAAAATTCGTCGAAAATCTTGATGTCTCCAATCTCTTGTTTTGTACGTTTTTTCCACGTGTCTTGACATCCAATGTATCCCTGCAAAGTTTGGTGAAGATCTGAGTATGTAGTTTTTGACTTTATATGGAACCTCCTTTCTGAAAATTTGAAAATTCTCAAAAAATTCGTCCATAATCTTGATGTCTCCAATCTCTTGTTTTGTACGTTTTTTCCACGTGTCTTGACATCCAATGTATCCCTGCAACGTTTGGTGAAGATCTGAGTATGTAGTTTTTGACCTTATATGGAACCTCCTTTCTGAAAATTTGAAAATTCTTAAAAAATTCGTCCAAAATCTTGATGTCACCAATCCTATGTTTTGTATGTTTTTTCCACGTGTCTTGACATCCAATGTATCCATGCAAAGTTTGGTGAAGATCTGAGTATGTCGTTTTTGACCTTATCTGGAACCTCCCATCTGAAAATTTGAAAATTCTCAAAAAATTCGTCCAAAATCTTGATGTCTCCAATCTCTTGTTTTGTACGTTTTTTCCACGTGTCTTGACATCCAATGTATCCATGCAAAGTTTGGTGACGATCTGAGTATGTCGTTTTTGACCTTATCTGGAACCTCCCATCTGAAAATTTGAAAATTCTTAAAAAATTCGTCGAAAATCTTGATGTCTCCAATCTCTTGTTTTGTACGTTTTTTCCACGTGTCTTGACATGCAAAGTATCCCTGCAACGTTTGGTGAAGATCTGAGTATGTAGTTTTAGATCTTATCTGGAACCTCCTATCTGAAAATTTGAAAATTCTTCAAAAATTCGTCGAAAATCTTGATGTCTCCAATCTCTTGTTTTGTACGTTTTTTCCACGTGTCTTGACATCCAATGTATCCGTGCAATGTTTGGTGGAGATCTGAGTATGTAGTTTTTGACCTTATCTGGAACCTCCTATCTGAAAATTTGAAAATTCTTCAAAAATTCGTCCAAAATCTTGATGTCTTCAATCTCTTGTTTTGTACGTTTTTCCACGTGTCTCGACCTCCAATGTATCCCTGCAAAGTTTGGTGAAGATCTGAGTATGTCGTTTTTGACTTTATCTGGAACATCCTTTCTGAAAATTTGAAAATTCTTAAAAAATTCGTCCAAAATCTTGATGTCTCCAATCTCTTGTTTTGTACGTTTTTTCCACGTGTCTTGACATCCAATGTATCCCTGCAAAGTTTGGTGAAGATCTGAGTATGTAGTTTTTGACCTTATATGGAATCTCCTTTCTGAAAATTTGAAAATTCTCAAAAAATTCGTCCATAATCTTGATGTCTCCAATCTCTTGTTTTGTACGTTTTTTCCCCGTGTCTTGACATCCAATGTATCCCTGCAAAGTTTGGTGAAGATCTGAGTATGTAGTTTTTGACCTTATATGGAACCTCCTTTCTGAAAATTTGAAAATTCTTAAAAAATTCGTCCAAAATCTTGATGTCACCAATCCTATGTTTTGTATGTTTTTTCCACGTGTCTTGACATCCAATGTATCCATGCAAAGTTTGGTGAAGATCTGAGTATGTAGTTTTTGACCTTATCTGGAACCTCCTATCTGAAAATTTGAAAATTCTTAAAAAATTCGTCCAAAATCTTGATGTCTCCAATCTCTTGTTTTGTACGTTTTTTCCACGTGTCTCGACCTCCAATGTATCCCTGCAAAGTTTGGTGAAGATCTGAGTATGTCGTTTTTGACCTTATCTGGAACATCCTTTCTGAAAATTTGAAAATTGCTAAAAAATTCGTCGAAAATCTTGATGTCTCCAATCTCTTGTTTTGTACGTTTTTTCCACGTGTCTTGACATCCAATGTATCCCTGCAAAGTTTGGTGAAGATCTGAGTATGTAGTTTTTGACTTTATATGGAACCTCCTTTCTGAAAATTTGAAAATTCTCAAAAAAATCGTCCATAATCTTGATGTCTCCAATCTCTTGTTTTGTACGTTTTTTCCACGTGTCTTGACATCCAATGTATCCCTGCAAAGTTTGGTGAAGATCTGAGTATGTAGTTTTTGACTTTATATGGAACCTCCTTTCTGAAAATTTGAAAATTCTTAAAAAATTCGTCCAAAATCTTGATGTCACCAATCCTATGTTTTGTATGTTTTTTCCACGTGTCTTGACATCCAATGTATCCATGCAAAGTTTGGTGAAGATCTGAGTATGTCGTTTTTGACCTTATCTGGAACCTCCCATCTGAAAATTTGAAAATTCTCAAAAAATTCGTCCAAAATCTTGATGTCTCCAATCTCTTGTTTTGTACGTTTTTTCCACGTGTCTTGACATCCAATGTATCCATGCAAAGTTTGGTGACGATCTGAGTATGTCGTTTTTGACCTTATCTGGAACCTCCCATCTGAAAATTTGAAAATTCTTAAAAAATTCGTTGAAAATCTTGATGTCTCCAATCTCTTGTTTTGTACGTTTTTTCCACGTGTCTTGACATGCAAAGTATCCCTGCAACGTTTGGTGAAGATCTGAGTATGTAGTTTTTGATCTTATCTGGAACCTCCTATCTGAAAATTTGAAAATTCTTCAAAAATTCGTCGAAAATCTTGATGTCTCCAATCTCTTGTTTTGTACGTTTTTTCCACGTGTCTTGACATCCAATGTATCCGTGCAATGTTTGGTGGAGATCTGAGTATGTAGTTTTTGACCTTATCTGGAACCTCCTATCTGAAAATTTGAAAATTCTTCAAAAATTCGTCCAAAATCTTGATGTCTCCAATCTCTTGTTTTGTACGTTTTTTCCACGTGTCTCGACCTCCAATGTATCCCTGCAAAGTTTGGTGAAGATCTGAGTATGTCGTTTTTGACCTTATCTGTAACATCCTTTCTGAAAATTTGAAAATTCTTAAAAAATTCGTCCAAAATCTTGATGTCTCCAATCTCTTGTTTTGTACGTTTTTTCCACGTGTCTTGACATCCAATGTATCCCTGCAAAGTTAGTGAAGATCTGAGTATGTAGTTTTTGACCTTATATGGAACCTCCTTTCTGAAAATTTGAAAATTCTCAAAAAATTCGTCCATAATCTTGATGTCTCCAATCTCTTGTTTTGTACGTTTTTTCCCCGTGTCTTGACATCGAATGTATCCCTGCAAAGTTTGGTGAAGATCTGAGTATGTAGTTTTTGACCTTATATGGAACCTCCTTTCTGAAAATTTGAAAATTCTTAAAAAATTCGTCCAAAATCTTGATGTCACCAATCCTATGTTTTGTATGTTTTTTCCACGTGTCTTGACATCCAATGTATCCATGCAAAGTTTGGTGAAGATCTGAGTATGTCGTTTTTGACCTTATCTGGAACCTCCCATCTGAAAATTTGAAAATTCTTAAAAAATTCGTCCAAAATCTTGATGTCTCCAATCTCTTGTTTTGTACGTTTTTTCCACGTGTCTTGACATCCAATGTATCCCTGCAAAGTTTGGTGGAGATCTGAGTATGTAGTTTTTGACCTTATATGGAACCTCCTATCTGAAAATTTGAAAATTCTTAAAAAATTCGTCCAAAATCTTGATGACCCCAATCTCTTGTTTTGTACGTTTTTTCCACGTGTCTTGACATCCAATGTATCCCTGCAAAGTTTGGTGAAGATCTGAGTATGTAGTTTTTGACCTTATATGGAACCTCCTTTCTTAAAATTTGAGAATTCTTAAAAAATTCTTCCAAAATCTTGATGTCTCCAATCTCTTGTTTTGTACGTTTTTTCCACGTGTCTTGACATCCAATGTATCCATGCAAAGTTTGGTGAAGATCTGAGTATGTCGTTTTTGACCTTATCTGGAACTTCCCATCTGAAAATTTGAAAATTCTTAAAAAATTCGTCGAAAATCTTGATGTCTCCAATCTCTTGTTTTGTACGTTTTTTCCACGTGTCTTGACATGCAAAGTATCCCTGCAACGTTTGGTGAAGATCTGAGTATGTTGTTTTTGATCTTATCTGGAACCTCCTATCTGAAAATTTGAAAATTCTTCAAAAATTCGTCGAAAATCTTGATGTCTCCAATCTCTTGTTTTGTACGTTTTTTCCACGTGTCTTGACATCCAATTTATCCCTGCAATGTTTGGTGGAGATCTGAGTATGTAGTTTTTGACCTTATCTGGAACCTCCTATCTGAAAATTTGAAAATTGCTAAAAAATTCGTCGAAAATCTTGATGTCTCCAATCTCTTGTTTTGTACGTTTTTTCCACGTGTCTTGACATCCAATGTATCCCTGCAAAGTTTGGTGAAGATCTGAGTATGTAGTTTTTGACTTTATATGGAACCTCCTTTCTGAAAATTTGAAAATTCTCAAAAAATTCGTCCATAATCTTGATGTCTCCAATCTCTTGTTTTGTACGTTTTTTCCACGTGTCTTGACATCCAATGTATCCCTGCAAAGTTTGGTGAAGATCTGAGTATGTAGTTTTTGACCTTATATGGAACCTCCTTTCTGAAAATTTGAAAATTCTTAAAAAATTCGTCCAAAATCTTGATGTCACCAATCCTATGTTTTGTATGTTTTTTCCACGTGTCTTGACATCCAATGTATCTATGCAAAGTTTGGTGAAGATCTGAGTATGTCGTTTTTGACCTTATCTGGAACCTCCCATCTGAAAATTTGAAAATTCTCAAAAAATTCGTCCAAAATCTTGATTTCTCCAATCTCTTGTTTTGTACGTTTTTTCCACGTGTCTTGACATCCAATGTATCCATGCAAAGTTTGGTGACGATCTGAGTATGTCGTTTTTGACCTTATCTGGAACCTCCCATCTGAAAATTTGAAAATTCTTAAAAAATTCGTCGAAAATCTTGATGTCTCCAATCTCTTGTTTTGTACGTTTTTTCCACGTGTCTTGACATGCAAAGTATCCCTGCAACGTTTGGTGAAGATCTGAGTATGTAGTTTTTGATCTTATCTGGAACCTCCTATCTGAAAATTTGAAAATTCTTCAAAAATTCGTCGAAAATCTTGATGTCTCCAATCTCTTGTTTTGTACGTTTTTTCCACGTGTCTTGACATCCAATGTATCCGTGCAATGTTTGGTGGAGATCTGAGTATGTAGTTTTTGACCTTATCTGGAACCTCCTATCTGAAAATTTGAAAATTCTTCAAAAATTCGTCCAAAATCTTGATGTCTCCAATCTCTTGTTTTGTACGTTTTTTCCACGTGTCTCGACCTCCAATGTATCCCTGCAAAGTTTGGTGAAGATCTGAGTATGTCGTTTTTGACCTTATCTGGAACATCCTTTCTGAAAATTTGAAAATTCTTAAAAAATTCGTCCAAAATCTTGATGTCTCCAATCTCTTGTTTTGTACGTTTTTTCCACGTGTCTTGACATCCAATGTATCCCTGCAAAGTTTGGTGAAGATCTGAGTATGTAGTTTTTGACCTTATATGGAACCTCCTTTCTGAAAATTTGAAAATTCTCAAAAAATTCGTCCATAATCTTGATGTCTCCAATCTCTTGTTTTGTACGTTTTTTCCCCGTGTCTTGACATCCAATGTATCCCTGCAACGTTTGGTGAAGATCTGAGTATGTAGTTTTTGACCTTATATGGAACCTCCTTTCTGAAAATTTGAAAATTCTTAAAAAATTCGTCCAAAATCTTGATGTCACCAATCCTATGTTTTGTATGTTTTTTCCACGTGTCTTGACATCCAATGTATCCATGCAAAGTTTGGTGAAGATCTGAGTATGTAGTTTTTGACCTTATCTGGAACCTCCTATCTGAAAATTTGAAAATTCTTCAAAAATTCGTCCAAAATCTTGATGTCTCCAATCTCTTGTTTTGTACGTTTTTTCCACGTGTCTCGACCTCCAATGTATCCCTGCAAAGTTTGGTGAAGATCTGAGTATGTCGTTTTTGACCTTATCTGGAACATCCTTTCTGAAAATTTGAAAATTGCTAAAAAATTCGTCGAAAATCTTGATGTCTCCAATCTCTTGTTTTGTACGTTTTTTCCACGTGTCTTGACATCCAATGTATCCCTGCAAAGTTTGGTGAAGATCTGAGTATGTAGTTTTTGACTTTATATGGAACCTCCTTTCTGAAAATTTGAAAATTCTCAAAAAATTCGCCAATAATCTTCATGTCTCCAATCTCTTGTTTTGTACGTTTTTTCCACGTGTCTTGACATCCAATGTATCCCTGCAAAGTTTGGTGAAGATCTGAGTATGTAGTTTTTGACCTTATATGGAACCTCCTTTCTGAAAATTTGAAAATTCTTAAAAAATTCGTCCAAAATCTTGATGTCACCAATCCTATGTTTTGTATGTTTTTTCCACGTGTCTTGACATCCAATGTATCCATGCAAAGTTTGGTGAAGATCTGAGTATGTCGTTTTTGACCTTATCTGGAACCTCCCATCTGAAAATTTGAAAATTCTCAAAAAATTCGTCCAAAATCTTGATGTCTCCAATCTCTTGTTTTGTACGTTTTTTCCACGTGTCTTGACATCCAATGTATCCATGCAAAGTTTGGTGACGATCTGAGTATGTCGTTTTTGACCTTATCTGGAACCTCCCATCTGAAAATTTGAAAATTCTTAAAAAATTCGTTGAAAATCTTGATGTCTCCAATCTCTTGTTTTGTACGTTTTTTCCACGTGTCTTGACATGCAAAGTATCCCTGCAACGTTTGGTGAAGATCTGAGTATGTAGTTTTTGATCTTATCTGGAACCTCCTATCTGAAAATTTGAAAATTCTTCAAAAATTCGTTGAAAATCTTGATGTCTCCAATCTCTTGTTTTGTACGTTTTTTCCACGTGTCTTGACATCCAATGTATCCGTGCAATGTTTGGTGGAGATCTGAGTATGTAGTTTTTGACCTTATATGGAACCTCCTTTCTTAAAATTTGAGAATTCTTAAAAAATTCGTCCAAAATCTTGATGTCTCCAATCTCTTGTTTTGTACGTTTTTTCCACGTGTCTTGACCTCCAATGTATCCCTGCAATGTTTGGTGAAGATCTGAGTATGTAGTTTTTGACCTTATATGGAACCTCCTATCTGAAAATTTGAAAATTCTTAAAAAATTCGTCCAAAATCTTGATGTCTCCAATCTCTTGTTTTGTACGTTTTTTCCACGTGTCTTGACATCCAATGTATCCCTGCAAAGTTTGGTGAAGATCTGAGTATGTAGTTTTTGACCTTATATGGAACCTGAAAATTTGAAAATTCTTAAAAAATTTGACCAAAATCTTGATGTCCCCAATCCTAGGTCTTGTATGTTTTTTCCACGTGTCTTGACATCCAATGTATCCCTGCAAAGTTTGGTGAAGATCTGAGTATGTAGTTTTTGACCTTATATGGAACCTCCTATCTGAAAATTTGAAAATTCTTAAAAAATTCGTCGAAAATCTTGATGTCTCCAATCTCTTGTTTTGTACGTTTTTTCCACGTGTCTTGACATCCAATGTATCCCTGCAATGTTTTTTATTGAAGATCTGAGTATGTAGTTTTTGACCTTATATGGAACCTCCTATCTGAAAATTTGAAAATTCTTAAAAAATTTGGCCAAAATCTTGATATCCCCAATCCTATGTTTTGTATGTTTTTTCCACGTGTCTTGACATCCAATGTATCCCTGCAAAGTTTGGTGAAGATCTGAGTATGTAGTTTTAGACCTTATCTGGAACCTCCTATCTGAAAATTTGAAAATTTTTAAAAAATTCGTCCAAAATCTTGATGTCTCCAATCTCTTGTTTTGTACGTTTTTTCCACGTGTCTTGACTTCCAATGTATCCCTGCAATGTTTGGTGAAGATCTGAGTATGTAGTTTTTGACCTTATATGGAACCTCCTATCTGAAAATTTGAAAATTCTTAAAAAATTCGTCCAAAATCTTGATGTCTCCAATCTCTTGTTTTGTACGTTTTTTCCACGTGTCTTGACATCCAATGTATCCCTGCAAAGTTTGGTGAAGATCTGAGTATGTAGTTTTTGACCTTATATGGAACCTGAAAATTTGAAAATTCTTAAAAAATTTGACCAAAATCTTGATGTCCCCAATCCTAGGTCTTGTATGTTTTTTCCACGTGTCTTGACATCCAATGTATCCCTGCAAAGTTTGGTGAAGATCTGAGTATGTAGTTTTTGACCTTATATGGAACCTCCTATCTGAAAATTTGAAAATTCTTAAAAAATTCGACCAAAATCTTGATGTCCCCAATCCTATGTTTTGTATGATTTTTCCACGTGTCTTGACATCCAATGTATCCATGCAAAGTTTGGTGAAGATCTGAGTATGTAGTTTTTGACCTTATATGGAACCTCCTATCTGAAAATTTGAAAATTCTTAAAAAATTCGTCCAAAATCTTGATGACCCCAATCTCTTGTTTTGTACGTTTTTTCCACGTGTCTTGACATCCAATGTATCCCTGCAAAGTTTGGTGAAGATCTGAGTATGTAGTTTTTGACCTTATATGGAACCTCCTTTCTTAAAATTTGAGAATTCTTAAAAAATTCGTCCAAAATCTTGATGTCTCCAATCTCTTGTTTTGTACGTTTTTTCCACGTGTCTTGACATCCAATGTATCCATGCAAAGTTTGGTGAAGATCTGAGTATGTCGTTTTTGACCTTATCTGCAACCTCCCATCTGAAAATTTGAAAATTCTTAAAAAATTCGTCGAAAATCTTGATGTCTCCAATCTCTTGTTTTGTACGTTTTTTCCACGTGTCTTGACATGCAAAGTATCCCTGCAACGTTTGGTGAAGATCTGAGTATGTAGTTTTTGATCTTATCTGGAACCTCCTATCTGAAAATTTGAAAATTCTTCAAAAATTCGTCGAAAATCTTGATGTCTCCAATCTCTTGTTTTGTACGTTTTTTCCACGTGTCTTGACATCCAATTTATCCCTGCAATGTTTGGTGGAGATCTGAGTATGTAGTTTTTGACCTTATCTGGAACCTCCTATCTGAAAATTTGAAAATTCTTCAAAAATTCGTCCAAAATCTTGATGTCTCCAATCTCTTGTTTTGTACGTTTTTTCCACGTGTCTCGACCTCCAATGTATCCCTGCAAAGTTTGGTGAAGATCTGAGTATGTCGTTTTTGACCTTATCTGGAACATCCTTTCTGAAAATTTGAAAATTGCTAAAAAATTCGTCGAAAATCTTGATGTCTCCAATCTCTTGTTTTGTACGTTTTTTCCACGTGTCTTGACATCCAATGTATCCCTGCAAAGTTTGGTGAAGATCTGAGTATGTAGTTTTTGACTTTATATGGAACCTCCTTTCTGAAAATTTGAAAATTCTCAAAAAATTCGTCCATAATCTTGATGTCTCCAATCTCTTGTTTTGTACGTTTTTTCCACGTGTCTTGACATCCAATGTATCCCTGCAAAGTTTGGTGAAGATCTGAGTATGTAGTTTTTGACCTGATATGGAACCTCCTTTCTGAAAATTTGAAAATTCTTAAAAAATTCGTCCAAAATCTTGATGTCACCAATCCTATGTTTTGTATGTTTTTTCCACGTGTCTTGACATCCAATGTATCCATGCAAAGTTTGGTGAAGATCTGAGTATGTCGTTTTTGACCTTATCTGGAACCTCCCATCTGAAAATTTGAAAATTCTCAAAAAATTCGTCCAAAATCTTGATGTCTCCAATCTCTTGTTTTGTACGTTTTTTCCACGTGTCTTGACATCCAATGTATCCATGCAAAGTTTGGTGACGATCTGAGTATGTCGTTTTTGACCTTATCTGGAACCTCCCATCTGAAAATTTGAAAATTCTTAAAAAATTCGTCGAAAATCTTGATGTCTCCAATCTCTTGTTTTGTACGTTTTTTCCACGTGTCTTGACATGCAAAGTATCCCTGCAACGTTTGGTGGAGATCTGAGTATGTAGTTTTTGACCTTATCTGGAACCTCCTATCTGAAAATTTGAAAATTCTTAAAAAATTCGTCCAAAATCTTGATGTCTCCAATCTCTTGTTTTGTACGTTTTTTCCACGTGTCTCGACCTCCAATGTATCCCTGCAAAGTTTGGTGAAGATCTGAGTATGTCGTTTTTGACCTTATCTGGAACATCCTTTCTGAAAATTTGAAAATTCTTAAAAAATTCGTCCAAAATCTTGATGTCTCCAATCTCTTGTTTTGTACGTTTTTTCCACGTGTCTTGACATCCAATGTATCCCTGCAAAGTTTGGTGAAGATCTGAGTATGTAGTTTTTGACCTTATATGGAACCTCCTTTCTGAAAATTTGAAAATTCTCAAAAAATTCGTCCATAATCTTGATGTCTCCAATCTCTTGTTTTGTACGTTTTTTCCCCGTGTCTTGACATCCAATGTATCCCTGCAAAGTTTGGTGAAGATCTGAGTATGTAGTTTTTGACCTTATATGGAACCTCCTTTCTGAAAATTTGAAAATTCTTAAAAAATTCGTCCAAAATCTTGATGTCACCAATCCTATGTTTTGTATGTTTTTTCCACGTGTCTTGACATCCAATGTATCCATGCAAAGTTTGGTGAAGATCTGAGTATGTAGTTTTTGACCTTATCTGGAACCTCCTATCTGAAAATTTGAAAATTCTTCAAAAATTCGTCCAAAATCTTGATGTCTCCAATCTCTTGTTTTGTACGTTTTTTCCACGTGTCTCGACCTCCAATGTATCCCTGCAAAGTTTGGTGAAGATCTGAGTATGTCGTTTTTGACCTTATCTGGAACATCCTTTCTGAAAATTTGAAAATTGCTAAAAAATTCGTCGAAAATCTTGATGTCTCCAATCTCTTGTTTTGTACGTTTTTTCCACGTGTCTTGACATCCAATGTATCCCTGCAAAGTTTGGTGAAGATCTGAGTATGTAGTTTTTGACTTTATATGGAACCTCCTTTCTGAAAATTTGAAAATTCTCAAAAAATTCGTCCATAATCTTGATGTCTCCAATCTCTTGTTTTGTACGTTTTTTCCACGTGTCTTGACATCCAATGTATCCCTGCAAAGTTTGGTGAAGATCTGAGTATGTAGTTTTTGACCTTATATGGAACCTCCTTTCTGAAAATTTGAAAATTCTTAAAAAATTCGTCCAAAATCTTGATGTCACCAATCCTATGTTTTGTATGTTTTTTCCACGTGTCTTGACATCCAATGTATCCATGCAAAGTTTGGTGAAGATCTGAGTATGTCGTTTTTGACCTTATCTGGAACCTCCCATCTGAAAATTTGAAAATTCTCAAAAAATTCGTCCAAAATCTTGATGTCTCCAATCTCTTGTTTTGTACGTTTTTTCCACGTGTCTTGACATCCAATGTATCCATGCAAAGTTTGGTGACGATCTGAGTATGTCGTTTTTGACCTTATCTGGAACCTCCCATCTGAAAATTTGAAAATTCTTAAAAAATTCGTTGAAAATCTTGATGTCTCCAATCTCTTGTTTTGTACGTTTTTTCCACGTGTCTTGACATGCAAAGTATCCCTGCAACGTTTGGTGAAGATCTGAGTATGTAGTTTTTGATCTTATCTGGAACCTCCTATCTGAAAATTTGAAAATTCTTCAAAAATTCGTCGAAAACCTTGATGTCTCCAATCTCTTGTTTTGTACGTTTTTTCCACGTGTCTTGACATCCAATGTATCCGTGCAATGTTTGGTGGAGATCTGAGTATGTAGTTTTTGACCTTATCTGGAACCTCCTATCTGAAAATTTGAAAATTCTTCAAAAATTCGTCCAAAATCTTGATGTCTCCAATCTCTTGTTTTGTACGTTTTTTCCACGTGTCTCGACCTCCAATGTATCCCTGCAAAGTTTGGTGAAGATCTGAGTATGTCGTTTTTGACCTTATCTGGAACATCCTTTCTGAAAATTTGAAAATTCTTCAAAAATTCGTCCAAAATCTTGATGTCTCCAATCTCTTGTTTTGTACGTTTTTTCCACGTGTCTTGACATCCAATGTATCCCTGCAAAGTTTGGTGAAGATCTGAGTATGTAGTTTTTGACCTTATATGGAACCTCCTTTCTGAAAATTTGAAAATTCTCAAAAAATTCGTCCATAATCTTGATGTCTCCAATCTCTTGTTTTGTACGTTTTTTCCCCGTGTCTTGACATCCAATGTATCCCTGCAAAGTTTGGTGAAGATCTGAGTATGTAGTTTTTGACCTTATATGGAACCTCCTTTCTGAAAATTTGAAAATTCTTAAAAAATTCGTCCAAAATCTTGATGTCACCAATCCTATGTTTTGTATGTTTTTTCCACGTGTCTTGACATCCAATGTATCCATGCAAAGTTTGGTGAAGATCTGAGTATGTCGTTTTTGACCTTATCTGGAACCTCCCATCTGAAAATTTGAAAATTCTTAAAAAATTCGTCCAAAATCTTGATGTCTCCAATCTCTTGTTTTGTACGTTTTTTCCACGTGTCTTGACATCCAATGTATCCCTGCAAAGTTTGGTGAAGATCTGAGTATGTAGTTTTTGACCTTATATGGAACCTCCTTTCTGAAAATTTGAAAATTCTTAAAAAATTCGTCCAAAATCTTGATGTCACCAATCCTATGTTTTGTATGTTTTTTCCACGTGTCTTGACATCCAATGTATCTATGCAAAGTTTGGTGAAGATCTGAGTATGTCGTTTTTGACCTTATCTGGAACCTCCCATCTGAAAATTTGAAAATTCTCAAAAAATTCGTCCAAAATCTTGATTTCTCCAATCTCTTGTTTTGTACGTTTTTTCCACGTGTCTTGACATCCAATGTATCCATGCAAAGTTTGGTGACGATCTGAGTATGTCGTTTTTGACCTTATCTGGAACCTCCCATCTGAAAATTTGAAAATTCTTAAAAAATTCGTCGAAAATCTTGATGTCTCCAATCTCTTGTTTTGTACGTTTTTTCCACGTGTCTTGACATGCAAAGTATCCCTGCAACGTTTGGTGAAGATCTGAGTAAGTAGTTTTTGATCTTATCTGGAACCTCCTATCTGAAAATTTGAAAATTCTTCAAAAATTCGTCGAAAATCTTGATGTCTCCAATCTCTTGTTTTGTACGTTTTTTCCACGTGTCTTGACATCCAATGTATCCGTGCAATGTTTGGTGGAGATCTGAGTATGTAGTTTTTGACCTTATCTGGAACCTCCTATCTGAAAATTTGAAAATTCTTCAAAAATTCGTCCAAAATCTTGATGTCTCCAATCTCTTGTTTTGTACGTTTTTTCCACGTGTCTCGACCTCCAATGTATCCCTGCAAAGTTTGGTGAAGATCTGAGTATGTCGTTTTTGACCTTATCTGGAACATCCTTTCTGAAAATTTGAAAATTCTTAAAAAATTCGTCCAAAATCTTGATGTCTCCAATCTCTTGTTTTGTACGTTTTTTCCACGTGTCTTGACATCCAATGTATCCCTGCAAAGTTTGGTGAAGATCTGAGTATGTAGTTTTTGACCTTATATGGAACCTCCTTTCTGAAAATTTGAAAATTCTCAAAAAATTCGTCCATAATCTTGATGTCTCCAATCTCTTGTTTTGTACGTTTTTTCCCCGTGTCTTGACATCCAATGTATCCCTGCAACGTTTGGTGAAGATCTGAGTATGTAGTTTTTGACCTTATATGGAACCTCCTTTCTGAAAATTTGAAAATTCTTAAAAAATTCGTCCAAAATCTTGATGTCACCAATCCTATGTTTTGTATGTTTTTTCCACGTGTCTTGACATCCAATGTATCCATGCAAAGTTTGGTGAAGATCTGAGTATGTAGTTTTTGACCTTATCTGGAACCTCCTATCTGAAAATTTGAAAATTCTTCAAAAATTCGTCCAAAATCTTGATGTCTCCAATCTCTTGTTTTGTACGTTTTTTCCACGTGTCTCGACCTCCAATGTATCCCTGCAAAGTTTGGTGAAGATCTGAGTATGTCGTTTTTGACCTTATCTGGAACATCCTTTCTGAAAATTTGAAAATTGCTAAAAAATTCGTCGAAAATCTTGATGTCTCCAATCTCTTGTTTTGTACGTTTTTTCCACGTGTCTTGACATCCAATGTATCCCTGCAAAGTTTGGTGAAGATCTGAGTATGTAGTTTTTGACTTTATATGGAACCTCCTTTCTGAAAATTTGAAAATTCTCAAAAAATTCGTCCATAATCTTCATGTCTCCAATCTCTTGTTTTGTACGTTTTTTCCACGTGTCTTGACATCCAATGTATCCCTGCAAAGTTTGGTGAAGATCTGAGTATGTAGTTTTTGACCTTATATGGAACCTCCTTTCTGAAAATTTGAAAATTCTTAAAAAATTCGTCCAAAATCTTGATGTCACCAATCCTATGTTTTGTATGTTTTTTCCACGTGTCTTGACATCCAATGTATCCATGCAAAGTTTGGTGAAGATCTGAGTATGTCGTTTTTGACCTTATCTGGAACCTCCCATCTGAAAATTTGAAAATTCTCAAAAAATTCGTCCAAAATCTTGATGTCTCCAATCTCTTGTTTTGTACGTTTTTTCCACGTGTCTTGACATCCAATGTATCCATGCAAAGTTTGGTGACGATCTGAGTATGTCGTTTTTGACCTTATCTGGAACCTCCCATCTGAAAATTTGAAAATTCTTAAAAAATTCGTTGAAAATCTTGATGTCTCCAATCTCTTGTTTTGTACGTTTTTTCCACGTGTCTTGACATGCAAAGTATCCCTGCAACGTTTGGTGAAGATCTGAGTATGTAGTTTTTGATCTTATCTGGAACCTCCTATCTGAAAATTTGAAAATTCTTCAAAAATTCGTTGAAAATCTTGATGTCTCCAATCTCTTGTTTTGTACGTTTTTTCCACGTGTCTTGACATCCAATGTATCCGTGCAATGTTTGGTGGAGATCTGAGTATGTAGTTTTTGACCTTATATGGAACCTCCTTTCTTAAAATTTGAGAATTCTTAAAAAATTCGTCCAAAATCTTGATGTCTCCAATCTCTTGTTTTGTACGTTTTTTCCACGTGTCTTGACCTCCAATGTATCCCTGCAATGTTTGGTGAAGATCTGAGTATGTAGTTTTTGACCTTATATGGAACCTCCTATCTGAAAATTTGAAAATTCTTAAAAAATTCGTCCAAAATCTTGATGTCTCCAATCTCTTGTTTTGTACGTTTTTTCCACGTGTCTTGACATCCAATGTATCCCTGCAAAGTTTGGTGAAGATCTGAGTATGTAGTTTTTGACCTTATATGGAACCTGAAAATTTGAAAATTCTTAAAAAATTTGACCAAAATCTTGATGTCCCCAATCCTAGGTCTTGTATGTTTTTTCCACGTGTCTTGACATCCAATGTATCCCTGCAAAGTTTGGTGAAGATCTGAGTATGTAGTTTTTGACCTTATATGGAACCTCCTATCTGAAAATTTGAAAATTCTTAAAAAATTCGTCGAAAATCTTGATGTCTCCAATCTCTTGTTTTGTACGTTTTTTCCACGTGTCTTGACATCCAATGTATCCCTGCAATGTTTTTTATTGAAGATCTGAGTATGTAGTTTTTGACCTTATATGGAACCTCCTATCTGAAAATTTGAAAATTCTTAAAAAATTTGGCCAAAATCTTGATATCCCCAATCCTATGTTTTGTATGTTTTTTCCACGTGTCTTGACATCCAATGTATCCCTGCAAAGTTTGGTGAAGATCTGAGTATGTAGTTTTAGACCTTATCTGGAACCTCCTATCTGAAAATTTGAAAATTTTTAAAAAATTCGTCCAAAATCTTGATGTCTCCAATCTCTTGTTTTGTACGTTTTTTCCACGTGTCTTGACCTCCAATGTATCCCTGCAATGTTTGGTGAAGATCTGAGTATGTAGTTTTTGACCTTATATGGAACCTCCTATCTGAAAATTTGAAAAATCTTAAAAAATTCGTCCAAAATCTTGATGTCTCCAATCTCTTGTTTTGTACGTTTTTTCCACGTGTCTTGACATCCAATGTATCCCTGCAAAGTTTGGTGAAGATCTGAGTATGTAGTTTTTGACCTTATATGGAACCTGAAAATTTGAAAATTCTTAAAAAATTTGACCAAAATCTTGATGTCCCCAATCCTAGGTCTTGTATGTTTTTTCCACGTGTCTTGACATCCAATGTATCCCTGCAAAGTTTGGTGAAGATCTGAGTATGTAGTTTTTGACCTTATATGGAACCTCCTATCTGAAAATTTGAAAATTCTTAAAAAATTCGACCAAAATCTTGATGTCCCCAATCCTATGTTTTGTATGATTTTTCCACGTGTCTTGACATCCAATGTATCCATGCAAAGTTTGGTGAAGATCTGAGTATGTAGTTTTTGACCTTATATGGAACCTCCTATCTGAAAATTTGAAAATTCTTAAAAAATTCGTCCAAAATCTTGATGACCCCAATCTCTTGTTTTGTACGTTTTTTCCACGTGTCTTGACATCCAATGTATCCATGCAAAGTTTGGTGACGATCTGAGTATGTCGTTTTTGACCTTATCTGGAACCTCCCATCTGAAAATTTGAAAATTCTTAAAAAATTCGTTGAAAATCTTGATGTCTCCAATCTCTTGTTTTGTACGTTTTTTCCACGTGTCTTGACATGCAAAGTATCCCTGCAACGTTTCGTGAAGATCTGAGTATGTAGTTTTTGATCTTATCTGGAACCTCCTATCTGAAAATTTGAAAATTCTTCAAAAATTCGTCGAAAACCTTGATGTCTCCAATCTCTTGTTTTGTACGTTTTTTCCACGTGTCTTGACATCCAATGTATCCGTGCAATGTTTGGTGGAGATCTGAGTATGTAGTTTTTGACCTTATCTGGAACCTCCTATCTGAAAATTTGAAAATTCTTCAAAAATTCGTCCAAAATCTTGATGTCTCCAATCTCTTGTTTTGTACGTTTTTTCCACGTGTCTCGACCTCCAATGTATCCCTGCAAAGTTTGGTGAAGATCTGAGTATGTCGTTTTTGACCTTATCTGGAACATCCTTTCTGAAAATTTGAAAATTCTTCAAAAATTCGTCCAAAATCTTGATGTCTCCAATCTCTTGTTTTGTACGTTTTTTCCACGTGTCTTGACATCCAATGTATCCCTGCAAAGTTTGGTGAAGATCTGAGTATGTAGTTTTTGACCTTATATGGAACCTCCTTTCTGAAAATTTGAAAATTCTCAAAAAATTCGTCCATAATCTTGATGTCTCCAATCTCTTGTTTTGTACGTTTTTTCCCCGTGTCTTGACATCCAATGTATCCCTGCAAAGTTTGGTGAAGATCTGAGTATGTAGTTTTTGACCTTATATGGAACCTCCTTTCTGAAAATTTGAAAATTCTTAAAAAATTCGTCCAAAATCTTGATGTCACCAATCCTATGTTTTGTATGTTTTTTCCACGTGTCTTGACATCCAATGTATCCATGCAAAGTTTGGTGAAGATCTGAGTATGTCGTTTTTGACCTTATCTGGAACCTCCCATCTGAAAATTTGAAAATTCTTAAAAAATTCGTCCAAAATCTTGATGTCTCCAATCTCTTGTTTTGTACGTTTTTTCCACGTGTCTTGACATCCAATGTATCCCTGCAAAGTTTGGTGAAGATCTGAGTATGTAGTTTTTGACCTTATATGGAACCTCCTTTCTGAAAATTTGAAAATTCTTAAAAAATTCGTCCAAAATCTTGATGTCACCAATCCTATGTTTTGTATGTTTTTTCCACGTGTCTTGACATCCAATGTATCTATGCAAAGTTTGGTGAAGATCTGAGTATGTCGTTTTTGACCTTATCTGGAACCTCCCATCTGAAAATTTGAAAATTCTCAAAAAATTCGTCCAAAATCTTGATTTCTCCAATCTCTTGTTTTGTACGTTTTTTCCACGTGTCTTGACATCCAATGTATCCATGCAAAGTTTGGTGACGATCTGAGTATGTCGTTTTTGACCTTATCTGGAACCTCCCATCTGAAAATTTGAAAATTCTTAAAAAATTCGTCGAAAATCTTGATGTCTCCAATCTCTTGTTTTGTACGTTTTTTCCACGTGTCTTGACATGCAAAGTATCCCTGCAACGTTTGGTGAAGATCTGAGTAAGTAGTTTTTGATCTTATCTGGAACCTCCTATCTGAAAATTTGAAAATTCTTCAAAAATTCGTCGAAAATCTTGATGTCTCCAATCTCTTGTTTTGTACGTTTTTTCCACGTGTCTTGACATCCAATGTATCCGTGCAATGTTTGGTGGAGATCTGAGTATGTAGTTTTTGACCTTATCTGGAACCTCCTATCTGAAAATTTGAAAATTCTTCAAAAATTCGTCCAAAATCTTGATGTCTCCAATCTCTTGTTTTGTACGTTTTTTCCACGTGTCTCGACCTCCAATGTATCCCTGCAAAGTTTGGTGAAGATCTGAGTATGTCGTTTTTGACCTTATCTGGAACATCCTTTCTGAAAATTTGAAAATTCTTAAAAAATTCGTCCAAAATCTTGATGTCTCCAATCTCTTGTTTTGTACGTTTTTTCCACGTGTCTTGACATCCAATGTATCCCTGCAAAGTTTGGTGAAGATCTGAGTATGTAGTTTTTGACCTTATATGGAACCTCCTTTCTGAAAATTTGAAAATTCTCAAAAAATTCGTCCATAATCTTGATGTCTCCAATCTCTTGTTTTGTACGTTTTTTCCCCGTGTCTTGACATCCAATGTATCCCTGCAACGTTTGGTGAAGATCTGAGTATGTAGTTTTTGACCTTATATGGAACCTCCTTTCTGAAAATTTGAAAATTCTTAAAAAATTCGTCCAAAATCTTGATGTCACCAATCCTATGTTTTGTATGTTTTTTCCACGTGTCTTGACATCCAATGTATCCATGCAAAGTTTGGTGAAGATCTGAGTATGTAGTTTTTGACCTTATCTGGAACCTCCTATCTGAAAATTTGAAAATTCTTCAAAAATTCGTCCAAAATCTTGATGTCTCCAATCTCTTGTTTTGTACGTTTTTTCCACGTGTCTCGACCTCCAATGTATCCCTGCAAAGTTTGGTGAAGATCTGAGTATGTCGTTTTTGACCTTATCTGGAACATCCTTTCTGAAAATTTGAAAATTGCTAAAAAATTCGTCGAAAATCTTGATGTCTCCAATCTCTTGTTTTGTACGTTTTTTCCACGTGTCTTGACATCCAATGTATCCCTGCAAAGTTTGGTGAAGATCTGAGTATGTAGTTTTTGACTTTATATGGAACCTCCTTTCTGAAAATTTGAAAATTCTCAAAAAATTCGTCCATAATCTTCATGTCTCCAATCTCTTGTTTTGTACGTTTTTTCCACGTGTCTTGACATCCAATGTATCCCTGCAAAGTTTGGTGAAGATCTGAGTATGTAGTTTTTGACCTTATATGGAACCTCCTTTCTGAAAATTTGAAAATTCTTAAAAAATTCGTCCAAAATCTTGATGTCACCAATCCTATGTTTTGTATGTTTTTTCCACGTGTCTTGACATCCAATGTATCCATGCAAAGTTTGGTGAAGATCTGAGTATGTCGTTTTTGACCTTATCTGGAACCTCCCATCTGAAAATTTGAAAATTCTCAAAAAATTCGTCCAAAATCTTGATGTCTCCAATCTCTTGTTTTGTACGTTTTTTCCACGTGTCTTGACATCCAATGTATCCATGCAAAGTTTGGTGACGATCTGAGTATGTCGTTTTTGACCTTATCTGGAACCTCCCATCTGAAAATTTGAAAATTCTTAAAAAATTCGTTGAAAATCTTGATGTCTCCAATCTCTTGTTTTGTACGTTTTTTCCACGTGTCTTGACATGCAAAGTATCCCTGCAACGTTTGGTGAAGATCTGAGTATGTAGTTTTTGATCTTATCTGGAACCTCCTATCTGAAAATTTGAAAATTCTTCAAAAATTCGTTGAAAATCTTGATGTCTCCAATCTCTTGTTTTGTACGTTTTTTCCACGTGTCTTGACATCCAATGTATCCGTGCAATGTTTGGTGGAGATCTGAGTATGTAGTTTTTGACCTTATATGGAACCTCCTTTCTTAAAATTTGAGAATTCTTAAAAAATTCGTCCAAAATCTTGATGTCTCCAATCTCTTGTTTTGTACGTTTTTTCCACGTGTCTTGACCTCCAATGTATCCCTGCAATGTTTGGTGAAGATCTGAGTATGTAGTTTTTGACCTTATATGGAACCTCCTATCTGAAAATTTGAAAATTCTTAAAAAATTCGTCCAAAATCTTGATGTCTCCAATCTCTTGTTTTGTACGTTTTTTCCACGTGTCTTGACATCCAATGTATCCCTGCAAAGTTTGGTGAAGATCTGAGTATGTAGTTTTTGACCTTATATGGAACCTGAAAATTTGAAAATTCTTAAAAAATTTGACCAAAATCTTGATGTCCCCAATCCTAGGTCTTGTATGTTTTTTCCACGTGTCTTGACATCCAATGTATCCCTGCAAAGTTTGGTGAAGATCTGAGTATGTAGTTTTTGACCTTATATGGAACCTCCTATCTGAAAATTTGAAAATTCTTAAAAAATTCGTCGAAAATCTTGATGTCTCCAATCTCTTGTTTTGTACGTTTTTTCCACGTGTCTTGACATCCAATGTATCCCTGCAATGTTTTTTATTGAAGATCTGAGTATGTAGTTTTTGACCTTATATGGAACCTCCTATCTGAAAATTTGAAAATTCTTAAAAAATTTGGCCAAAATCTTGATATCCCCAATCCTATGTTTTGTATGTTTTTTCCACGTGTCTTGACATCCAATGTATCCCTGCAAAGTTTGGTGAAGATCTGAGTATGTAGTTTTAGACCTTATCTGGAACCTCCTATCTGAAAATTTGAAAATTTTTAAAAAATTCGTCCAAAATCTTGATGTCTCCAATCTCTTGTTTTGTACGTTTTTTCCACGTGTCTTGACCTCCAATGTATCCCTGCAATGTTTGGTGAAGATCTGAGTATGTAGTTTTTGACCTTATATGGAACCTCCTATCTGAAAATTTGAAAATTCTTAAAAAATTCGTCCAAAATCTTGATGTCTCCAATCTCTTGTTTTGTACGTTTTTTCCACGTGTCTTGACATCCAATGTATCCCTGCAAAGTTTGGTGAAGATCTGAGTATGTAGTTTTTGACCTTATATGGAACCTGAAAATTTGAAAATTCTTAAAAAATTTGACCAAAATCTTGATGTCCCCAATCCTAGGTCTTGTATGTTTTTTCCACGTGTCTTGACATCCAATGTATCCCTGCAAAGTTTGGTGAAGATCTGAGTATGTAGTTTTTGACCTTATATGGAACCTCCTATCTGAAAATTTGAAAATTCTTAAAAAATTCGACCAAAATCTTGATGTCCCCAATCCTATGTTTTGTATGATTTTTCCACGTGTCTTGACATCCAATGTATCCATGCAAAGTTTGGTGAAGATCTGAGTATGTAGTTTTTGACCTTATATGGAACCTCCTATCTGAAAATTTGAAAATTCTTAAAAAATTCGTCCAAAATCTTGATGACCCCAATCTCTTGTTTTGTACGTTTTTTCCACGTGTCTTGACATCCAATGTATCCCTGCAAAGTTTGGTGAAGATCTGAGTATGTAGTTTTTGACCTTATATGGAACCTCCTTTCTTAAAATTTGAGAATTCTTAAAAAATTCGTCCAAAATCTTGATGTCTCCAATCTCTTGTTTTGTACGTTTTTTCCACGTGTCTTGACATCCAATGTATCCATGCAAAGTTTGGTGAAGATCTGAGTATGTCGTTTTTGACCTTATCTGCAACCTCCCATCTGAAAATTTGAAAATTCTTAAAAAATTCGTCGAAAATCTTGATGTCTCCAATCTCTTGTTTTGTACGTTTTTTCCACGTGTCTTGACATGCAAAGTATCCCTGCAACGTTTGGTGAAGATCTGAGTATGTAGTTTTTGATCTTATCTGGAACCTCCTATCTGAAAATTTGAAAATTCTTCAAAAATTCGTCGAAAATCTTGATGTCTCCAATCTCTTGTTTTGTACGTTTTTTCCACGTGTCTTGACATCCAATTTATCCCTGCAATGTTTGGTGGAGATCTGAGTATGTAGTTTTTGACCTTATCTGGAACCTCCTATCTGAAAATTTGAAAATTCTTCAAAAATTCGTCCAAAATCTTGATGTCTCCAATCTCTTGTTTTGTACGTTTTTTCCACGTGTCTCGACCTCCAATGTATCCCTGCAAAGTTTGGTGAAGATCTGAGTATGTCGTTTTTGACCTTATCTGGAACATCCTTTCTGAAAATTTGAAAATTGCTAAAAAATTCGTCGAAAATCTTGATGTCTCCAATCTCTTGTTTTGTACGTTTTTTCCACGTGTCTTGACATCCAATGTATCCCTGCAAAGTTTGGTGAAGATCTGAGTATGTAGTTTTTGACTTTATATGGAACCTCCTTTCTGAAAATTTGAAAATTCTCAAAAAATTCGTCCATAATCTTGATGTCTCCAATCTCTTGTTTTGTACGTTTTTTCCACGTGTCTTGACATCCAATGTATCCCTGCAAAGTTTGGTGAAGATCTGAGTATGTAGTTTTTGACCTTATATGGAACCTCCTTTCTGAAAATTTGAAAATTCTTAAAAAATTCGTCCAAAATCTTGATGTCACCAATCCTATGTTTTGTATGTTTTTTCCACGTGTCTTGACATCCAATGTATCCATGCAAAGTTTGGTGAAGATCTGAGTATGTCGTTTTTGACCTTATCTGGAACCTCCCATCTGAAAATTTGAAAATTCTCAAAAAATTCGTCCAAAATCTTGATGTCTCCAATCTCTTGTTTTGTACGTTTTTTCCACGTGTCTTGACATCCAATGTATCCATGCAAAGTTTGGTGACGATCTGAGTATGTCGTTTTTGACCTTATCTGGAACCTCCCATCTGAAAATTTGAAAATTCTTAAATAATTCGTCGAAAATCTTGATGTCTCCAATCTCTTGTTTTGTACGTTTTTTCCACGTGTCTTGACATGCAAAGTATCCCTGCAACGTTTGGTGGAGATCTGAGTATGTAGTTTTTGACCTTATCTGGAACCTCCTATCTGAAAATTTGAAAATTCTTCAAAAATTCGTCCAAAATCTTGATGTCTCCAATCTCTTGTTTTGTACGTTTTTTCCACGTGTCTCGACCTCCAATGTATCCCTGCAAAGTTTGGTGAAGATCTGAGTATGTCGTTTTTGACCTTATCTGGAACATCCTTTCTGAAAATTTGAAAATTCTTAAAAAATTCGTCCAAAATCTTGATGTCTCCAATCTCTTGTTTTGTACGTTTTTTCCACGTGTCTTGACATCCAATGTATCCCTGCAAAGTTTGGTGAAGATCTGAGTATGTAGTTTTTGACCTTATATGGAACCTCCTTTCTGAAAATTTGAAAATTCTCAAAAAATTCGTCCATAATCTTGATGTCTCCAATCTCTTGTTTTGTACGTTTTTTCCCCGTGTCTTGACATCCAATGTATCCCTGCAAAGTTTGGTGAAGATCTGAGTATGTAGTTTTTGACCTTATATGGAACCTCCTTTCTGAAAATTTGAAAATTCTTAAAAAATTCGTCCAAAATCTTGATGTCACCAATCCTATGTTTTGTATGTTTTTTCCACGTGTCTTGACATCCAATGTATCCATGCAAAGTTTGGTGAAGATCTGAGTATGTAGTTTTTGACCTTATCTGGAACCTCCTATCTGAAAATTTGAAAATTCTTCAAAAATTCGTCCAAAATCTTGATGTCTCCAATCTCTTGTTTTGTACGTTTTTTCCACGTGTCTCGACCTCCAATGTATCCCTGCAAAGTTTGGTGAAGATCTGAGTATGTCGTTTTTGACCTTATCTGGAACATCCTTTCTGAAAATTTGAAAATTGCTAAAAAATTCGTCGAAAATCTTGATGTCTCCAATCTCTTGTTTTGTACGTTTTTTCCACGTGTCTTGACATCCAATGTATCCCTGCAAAGTTTGGTGAAGATCTGAGTATGTAGTTTTTGACTTTATATGGAACCTCCTTTCTGAAAATTTGAAAATTCTCAAAAAATTCGTCCATAATCTTGATGTCTCCAATCTCTTGTTTTGTACGTTTTTTCCACGTGTCTTGACATCCAATGTATCCCTGCAAAGTTTGGTGAAGATCTGAGTATGTAGTTTTTGACCTTATATGGAACCTCCTTTCTGAAAATTTGAAAATTCTTAAAAAATTCGTCCAAAATCTTGATGTCACCAATCCTATGTTTTGTATGTTTTTTCCACGTGTCTTGACATCCAATGTATCCATGCAAAGTTTGGTGAAGATCTGAGTATGTCGTTTTTGACCTTATCTGGAACCTCCCATCTGAAAATTTGAAAATTCTCAAAAAATTCGTCCAAAATCTTGATGTCTCCAATCTCTTGTTTTGTACGTTTTTTCCACGTGTCTTGACATCCAATGTATCCATGCAAAGTTTGGTGACGATCTGAGTATGTCGTTTTTGACCTTATCTGGAACCTCCCATCTGAAAATTTGAAAATTCTTAAAAAATTCGTTGAAAATCTTGATGTCTCCAATCTCTTGTTTTGTACGTTTTTTCCACGTGTCTTGACATGCAAAGTATCCCTGCAACGTTTGGTGAAGATCTGAGTATGTAGTTTTTGATCTTATCTGGAACCTCCTATCTGAAAATTTGAAAATTCTTCAAAAATTCGTCGAAAACCTTGATGTCTCCAATCTCTTGTTTTGTACGTTTTTTCCACGTGTCTTGACATCCAATGTATCCGTGCAATGTTTGGTGGAGATCTGAGTATGTAGTTTTTGACCTTATCTGGAACCTCCTATCTGAAAATTTGAAAATTCTTCAAAAATTCGTCCAAAATCTTGATGTCTCCAATCTCTTGTTTTGTACGTTTTTTCCACGTGTCTCGACCTCCAATGTATCCCTGCAAAGTTTGGTGAAGATCTGAGTATGTCGTTTTTGACCTTATCTGGAACATCCTTTCTGAAAATTTGAAAATTCTTCAAAAATTCGTCCAAAATCTTGATGTCTCCAATCTCTTGTTTTGTACGTTTTTTCCACGTGTCTTGACATCCAATGTATCCCTGCAAAGTTTGGTGAAGATCTGAGTATGTAGTTTTTGACCTTATATGGAACCTCCTTTCTGAAAATTTGAAAATTCTCAAAAAATTCGTCCATAATCTTGATGTCTCCAATCTCTTGTTTTGTACGTTTTTTCCCCGTGTCTTGACATCCAATGTATCCCTGCAAAGTTTGGTGAAGATCTGAGTATGTAGTTTTTGACCTTATATGGAACCTCCTTTCTGAAAATTTGAAAATTCTTAAAAAATTCGTCCAAAATCTTGATGTCACCAATCCTATGTTTTGTATGTTTTTTCCACGTGTCTTGACATCCAATGTATCCATGCAAAGTTTGGTGAAGATCTGAGTATGTCGTTTTTGACCTTATCTGGAACCTCCCATCTGAAAATTTGAAAATTCTTAAAAAATTCGTCCAAAATCTTGATGTCTCCAATCTCTTGTTTTGTACGTTTTTTCCACGTGTCTTGACATCCAATGTATCCCTGCAAAGTTTGGTGAAGATCTGAGTATGTAGTTTTTGACCTTATCTGGAACCTCCCATCTGAAAATTTGAAAATTCCTAAAAAATCCGTCCAAAATCTTGATGACCCCAATCTCTTGTTTTGTACGTTTTTTCCACGTGTCTTGACATTCAATGTATCCCTGCAAAGTTTGGTGAAGATCTGAGTATGTAGTTTTTGACCTTATATGGAACCTCCTTTCTGAAAATTTGAAAATTCTTCAAAAATTCGTCGAAAATCTTGATGTCTCCAATCTCTTGTTTTGTACGTTTTTCCACGTGTCTTGACATCCAATGTATCCCTGCAATGTTTGGTGGAGATCTGAGTATGTAGTTTTTGACCTTATCTGGAACCTCCTATCTGAAAATTTGAAAATTCTTCAAAAATTCGTCCAAAATCTTGATGTCTCCAATCTCTTGGTTTGTACGTTTTTTCCACGTGTCTCGACCTCCAATGTATCCCTGCAAAGTTTGGTGAAGATCTGAGTATGTCGTTTTTGACCTTATCTGGAACATCCTTTCTGAAAATTTGAAAATTGCTAAAAAATTCGTCGAAAATCTTGATGTCTCCAATCTCTTGTTTTGTACGTTTTTTCCACGTGTCTTGACATCCAATGTATCCCTGCAAAGTTTGGTGAAGATCTGAGTATGTAGTTTTTGACTTTATATGGAACCTCCTATCTGAAAATTTGAAAATTCTTCAAAAATTCGTCCAAAATCTTGATGTCTCCAATCTCTTGGTTTGTACGTTTTTTCCACGTGTCTCGACCTCCAATGTATCCCTGCAAAGTTTGGTGAAGATCTGAGTATGTCGTTTTTGACCTTATCTGGAACATCCTTTCTGAAAATTTGAAAATTGCTAAAAAATTCGTCGAAAATCTTGATGTCTCCAATCTCTTGTTTTGTACGTTTTTTCCACGTGTCTTGACATCCAATGTATCCCTGCAAAGTTTGGTGAAGATCTGAGTATGTAGTTTTTGACTTTATATGGAACCTCCTTTCTGAAAATTTGAAAATTCTCAAAAAATTCGTCCATAATCTTGATGTCTCCAATCTCTTGTTTTGTACGTTTTTTCCACGTGTCTTGACATCCAATGTATCCCTGCAAAGTTTGGTGAAGATCTGAGTATGTAGTTTTTGACCTTATATGGAACCTCCTTTCTGAAAATTTGAAAATTCTTAAAAAATTCGTCCAAAATCTTGATGTCACCAATCCTATGTTTTGTATGTTTTTTCCACGTGTCTTGACATCCAATGTATCCATGCAAAGTTTGGTGAAGATCTGAGTATGTCGTTTTTGACCTTATCTGGAACCTCCCATCTGAAAATTTGAAAATTCTCAAAAAATTCGTCCAAAATCTTGATGTCTCCAATCTCTTGTTTTGTACGTTTTTTCCACGTGTCTTGACATCCAATGTATCCATGCAAAGTTTGGTGACGATCTGAGTATGTCGTTTTTGACCTTATCTGGAACCTCCCATCTGAAAATTTGAAAATTCTTAAAAAATTCGTCGAAAATCTTGATGTCTCCAATCTCTTGTTTTGTACGTTTTTTCCACGTGTCTTGACATGCAAAGTATCCCTGCAACGTTTGGTGAAGATCTGAGTATGTAGTTTTTGATCTTATCTGGAACCTCCTATCTGAAAATTTGAAAATTCTTCAAAAATTCGTCGAAAATCTTGATGTCTCCAATCTCTTGTTTTGTACGTTTTTTCCACGTGTCTTGACATCCAATGTATCCGTGCAATGTTTGGTGGAGATCTGAGTATGTAGTTTTTGACCTTATCTGGAACCTCCTATCTGAAAATTTGAAAATTCTTCAAAAATTCGTCCAAAATCTTGATGTCTCCAATCTCTTGTTTTGTACGTTTTTCCACGTGTCTCGACCTCCAATGTATCCCTGCAAAGTTTGGTGAAGATCTGAGTATGTCGTTTTTGACCTTATCTGGAACATCCTTTCTGAAAATTTGAAAATTCTTAAAAAATTCGTCCAAAATCTTGATGTCTCCAATCTCTTGTTTTGTACGTTTTTTCCACGTGTCTTGACATCCAATGTATCCCTGCAAATTTGGTGAAGATCTGAGTATGTAGTTTTTGACCTTATATGGAATCTCCTTTCTGAAAATTTGAAAATTCTCAAAAAATTCGTCCATAATCTTGATGTCTCCAATCTCTTGTTTTGTACGTTTTTTCCCCGTGTCTTGACATCCAATGTATCCCTGCAAAGTTTGGTGAAGATCTGAGTATGTAGTTTTTGACCTTATATGGAACCTCCTTTCTGAAAATTTGAAAATTCTTAAAAAATTCGTCCAAAATCTTGATGTCACCAATCCTATGTTTTGTATCTTTTTCCACGTGTCTTGACATCCAATGTATCCATGCAAAGTTTGGTGAAGATCTGAGTATGTAGTTTTTGACCTTATCTGGAACCTCCTATCTGAAAATTTGAAAATTCTTTAAAAATTCGTCCAAAATCTTGATGTCTCCAATCTCTTGTTTTGTACGTTTTTTCCACGTGTCTCGACCTCCAATGTATCCCTGCAAAGTTTGGTGAAGATCTGAGTATGTCGTTTTTGACCTTATCTGGAACATCCTTTCTGAAAATTTGAAAATTGCTAAAAAATTCGTCGAAAATCTTGATGTCTCCAATCTCTTGTTTTGTACGTTTTTTCCACGTGTCTTGACATCCAATGTATCCCTGCAAAGTTTGGTGAAGATCTGAGTATGTAGTTTTTGACTTTATATGGAACCTCCTTTCTGAAAATTTGAAAATTCTCAAAAAAATCGTCCATAATCTTGATGTCTCCAATCTCTTGTTTTGTACGTTTTTTCCACGTGTCTTGACATCCAATGTATCCCTGCAAAGTTTGGTGAAGATCTGAGTATGTAGTTTTTGACTTTATATGGAACCTCCTTTCTGAAAATTTGAAAATTCTTAAAAAATTCGTCCAAAATCTTGATGTCACCAATCCTATGTTTTGTATGTTTTTTCCACGTGTCTTGACATCCAATGTATCCATGCAAAGTTTGGTGAAGATCTGAGTATGTCGTTTTTGACCTTATCTGGAACCTCCCATCTGAAAATTTGAAAATTCTCAAAAAATTCGTCCAAAATCTTGATGTCTCCAATCTCTTGTTTTGTACGTTTTTTCCACGTGTCTTGACATCCAATGTATCCATGCAAAGTTTGGTGACGATCTGAGTATGTCGTTTTTGACCTTATCTGGAACCTCCCATCTGAAAATTTGAAAATTCTTAAAAAATTCGTTGAAAATCTTGATGTCTCCAATCTCTTGTTTTGTACGTTTTTTCCACGTGTCTTGACATGCAAAGTATCCCTGCAACGTTTGGTGAAGATCTGAGTATGTAGTTTTTGATCTTATCTGGAACCTCCTATCTGAAAATTTGAAAATTCTTCAAAAATTCGTCGAAAATCTTGATGTCTCCAATCTCTTGTTTTGTACGTTTTTTCCACGTGTCTTGACATCCAATGTATCCGTGCAATGTTTGGTGGAGATCTGAGTATGTAGTTTTTGACCTTATCTGGAACCTCCTATCTGAAAATTTGAAAATTCTTCAAAAATTCGTCCAAAATCTTGATGTCTCCAATCTCTTGTTTTGTACGTTTTTTCCACGTGTCTCGACCTCCAATGTATCCCTGCAAAGTTTGGTGAAGATCTGAGTATGTCGTTTTTGACCTTATCTGTAACATCCTTTCTGAAAATTTGAAAATTCTTAAAAAATTCGTCCAAAATCTTGATGTCTCCAATCTCTTGTTTTGTACGTTTTTTCCACGTGTCTTGACATCCAATGTATCCCTGCAAAGTTTGGTGAAGATCTGAGTATGTAGTTTTTGACCTTATATGGAACCTCCTTTCTGAAAATTTGAAAATTCTCAAAAAATTCGTCCATAATCTTGATGTCTCCAATCTCTTGTTTTGTACGTTTTTTCCCCGTGTCTTGACATCCAATGTATCCCTGCAAAGTTTGGTGAAGATCTGAGTATGTAGTTTTTGACCTTATATGGAACCTCCTTTCTGAAAATTTGAAAATTCTTAAAAAATTCGTCCAAAATCTTGATGTCACCAATCCTATGTTTTGTATGTTTTTTCCACGTGTCTTGACATCCAATGTATCCATGCAAAGTTTGGTGAAGATCTGAGTATGTCGTTTTTGACCTTATCTGGAACCTCCCATCTGAAAATTTGAAAATTCTTAAAAAATTCGTCCAAAATCTTGATGTCTCCAATCTCTTGTTTTGTACGTTTTTTCCACGTGTCTTGACATCCAATGTATCCCTGCAAAGTTTGGTGAAGATCTGAGTATGTAGTTTTTGACCTTATCTGGAACCTCCCATCTGAAAATTTGAAAATTCCTAAAAAATCCGTCCAAAATCTTGATGACCCCAATCTCTTGTTTTGTACGTTTTTTCCACGTGTCTTGACATTCAATGTATCCCTGCAAAGTTTGGTGAAGATCTGAGTATGTAGTTTTTGACCTTATATGGAACCTCCTTTCTGAAAATTTGAAAATTCTTAAAAAATTCGTTAAAAATCTTGATGTCTCCAATCTCTTGTTTTGTACGTTTTTTCCACGTGTCTTGACATCCAATGTATCCCTGCAAAGTTTGGTGAAGATCTGAGTATGTAGTTTTTGACCTTATATGGAACCTCCTATCTGAAAATTTGAAAATTCTTAAAAAATTTGACCAAAATCTTGATGTCCCCAATCCTATGTTTTGTATGTTTTTTCCACGTGTCTTGACATTCAATGTATCCCTGCAGAGTTTGGTGAAGATCTGAGTATGTCGTTTTTGACCTTATCTCGAACATCCTTTCTGAAAATTTGAAAATTCTTAAAAAATTCGTCCAAAATCTTGATGTCTCCAATCTCTTGTTTTGTACGTTTTTTCCACGTGTCTTGACATCCAATGTATCCCTGCAAAGTTTGGTGAAGATCTGAGTATGTAGTTTTTGACCTTATCTGGAACCTCCTATCTGAAAATTTGAAAATTGTTAAAAAATTCATCCAAAATCTTGATGTCTCCAATCTCTTGTTTTGAACGTTTTTCCCACGTGTCTTGACATCCAATGTATTCCTGCAAAGTTTGGTGAAGATCTGAGTATGTAGTTTTTGACCTTATCTGGAACCTCATTTCTGAAAATTTGAAAATTCCTCAAAAATTCGTCCAAAATCTTGATGCCTCCAATCTCTTGTTTTGTACGTTTTTTCCACGTGTCTTGACATCTAATGTATCCCTGCAAAGTTTGGTGAAGATCTGAGTATGTAGTTTTTGACCTTATCTGGAACCTCCAATCTGAATATTTGAAAATTCTTAAAAAATTCGTCCAAAATCTTGATGTCTCCAATCTCTTGTTTTGTACGTTTTTTCCACGTGTCTTGACATGCAAAGTATCCCTGCAACGTTTGGTGAAGATCTGAGTATGTAGTTTTTGACATTATTATGGAACCTCCTTTCTGAAAATTTGAAAATTCTTAAAAAATTCGTCCAAAATCTTGATGTCCCCAATCCTATGTTTTGTATGTTTTTTCCACGTGTCTTGACATCCAATGTATCCATGCAAAGTTTGGTGAAGATCTGAGTATGTCGTTTTTGACCTTATCTAGAACCACCCATCTGAAAATTTGAAAATTTTGAAAAAATTCTTCCAAAATCTTGATGTCTCCAATCTCTTGTTTTGTACGGTTTTTCCACGTGTCTTGACATCCAATGTATCCCTGCAATGTTTGGTGAAGATCTGAGTATGTAGTTTTTGATCTTATATGGAACCTCCTTTCTAAAAATTTGAAAATTCTTAAAAAATTCGTCCAAAATCTTGATGTCCCCAATCTCTTGTTTCGTACGTTTTTTCCACGTGTCTTGACATGCAAAGTATCCCTGCAACGTTTGGTGAAGATCTGAGTATGTCGTTTTTGACCTTATCTGGAACCTCCCATCTGAAAATTTGAAAATTCTTAAAAAAATCGTCCAAAATCTTGATGTCTCCAATCTCTTGTTTTGTACGTTTTTTCCACGTGTCTTGACATCCAATGTATCCCTGCAAAGTTTGGTGAAGATCTGAGTATGTAGTTTTTGACCTTATATGGAACCTCCTTTCTGAAAATTTGAAAATTCTTAAAAAATTCGTCCAAAATCTTGATGACCCCAATCTCTTGTTTTGTACGTTTTTTCCACGTGTCTTGACATGCAAAGTATCCCTGCAACGTTTGGTGAAGATCTGAGTATGTAGTTTTTGACCTTATCTGGAACATCCTATCTGAAAATTTGAAAATTCTTAAAAAATTCGTCCAAAATCTTGATGTCTCCAATCTCTTGTTTTGTACGTTTTTTCCACGTGTCTTGACATCCAATGTATCCCTGCAAAGTCTGGTGAAGATCTGAGTATGTAGTTTTTGACCTTATCTGGAACCTCCTATCTGAAAATTTGAAAATTGTTAAAAAATTCGTCCAAAATCTTGATGTCTCCAATCTCTTGTTTTGTACGTTTTTCCCACGTGTCTTGACATCCAATGTATCCCGGCAAAGTTTGGTGAAGATCTGAGTATGTAGTTTTTGACCTTATCTGGAACCTCATTTCTGAAAATTTGAAAATTCCTCAAAAATTCGTCCAAAACCTTGATGTCTCCAATCTCTTGTTTTGTACGTTTTTTCCACGTGTCTTGACATCCAATGTATCCCTGCAAAGTTTGGTGAAGATCTGAGTATGTAGTTTTTGACCTTATCTGGAACCTCCTATCTGAAAATTTGAAAATTCTTAAAAAATTCGACCAAAATCTTGATGTCCCCAATCCTATGTTTTGTATGTTTTTTCCACGTGTCTTGACATCCAATGTATCCATGCAAAGTTTGGTGAAGATCTGAGTATGTCGGTTTTGACCTTATCTGGAACATCCTTTCTGAAAATTTGAAAATTCTTAAAAAATTCGTCGAAAATCTTGATGTCTCCAATCTCTTGTTTTGTACGTTTTTTCCACGTGTCTTGACATGCAGAGTATCCCTGCAAAGTTTGGTGAAGATCTGAGTATGTCGTTTTTGACCTTATCTGGAACCTCCCATCTGAAAATTTGAAAATTCTTAAAAAATTCGTCGAAAATCTTGATGTCTCCAATCTCTTGTTTTGTACGTTTTTTCCACGTGTCTTGACATGCAAAGTATCCCTGCAACGTTTGGTGAAGATCTGAGTATGTAGTTTTTGACCTTATCTGGAACCTCATTTCTGAAAATTTGAAAATTCCTCAAAAATTCGTCCAAAATCTTGATGTCTCCAATCTCTTGTTTTGTACGTTTTTTCCACGTGTCTTGACATCCAATGTATCCCTGCAAAGTTTGGTGAAGATCTGAGTATGTAGTTTTTGACCTTATCTGGAACCTCCTATCTGAAAATTTGAAAATTCTTAAAAAATTCGTCCAAAATCTTGATGTCTCCAATCTCTTGTTTTGTACTTTTTTTCCACGTGTCTTCACATCCAATGTATCCCTGCAAAGTTTGGTGAAGATCTGAGTATGTAGTTTTTGACCTTATATGGAACCTCCTTTCTGAAAATTTGAAAATTCTTAAAAAATTCGTCCAAAATCTTGATGTCACCAATCCTATGTTTTGTATGTTTTTTCCACGTGTCTTGACATCCAATGTATCCATGCAAAGTTTGGTGAAGATCTGAGTATGTCGTTTTTGACCTTATCTGGAACCTCCCATCTGAAAATTTGAAAATTCTTAAAAAATTCGTCCAAAATCTTGATGTCTCCAATCTCTTGTTTTGTACGTTTTTTCCACGTGTCTTGACATCCAATGTATCCCTGCAAAGTTTGGTGAAGATCTGAGTACGTAGTTTTTGACCTTATCTGGAACCTCCCATCTGAAAATTTGAAAATTCTTAAAAAATTCGTCCAAAATCTTGATGTCACCAATCCTATGTTTTGTATGTTTTTTCCACGTGTCTTGACATCCAATGTATCCATGAAAAGTTTGGTGAAGATCTGAGTATGTAGTTTTTGACCTTATCTGGAACCTCCTATCTGAAAATTTGAAAATTCTTAAAAAATTCGTCCAAAATCTTGATGTCTCCAATCTCTTGTTTTGTACGTTTTTTCCACGTGTCTCGACCTCCAATGTATCCCTGCAAAGTTTGGTGAAGATCTGAGTATGTCGTTTTTGACCTTATCTGGAACATCCTTTCTGAAAATTTGAAAATTGCTAAAAAATTCGTCGAAAATCTTGATGTCTCCAATCTCTTGTTTTGTACGTTTTTTCCACGTGTCTTGACATCCAATGTATCCCTGCAAAGTTTGGTGAAGATCTGAGTATGTAGTTTTTGACTTTATATGGAACCTCCTTTCTGAAAATTTGAAAATTCTCAAAAAAATCGTCCATAATCTTGATGTCTCCAATCTCTTGTTTTGTACGTTTTTTCCACGTGTCTTGACATCCAATGTATCCCTGCAAAGTTTGGTGAAGATCTGAGTATGTAGTTTTTGACTTTATATGGAACCTCCTTTCTGAAAATTTGAAAATTCTTAAAAAATTCGTCCAAAATCTTGATGTCACCAATCCTATGTTTTGTATGTTTTTTCCACGTGTCTTGACATCCAATGTATCCATGCAAAGTTTGGTGAAGATCTGAGTATGTCGTTTTTGACCTTATCTGGAACCTCCCATCTGAAAATTTGAAAATTCTCAAAAAATTCGTCCAAAATCTTGATGTCTCCAATCTCTTGTTTTGTACGTTTTTTCCACGTGTCTTGACATCCAATGTATCCATGCAAAGTTTGGTGACGATCTGAGCATGTCGTTTTTTACCTTATCTGGAACCTCCCATCTGAAAATTTGAAAATTCTTAAAAAATTCGTTGAAAATCTTGATGTCTCCAATCTCTTGTTTTGTACGTTTTTTCCACGTGTCTTGACATGCAAAGTATCCCTGCAACGTTTGGTGAAGATCTGAGTATGTAGTTTTTGATCTTATCTGGAACCTCCTATCTGAAAATTTGAAAATTCTTCAAAAATTCGTCGAAAATCTTGATGTCTCCAATCTCTTGTTTTGTACGTTTTTTCCACGTGTCTTGACATCCAATGTATCCGTGCAATGTTTGGTGGAGATCTGAGTATGTAGTTTTTGACCTTATCTGGAACCTCCTATCTGAAAATTTGAAAATTCTTCAAAAATTCGTCCAAAATCTTGATGTCTCCAATCTCTTGTTTTGTACGTTTTTTCCACGTGTCTCGACCTCCAATGTATCCCTGCAAAGTTTGGTGAAGATCTGAGTATGTCGTTTTTGACCTTATCTGTAACATCCTTTCTGAAAATTTGAAAATTCTTAAAAAATTCGTCCAAAATCTTGATGTCTCCAATCTCTTGTTTTGTACGTTTTTTCCACGTGTCTTGACATCCAATGTATCCCTGCAAAGTTTGGTGAAGATCTGAGTATGTAGTTTTTGACCTTATATGGAACCTCCTTTCTGAAAATTTGAAAATTCTCAAAAAATTCGTCCATAATCTTGATGTCTCCAATGTCTTGTTTTGTACGTTTTTTCCCCGTGTCTTGACATCCAATGTATCCCTGCAAAGTTTGGTGAAGATCTGAGTATGTAGTTTTTGACTTTATATGGAACCTCCTTTCTGAAAATTTGAAAATTCTTAAAAAATTCGTCCAAAATCTTGATGTCACCAATCCTATGTTTTGTATGTTTTTTCCACGTGTCTTGACATCCAATGTATCCATGCAAAGTTTGGTGAAGATCTGAGTATGTCGTTTTTGACCTTATCTGGAACCTCCCATCTGAAAATTTGAAAATTCTCAAAAAATTCGTCCAAAATCTTGATGTCTCCAATCTCTTGTTTTGTACGTTTTTTCCACGTGTCTTGACATCCAATGTATCCATGCAAAGTTTGGTGACGATCTGAGCATGTCGTTTTTTACCTTATCTGGAACCTCCCATCTGAAAATTTGAAAATTCTTAAAAAATTCGTTGAAAATCTTGATGTCTCCAATCTCTTGTTTTGTACGTTTTTTCCACGTGTCTTGACATGCAAAGTATCCCTGCAACGTTTGGTGAAGATCTGAGTATGTAGTTTTTGATCTTATCTGGAACCTCCTATCTGAAAATTTGAAAATTCTTCAAAAATTCGTCGAAAATCTTGATGTCTCCAATCTCTTGTTTTGTACGTTTTTTCCACGTGTCTTGACATCCAATGTATCCGTGCAATGTTTGGTGGAGATCTGAGTATGTAGTTTTTGACCTTATCTGGAACCTCCTATCTGAAAATTTGAAAATTCCTCAAAAATTCGTCCAAAATCTTGATGTCTCCAATCTCTTGTTTTGTACGTTTTTTCCACGTGTCTTGACATCCAATGTATCCCTGCAAAGTTTGGTGAAGATCTGAGTATGTAGTTTTTGACCTTATCTGGAACCTCCTATCTGAAAATTTGAAAATTCTTAAAAAATTCGTCCAAAATCTTGATGTCTCCAATCTCTTGTTTTGTACGTTTTTTCCACGTGTCTTCACATCCAATGTATCCCTGCAAAGTTTGGTGAAGATCTGAGTATGTAGTTTTTGACCTTATATGGAACCTCCTTTCTGAAAATTTGAAAATTCTTAAAAAATTCGTCCAAAATCTTGATGTCACCAATCCTATGTTTTGTATGTTTTTTCCACGTGTCTTGACATCCAATGTATCCATGCAAAGTTTGGTGAAGATCTGAGTATGTCGTTTTTGACCTTATCTGGAACCTCCCATCTGAAAATTTGAAAATTCTTAAAAAATTCGTCCAAAATCTTGATGTCTCCAATCTCTTGTTTTGTACGTTTTTTCCACGTGTCTTGACATCCAATGTATCCCTGCAAAGTTTGGTGAAGATCTGAGTACGTAGTTTTTGACCTTATCTGGAACCTCCCATCTGAAAATTTGAAAATTCTTAAAAAATTCGTCCAAAATCTTGATGTCACCAATCCTATGTTTTGTATGTTTTTTCCACGTGTCTTGACATCCAATGTATCCATGCAAAGTTTGGTGAAGATCTGAGTATGTAGTTTTTGACCTTATCTGGAACCTCCTATCTGAAAATTTGAAAATTCTTAAAAAATTCGTCCAAAATCTTGATGTCTCCAATCTCTTGTTTTGTACGTTTTTTCCACGTGTCTCGACCTCCAATGTATCCCTGCAAAGTTTGGTGAAGATCTGAGTATGTCGTTTTTGACCTTATCTGGAACATCCTTTCTGAAAATTTGAAAATTGCTAAAACATTCGTCGAAAATCTTGATGTCTCCAATCTCTTGTTTTGTACGTTTTTTCCACGTGTCTTGACATCCAATGTATCCCTGCAAAGTTTGGTGAAGATCTGAGTATGTAGTTTTTGACTTTATATGGAACCTCCTTTCTGAAAATTTGAAAATTCTCAAAAAAATCGTCCATAATCTTGATGTCTCCAATCTCTTGTTTTGTACGTTTTTTCCACGTGTCTTGACATCCAATGTATCCCTGCAAAGTTTGGTGAAGATCTGAGTATGTAGTTTTTGACTTTATATGGAACCTCCTTTCTGAAAATTTGAAAATTCTTAAAAAATTCGTCCAAAATCTTGATGTCACCAATCCTATGTTTTGTATGTTTTTTCCACGTGTCTTGACATCCAATGTATCCATGCAAAGTTTGGTGAAGATCTGAGTATGTCGTTTTTGACCTTATCTGGAACCTCCCATCTGAAAATTTGAAAATTCTCAAAAAATTCGTCCAAAATCTTGATGTCTCCAATCTCTTGTTTTGTACGTTTTTTCCACGTGTCTTGACATCCAATGTATCCATGCAAAGTTTGGTGACGATCTGAGCATGTCGTTTTTTACCTTATCTGGAACCTCCCATCTGAAAATTTGAAAATTCTTAAAAAATTCGTTGAAAATCTTGATGTCTCCAATCTCTTGTTTTGTACGTTTTTTCCACGTGTCTTGACATGCAAAGTATCCCTGCAACGTTTGGTGAAGATCTGAGTATGTAGTTTTTGATCTTATCTGGAACCTCCTATCTGAAAATTTGAAAATTCTTCAAAAATTCGTCGAAAATCTTGATGTCTCCAATCTCTTGTTTTGTACGTTTTTTCCACGTGTCTTGACATCCAATGTATCCGTGCAATGTTTGGTGGAGATCTGAGTATGTAGTTTTTGACCTTATCTGGAACCTCCTATCTGAAAATTTGAAAATTCTTCAAAAATTCGTCCAAAATCTTGATGTCTCCAATCTCTTGTTTTGTACGTTTTTTCCACGTGTCTCGACCTCCAATGTATCCCTGCAAAGTTTGGTGAAGATCTGAGTATGTCGTTTTTGACCTTATCTGTAACATCCTTTCTGAAAATTTGAAAATTCTTAAAAAATTCGTCCAAAATCTTGATGTCTCCAATCTCTTGTTTTGTACGTTTTTTCCACGTGTCTTGACATCCAATGTATCCCTGCAAAGTTTGGTGAAGATCTGAGTATGTAGTTTTTGACCTTATATGGAACCTCCTTTCTGAAAATTTGAAAATTCTCAAAAAATTCGTCCATAATCTTGATGTCTCCAATCTCTTGTTTTGTACGTTTTTTCCCCGTGTCTTGACATCCAATGTATCCCTGCAAAGTTTGGTGAAGATCTGAGTATGTAGTTTTTGACCTTATATGGAACCTCCTTTCTGAAAATTTGAAAATTCTTAAAAAATTCGTCAAAAATCTTGATGTCACCAATCCTATGTTTTGTATGTTTTTTCCACGTGTCTTGACATCCAATGTATCCATGCAAAGTTTGGTGAAGATCTGAGTATGTCGTTTTTGACCTTATCTGGAACCTCCCATCTGAAAATTTGAAAATTCTTAAAAAATTCGTCCAAAATCTTGATGTCTCCAATCTCTTGTTTTGTACGTTTTTTCCACGTGTCTTGACATCCAATGTATCCCTGCAAAGTTTGGTGAAGATCTGAGTATGTAGTTTTTGACCTTATCTGGAACCTCCCATCTGAAAATTTGAAAATTCCTAAAAAATCCGTCCAAAATCTTGATGACCCCAATCTCTTGTTTTGTACGTTTTTTCCACGTGTCTTGACATTCAATGTATCCCTGCAAAGTTTGGTGAAGATCTGAGTATGTAGTTTTTGACCATATATGGAACCTCCTTTCTGAAAATTTGAAAATTCTTAAAAAATTCGTCCAAAATCTTGATGTCTCCAATCTCTTGTTTTCTACGTTTTTTCCACGTGTCTTGACATCCAATGTATCCCTGCAAAGTTTGGTGAAGATCTGAGTATGTAGTTTTTGACCTTATCTGGAACCTCCCATCTGAAAATTTGAAAATTCCTAAAAAATCCGTCCAAAATCTTGATGACCCCAATCTCTTGTTTTGTACGTTTTTTCCACGTGTCTTGACATTCAATGTATCCCTGCAAAGTTTGGTGAAGATCTGAGTATGTAGTTTTTGACCTTATATGGAACCTCCTATCTGAAAATTTGAAAATTCTTAAAAAATTTGACCAAAATCTTGATGTCCCCAATCCTATGTTTTGTATGTTTTTTCCACGTGTCTTGACATTCAATGTATCCCTGCAGAGTTTGGTGAAGATCTGAGTATGTCGTTTTTGACCTTATCTGGAACATCCTTTCTGAAAATTTGAAAATTCTTAAAAAATTCGTCGAAAATCTTGATGTCTCCAATCTCTTGTTTTGTACGTTTTTTCCACGTGTCTTGACATCCAATGTATCCCTGCAAAGTTTGGTGAAGATCTGAGTATGTAGTTTTTGACCTTATCTGGAACCTCCTATCTGAAAATTTGAAAATTGTTAAAAAATTCATCCAAAATCTTGATGTCTCCAATCTCTTGTTTTGAACGTTTTTCCCACGTGTCTTGACATCCAATGTATTCCTGCAAAGTTTGGTGAAGATCTGAGTATGTAGTTTTTGACCTTATCTGGAACCTCATTTCTGAAAATTTGAAAATTCCTCAAAAATTCGTCCAAAATCTTGATGTCTCCAATCTCTTGTTTTGTACGTTTTTTCCACGTGTCTTGACATCTAATGTATCCCTGCAAAGTTTGGTGAAGATCTGAGTATGTAGTTTTTGACCTTATCTGGAACCTCCAATCTGAATATTTGAAAATTCTTAAAAAATTCGTCCAAAATCTTGATGTCTCCAATCTCTTGTTTTGTACGTTTTTTCCACGTGTCTTGACATGCAAAGTATCCCTGCAACGTTTGGTGAAGATCTGAGTATGTAGTTTTTGACATTATTATGGAACCTCCTTTCTGAAAATTTGAAAATTCTTAAAAAATTCGTCCAAAATCTTGATGTCCCCAATCCTATGTTTTGTATGTTTTTTCCACGTGTCTTGACATCCAATGTATCCATGCAAAGTTTGGTGAAGATCTGAGTATGTCGTTTTTGACCTTATCTAGAACCACCCATCTGAAAATTTGAAAATTTTGAAAAAATTCTTCCAAAATCTTGATGTCTCCAATCTCTTGTTTTGTACGTTTTTTCCACGTGTCTTGACATCCAATGTATCCCTGCAATGTTTGGTGAAGATCTGAGTATGTAGTTTTTGATCTTATATGGAACCTCCTTTCTAAAAATTTGAAAATTCTTAAAAAATTCGTCCAAAATCTTGATGTCCCCAATCTCTTGTTTCGTACGTTTTTTCCACGTGTCTTGACATGCAAAGTATCCCTGCAACGTTTGGTGAAGATCTGAGTATGTCGTTTTTGACCTTATCTGGAACCTCCCATCTGAAAATTTGAAAATTCTTAAAAAATTCGTCCAAAATCTTGATGTCTCCAATCTCTTGTTTTGTACGTTTTTTCCACGTGTCTTGACATCCAATGTATCCCTGCAAAGTTTGGTGAAGATCTGAGTATGTAGTTTTTGACCTTATATGGAACCTCCTTTCTGAAAATTTGAAAATTCTTAAAAAATTCGTCCAAAATCTTGATGACCCCAATCTCTTGTTTTGTACGTTTTTTCCACGTGTCTTGACATGCAAAGTATCCCTGCAACGTTTGGTGAAGATCTGAGTATGTAGTTTTTGACCTTATCTGGAACATCCTATCTGAAAATTTGAAAATTCTTAAAAAATTCGTCCAAAATCTTGATGTCTCCAATCTCTTGTTTTGTACGTTTTTTCCACGTGTCTTGACATCCAATGTATCCCTGCAAAGTCTGGTGAAGATCTGAGTATGTAGTTTTTGACCTTATCTGGAACCTCCTATCTGAAAATTTGAAAATTGTTAAAAAATTCGTCCAAAATCTTGATGTCTCCAATCTCTTGTTTTGTACGTTTTTCCCACGTGTCTTGACATCCAATGTATCCCGGCAAAGTTTGGTGAAGATCTGAGTATGTAGTTTTTGACCTTATCTGGAACCTCATTTCTGAAAATTTGAAAATTCCTCAAAAATTCGTCCAAAACCTTGATGTCTCCAATCTCTTGTTTTGTACGTTTTTTCCACGTGTCTTGACATCCAATGTATCCCTGCAAAGTTTGGTGAAGATCTGAGTATGTAGTTTTTGACCTTATCTGGAACCTCCTATCTGAAAATTTGAAAATTCTTAAAAAATTCGACCAAAATCTTGATGTCCCAATCCTATGTTTTGTATGTTTTTTCCACGTGTCTTGACATCCAATGTATCCATGCAAAGTTTGGTGAAGATCTGAGTATGTCGGTTTTGACCTTATCTGGAACATCCTTTCTGAAAATTTGAAAATTCTTAAAAAATTCGTCGAAAAACTTGATGTCTCCAATCTCTTGTTTTGTACGTTTTTTCCACGTGTCTTGACATGCAGAGTATCCCTGCAAAGTTTGGTGAAGATCTGAGTATGTCGTTTTTGACCTTATCTGGAACCTCCCATCTGAAAATTTGAAAATTCTTAAAAAATTCGTCGAAAATCTTGATGTCTCCAATCTCTTGTTTTGTACGTTTTTTCCACGTGTCTTGACATGCAAAGTATCCCTGCAACGTTTGGTGAAGATCTGAGTATGTAGTTTTTGACCTTATCTGGAACCTCATTTCTGAAAATTTGAAAATTCCTCAAAAATTCGTCCAAAATCTTGATGTCTCCAATCTCTTGTTTTGTACGTTTTTTCCACGTGTCTTGACATCCAATGTATCCCTGCAAAGTTTGGTGAAGATCTGAGTATGTAGTTTTTGACCTTATCTGGAACCTCCTATCTGAAAATTTGAAAATTCTTAAAAAATTCGTCCAAAATCTTGATGTCTCCAATCTCTTGTTTTGTACGTTTTTTCCACGTGTCTTCACATCCAATGTATCCCTGCAAAGTTTGGTGAAGATCTGAGTATGTAGTTTTTGACCTTATATGGAACCTCCTTTCTGAAAATTTGAAAATTCTTAAAAAATTCGTCCAAAATCTTGATGTCACCAATCCTATGTTTTGTATGTTTTTTCCACGTGTCTTGACATCCAATGTATCCATGCAAAGTTTGGTGAAGATCTGAGTATGTCGTTTTTGACCTTATCTGGAACCTCCCATCTGAAAATTTGAAAATTCTTAAAAAATTCGTCCAAAATCTTGATGTCTCCAATCTCTTGTTTTGTACGTTTTTTCCACGTGTCTTGACATCCAATGTATCCCTGCAAAGTTTGGTGAAGATCTGAGTATGTAGTTTTTGACCTTATCTGGAACCTCCCATCTGAAAATTTGAAAATTCTTAAAAAATTCGTCCAAAATCTTGATGTCACCAATCCTATGTTTTGTATGTTTTTTCCACGTGTCTTGACATCCAATGTATCCATGCAAAGTTTGGTGAAGATCTGAGTATGTAGTTTTTGACCTTATCTGGAACCTCCTATCTGAAAATTTGAAAATTCTTAAAAAATTCGTCCAAAATCTTGATGTCTCCAATCTCTTGTTTTGTACGTTTTTTCCACGTGTCTCGACCTCCAATGTATCCCTGCAAAGTTTGGTGAAGATCTGAGTATGTCGTTTTTGACTTTATATGGAACCTCCTTTCTGAAAATTTGAAAATTCTTAAAAAATTCGTCCAAAATCTTGATGTCACCAATCCTATGTTTTGTATGTTTTTTCCACGTGTCTTGACATCCAATGTATCCATGCAAAGTTTGGTGAAGATCTGAGTATGTCGTTTTTGACCTTATCTGGAACCTCCCATCTGAAAATTTGAAAATTCTCAAAAAATTCGTCCAAAATCTTGATGTCTCCAATCTCTTGTTTTGTACGTTTTTTCCACGTGTCTTGACATCCAATGTATCCATGCAAAGTTTGGTGACGATCTGAGTATGTCGTTTTTGACCTTATCTGGAACCTCCCATCTGAAAATTTGAAAATTCTTAAAAAATTCGTTGAAAATCTTGATGTCTCCAATCTCTTGTTTTGTACGTTTTTTCCACGTGTCTTGACATGCAAAGTATCCCTGCAACGTTTGGTGAAGATCTGAGTATGTAGTTTTTGATCTTATCTGGAACCTCCTATCTGAAAATTTGAAAATTCTTCAAAAATTCGTCGAAAATCTTGATGTCTCCAATCTCTTGTTTTGTACGTTTTTTCCACGTGTCTTGACATCCAATGTATCCGTGCAATGTTTGGTGGAGATCTGAGTATGTAGTTTTTGACCTTATCTGGAACCTCCTATCTGAAAATTTGAAAATTCTTCAAAAATTCGTCCAAAATCTTGATGTCTCCAATCTCTTGTTTTGTACGTTTTTTCCACGTGTCTCGACCTCCAATGTATCCCTGCAAAGTTTGGTGAAGATCTGAGTATGTCGTTTTTGACCTTATCTGTAACATCCTTTCTGAAAATTTGAAAATTCTTAAAAAATTCGTCCAAAATCTTGATGTCTCCAATCTCTTGTTTTGTACGTTTTTTCCACGTGTCTTGACATCCAATGTATCCCTGCAAAGTTTGGTGAAGATCTGAGTATGTAGTTTTTGACCTTATATGGAACCTCCTTTCTGAAAATTTGAAAATTCTCAAAAAATTCGTCCATAATCTTGATGTCTCCAATCTCTTGTTTTGTACGTTTTTTCCCCGTGTCTTGACATCCAATGTATCCCTGCAAAGTTTGGTGAAGATCTGAGTATGTAGTTTTTGACCTTATATGGAACCTCCTTTCTGAAAATTTGAAAATTCTTAAAAAATTCGTCAAAAATCTTGATGTCACCAATCCTATGTTTTGTATGTTTTTTCCACGTGTCTTGACATCCAATGTATCCATGCAAAGTTTGGTGAAGATCTGAGTATGTCGTTTTTGACCTTATCTGGAACCTCCCATCTGAAAATTTGAAAATTCTTAAAAAATTCGTCCAAAATCTTGATGTCTCCAATCTCTTGTTTTGTACGTTTTTTCCACGTGTCTTGACATCCAATGTATCCCTGCAAAGTTTGGTGAAGATCTGAGTATGTAGTTTTTGACCTTATCTGGAACCTCCCATCTGAAAATTTGAAAATTCCTAAAAAATCCGTCCAAAATCTTGATGACCCCAATCACTTGTTTTGTACGTTTTTTCCACGTGTCTTGACATTCAATGTATCCCTGCAAAGTTTGGTGAAGATCTGAGTATGTAGTTTTTGACCTTATATGGAACCTCCTTTCTGAAAATTTGAAAATTCTTAAAAAATTCGTCCAAAATCTTGATGTCTCCAATCTCTTGTTTTCTACGTTTTTTCCACGTGTCTTGACATCCAATGTATCCCTGCAAAGTTTGGTGAAGATCTGAGTATGTAGTTTTTGACCTTATCTGGAACCTCCCATCTGAAAATTTGAAAATTCCTAAAAAATCCGTCCAAAATCTTGATGACCCCAATCTCTTGTTTTGTACGTTTTTTCCACGTGTCTTGACATTCAATGTATCCCTGCAAAGTTTGGTGAAGATCTGAGTATGTAGTTTTTGACCTTATATGGAACCTCCTATCTGAAAATTTGAAAATTCTTAAAAAATTTGACCAAAATCTTGATGTCCCCAATCCTATGTTTTGTATGTTTTTTCCACGTGTCTTGACATTCAATGTATCCCTGCAGAGTTTGGTGAAGATCTGAGTATGTCGTTTTTGACCTTATCTGGAACATCCTTTCTGAAAATTTGAAAATTCTTAAAAAATTCGTCGAAAATCTTGATGTCTCCAATCTCTTGTTTTGTACGTTTTTTCCACGTGTCTTGACATCCAATGTATCCCTGCAAAGTTTGGTGAAGATCTGAGTATGTAGTTTTTGACCTTATCTGGAACCTCCTATCTGAAAATTTGAAAATTGTTAAAAAATTCATCCAAAATCTTGATGTCTCCAATCTCTTGTTTTGAACGTTTTTCCCACGTGTCTTGACATCCAATGTATTCCTGCAAAGTTTGGTGAAGATCTGAGTATGTAGTTTTTGACCTTATCTGGAACCTCATTTCTGAAAATTTGAAAATTCCTCAAAAATTCGTCCAAAATCTTGATGTCTCCAATCTCTTGTTTTGTACGTTTTTTCCACGTGTCTTGACATCTAATGTATCCCTGCAAAGTTTGGTGAAGATCTGAGTATGTAGTTTTTGACCTTATCTGGAACCTCCAATCTGAATATTTGAAAATTCTTAAAAAATTCGTCCAAAATCTTGATGTCTCCAATCTCTTGTTTTGTACGTTTTTTCCACGTGTCTTGACATGCAAAGTATCCCTGCAACGTTTGGTGAAGATCTGAGTATGTAGTTTTTGACATTATTATGGAACCTCCTTTCTGAAAATTTGAAAATTCTTAAAAAATTCGTCCAAAATCTTGATGTCCCCAATCCTATGTTTTGTATGTTTTTTCCACGTGTCTTGACATCCAATGTATCCATGCAAAGTTTGGTGAAGATCTGAGTATGTCGTTTTTGACCTTATCTAGAACCACCCATCTGAAAATTTGAAAATTTTGAAAAAATTCTTCCAAAATCTTGATGTCTCCAATCTCTTGTTTTGTACGTTTTTTCCACGTGTCTTGACATCCAATGTATCCCTGCAATGTTTGGTGAAGATCTGAGTATGTAGTTTTTGATCTTATATGGAACCTCCTTTCTAAAAATTTGAAAATTCTTAAAAAATTCGTCCAAAATCTTGATGTCCCCAATCTCTTGTTTCGTACGTTTTTTCCACGTGTCTTGACATGCAAAGTATCCCTGCAACGTTTGGTGAAGATCTGAGTATGTCGTTTTTGACCTTATCTGGAACCTCCCATCTGAAAATTTGAAAATTCTTAAAAAATTCGTCCAAAATCTTGATGTCTCCAATCTCTTGTTTTGTACGTTTTTTCCACGTGTCTTGACATCCAATGTATCCCTGCAAAGTTTGGTGAAGATCTGAGTATGTAGTTTTTGACCTTATATGGAACCTCCTTTCTGAAAATTTGAAAATTCTTAAAAAATTCGTCCAAAATCTTGATGACCCCAATCTCTTGTTTTGTACGTTTTTTCCACGTGTCTTGACATGCAAAGTATCCCTGCAACGTTTGGTGAAGATCTGAGTATGTAGTTTTTGACCTTATCTGGAACATCCTATCTGAAAATTTGAAAATTCTTAAAAAATTCGTCCAAAATCTTGATGTCTCCAATCTCTTGTTTTGTACGTTTTTTCCACGTGTCTTGACATCCAATGTATCCCTGCAAAGTCTGGTGAAGATCTGAGTATGTAGTTTTTGACCTTATCTGGAACCTCCTATCTGAAAATTTGAAAATTGTTAAAAAATTCGTCCAAAATCTTGATGTCTCCAATCTCTTGTTTTGTACGTTTTTCCCACGTGTCTTGACATCCAATGTATCCCGGCAAAGTTTGGTGAAGATCTGAGTATGTAGTTTTTGACCTTATCTGGAACCTCATTTCTGAAAATTTGAAAATTCCTCAAAAATTCGTCCAAAACCTTGATGTCTCCAATCTCTTGTTTTGTACGTTTTTTCCACGTGTCTTGACATCCAATGTATCCCTGCAAAGTTTGGTGAAGATCTGAGTATGTAGTTTTTGACCTTATCTGGAACCTCCTATCTGAAAATTTGAAAATTCTTAAAAAATTCGACCAAAATCTTGATGTCCCCAATCCTATGTTTTGTATGTTTTTTCCACGTGTCTTGACATCCAATGTATCCATGCAAAGTTTGGTGAAGATCTGAGTATGTCGGTTTTGACCTTATCTGGAACATCCTTTCTGAAAATTTGAAAATTCTTAAAAAATTCGTCGAAAATCTTGATGTCTCCAATCTCTTGTTTTGTACGTTTTTTCCACGTGTCTTGACATGCAGAGTATCCCTGCAAAGTTTGGTGAAGATCTGAGTATGTCGTTTTTGACCTTATCTGGAACCTCCCATCTGAAAATTTGAAAATTCTTAAAAAATTCGTCGAAAATCTTGATGTCTCCAATCTCTTGTTTTGTACGTTTTTTCCACGTGTCTTGACATGCAAAGTATCCCTGCAACGTTTGGTGAAGATCTGAGTATGTAGTTTTTGACCTTATCTGGAACCTCATTTCTGAAAATTTGAAAATTCCTCAAAAATTCGTCCAAAATCTTGATGTCTCCAATCTCTTGTTTTGTACGTTTTTTCCACGTGTCTTGACATCCAATGTATCCCTGCAAAGTTTGGTGAAGATCTGAGTATGTAGTTTTTGACCTTATCTGGAACCTCCTATCTGAAAATTTGAAAATTCTTAAAAAATTCGTCCAAAATCTTGATGTCTCCAATCTCTTGTTTTGTACGTTTTTTCCACGTGTCTTCACATCCAATGTATCCCTGCAAAGTTTGGTGAAGATCTGAGTATGTAGTTTTTGACCTTATATGGAACCTCCTTTCTGAAAATTTGAAAATTCTTAAAAAATTCGTCCAAAATCTTGATGTCACCAATCCTATGTTTTGTATGTTTTTTCCACGTGTCTTGACATCCAATGTATCCATGCAAAGTTTGGTGAAGATCTGAGTATGTCGTTTTTGACCTTATCTGGAACCTCCCATCTGAAAATTTGAAAATTCTTAAAAAATTCGTCCAAAATCTTGATGTCTCCAATCTCTTGTTTTGTACGTTTTTTCCACGTGTCTTGACATCCAATGTATCCCTGCAAAGTTTGGTGAAGATCTGAGTATGTAGTTTTTGACCTTATCTGGAACCTCCCATCTGAAAATTTGAAAATTCTTAAAAAATTCGTCCAAAATCTTGATGTCACCAATCCTATGTTTTGTATGTTTTTTCCACGTGTCTTGACATCCAATGTATCCATGCAAAGTTTGGTGAAGATCTGAGTATGTAGTTTTTGACCTTATCTGGAACCTCCTATCTGAAAATTTGAAAATTCTTAAAAAATTCGTCCAAAATCTTGATGTCTCCAATCTCTTGTTTTGTACGTTTTTTCCACGTGTCTCGACCTCCAATGTATCCCTGCAAAGTTTGGTGAAGATCTGAGTATGTCGTTTTTGACTTTATATGGAACCTCCTTTCTGAAAATTTGAAAATTCTTAAAAAATTCGTCCAAAATCTTGATGTCACCAATCCTATGTTTTGTATGTTTTTTCCACGTGTCTTGACATCCAATGTATCCATGCAAAGTTTGGTGAAGATCTGAGTATGTCGTTTTTGACCTTATCTGGAACCTCCCATCTGAAAATTTGAAAATTCTCAAAAAATTCGTCCAAAATCTTGATGTCTCCAATCTCTTGTTTTGTACGTTTTTTCCACGTGTCTTGACATCCAATGTATCCATGCAAAGTTTGGTGACGATCTGAGTATGTCGTTTTTTACCTTATCTGGAACCTCCCATCTGAAAATTTGAAAATTCTTAAAAAATTCGTTGAAAATCTTGATGTCTCCAATCTCTTGTTTTGTACGTTTTTTCCACGTGTCTTGACATGCAAAGTATCCCTGCAACGTTTGGTGAAGATCTGAGTATGTAGTTTTTGATCTTATCTGGAACCTCCTATCTGAAAATTTGAAAAGTCTTCAAAAATTCGTCGAAAATCTTGATGTCTCCAATCTCTTGTTTTGTACGTTTTTTCCACGTGTCTTGACATCCAATGTATCCGTGCAATGTTTGGTGGAGATCTGAGTATGTAGTTTTTGACCTTATCTGGAACCTCCTATCTGAAAATTTGAAAATTCTTCAAAAATTCGTCCAAAATCTTGATGTCTCCAATCTCTTGTTTTGTACGTTTTTTCCACGTGTCTCGACCTCCAATGTATCCCTGCAAAGTTTGGTGAAGATCTGAGTATGTCGTTTTTGACCTTATCTGTAACATCCTTTCTGAAAATTTGAAAATTCTTAAAAAATTCGTCCAAAATCTTGATGTCTCCAATCTCTTGTTTTGTACGTTTTTTCCACGTGTCTTGACATCCAATGTATCCCTGCAAAGTTTGGTGAAGATCTGAGTATGTAGTTTTTGACCTTATATGGAACCTCCTTTCTGAAAATTTGAAAATTCTCAAAAAATTCGTCCATAATCTTGATGTCTCCAATCTCTTGTTTTGTACGTTTTTTCCCCGTGTCTTGACATCCAATGTATCCCTGCAAAGTTTGGTGAAGATCTGAGTATGTAGTTTTTGACCTTATATGGAACCTCCTTTCTGAAAATTTGAAAATTCTTAAAAAATTCGTCAAAAATCTTGATGTCACCAATCCTATGTTTTGTATGTTTTTTCCACGTGTCTTGACATCCAATGTATCCATGCAAAGTTTGGTGAAGATCTGAGTATGTCGTTTTTGACCTTATCTGGAACCTCCCATCTGAAAATTTGAAAATTCTTAAAAAATTCGTCCAAAATCTTGATGTCTCCAATCTCTTGTTTTGTACGTTTTTTCCACGTGTCTTGACATCCAATGTATCCCTGCAAAGTTTGGTGAAGATCTGAGTATGTAGTTTTTGACCTTATCTGGAACCTCCCATCTGAAAATTTGAAAATTCCTAAAAAATCCGTCCAAAATCTTGATGACCCCAATCTCTTGTTTTGTACGTTTTTTCCACGTGTCTTGACATTCAATGTATCCCTGCAAAGTTTGGTGAAGATCTGAGTATGTAGTTTTTGACCTTATATGGAACCTCCTTTCTGAAAATTTGAAAATTCTTAAAAAATTCGTCCAAAATCTTGATGTCTCCAATCTCTTGTTTTGTACGTTTTTTCCACGTGTCTTGACATTCAATGTATCCCTGCAATGTTTGGTGAAGATCTGAGTATGTCGTTTTTGACCTTATCTGGAACATCCTTTCTGAAAATTTGAAAATTGCTAAAAAATTCGTCGAAAATCTTGATGTCTCCAATCTCTTGTTTTGTACGTTTTTTCCACGTGTCTTGACATCCAATGTATCCCTGCAAAGTTTGGTGAAGATCTGAGTATGTAGTTTTTGACTTTATATGGAACCTCCTTTCTGAAAATTTGAAAATTCTCAAAAAAATCGTCCATAATCTTGATGTCTCCAATCTCTTGTTTTGTACGTTTTTTCCACGTGTCTTGACATCCAATGTATCCCTGCAAAGTTTGGTGAAGATCTGAGTATGTAGTTTTTGACTTTATATGGAACCTCCTTTCTGAAAATTTGAAAATTCTTAAAAAATTCGTCCAAAATCTTGATGTCACCAATCCTATGTTTTGTATGTTTTTTCCACGTGTCTTGACATCCAATGTATCCATGCAAAGTTTGGTGAAGATCTGAGTATGTCGTTTTTGACCTTATCTGGAACCTCCCATCTGAAAATTTGAAAATTCTCAAAAAATTCGTCCAAAATCTTGATGTCTCCAATCTCTTGTTTTGTACGTTTTTTCCACGTGTCTTGACATCCAATGTATCCATGCAAAGTTTGGTGACGATCTGAGTATGTCGTTTTTGACCTTATCTGGAACCTCCCATCTAAAAATTTGAAAATTCTTCAAAAATTCGTCGAAAATCTTGATGTCTCCAATCTCTTGTTTTGTACGTTTTTTCCACGTGTCTTGACATCCAATGTATCCGTGCAATGTTTGGTGGAGATCTGAGTATGTAGTTTTTGACCTTATCCGGAACCTCCTATCTGAAAATTTGAAAATTCTTCAAAAATTCGTCCAAAATCTTGATGTCTCCAATCTCTTGTTTTGTACGTTTTTTCCACGTGTCTCGACCTCCAATGTATCCCTGCAAAGTTTGGTGAAGATCTGAGTATGTCGTTTTTGACCTTATCTGTAACATCCTTTCTGAAAATTTGAAAATTCTTAAAAAATTCGTCCAAAATCTTGATGTCTCCAATCTCTTGTTTTGTACGTTTTTTCCACGTGTCTTGACATCCAATGTATCCCTGCAAAGTTTGGTGAAGATCTGAGTATGTAGTTTTTGACCTTATATGGAACCTCCTTTCTGAAAATTTGAAAATTCTCAAAAAATTCGTCCATAATCTTGATGTCTCCAATCTCTTGTTTTGTACGTTTTTTCCCCGTGTCTTGACATCCAATGTATCCCTGCAAAGTTTGGTGAAGATCTGAGTATGTAGTTTTTGACCTTATATGGAACCTCCTTTCTGAAAATTTGAAAATTCTTAAAAAATTCGTCCAAAATCTTGATGTCACTAATCCTATGTTTTGTATGTTTTTTCCACGTGTCTTGACATCCAATGTATCCATGCAAAGTTTGGTGAAGATCTGAGTATGTCGTTTTTGACCTTATCTGGAACCTCCCATCTGAAAATTTGAAAATTCTTAAAAAATTCGTCCAAAATCTTGATGTCTCCAATCTCTTGTTTTGTACGTTTTTTCCACGTGTCTTGACATCCAATGTATCCCTGCAAAGTTCGGTGAAGATCTGAGTATGTAGTTTTTGACCTTATCTGGAACCTCCCATCTGAAAATTTGAAAATTCCTAAAAAATCCGTCCAAAATCTTGATGACCCCAATCTCTTGTTTTGTACGTTTTTTCCACGTGTCTTGACATTCAATGTATCCCTGCAAAGTTTGGTGAAGATCTGAGTATGTAGTTTTTGACCTTATATGGAACCTCCTTTCTGAAAATTTGAAAATTCTTAAAAAATTCGTTAAAAATCTTGATGTCTCCAATCTCTTGTTTTGTACGTTTTTTCCACGTGTCTTGACATCCAATGTATCCCTGCAAAGTTTGGTGAAGATCTGAGTATGTAGTTTTTGACCTTATATGGAACCTCCTATCTGAAAATTTGAAAATTCTTAAAAAATTTGACCAAAATCTTGATGTCCCCAATCCTATGTTTTGTATGTTTTTTCCACGTGTCTTGACATTCAATGTATCCCTGCAGAGTTTGGTGAAGATCTGAGTATGTCGTTTTTGACCTTATCTCGAACATCCTTTCTGAAAATTTGAAAATTCTTAAAAAATTCGTCCAAAATCTTGATGTCTCCAATCTCTTGTTTTGTACGTTTTTTCCACGTGTCTTGACATCCAATGTATCCCTGCAAAGTTTGGTGAAGATCTGAGTATGTAGTTTTTGACCTTATCTGGAACCTCCTATCTGAAAATTTGAAAATTGTTAAAAAATTCATCCAAAATCTTGATGTCTCCAATCTCTTGTTTTGAACGTTTTTCCCACGTGTCTTGACATCCAATGTATTCCTGCAAAGTTTGGTGAAGATCTGAGTATGTAGTTTTTGACCTTATCTGGAACCTCATTTCTGAAAATTTGAAAATTCCTCAAAAATTCGTCCAAAATCTTGATGTCTCCAATCTCTTGTTTTGTACGTTTTTTCCACGTGTCTTGACATCTAATGTATCCCTGCAAAGTTTGGTGAAGATCTGAGTATGTAGTTTTTGACCTTATCTGGAACCTCCAATCTGAATATTTGAAAATTCTTAAAAAATTCGTCCAAAATCTTGATGTCTCCAATCTCTTGTTTTGTACGTTTTTTCCACGTGTCTTGACATGCAAAGTATCCCTGCAACGTTTGGTGAAGATCTGAGTATGTAGTTTTTGACATTATTATGGAACCTCCTTTCTGAAAATTTGAAAATTCTTAAAAAATTCGTCCAAAATCTTGATGTCCCCAATCCTATGTTTTGTATGTTTTTTCCACGTGTCTTGACATCCAATGTATCCATGCAAAGTTTGGTGAAGATCTGAGTATGTCGTTTTTGACCTTATCTAGAACCACCCATCTGAAAATTTGAAAATTTTGAAAAAATTCTTCCAAAATCTTGATGTCTCCAATCTCTTGTTTTGTACGTTTTTTCCACGTGTCTTGACATTAAATGTATCCCTGCAATGTTTGGTGAAGATCTGAGTATGTAGTTTTTGATCTTATATGGAACCTCCTTTCTAAAAATTTGAAAATTCTTAAAAAATTCGTCCAAAATCTTGATGTCCCCAATCTCTTGTTTCGTACGTTTTTTCCACGTGTCTTGACATGCAAAGTATCCCTGCAACGTTTGGTGAAGATCTGAGTATATCGTTTTTGACCTTATCTGGAACCTCCCATCTGAAAATTTGAAAATTCTTAAAAAATTCGTCCAAAATCTTGATGTCTCCAATCTCTTGTTTTGTACGTTTTTTCCACGTGTCTTTACATCCAATGTATCCCTGCAAAGTTTGGTGAAGATCTGAGTATGTAGTTTTTGACCTTATATGGAACCTCCTTTCTGAAAATTTGAAAATTCTTAAAAAATTCGTCCAAAATCTTGATGACCCCAATCTCTTGTTTTGTACGTTTTTTCCACGTGTCTTGACATGCAAAGTATCCCTGCAACGTTTGGTGAAGATCTGAGTATGTAGTTTTTGACCTTATCTGGAACATCCTATCTGAAAATTTGAAAATTCTTAAAAAATTCGTCCAAAATCTTGATGTCTCCAATCTCTTGTTTTGTACGTTTTTTCCACGTGTCTTGACATCCAATGTATCCCTGCAAAGTCTGGTGAAGATCTGAGTATGTAGTTTTTGACCTTATCTGGAACCTCCTATCTGAAAATTTGAAAATTGTTAAAAAATTCGTCCAAAATCTTGATGTCTCCAATCTCTTGTTTTGTACGTTTTTCCCACGTGTCTTGACATCCAATGTATCCCGGCAAAGTTTGGTGAAGATCTGAGTATGTAGTTTTTGACCTTATCTGGAACCTCTTTTCTGAAAATTTGAAAATTCCTCAAAAATTCGTCCAAAACCTTGATGTCTCCAATCTCTTGTTTTGTACGTTTTTTCCACGTGTCTTGACATCCAATGTATCCCTGCAAAGTTTGGTGAAGATCTGAGTATGTAGTTTTTGACCTTATCTGGAACCTCCTATCTGAAAATTTGAAAATTCTTAAAAAATTCGACCAAAATCTTGATGTCCCCAATCCTATGTTTTGTATGTTTTTTCCACGTGTCTTGACATCCAATGTATCCATGCAAAGTTTGGTGAAGATCTGAGTATGTCGGTTTTGACCTTATCTGGAACATCCTTTCTGAAAATTTGAAAATTCTTAAAAAATTCGTCGAAAATCTTGATGTCTCCAATCTCTTGTTTTGTACGTTTTTTCCACGTGTCTTGACATGCAGAGTATCCCTGCAAAGTTTGGTGAAGATCTGAGTATGTCGTTTTTGACCTTATCTGGAACCTCCCATCTGAAAATTTGAAAATTCTTAAAAAATTCGTCGAAAATCTTGATGCCTCCAATCTCTTGTTTTGTACGTTTTTTCCACGTGTCTTGACATGCAAAGTATCCCTGCAACGTTTGGTGAAGATCTGAGTATGTAGTTTTTGACCTTATCTGGAACCTCATTTCTGAAAATTTGAAAATTCCTCAAAAATTCGTCCAAAATCTTGATGTCTCCAATCTCTTGTTTTGTACGTTTTTTCCACGTGTCTTGACATCCAATGTATCCCTGCAAAGTTTGGTGAAGATCTGAGTATGTAGTTTTTGACCTTATCTGGAACCTCCTATCTGAAAATTTGAAAATTCTTAAAAAATTCGTCCAAAATCTTGATGTCTCCAATCTCTTGTTTTGTACGTTTTTTCCACGTGTCTTCACATCCAATGTATCCCTGCAAAGTTTGGTGAAGATCTGAGTATGTAGTTTTTGACCTTATATGGAACCTCCTTTCTGAAAATTTGAAAATTCTTAAAAAATTCGTCCAAAATCTTGATGTCACCAATCCTATGTTTTGTATGTTTTTTCCACGTGTCTTGACATCCAATGTATCCATGCAAAGTTTGGTGAAGATCTGAGTATGTCGTTTTTGACCTTATCTGGAACCTCCCATCTGAAAATTTGAAAATTCTTAAAAAATTCGTCCAAAATCTTGATGTCTCCAATCTCTTGTTTTGTACGTTTTTTCCACGTGTCTTGACATCCAATGTATCCCTGCAAAGTTTGGTGAAGATCTGAGTATGTAGTTTTTGACCTTATCTGGAACCTCCTTTCTGAAAATTTGAAAATTCTTAAAAAATTCGTCCAAAATCTTGATGTCACCAATCCTATGTTTTGTATGTTTTTTCCACGTGTCTTGACATCCAATGTATCCATGCAAAGTTTGGTGAAGATCTGAGTATGTAGTTTTTGACCTTATCTGGAACCTCCTATCTGAAAATTTGAAAATTCTTAAAAAATTCGTCCAAAATCTTGATGTCTCCAATCTCTTGTTTTGTACGTTTTTTCCACGTGTCTCGACCTCCAATGTATCCCTGCAAAGTTTGGTGAAGATCTGAGTATGTCGTTTTTGACCTTATCTGGAACATCCTTTCTGAAAATTTGAAAATTGCTAAAAAATTCGTCGAAAATCTTGATGTCTCCAATCTCTTGTTTTGTACGTTTTTTCCACGTGTCTTGACATCCAATGTATCCCTGCAAAGTTTGGTGAAGATCTGAGTATGTAGTTTTTGACTTTATATGGAACCTCCTTTCTGAAAATTTGAAAATTCTCAAAAAAATCGTCCATAATCTTGATGTCTCCAATCTCTTGTTTTGTACGTTTTTTCCACGTGTCTTGACATCCAATGTATCCCTGCAAAGTTTGGTGAAGATCTGAGTATGTAGTTTTTGACTTTATATGGAACCTCCTTTCTGAAAATTTGAAAATTCTTAAAAAATTCGTCCAAAATCTTGATGTCACCAATCCTATGTTTTGTATGTTTTTTCCACGTGTCTTGACATCCAATGTATCCATGCAAAGTTTGGTGAAGATCTGAGTATGTCGTTTTTGACCTTATCTGGAACCTCCCATCTGAAAATTTGAAAATTCTCAAAAAATTCGTCCAAAATCTTGATGTCTCCAATCTCTTGTTTTGTACGTTTTTTCCACGTGTCTTGACATCCAATGTATCCATGCAAAGTTTGGTGACGATCTGAGTATGTCGTTTTTTACCTTATCTGGAACCTCCCATCTGAAAATTTGAAAATTCTTAAAAAATTCGTTGAAAATCTTGATGTCTCCAATCTCTTGTTTTGTACGTTTTTTCCACGTGTCTTGACATGCAAAGTATCCCTGCAACGTTTGGTGAAGATCTGAGTATGTAGTTTTTGATCTTATCTGGAACCTCCTATCTGAAAATTTGAAAATTCTTCAAAAATTCGTCGAAAATCTTGATGTCTCCAATCTCTTGTTTTGTACGTTTTTTCCACGTGTCTTGACATCCAATGTATCCGTGCAATGTTTGGTGGAGATCTGAGTATGTAGTTTTTGACCTTATCTGGAACCTCCTATCTGAAAATTTGAAAATTCTTCAAAAATTCGTCCAAAATCTTGATGTCTCCAATCTCTTGTTTTGTACGTTTTTTCCACGTGTCTCGACCTCCAATGTATCCCTGCAAAGTTTGGTGAAGATCTGAGTATGTCGTTTTTGACCTTATCTGTAACATCCTTTCTGAAAATTTGAAAATTCTTAAAAAATTCGTCCAAAATCTTGATGTCTCCAATCTCTTGTTTTGTACGTTTTTTCCACGTGTCTTGACATCCAATGTATCCCTGCAAAGTTTGGTGAAGATCTGAGTATGTAGTTTTTGACCTTATATGGAACCTCCTTTCTGAAAATTTGAAAATTCTCAAAAAATTCGTCCATAATCTTGATGTCTCCAATCTCTTGTTTTGTACGTTTTTTCCCCGTGTCTTGACATCCAATGTATCCCTGCAAAGTTTGGTGAAGATCTGAGTATGTAGTTTTTGACCTTATATGGAACCTCCTTTCTGAAAATTTGAAAATTCTTAAAAAATTCGTCAAAAATCTTGATGTCACCAGTCCTATGTTTTGTATGTTTTTTCCACGTGTCTTGACATCCAATGTATCCATGCAAAGTTTGGTGAAGATCTGAGTATGTCGTTTTTGACCTTATCTGGAACCTCCCATCTGAAAATTTGAAAATTCTTAAAAAATTCGTCCAAAATCTTGATGTCTCCAATCTCTTGTTTTGTACGTTTTTTCCACGTGTCTTGACATCCAATGTATCCCTGCAAAGTTTGGTGAAGATCTGAGTATGTAGTTTTTGACCTTATCTGGAACCTCCCATCTGAAAATTTGAAAATTCCTAAAAAATCCGTCCAAAATCTTGATGACCCCAATCTCTTGTTTTGTACGTTTTTTCCACGTGTCTTGACATTCAATGTATCCCTGCAAAGTTTGGTGAAGATCTGAGTATGTAGTTTTTGACCTTATATGGAACCTCCTTTCTGAAAATTTGAAAATTCTTAAAAAATTCGTCCAAAATCTTGATGTCTCCAATCTCTTGTTTTGTACGTTTTTTCCACGTGTCTTGACATCCAATGTATCCCTGCAAAGTTTGGTGAAGATCTGAGTATGTAGTTTTTGACCTTATATGGAACCTCCTATCTGAAAATTTGAAAATTCTTAAAAAATTTGACCAAAATCTTGATGTCCCCAATCCTATGTTTTGTATGTTTTTTCCACGTGTCTTGACATTCAATGTATCCCTGCAGAGTTTGGTGAAGATCTGAGTATGTCGTTTTTGACCTTATCTGGAACATCCTTTCTGAAAATTTGAAAATTCTTAAAAAATTCGTCGAAAATCTTGATGTCTCCAATCTCTTGTTTTGTACGTTTTTTCCACGTGTCTTGACATCCAATGTATCCCTGCAAAGTTTGGTGAAGATCTGAGTATGTAGTTTTTGACCTTATCTGGAACCTCCTATCTGAAAATTTGAAAATTGTTAAAAAATTCATCCAAAATCTTGATGTCTCCAATCTCTTGTTTTGAACGTTTTTCCCACGTGTCTTGACATCCAATGTATTCCTGCAAAGTTTGGTGAAGATCTGAGTATGTAGTTTTTGACCTTATCTGGAACCTCATTTCTGAAAATTTGAAAATTCCTCAAAAATTCGTCCAAAATCTTGATGTCTCCAATCTCTTGTTTTGTACGTTTTTTCCACGTGTCTTGACATCTAATGTATCCCAGCAAAGTTTGGTGAAGATCTGAGTATGTAGTTTTTGACCTTATCTGGAACCTCCAATCTGAATATTTGAAAATTCTTAAAAAATTCGTCCAAAATCTTGATGTCTCCAATCTCTTGTTTTGTACGTTTTTTCCACGTGTCTTGACATGCAAAGTATCCCTGCAACGTTTGGTGAAGATCTGAGTATGTAGTTTTTGACATTATATGGAACCTCCTTTCTGAAAATTTGAAAATTCTTAAAAAATTCGTCCAAAATCTTGATGTCCCCAATCCTATGTTTTGTATGTTTTTTCCACGTGTCTTGACATCCAATGTATCCATGCAAAGTTTGGTGAAGATCTGAGTATGTCGTTTTTGACCTTATCTAGAACCACCCATCTGAAAATTTGAAAATTTTGAAAAAATTCGTCCAAAATCTTGATGTCTCCAATCTCTTGTTTTGTACGTTTTTTCCACGTGTCTTGACATCCAATGTATCCCTGCAATGTTTGGTGAAGATCTGAGTATGTAGTTTTTGATCTTATATGGAACCTCCTTTCTAAAAATTTGAAAATTCTTAAAAAATTCGTCCAAAATCTTGATGTCCCCAATCTCTTGTTTCGTACGTTTTTTCCACGTGTCTTGACATGCAAAGTATCCCTGCAACGTTTGGTGAAGATCTGAGTATGTCGTTTTTGACCTTATCTGGAACCTCCCATCTGAAAATTTGAAAATTCTTAAAAAATTCGTCCAAAATCTTGATGTCTCCAATCTCTTGTTTTGTACGTTTTTTCCACGTGTCTTGACATCCAATGTATCCCTGCAAAGTTTGGTGAAGATCTGAGTATGTAGTTTTTGACCTTATATGGAACCTCCTTTCTGAAAATTTGAAAATTCTTAAAAAATTCGTCCAAAATCTTGATGACCCCAATCTCTTGTTTTGTACGTTTTTTCCACGTGTCTTGACATGCAAAGTATCCCTGCAACGTTTGGTGAAGATCTGAGTATGTAGTTTTTGACCTTATCTGGAACATCCTATCTGAAAATTTGAAAATTCTTAAAAAATTCGTCCAAAATCTTGATGTCTCCAATCTCTTGTTTTGTACGTTTTTTCCACGTGTCTTGACATCCAATGTATCCCTGCAAAGTCTGGTGAAGATCTGAGTATGTAGTTTTTGACCTTATCTGGAACCTCCTATCTGAAAATTTGAAAATTGTTAAAAAATTCGTCCAAAATCTTGATGTCTCCAATCTCTTGTTTTGTACGTTTTTCCCACGTGTCTTGACATCCAATGTATCCCGGCAAAGTTTGGTGAAGATCTGAGTATGTAGTTTTTGACCTTATCTGGAACCTCATTTCTGAAAATTTGAAAATTCCTCAAAAATTCGTCCAAAACCTTGATGTCTCCAATCTCTTGTTTTGTACGTTTTTTCCACGTGTCTTGACATCCAATGTATCCCTGCAAAGTTTGGTGAAGATCTGAGTATGTAGTTTTTGACCTTATCTGGAACCTCCTATCTGAAAATTTGAAAATTCTTAAAAAATTCGACCAAAATCTTGATGTCCCCAATCCTATGTTTTGTATGTTTTTTCCACGTGTCTTGACATCCAATGTATCCATGCAAAGTTTGGTGAAGATCTGAGTATGTCGGTTTTGACCTTATCTGGAACATCCTTTCTGAAAATTTGAAAATTCTTAAAAAATTCGTCGAAAATCTTGATGTCTCCAATCTCTTGTTTTGTACGTTTTTTCCACGTGTCTTGACATGCAGAGTATCCCTGCAAAGTTTGGTGAAGATCTGAGTATGTCGTTTTTGACCTTATCTGGAACCTCCCATCTGAAAATTTGAAAATTCTTAAAAAATTCGTCGAAAATCTTGATGTCTCCAATCTCTTGTTTTGTACGTTTTTTCCACGTGTCTTGACATGCAAAGTATCCCTGCAACGTTTGGTGAAGATCTGAGTATGTAGTTTTTGACCTTATCTGGAACCTCATTTCTGAAAATTTGAAAATTCCTCAAAAATTCGTCCAAAATCTTGATGTCTCCAATCTCTTGTTTTGTACGTTTTTTCCACGTGTCTTGACATCCAATGTATCCCTGCAAAGTTTGGTGAAGATCTGAGTATGTAGTTTTTGACCTTATCTGGAACCTCCTATCTGAAAATTTGAAAATTCTTAAAAAATTCGTCCAAAATCTTGATGTCTCCAATCTCTTGTTTTGTACGTTTTTTCCACGTGTCTTCACATCCAATGTATCCCTGCAAAGTTTGGTGAAGATCTGAGTATGTAGTTTTTGACCTTATATGGAACCTCCTTTCTGAAAATTTGAAAATTCTTAAAAAATTCGTCCAAAATCTTGATGTCACCAATCCTATGTTTTGTATGTTTTTTCCACGTGTCTTGACATCCAATGTATCCATGCAAAGTTTGGTGAAGATCTGAGTATGTCGTTTTTGACCTTATCTGGAACCTCCCATCTGAAAATTTGAAAATTCTTAAAAAATTCGTCCAAAATCTTGATGTCTCCAATCTCTTGTTTTGTACGTTTTTTTCCACGTGTCTTGACATCCAATGTATCCCTGCAAAGTTTGGTGAAGATCTGAGTATGTAGTTTTTGACCTTATCTGGAACCTCCCATCTGAAAATTTGAAAATTCCTAAAAAATCCGTCCAAAATCTTGATGACACCAATCTCTTGTTTTGTACGTTTTTTCCACGTGTCTTGACATTCAATGTATCCCTGCAAAGTTTGGTGAAGATCTGAGTATGTAGTTTTTGACCTTATATGGAACCTCCTTTCTGAAAATTTGAAAATTCTTAAAAAATTCGTCCAAAATCTTGATGTCTCCAATCTCTTGTTTTGTACGTTTTTTCCACGTGTCTTGACATCCAATGTATCCCTGCAAAGTTTGGTGAAGATCTGAGTATGTAGTTTTTGACCTTATATGGAACCTCATATCTGAAAATTTGAAAATTCTTAAAAAATTTGACCAAAATCTTGATGTCCCCAATCCTATGTTTTGTATGTTTTTTCCACGTGTCTTGACATCCAATGTATCCCTGCAGAGTTTGGTGAAGATCTGAGTATGTCGTTTTTGACCTTATCTGGAACATCCTTTCTGAAAATTTGAAAATTCTTAAAAAATTCGTCCAAAATCTTGATGTCTCCAATCTCTTGTTTTGAACGTTTTTTCCACGTGTCTTGACATCCAATGTATCCCTGCAAAGATTGGTGAAGATCTGAGTATGTAGTTTTTGACCTTATCTGGAACCTCCTATCTGAAAATTTGAAAATTGTTAAAAAATTCGTCCAAAATCTTGATGTCTCCAATCTCTTGTTTTGAACGTTTTTCCCACGTGTCTTGACATCCAATGTATCCCTGCAAAGTTTGGTGAAGATCTGAGTATGTAGTTTTTGACCTTATCTGGAACCTCATTTCTGAAAATTTGAAAATTCCTCAAAAATTCGTCCAAAATCTTGATGTCTCCAATCTCTTGTTTTGTACGTTTTTTCCACGTGTCTTGACATCTAATGTATCCCTGCAAAGTTTGGTGAAGATCTGAGTATGTAGTTTTTGACCTTATCTGGAACCTCCAATCTGAAAATTTGAAAATTCTTAAAAAATTCTTCCAAAAAATTTTGTTGATGTCTCCAATCTCTTGTTTTGTACGTTTTTTCCACGTGTCTTGACATGCAAAGTATCCCTGCAACGTTTGGTGAAGATCTGAGTATGTAGTTTTTGACCTTATATGGAACCTCCTTTCTGAAAATTTGAAAATTCTTAAAAAATTCGTCCAAAATCTTGATGTCCCCAATCCTATGTTTTGTATGTTTTTTCCACGTGTCTTGACATCCAATGTATCCATGCAAAGTTTGGTGAAGATCTGAGTATGTCGTTTTTGACCTTATCTAGAACCACCCATCTGAAAATTTGAAAATTTTGAAAAAATTCGTCCAAAATCTTGATGTCTCCAATCTCTTGTTTTGTACGTTTTTTCCACGTGTCTTGACATCCAATGTATCCCTGCAATGTTTGGTGAAGATCTGAGTATGTAGTTTTTGACCTTATATGGAACCTCCTTTCTAAAAATTTGAAAATTCTTAAAAAATTCGTCCAAAATCTTGATGTCCCCAATCTCTTGTTTCGTACGTTTTTTCCACGTGTCTTGACATGCAAAGTATCCCTGCAACGTTTGGTGAAGATCTGAGTATGTCGTTTTTGACCTTATCTGGAACCTCCCATCTGAAAATTTGAAAATTCTTAAAAAATTCGTCCAAAATCTTGATGTCTCCAATCTCTTGTTTTGTACGTTTTTTCCACGTGTCTTGACATCCAATGTATCCCTGCAAAGTTTGGTGAAGATCTGAGTATGTAGTTTTTGACCTTATATGGAACCTCCTTTCTGAAAATTTGAAAATTCTTAAAAAATTCGTCCAAAATCTTGATGACCCCAATCTCTTGTTTTGTACGTTTTTTCCACGTGTCTTGACATGCAAAGTATCCCTGCAACGTTTGGTGAAGATCTGAGTATGTAGTTTTTGACCTTATCTGGAACATCCTATCTGAAAATTTGAAAATTCTTAAAAAATTCGTCCAAAATCTTGATGTCTCCAATCTCTTGTTTTGTACGTTTTTTCCACGTGTCTTGACATCCAATGTATCCCTGCAAAGTCTGGTGAAGATCTGAGTATGTAGTTTTTGACCTTATCTGGAACCTCCTATCTGAAAATTTGAAAATTGTTAAAAAATTCGTCCAAAATCTTGATGTCTCCAATCTCTTGTTTTGTACGTTTTTCCCACGTGTCTTGACATCCAATGTATCCCGGCAAAGTTTGGTGAAGATCTGAGTATGTAGTTTTTGACCTTATCTGGAACCTCATTTCTGAAAATTTGAAAATTCCTCAAAAATTCGTCCAAAACCTTGATGTCTCCAATCTCTTGTTTTGTACGTTTTTTCCACGTGTCTTGACATCCAATGTATCCCTGCAAAGTTTGGTGAAGATCTGAGTATGTAGTTTTTGACCTTATCTGGAACCTCCTATCTGAAAATTTCAAAATTCTTAAAAAATTCGACCAAAATCTTGATGTCCCCAATCCTATGTTTTGTATGTTTTTTCCACGTGTCTTGACATCCAATGTATCCATGCAAAGTTTGGTGAAGATCTGAGTATGTCGGTTTTGACCTTATCTGGAACATCCTTTCTGAAAATTTGAAAATTCTTAAAAAATTCGTCCAAAATCTTGATGTCCCCAATCCTATGTTTTGTATGTTTTTTCCACGTGTCTTGACATCCAATGTATCCATGCAAAGTTTGGTGAAGATCTGAGTATGTCGTTTTTGACCTTATCTAGAACCACCCATCTGAAAATTTGAAAATTTTGAAAAAATTCGTCCAAAATCTTGATGTCTCCAATCTCTTGTTTTGTACGTTTTTTCCACGTGTCTTGACATCCAATGTATCCCTGCAATGTTTGGTGAAGATCTGAGTATGTAGTTTTTGACCTTATATGGAACCTCCTTTCTAAAAATTTGAAAATTCTTAAAAAATTCGTCCAAAATCTTGATGTCCCCAATCTCTTGTTTCGTACGTTTTTTCCACGTGTCTTGACATGCAAAGTATCCCTGCAACGTTTGGTGAAGATCTGAGTATGTCGTTTTTGACCTTATCTGGAACCTCCCATCTGAAAATTTGAAAATTCTTAAAAAATTCGTCCAAAATCTTGATGTCTCCAATCTCTTGTTTTGTACGTTTTTTCCACGTGTCTTGACATCCAATGTATCCCTGCAAAGTTTGGTGAAGATCTGAGTATGTAGTTTTTGACCTTATATGGAACCTCCTTTCTGAAAATTTGAAAATTCTTAAAAAATTCGTCCAAAATCTTGATGACCCCAATCTCTTGTTTTGTACGTTTTTTCCACGTGTCTTGACATGCAAAGTATCCCTGCAACGTTTGGTGAAGATCTGAGTATGTAGTTTTTGACCTTATCTGGAACATCCTATCTGAAAATTTGAAAATTCTTAAAAAATTCGTCCAAAATCTTGATGTCTCCAATCTCTTGTTTTGTACGTTTTTTCCACGTGTCTTGACATCCAATGTATCCCTGCAAAGTCTGGTGAAGATCTGAGTATGTAGTTTTTGACCTTATCTGGAACCTCCTATCTGAAAATTTGAAAATTGTTAAAAAATTCGTCCAAAATCTTGATGTCTCCAATCTCTTGTTTTGTACGTTTTTCCCACGTGTCTTGACATCCAATGTATCCCGGCAAAGTTTGGTGAAGATCTGAGTATGTAGTTTTTGACCTTATCTGGAACCTCATTTCTGAAAATTTGAAAATTCCTCAAAAATTCGTCCAAAACCTTGATGTCTCCAATCTCTTGTTTTGTACGTTTTTTCCACGTGTCTTGACATCCAATGTATCCCTGCAAAGTTTGGTGAAGATCTGAGTATGTAGTTTTTGACCTTATCTGGAACCTCCTATCTGAAAATTTCAAAATTCTTAAAAAATTCGACCAAAATCTTGATGTCCCCAATCCTATGTTTTGTATGTTTTTTCCACGTGTCTTGACATCCAATGTATCCATGCAAAGTTTGGTGAAGATCTGAGTATGTCGGTTTTGACCTTATCTGGAACATCCTTTCTGAAAATTTGAAAATTCTTAAAAAATTCGTCGAAAATCTTGATGTCTCCAATCTCTTGTTTTGTACGTTTTTTCCACGTGTCTTGACATGCAGAGTATCCCTGCAAAGTTTGGTGAAGATCTGAGTATGTCGTTTTTGACCTTATCTGGAACCTCCCATCTGAAAATTTGAAAATTCTTAAAAAATTCGTCGAAAATCTTGATGTCTCCAATCTCTTGTTTTGTACGTTTTTTCCACGTGTCTTGACATGCAAAGTATCCCTGCAACGTTTGGTGAAGATCTGAGTATGTAGTTTTTGACCTTATCTGGAACCTCATTTCTGAAAATTTGAAAATTCCTCAAAAATTCGTCCAAAATCTTGATGTCTCCAATCTCTTGTTTTGTACGTTTTCTCCACGTGTCTTGACATCCAATGTATCCCTGCAAAGTTTGGTGATGATCTGAGTATGTAGTTTTTGACCTTATCTGGAACCTCCTATCTGAAAATTTGAAAATTCTTAAAAAATTCGTCCAAAATCTTCATGTCTCCAATCTCTTGTTTTGTACGTTTTTTCCACGTGTCTTCACATCCAATGTATCCCTGCAAAGTTTGGTGAAGATCTGAGTATGTAGTTTTTGACCTTATATGGAACCTCCTTTCTGAAAATTTGAAAATTCTTAAAAAATTCGTCCAAAATCTTGATGTCACCAATCCTGTGTTTTGTATGTTTTTTCCACGTGTCTTGACATCCAATGTATCCATGCAAAGTTTGGTGAAGATCTGAGTATGTCGTTTTTGACCTTATCTGGAACCTCCCATCTGAAAATTTGAAAATTCTTAAAAATTCTTCCAAAATCTTGATGTCTCCAATCTCTTGTTTTGTACGTTTTTTCCACGTGTCTTGACATCCAATGTATCCCTGCAAAGTTTGGTGAAGATCTGAGTATGTAGTTTTTGACCTTATCTGGAACCTCCCATCTGAAAATTTGAAAATTCCTAAAAAATCCGTCCAAAATCTTGATGACACCAATCTCTTGTTTTGTACGTTTTTTCCACGTGTCTTGACATTCAATGTATCCCTGCAAAGTTTGGTGAAGATCTGAGTATGTAGTTTTTGACCTTATCTGGAACCTCCTTTCTGAAAATTTGAAAATTCTTAAAAAATTCGTCCAAAATCTTGATGTCTCCAATCTCTTGTTTTGTACGTTTTTTCCACGTGTCTTGACATCCAATGTATCCATGCAAAGTTTGGTGAAGATCTGAGTATGTAGTTTTTGACAATATATGGAACCTTATATCTGAAAATTTGAAAATTCTTAAAAAATTTGACCAAAGTCTTGATGTCCCCAATCCTATGTTTTGTATGTTTTTTCCACGTGTCTTGACATCCAATGTATCCATGCAACGTTTGGTGAAGATCTGAGTATGTAGTTTTTGATCTTATCTGGAACCTCCTATCTGAAAATTTGAAAATTCTTCAAAAATTCGTCGAAAATCTTGATGTCTCCAATCTCTTGTTTTGTACGTTTTTTCCACGTGTCTTGACATCCAATGTATCCGTGCAATGTTTGGTGGAGATCTGAGTATGTAGTTTTTGACCTTATCTGGAACCTCCTATCTGAAAATTTGAAAATTCTTCAAAAATTCGTCCAAAATCTTGATGTCTCCAATCTCTTGTTTTGTACGTTTTTTCCACGTGTCTCGACCTCCAATGTATCCCTGCAAAGTTTGGTGAAGATCTGAGTATGTCGTTTTTGACCTTATCTGTAACATCCTTTCTGAAAATTTGAAAATTCTTAAAAAATTCGTCCAAAATCTTGATGTCTCCAATCTCTTGTTTTGTACGTTTTTTCCACGTGTCTTGACATCCAATGTATCCCTGCAAAGTTTGGTGAAGATCTGAGTATGTAGTTTTTGACCTTATATGGAACCTCCTTTCTGAAAATTTGAAAATTCTCAAAAAATTCGTCCATAATCTTGATGTCTCCAATCTCTTGTTTTGTACGTTTTTTCCCCGTGTCTTGACATCCAATGTATCCCTGCAAAGTTTGGTGAAGATCTGAGTATGTAGTTTTTGACCTTATATGGAACCTCCTTTCTGAAAATTTGAAAATTCTTAAAAAATTCGTCAAAAATCTTGATGTCACCAGTCCTATGTTTTGTATGTTTTTTCCACGTGTCTTGACATCCAATGTATCCATGCAAAGTTTGGTGATGATCTGAGTATGTCGTTTTTGACCTTATCTGGAACCTCCCATCTGAAAATTTGAAAATTCTTAAAAAATTCGTCCAAAATCTTGATGTCTCCAATCTCTTGTTTTGTACGTTTTTTCCACGTGTCTTGACATCCAATGTATCCCTGCAAAGTTTGGTGAAGATCTGAGTATGTAGTTTTTGACCTTATCTGGAACCTCCCATCTGAAAATTTGAAAATTCCTAAAAAATCCGTCCAAAATCTTGATGACCCCAATCTCTTGTTTTGTACGTTTTTTCCACGTGTCTTGACATTCAATGTATCCCTGCAAAGTTTGGTGAAGATCTGAGTATGTAGTTTTTGACCTTATATGGAACCTCCTTTCTGAAAATTTGAAAATTCTTAAAAAATTCGTCCAAAATCTTGATGTCTCCAATCTCTTGTTTTGTACGTTTTTTCCACGTGTCTTGACATCCAATGTATCCCTGCAAAGTTTGGTGAAGATCTGAGTATGTAGTTTTTGACCTTATATGGAACCTCCTATCTGAAAATTTGAAAATTCTTAAAAAATTTGACCAAAATCTTGATGTCCCCAATCCTATGTTTTGTATGTTTTTTCCACGTGTCTTGACATTCAATGTATCCCTGCAGAGTTTGGTGAAGATCTGAGTATGTCGTTTTTGACCTTATCTGGAACATCCTTTCTGAAAATTTTGAAAATTCTTAAAAAATTCGTCGAAAATCTTGATGTCTCCAATCTCTTGTTTTGTACGTTTTTTCCACGTGTCTTGACATCCAATGTATCCCTGCAAAGTTTGGTGAAGATCTGAGTATGTAGTTTTTGACCTTATCTGGAACCTCCTATCTGAAAATTTGAAAATTGTTAAAAAATTCATCCAAAATCTTGATGTCTCCAATCTCTTGTTTTGAACGTTTTTCCCACGTGTCTTGACATCCAATGTATTCCTGCAAAGTTTGGTGAAGATCTGAGTATGTAGTTTTTGACCTTATCTGGAACCTCATTTCCGAAAATTTGAAAATTCCTCAAAAATTCGTCCAAAATCTTGATGTCTCCAATCTCTTGTTTTGTACGTTTTTTCCACGTGTCTTGACATCTAATGTATCCCAGCAAAGTTTGGTGAAGATCTGAGTATGTAGTTTTTGACCTTATCTGGAACCTCCAATCTGAATATTTGAAAATTCTTAAAAAATTCGTCCAAAATCTTGATGTCTCCAATCTCTTGTTTTGTACGTTTTTTCCACGTGTCTTGACATGCAAAGTATCCCTGCAACGTTTGGTGAAGATCTGAGTATGTAGTTTTTGACATTATATGGAACCTCCTTTCTGAAAATTTGAAAATTCTTAAAAAATTCGTCCAAAATCTTGATGTCCCCAATCCTATGTTTTGTATGTTTTTTCCACGTGTCTTGACATCCAATGTATCCATGCAAAGTTTGGTGAAGATCTGAGTATGTCGTTTTTGACCTTATCTAGAACCACCCATCTGAAAATTTGAAAATTTTGAAAAAATTCGTCCAAAATCTTGATGTCTCCAATCTCTTGTTTTGTACGTTTTTTCCACGTGTCTTGACATCCAATGTATCCCTGCAATGTTTGGTGAAGATCTGAGTATGTAGTTTTTGATCTTATATGGAACCTCCTTTCTAAAAATTTGAAAATTCTTAAAAAATTCGTCCAAAATCTTGATGTCCCCAATCTCTTGTTTCGTACGTTTTTTCCACGTGTCTTGACATGCAAAGTATCCCTGCAACGTTTGGTGAAGATCTGAGTATGTCGTTTTTGACCTTATCTGGAACCTCCCATCTGAAAATTTGAAAATTCTTAAAAAATTCGTCCAAAATCTTGATGTCTCCAATCTCTTGTTTTGTACGTTTTTTCCACGTGTCTTGACATCCAATGTATCCCTGCAAAGTTTGGTGAAGATCTGAGTATGTAGTTTTTGACCTTATATGGAACCTCCTTTCTGAAAATTTGAAAATTCTTAAAAAATTCGTCCAAAATCTTGATGACCCCAATCTCTTGTTTTGTACGTTTTTTCCACGTGTCTTGACATGCAAAGTATCCCTGCAACGTTTGGTGAAGATCTGAGTATGTAGTTTTTGACCTTATCTGGAACATCCTATCTGAAAATTTGAAAATTCTTAAAAAATTCGTCCAAAATCTTGATGTCTCCAATCTCTTGTTTTGTACGTTTTTTCCACGTGTCTTGACATCCAATGTATCCCTGCAAAGTCTGGTGAAGATCTGAGTATGTAGTTTTTGACCTTATCTGGAACCTCCTATCTGAAAATTTGAAAATTGTTAAAAAATTCGTCCAAAATCTTGATGTCTCCAATCTCTTGTTTTGTACGTTTTTCCCACGTGTCTTGACATCCAATGTATCCCGGCAAAGTTTGGTGAAGATCTGAGTATGTAGTTTTTGACCTTATCTGGAACCTCATTTCTGAAAATTTGAAAATTCCTCAAAAATTCGTCCAAAACCTTGATGTCTCCAATCTCTTGTTTTGTACGTTTTTTCCACGTGTCTTGACATCCAATGTATCCCTGCAAAGTTTGGTGAAGATCTGAGTATGTAGTTTTTGACCTTATCTGGAACCTCCTATCTGAAAATTTGAAAATTCTTAAAAAATTCGACCAAAATCTTGATGTCCCCAATCCTATGTTTTGTATGTTTTTTCCACGTGTCTTGACATCCAATGTATCCATGCAAAGTTTGGTGAAGATCTGAGTATGTCGGTTTTGACCTTATCTGGAACATCCTTTCTGAAAATTTGAAAATTCTTAAAAAATTCGTCGAAAATCTTGATGTCTCCAATCTCTTGTTTTGTACGTTTTTTCCACGTGTCTTGACATGCAGAGTATCCCTGCAAAGTTTGGTGAAGATCTGAGTATGTCGTTTTTGACCTTATCTGGAACCTCCCATCTGAAAATTTGAAAATTCTTAAAAAATTCGTCGAAAATCTTGATGTCTCCAATCTCTTGTTTTGTACGTTTTTTCCACGTGTCTTGACATGCAAAGTATCCCTGCAACGTTTGGTGAAGATCTGAGTATGTAGTTTTTGACCTTATCTGGAACCTCATTTCTGAAAATTTGAAAATTCCTCAAAAATTCGTCCAAAATCTTGATGTCTCCAATCTCTTGTTTTGTACGTTTTTTCCACGTGTCTTGACATCCAATGTATCCCTGCAAAGTTTGGTGAAGATCTGAGTATGTAGTTTTTGACCTTATCTGGAACCTCCTATCTGAAAATTTGAAAATTCTTAAAAAATTCGTCCAAAATCTTGATGTCTCCAATCTCTTGTTTTGTACGTTTTTTCCACGTGTCTTCACATCCAATGTATCCCTGCAAAGTTTGGTGAAGATCTGAGTATGTAGTTTTTGACCTTATATGGAACCTCCTTTCTGAAAATTTGAAAATTCTTAAAAAATTCGTCCAAAATCTTGATGTCACCAATCCTATGTTTTGTATGTTTTTTCCACGTGTCTTGACATCCAATGTATCCATGCAAAGTTTGGTGAAGATCTGAGTATGTCGTTTTTGACCTTATCTGGAACCTCCCATCTGAAAATTTGAAAATTCTTAAAAAATTCGTCCAAAATCTTGATGTCTCCAATCTCTTGTTTTGTACGTTTTTTCCACGTGTCTTGACATCCAATGTATCCCTGCAAAGTTTGGTGAAGATCTGAGTATGTAGTTTTTGACCTTATCTGGAACCTCCCATCTGAAAATTTGAAAATTCCTAAAAAATCCGCCCAAAATCTTGATGACACCAATCTCTTGTTTTGTACGTTTTTTCCACGTGTCTTGACATTCAATGTATCCCTGCAAAGTTTGGTGAAGATCTGAGTATGTAGTTTTTGACCTTATATGGAACCTCCTTTCTGAAAATTTGAAAATTCTTAAAAAATTCGTCCAAAATCTTGATGTCTCCAATCTCTTGTTTTGTACGTTTTTTCCACGTGTCTTGACATCCAATGTATCCCTGCAAAGTTTGGTGAAGATCTGAGTATGTAGTTTTTGACCTTATATGGAACCTTATATCTGAAAATTTGAAAATTCTTAAAAAATTTGACCAAAATCTTGATGTCCCCAATCCTATGTTTTGTATGTTTTTTCCACGTGTCTTGACATCCAATGTATCCCTGCAGAGTTTGGTGAAGATCTGAGTATGTCGTTTTTGACCTTATCTGGAACATCCTTTCTGAAAATTTGAAAATTCTTAAAAAATTCGTCCAAAATCTTGATGTCTCCAATCTCTTGTTTTGAACGTTTTTTCCACGTGTCTTGACATCCAATGTATCCCTGCAAAGTTTGGTGAAGATCTGAGTATGTAGTTTTTGACCTTATCTGGAACCTCCTATCTGAAAATTTGAAAATTGTTAAAAAATTCGTCCAAAATCTTGATGTCTCCAATCTCTTGTTTTGAACGTTTTTCCCACGTGTCTTGACATCCAATGTATCCCTGCAAAGTTTGGTGAAGATCTGAGTATGTAGTTTTTGACCTTATCTGGAACCTCATTTCTGAAAATTTGAAAATTCCTCAAAAATTCGTCCAAAATCTTGATGTCTCCAATCTCTTGTTTTGTACGTTTTTTCCACGTGTCTTGACATCTAATGTATCCCTGCAAAGTTTGGTGAAGATCTGAGTATGTAGTTTTTGACCTTATCTGGAACCTCCAATCTGAAAATTTGAAAATTCTTAAAAAATTCTTCCAAAATCTTGATGTCTCCAATCTCTTGTTTTGTACGTTTTTTCCACGTGTCTTGACATGCAAAGTATCCCTGCAACGTTTGGTGAAGATCTGAGTATGTAGTTTTTGACCTTATATGGAACCTCCTTTCTGAAAATTTGAAAATTCTTAAAAAATTCGTCCAAAATCTTGATGTCCCCAATCCTATGTTTTGTATGTTTTTTCCACGTGTCTTGACATCCAATGTATCCATGCAAAGTTTGGTGAAGATCTGAGTATGTCGTTTTTGACCTTATCTAGAACCACCCATCTGAAAATTTGAAAATTTTGAAAAAATTCGTCCAAAATCTTGATGTCTCCAATCTCTTGTTTTGTACGTTTTTTCCACGTGTCTTGACATCCAATGTATCCCTGCAATGTTTGGTGAAGATCTGAGTATGTAGTTTTTGACCTTATATGGAACCTCCTTTCTAAAAATTTGAAAATTCTTAAAAAATTCGTCCAAAATCTTGATGTCCCCAATCTCTTGTTTCGTACGTTTTTTCCACGTGTCTTGACATGCAAAGTATCCCTGCAACGTTTGGTGAAGATCTGAGTATGTCGTTTTTGACCTTATCTGGAACCTCCCATCTGAAAATTTGAAAATTCTTAAAAAATTCGTCCAAAATCTTGATGTCTCCAATCTCTTGTTTTGTACGTTTTTTCCACGTGTCTTGACATCCAATGTATCCCTGCAAAGTTTGGTGAAGATCTGAGTATGTAGTTTTTGACCTTATATGGAACCTCCTTTCTGAAAATTTGAAAATTCTTAAAAAATTCGTCCAAAATCTTGATGACCCCAATCTCTTGTTTTGTACGTTTTTTCCACGTGTCTTGACATGCAAAGTATCCCTGCAACGTTTGGTGAAGATCTGAGTATGTAGTTTTTGACCTTATCTGGAACATCCTATCTGAAAATTTGAAAATTCTTAAAAAATTCATCCAAAATCTTGATGTCTCCAATCTCTTGTTTTGTACGTTTTTTCCACGTGTCTTGACATCCAATGTATCCCTGCAAAGTCTGGTGAAGATCTGAGTATGTAGTTTTTGACCTTATCTGGAACCTCCTATCTGAAAATTTGAAAATTGTTAAAAAATTCGTCCAAAATCTTGATGTCTCCAATCTCTTGTTTTGTACGTTTTTCCCACGTGTCTTGACATCCAATGTATCCCGGCAAAGTTTGGTGAAGATCTGAGTATGTAGTTTTTGACCTTATCTGGAACCTCATTTCTGAAAATTTGAAAATTCCTCAAAAATTCGTCCAAAACCTTGATGTCTCCAATCTCTTGTTTTGTACGTTTTTTCCACGTGTCTTGACATCCAATGTATCCCTGCAAAGTTTGGTGAAGATCTGAGTATGTAGTTTTTGACTTTATCTGGAACCTCCTATCTGAAAATTTCAAAATTCTTAAAAAATTCGACCAAAATCTTGATGTCCCCAATCCTATGTTTTGTATGTTTTTTCCACGTGTCTTGACATCCAATGTATCCATGCAAAGTTTGGTGAAGATCTGAGTATGTCGGTTTTGACCTTATCTGGAACATCCTTTCTGAAAATTTGAAAATTCTTAAAAAATTCGTCGAAAATCTTGATGTCTCCAATCTCTTGTTTTGTACGTTTTTTCCACGTGTCTTGACATGCAGAGTATCCCTGCAAAGTTTGGTGAAGATCTGAGTATGTCGTTTTTGACCTTATCTGGAACCTCCCATCTGAAAATTTGAAAATTCTTAAAAAATTCGTCGAAAATCTTGATGTCTCCAATCTCTTGTTTTGTACGTTTTTTCCACGTGTCTTGACATGCAAAGTATCCCTGCAACGTTTGGTGAAGATCTGAGTATGTAGTTTTTGACCTTATCTGGAACCTCATTTCTGAAAATTTGAAAATTCCTCAAAAATTCGTCCAAAATCTTGATGTCTCCAATCTCTTGTTTTGTACGTTTTTTCCACGTGTCTTGACATCCAATGTATCCCTGCAAAGTTTGGTGATGATCTGAGTATGTAGTTTTTGACCTTATCTGGAACCTCCTATCTGAAAATTTGAAAATTCTTAAAAAATTCGTCCAAAATCTTCATGTCTCCAATCTCTTGTTTTGTACGTTTTTTCCACGTGTCTTCACATCCAATGTATCCCTGCAAAGTTTGGTGAAGATCTGAGTATGTAGTTTTTGACCTTATATGGAACCTCCTTTCTGAAAATTTGAAAATTCTTAAAAAAATTCGTCCAAAATCTTGATGTCACCAATCCTATGTTTTGTATGTTTTTTCCACGTGTCTTGACATCCAATGTATCCATGCAAAGTTTGGTGAAGATCTGAGTATGTCGTTTTTGACCTTATCTGGAACCTCCCATCTGAAAATTTGAAAATTCTTAAAAATTCTTCCAAAATCTTGATGTCTCCAATCTCTTGTTTTGTACGTTTTTTCCACGTGTCTTGACATCCAATGTATCCCTGCAAAGTTTGGTGAAGATCTGAGTATGTAGTTTTTGACCTTATCTGGAACCTCCCATCTGAAAATTTGAAAATTCCTAAAAAATCCGTCCAAAATCTTGATGACACCAATCTCTTGTTTTGTACGTTTTTTCCACGTGTCTTGACATTCAATGTATCCCTGCAAAGTTTGGTGAAGATCTGAGTATGTAGTTTTTGACCTTATATGGAACCTCCTTTCTGAAAATTTGAAAATTCTTAAAAAATTCGTCCAAAATCTTGATGTCTCCAATCTCTTGTTTTGTACGTTTTTTCCACGTGTCTTGACATCCAATGTATCCATGCAAAGTTTGGTGAAGATCTGAGTATGTAGTTTTTGACAATATATGGAACCTTATATCTGAAAATTTGAAAATTCTTAAAAAATTTGACCAAAGTCTTGATGTCCCCAATCCTATGTTTTGTATGTTTTTTCCACGTGTCTTGACATCCAATGTATCCCTGCAGAGTTTGGTGAAGATCTGAGTATGTCGTTTTTGACCTTATCTGGAACATCCTTTCTGAAAATTTGAAAATTCTTAAAAAATTCGTCCAAAATCTTGATGTCTCCAATCTCTTGTTTTGAACGTTTTTTCCACGTGTCTTGACATCCAATGTATCCCTGCAAAGATTGGTGAAGATCTGAGTATGTAGTTTTTGACCTTATCTGGAACCTCCTATCTGAAAATTTGAAAATTGTTAAAAAATTCGTCCAAAATCTTGATGTCTCCAATCTCTTGTTTTGAACGTTTTTCCCACGTGTCTTGACATCCAATGTATCCCTGCAAAGTTTGGTGAAGATCTGAGTATGTAGTTTTTGACCTTATCTGGAACCTCCAATCTGAAAATTTGAAAATTCTTAAAAAATTCTTCCAAAATCTTGATGTCTCCAATCTCTTGTTTTGTACGTTTTTTCCACGTGTCTTGACATGCAAAGTATCCCTGCAACGTTTGGTGAAGATCTGAGTATGTAGTTTTTGACCTTATATGGAACCTCCTTTCTGAAAATTTGAAAATTCTTAAAAAATTCGTCCAAAATCTTGATGTCCCCAATCCTATGTTTTGTATGTTTTTTCCACGTGTCTTGACATCCAATGTATCCATGCAAAATTTGGTGAAGATCTGAGTATGTCGTTTTTGACCTTATCTAGAACCACCCATCTGAAAATTTGAAAATTTTGACAAAATTCGTCCAAAATCTTGATGTCTCCAATCTCTTGTTTTGTACGTTTTTTCCACGTGTCTTGACATCCAATGTATCCCTGCAATGTTTGGTGAAGATCTGAGTATGTAGTTTTTGACCTTATATGGAACCTCCTTTCTAAAAATTTGAAAATTCTTAAAAAATTCGTCCAAAATCTTGATGTCCCCAATCTCTTGTTTCGTACGTTTTTTCCACGTGTCTTGACATGCAAAGTATCCCTGCAACGTTTGGTGAAGATCTGAGTATGTCGTTTTTGACCTTATCTGGAACCTCCCATCTGAAAATTTGAAAATTCTTAAAAAATTCGTCCAAAATCTTGATGTCTCCAATCTCTTGTTTTGTACGTTTTTTCCACGTGTCTTGACATCCAATGTATCCCTGCAAAGTTTGGTGAAGATCTGAGTATGTAGTTTTTGACCTTATATGGAACCTCCTTTCTGAAAATTTGAAAATTCTTAAAAAATTCGTCCAAAATCTTGATGTCCCCAATCTCTTGTTTTGTACGTTTTTTCCACGTGTCTTGACATGCAAAGTATCCCTGCAACGTTTGGTGAAGATCTGAGTATGTAGTTTTTGACCTTATCTGGAACATACTATCTGAAAATTTGAAAATTCTTAAAAAATTCGTCGAAAATCTTGATGTCTCCAATCTCTTGTTTTGTACGTTTTTTCCACGTGTCTTGACATCCAATGTATCCCTGCAAAGTCTGGTGAAGATCTGAGTATGTAGTTTTTGACCTTATCTGGAACCTCCTATCTGAAAATTTGAAAATTGTTAAAAAATTCGTCCAAAATCTTGATGTCTCCAATCTCTTGTTTTGTACGTTTTTCCCACGTGTCTTGACATCCAATGTATCCCTGCAAAAGTTTGGTGAAGATCTGAGTATGTAGTTTTTGACCTTATCTGGAACCTCATTTCTGAAAATTTGAAAATTCCTCAAAAATTCGTCCAAAATCTTGATGTCTCCAATCTCTTGTTTTGTACGTTTTTTCCACGTGTCTTGACATCCAATGTATCCCTGCAAAGTTTGGTGAAGATCTGAGAATGTAGTTTTTGACCTTATCTGGAACCTCCTATCTGAAAATTTGAAAATTCTTAAAAAATTCGACCAAAATCTTGTTGTCCCCAATCCTATGTTTTGTATGTTTTTTCCACGTGTCTTGACATCCAATGTATCCATGCAAAGTTTGGTGAAGATCTGAGTATGTCGGTTTTGACCTTATCTGGAACATCCTTTCTGAAAATTTGAAAATTCTTAAAAAATTCGTCGCAAATCTTGATGTCTCCAATCTCTTGTTTTGTACGTTTTTTCCACGTGCCTTGACATGCAGAGTATCCCTGCAAAGTTTGGTGAAGATCTGAGTATATCGTTTTTGACCTTATCTGGAACCTCCCATCTGAAAATTTGAAAATTCTTAAAAAATTCGTCGAAAATCTTGATGTCTCCAATCTCTTGTTTTGTACGCTTTTTCCACGTGTCTTGACATGCAAAGTATCCCTGCAACGTTTGGTGAAGATCTGAGTATGTAGTTTTTGACCTTATCTGGAACCTCATTTCTGAAAATTTGAAAATTCCTCAAAAATTCGTCCAAAATCTTGATGTCTCCAATCTCTTGTTTTGTACGTTTTTTCCACGTGTCTTGACATCCAATGTATCCCTGCAAAGTTTGGTGAAGATCTGAGTATGTAGTTTTTGACCTTATCTGGAACCTCCTATCTGAAAATTTGAAAATTCTTAAAAAATTCATCCAAAATCTTGATGTCTCCAATATCTTGTTTTGTACGTTTTTTCCACGTGTCTTCACATCCAATGTATCCCTGCAAAGTTTGGTGAAGATCTGAGTATGTCGTTTTTGACCTTATCTGGAACATCCTTTCTGAAAATTTGAAAATTCTTAAAAAATTCGTCCAAAATCTTGATGTCTCCAATATCTTGTTATGTACGTTTTTTCCACGTGTCTTGACATCCAATGTATCCCTGCATAGTTTGGTGAAGATCTGAGTATGTAGTTTTTGACCTTATATGGAACCTCCCTTCTGAAAATTTGAAAATTCCTAAAAAATCAGTCCAAAATCTTGATGACCCCAATCTCTTGTTTTGTACGTTTTTTCCACGTGTCTTGACATCCAATGTATCCCTGCAATGTTTGGTGAAGATCTGAGTATGTAGTTTTTGACCTTATCTGGAACCTCCTATCTGAAAATTTGAAAATTCTTAAAAAATTCGTCCAAAATCTTGATGTCTCCAATCTCTTGTTTTGTACGTTTTTTCCACGTGTCTTGACATCCAATGTATCCCTGCAAAGTTTGGTGAAGATCTGAGTATGTCGGTTTTGACCTTATCTGGAACATCCTTTCTGAAAATTTGAAAATTCTTAAAAAATTCGTCGAAAATCTTGATGTCTCCAATCTCTTGTTTTGTACGTTTTTTCACGTGTCTTGACATGCAGAGTATCCCTGCAAAGTTTGGTGAAGATCTGAGTATGTCGTTTTTGACCTTATCTGGAACCTCCCATCTGAAAATTTGAAAATTCTTAAAAAATTCGTCGAAAATCTTGATGTCTCCAATCTCTTGTTTTGTACGTTTTTTCCACGTGTCTTGACATGCAAAGTATCCCTGCAAAGTTTGTTGAAGATCTGAGTATGTAGTTTTTGACCCTATCTGGAACCTACTATCTGAAAATTTGAAAATTCTTAAAAAATTCGTCCAAAATCTTGATGTCTCCAATCTCTTGTTTTGTACGTTTTTTCCACGTGTCTTGACATCCAATGTATCCCTGCAAAGTTTGGTGAAGATCTGAGTATGTCGGTTTTGACCTTATCTGGATCATCCTTTCTGAAAATTAGAAAATTCTTAAAAAATTCGTCCAAAATCTTGATGTCTCCAATCTCTTGTTTTGTACGTTTTTTCCACGTGTCTTGACATCCAACGTATCCCTGCAAATTTTGGTGAAGATCTGAGTATGTAGTTTTTGACCTTATCTGGAACCTCCCATCTGAAAATTTGAAAATTCTTAAAAAATTTGTCGAAAATCTTGATGTCTCCAATCTCTTGTTTCGTACGTTTTTTCCACGTGTCTTGACATGCAGAGTATCCCTGCAAAGTTTGGTGAAAATCTGAGTATGTCGTTTTTGACGTTATCTGGAACCTCCCATCTGAAAATTTGAAAATTCTTAAAAAATTCGTCGAAAATCTTGATGTCTCCAATCTCTTGTTTTGTACGTTTTTTCCACGTGTCTTGACATGCAAAGTATCCCTGAAAAGTTTGGTGGAGATCTGAGTATGTCGTTTTTGACCTTATCTGAAACCTCCTATCTGAAAATTTGAAAATTCTTAAAAAATTCGTCCAAAATCTTGATGTCTCCAATCTCTTGTTTTGTACGTTTTTTCCACGTGTCTTCACATCCAATGTATCCCTGCAAAGTTTGGTGAAGATCTGAGTATGTCGTTTTTGACCTTATCTGGAACATCCTTTCTGAAAATTTGAAAATTCTTAAAAAAATCGTCCAAAATTTTGATGTCTCCAATATCTTGTTATGTACGTTTTTTCCACGTGTCTTGACATCCAATGTATCCCTGAGAAGTTTGGTGAAGATCTGAGTATGTAGTTTTTGACCTTATATGGAACCTCCCATCTGAAAATTTGAAAATTCCTAAAAAATCCGTCCAAAATCTTGATGACCCCAATCTCTTATTTTGTACGTTTTTTCCACGTGTCTTGACATCCAATGTATCCCTGCAAAGTTTGGTGAAGATCTGAGTATGTAGTTTTTGACCTTATCTGGAACCTCCTATCTGAAAATTTGAAAATTCTTAAAAAATTCGTCCAAAATCTTGATGTCTCCAATCTCTTGTTTTGTACGTTTTTTCCACGTGTCTTGACATCCAATGTATCCCTGCAAAGTTTGGTGAAGATCTGAGTATGTCGGTTTTGACCTTATCTGGAACATCCTTTCTGAAAATTTGAAAATTCTTAAAAAATTCTTCGAAAATCTTGATGTCTCCAATCTCTTGTTTTGTACGTTTTTTCCACGTGTCTTGACATGCAGAGTATCCCTGCAAAGTTTGGTGAAGATCTGAGTATGTCGTTTTTGACCTTATCTGGAAACTCCCATCTGAAAATTTGAAAATTCTTAAAAAATTCGTCCAAAATCTTGATGTCTCCAATATCTTGTTTTGTACGTTTTTTCCACGTGTCTTGACATGCAAAGTATCCCTGCAAAGTTTGGTGAAGATCTGAGTATGTAGTTTTTGACCCTATATGGAACCACCTATCTGAAAATTTGAAAATTCTTAAAAAATTAGTCCAAAATCTTTATGTCTCCAATCTCTTGTTTTGTACGTTTTTTCCACGTGTCTTGACATCCAATGTATCCCTGCAAAGTTTGGTGAAGATCTGAGTATGTCGGTTTTGACCTTATCTGGATCATCCTTTCTGAAAATTAGAAAATTCTTAAAAAATTCGTCCAAAATCTTGATGTCTCCAATCTCTTGTTTTGTACGTTTTTTCCACGTGTCTTGACATCCAACGTATCCCTGCAAAGTTTGGTGAAGATCTGAGTATGTAGTTTTTGACCTTATCTGGAACCTCCCATCTGAAAATTTGAAAATTCTTAATAAATTCGTCGAAAATCTTGATGTCTCCAATCTCTTGTTTCGTACGTTTTTTCCACGTGTCTTGACATGCAGAGTATCCCTGCAAAGTTTGGTGAAGATCTGATTATGTCGTTTTTGACGTTATCTGGAACCTCCCATCTGAAAATTTGAAAATTCTTAAAAAATTCGTCGAAAATCTTGATGTCTCCAATCTCTTGTTTTGTACGTTTTTTCCACGTGTCTTGACATGCAAAGTATCCCTGAAAAGTTTGGTGGAGATCTGAGTATGTCGTTTTTGACCTTATCTGGAACATCTTTTCTGAAAATTTGAAAATTCTTAACAAATTCGTCCAAAATCTTGATGTCTCCAATCTCTTGTTTTGTACGTTTTTTCCACGTGTCTTGACATCCAATGTATCCCTGCAATGTTTGGTGAAGATCTGAGTATGTAGTTTTTGACTTTATATGGAACCTCCTATCTGAAAATTTGAAGGTTCTTAAAAAATTTGACCAAAATCTTGATATCCCCAATCCTATGTTTTGTATGTTTTTCCACGTGTCTTGACATCCAACGTATCCCTGCAAAGTTTGGTGAAGATCTGAGTATGTAGTTTTTGACCTTATCTGGAACCTCCCATCTGAAAATTTGAAAATTCTTAAAAAATTCGTCGAAAATCTTGATGTCTCCAATCTCTTGTTTTGTACGTTTTTTCCACGTGTCTTGACATGCAAAGTATCCCTGCAACGTTTGGTGAAGATCTGAGTATGTAGTTTTTGATCTTATCTGGAACCTCCTATCTGAAAATTTGAAAATTCTTCAAAAATTCGTCGAAAATCTTGACGGAAGGCGTAGAGGTCGCAGCAATGTGGCGTGCCTGGCAGTGTCCCCCCGTCTCCCCGGTCGTCCGGGGGGGTTCGCGGGGGGCGTACTGTGAGCCCCTGGCCCGTGCGGTGTTCAACGAGTGGCCCATCCGACCCGTCTTGAAACACGGACCAAGGAGTCTAGCGCGTGGGCGAGTCTAAGGGAATCACTAAACCCGAAGGCGCAGTCAAAGCGACTGGGACGATCGAGGTGACCCGGAGTCGCTCAACGAAGGGCCCTCGCGCAGTCCCGGGGCGATCCCCCACCTCCGGGTGCGGGGATCGTACCTAAGAGCCCACTCGCTGGGACCCGAAAGATGGTGAACTATGCTCGGCCAGGACGAATCCAGGGGAAACCCTGGTGGAAGTCCGAACCGCCTCTGACGTGCAAATCGACCGTCTGAGCTAAGCATAGTGGCGAAAGGCCAATCGAACCGTCTAGTAGCTGGTTCCCTCCGAAGTGTCCCTCAGGACAGCTGGCGCTCGCAAGGGGGGTCCATCCCGGTAAAGCGAATGACCGGGGGCCTCGGGGCCGAAACGGCCTCGACCCACTCTCAAACTCTGAACGGGATGGAGGTCCCGCTTGCCCCTAGGGCGAAGCGGGGCCTTCTTTTCAGGACCCGAGTGCTCAGTGGGCCGCTCCTGGTAAGCAGGACTGGCGCTGTGGGATGAACCAAACGCCGGGTTAAGGTGCCTGAATCGACGCTGCTCAAACCATGAAAGGCGTCGGTTGCTCAAGACAGCAGGGCGGTGGCCATGGAAGTCGGCATCCGCTAAGGAGTGTGTAACGACTCACCTGCCGAAGCAACCGGCCCTGAAAATGGATGGCAATCGAGCGTCGTGCCTATACCCGGCCGCCGCCGCAATGCTCCATGCATAGGCAACTATGTAAGAATGACGCGGCGGTGAGTAGGAGGGCGCGGCGGTGAGCGTGGAAGGGTCTGGGCGCGAGCCTGCCTGGAGCCGCCGTCGTTGCAGATCTTGGTGGTAGTAGCAAATAATCTGATGAGACCTCGCTGAGGTCAGACGTGGAGAAGGGTTCCGCCTCAACAGCAGTTGCAGGCGGGTGAGCCGGTCCTTAGACCGCGGAGAACTCCCACCGATGCGTCGGGTCAGTTTCGCGACTGTCACCGCACCTTCGGGTGTAGTGGTTAGCGCGACGCGCCGGCGTCTCGGCCGCGATCGAAAGGGAAGTGGGGTATCCAGCCCTCCGCCGCGTCTCGGGACCGGGAGTGCGTCGCGGGTTCCCTCGAAGTCCGTAAGTCCAGGTAACTGGTGGCACCAGGAGAATCCGTCGGGTCCCGGGGGCAGAGTTGTCTGTTCTGTCAGAGCGATCCCCTACGCTCCCCGGAATCTTCCCAGAAGGAGAAGGGGACACTGGGGAAAGCTAAGAGAACCGTAGTTGGGTGCGGTTTCCCCGGGTGCCCGTCGGACCTTGAAAATCTTGGTGGGAACAGCGCAGCAGAGTCCCGAGGCCTGGCCGTACCCGAATCCGCATCTGGCCTCCGAGGTAAAGAGCCTCTTGACGATAGACTAATGTGGGTAAGGGAAGTCGGCAATCTGGATCCGTACCTTCGGAACAAGGATTGGCTCTGAGGACCGGGGCCGGTCGGGGCCCGGGGGGCCACCGCGGGTTCGGTCCGGCGTGGGTCTTCGCGAGGGGCGGGCAGTTCCTGCTCGTCCCGAGCGTGGACCGCGCGTCGGACTTCCGCGAGCGTCCCTGGGCTCTCTGAGGGGAACGCACCGAACCCCTTGCCCCCCTCGGGGGCGCCGGGGGGAACGTGCCTCCCCTCGAGTCGGCCGCCGACGAACGGTCGACTCAGAACCGGCACGGACCAGGGGAATCCGACTGTTTAATTAAAACAAAGCATCCCGACAGCCCGAGAGGGTGTTGACGGGATGTGATTTCTGCCCAGTGCTCTGAATGTCGCGCTGAAGAAATTCAGGGAAGCGCGGGTAAACGGCGGGAGTAACTATGACTCTCTTAAGGGAGCTAAGTGCCTGGCACTACGAGGGTAGAGGTGAAACTCGTCGATCCTTGCACCCAGGTACTACGGGGCGAGGGATGGTACTCGTTGACCCCCGCATGAAGGTTCCCTTAAGAACCCTGCCTCAGGGTACAGAGCGGGTCACAGGTGGCGGATAGTGATACGGCTTGCAGATATGTGAGCTAGTGGTGTACACCACCCCGGACCAGAGGCTAGGGGAGGAAACCCCGACAACCCGCTGCCTTGCGGGCGGGTTTTGACCCAAAGGCTAAGGGAGAAAACCCTGACAGAAAACCCTACTCCCAGAACAGCGAAGGGGGTAGGTGAAGCCGCACTCTCGCTTTGTCATGGGGGGATGTTGAGTCCAGAATGCCTAGTACTGTTCAAAACCTCATCCATAAGGCTGGGGCTGGATGAGGAGACCTGCCCAGGGGGGACTGGTGACAGGAAACCCTTAGGGAACGAGCCAAGCGGAGATAGAGGCAGTGGTGGGAGAGAGAAGGACTAGGAAGCATGGCAAGTTCATTGAACGGGGTCCACAACACTGAAGACTCGGTGGTGCCGACCCTCGGCCTGATTAAGCTGGGGGTCCTTGGCGTAACAGTGGCTAAGCCTGGGGAGTAGGTGGAGTAGGGCGATTTACCCTATACTCCGGGGATCCGGGTCTTTGATCAGGAAAGGCAGGATGGACAAAACTGAAACCTATGATGAGTGATAGGGCGAAGGGACTTCTGGGAGCGAAAGCTCCTGGAAAACCAAGTAACGAATGCGGAGACCAGGCAGCCCTTGATGTCGGCCGGCGACATTGGTGGGTATCGTTACAGAAAGCCGGAACCGGGCCTGTAGGTTGGCCGCGGTGAACCGAGCCGACCTTCAAACAACCTCCTGACTCTATTATGGCCACGACTAAAAGTACTAAGTATAATGCGTCTGAAGCCAGTCAGCGAGTTGAGGTTGGAGGAGGAGAGAGCAGGAGAGAGGTGAGAGATGGAGAGAGGAAAACGGGGAGGAGGAGTGAAGAGAAGGTGAGGATAGTGTACCCATTCGAAAGAGTGGACGGGGTGTACACTTGCCACACACATTTCCACCTGGTATTCACGTCGCAGAAGGGTGTAGCGAAGCATTATCGCGAGCTGCATCTGACGGACGTGATATACCAGTGTCGGAAGTGTGGCAAAGAGAAGGATGGGCTTCATGCGATGGAGACCCATGCCCCGAAATGTCGGCAGTCCGACATGCCAGTGGTAGAAAGTGGACCAGTGACGCCCGCAGTAATAGCCTGCCAAGTCGTTACCGATGGGAAACCATGCGGGAGGACATTCCAGAAGCAGGTGGGCCTAAGTCAGCATCAACGCAAGGCGCATCCTGACGCTTGGAACGAGGTCAAGATCTCACAAGAAAAGGTTCCAAGACCTGGTCCAGCCAGGAGTAAAGTGTGGTCAGTGGAGGACACACATACCTTCCTGGAAATCGAGAGGAGGGATCTCGATGCGGAGGGTAGACGGCGGGAATTAACAGCTGCGTTCCCAACAAAAACACTCAGGCAAATCCGGGACAAGAGGAGACACCTTGCCCAGCAGGGACTCCTTACAGCACCGGATAAACCTAGGCCCGAGCCGTCCGATACCCCCACCGCCTGCAGAGGCGAGGACCAGAGCCAGGCTCTGGTACATCCAGAACAGGAAGTAAGAGGCCCAGCGGAACTGAGAGAACTCGGGGGCTCTAAGGAATCGGCAACAGCGGGGGTAGAGGTGAAACTCGTGGATCCCCGCTGCCCCGAAAGCAAAGAGGGGAGAGGTGACACTCGTCGATCCTTGCCAGAAAGAGCCCCAGAGGCCACCAAAACCACAATGGCAGTCAGACTGGTCGAACCGGATGAGACAAGCTCGGATTCAACGGAGGAGCTCGAGGGAGCCAGGCACCCGGCAGCAGTGGGGGGAGAGGTGAAACTCATTGATCCCTACTGCCCCGGGAGGAGAGACGAAAGGGAAGGCTCCCTTGAGAACCCGGCCTCTCAGGAGACCGAACCGGAGGCGGCAACGCCAAACCCGGAGCCGAAGATGAAAGAGCACACGGAAGAACCATACGTTATCAATGTCCATCTTATGGTGGATAAATTGGTAGACGTGAACAGCCCAGAGGATCCTGGACCCACAAATATCCTAGCGGAACCATTTGTGGAGTACCTGGAAGGGATTCCTCCTAACCCGGAGTCACGCTTGCGCGAACTCGACAGGGGAATAAGGGAGCTGTTCGACCTAGGAAAGGAACGGGCAGGTGAGAAACTGGAAGAGATAGTGGACGTGCTCACCAGTGTGCTGAAGGCGGGGGTGGTGGCTAGCACTCCACCCCCAAGAACAGCAACACCAAAGAAGGGGCGAAGGAAGTCGAGGTGCAAGAGACCTGACCAGCTCTACGCCAAAACTCAAGCAATCTTCAAAAAGTGTCCACAGAAGATTGCGGACTCCATCGTTCAGAACTCCAGTGAGTTTCTGGACGAACAGGATGTCAGACCTGGGAACAGGGAATTCGTCGAGTTCTACCAGGATCTGTGGAGTCAAGAAGGCTCCTTCACAGCCAACTTCAAAGAAAAAGGAATTGACGAGGAGAGTAGATTGGCAATGATGCTTCCGATTTCGGTGGACAGTGTCCGTAAAAGGTTAGCCAATCTCAAAGACAAGGCCGCAGGCCCCGACGGTCTCAGGAGGGTCCACCTGAGACAACTAGGGGTCACAACAACGCTCACCCACCTCTTCAACTATATCCTATATGCGGGCTCGGTTCCGAAGAGGTGGAAGCAGAACCGAACGATCTTCCTTCCCAAGATGGGAAAGGACAGATCCCAGGTTAAGAACTGGCGGCCCATCACGATAAGCTCAATCGTATGCCGGACCTTCACCGGCATTCTTGACGAGACCCTGCGACGCTTCATTAGTTTCACGACTGAGCAGAAGGGGTTTGTCAAGGGCGAGGGGTGCGCGGCGAACTGCTTTATCTTGGATAAAGCGATAAGCCACGCCAAAAAGCAAGCCCGAAGAACCCTCACCGGCTGCGCGGTGGACATAAGTAAAGCCTTTGACACCGTTCCACACGCAGCAATGATTGATGCTTTGACGAAGAAAGGTGTCAATCAACACCTGATATCCTTAATTGCAGATATGTACGACGGAATCTGCACAACAGTATACGGCGAATCCATCGAGCTGCGAAGAGGGATCAAGCAAGGGGACTGCTTGAGCCCATTCCTGTTCAACCTCGTAATGGATGAGCTAATTGAGGATATCAAAGGCGCCGGTGCTGGCTATGATCTGGGCAACCAGAAACTAGCAGCATCAGCATACGCCGACGATCTCGTGATTTTCACGAACAACGCTGCTGGAATGAACACCCAGCTTGCCCGAGTGAGTCAATTCCTTGACAAACTCGACATGGGCATCTCGACTGAGAAATGTGTGGCCTTTCAAATTGAAGGCACACACAAAACATGGGTTACTGGTTCCCCTCAGCTCACGCTGGGCGGTATGCCCATCAAGGTGGTGAAAACGGGAGAGGTCTTCAACTATCTCGGGTGCCAATACACTCTGGCACAAGGCCTCTCGAACAAATATCACCTGCGGGAGGTCAAGGAGATCCTGATCCGCGCCTCCAGGCTCAAGTTAAAGCCACACCAGAAGGCGAAACTTATCGGCACCAACATCCTGCCTAAATTCCAATATGCATGGGTGAATGTCGGGGTTTCAAAGAACTTCCTGGAATCCATTGACTTGGAAGTCAGGAGGTTCCACAAACGGGCCTTCAAGTTACCTGAATCCACCACCGATCAGTTATTGTACTGTAAAAAGCGCGATGGTGGTCTAGGCGTTCCGCGCCTGACCACCATCATTCAGCTGGGGATACTAGGAAATCTCTGTAGACTGAGAGACTCGCGGGACGAGGTGGTAACACACCTCTTCCAAGAGACAGACATGGGCGCCAGAATCGAAGGCATTGCCAGAGTGACTGGCGTCCAAACACCTGTTACGCTGGACACCATTGCTGCGGCCAGAAAATTAATAACTGGTTCGGAGCCGGAGCGATGGAGCCAGCAGCCACTACATGGCTTGGGAGTCAAGAACTTCTTCAACGACCCCATAGCCAACGCAGCTCTCGTCAATCAGGGACTACTAAAGCCCGGTCAGCTCAACGACTTATTGAGGCTTAGATCTAACACGGTTGGACTCAACCATGTCCTCAAAAGCGCTAAGGTGGTGGAGTCCGATGAGTGCAGGAGATGCCATGCGGCGCCCGAGACCCTAGGGCACGTAATAGGCGCCTGCACAGCATCAAAAGGACTGCGGATCAAGCGTCATGATGAACTGCGGGACATCATAGAGGCTTCCGCAAAAGGGTACACTGTGGCTAAAGAGCAAACCTTCTCCATACCTGCGACCAAGGAGCGTCTTAAGCCGGACCTCGTCCTAGTGAAGGATAACGTCGCGTACGTTACCGACATGACGGTCAGGTTCGAAACTGAGAATTCACTCAAGGAAGCGGGGAAGGAGAAGGTGGATAAATACAAGAAGTTGGACGAGGTGGTAGCGTCCACACTTCAGGCCGATCGGGTGATCCATACTCCCATAGTCCTGGGGTCAAGAGGAGCTCTACCTCCAATCACACGTGCTGCGCTAAGACAGCTGGGCATCAGCAGCAACGAGCTCCTCATGACGCTGAGCTTAACGGCAATCCGAACGTCTATCAAGATTGTCAATCAGCACTTGGACTACAAATAGACAACTACCAAAGGGTTCACGGGGGGAACCACGTGCCTGGCAACGACGAGGGAAGAGGTGAAACTTGTTGATCCTCGTCACCCAGGCTAAAGCGAGGGCAGACCTGAAAATCCGAGATCCCCGCAAACGGAAGAAGGTTCCCCCCCCAAAGGAGAGACGAGAGGAGAGGTGGTGTCGGTAACGAGGGAGATAGACACAATCATGCGCTCGGGGGAGCCAAGCGCCCGGATACCATAGGGGGAACTCGCAGATCCGCGCGCACTAGACAGAAATACAGAAATACATAAAGAAGGAGGGTAAAGGACGAAGAGAGTCACACAACTATCTATATTATACAAGAAATTCATATATAAAGAGTTATATCTATATACAACTTAACTTATTTTAATTTATTATTATTTATTTATTTATTTATTGGTCGTACTATTGTATGACCGGCAGAGGTGAGAGAAAGGTGGAGTAGGAGTTGGAAGATCAGTAAAAATCTTGAGTATTAAAGTACCTATGCTAACATAGGGAAGAGACGGGGCTAATGGGCTCAGTCAGAATAGCCAAATGCCTCGTCATCCAATTAGTGACGCGCATGAATGGATTAACGAGATTCCCTCTGTCCCTGTCTGGGGCGACTCGATACGTGGAGACGGTCTAAACTCGGCACGCACGCGTTACGGTAGTCCGAAACGCGTCCAAAAAGTGCGAATTTCGATCGGGAGTGGTCCGCCACTGTGCAAATACGGGTTTGTGAACGTGTCAACCACACTCTGTGAAAAGGTGACGAATTTTGATAAAGTGGTTCCTGAGATATCACAATTTCAAATTTCGGATGTGAAGTGAAGCGTGAGATTTCTCAAGAATCACGGAAAAAGTGCACGTCCCGGGGAAGTTTACCCCCCCTGGAGCCCCCCCAATCCGTTATACCTTGGAGACCGACTGGATTCGCTGCGGGAAGCTCCAAGCTACATTTTTAACCCCCGACCGACTCGAGGTGGTAAGTACTTTTTAGACAATAGCAGAAAAACCACCCCCATGCTATCCTTATGGCGTAAATGAATGCGAACAAATTAAGGTGAAAACAAGTACCGAAGTAATAGTGTTTATGAACCCTTATCACCTGAAACGATTTTAATCGACGCAGGAAGGATCAAGGAACACACTCAAATTTACGCCATCACGCTCCAGTAGTGTGTTTGGTGGGGGCATAAACCCAAGAAAGGAAGAGCTCCTCTCAAGCAGGTTTGGCTATACTTAAAAGTAGCTCAACATGAGCATATGAGCTTTTTGATCAAGTGTGGAACTCTGTCTATTCCAAGATTTTTGTAAAAATGCCTCTTCAGAAAGGTAGAGCCTCCTCAGATTGATTTGCTTATACTTATAAAAGTTGCATCAACCAGATTTTTGTTCATAAACTTGTCAAAAATTGATATTTTTTTGGCTATACCTGAAATTAAGCCAAAAACCCACCCACCCACACACACACACACACACACACACACACACACACACACACACACACACACACACACACACATGTAATGCAAGAGCTCTTGCATCATGCTGTGCAACACCAGCAACAAATTATGATGCAAGAGCTATTGCATCATGCTGTGCAACAAATTATTATCCAATGCAACAAATTATTAGCCATGTATTGTTTTTTAATTGCTTAATTATGATATAATATGATGATGTATTATATTCTGATTGGTTTATTGTTTCAGAAGTTTTAATCTGTGCTTGGGGTATATAAAGAGATTTTGCATTGCATATCAGCCAGTATTGTGAGAGAGCTTGAGAAGAACAGACGTGTTGTTACAGTGCTTGAGAAGAACAGACGTGTTGTTACAGTGTTTCTCATACTTACAGGCTTGTTTGTTTTAATTCATATTTCTGGTATATTGAACAATATTTTGCCTGATATCCAGCTTGTTTATTGTAATCCACTCATATTTAGGGTCAAGCTTATATCTATCCCAGCCTGTTATACAAAAATCAATACATAACAAGGCCATTGAGCTAGACATGCATGTCCGCGCAGGCATTTGCGGAAGGTCAGTTTAGATCAATATTTCCACTTGTGGGCCATTGGCCTTACAACCTGTCATAAGATAGGCATAGAGTTTTGATTTAAAACCCAAAAAATTATATAATAAAACCGAGGATAAAAATTAATAATAATATTAATAATATTAATATTAAGTATATACACTAAATATACAAATCACACAGCCGAACCTAACTGTTAAGTATAAAGTTTTGAATTGAAGCCCAGAATAAACAACAAGTAAAATGCCAAAACAAAAATATTGTAACCAATGCAATAAAAATATATTTAGCTCTAATTGGGCCAGACACCAAAAGATTTGTAACCCAGACAAATGCAGAACTCCCACAAAAACATGCCCCAAATGCCATATAAAATACAACATGCAATATTTCGCATATAAACATAAAGATACTTGCTCTGCACAGTCATCAACACAACCATCCACATCTGCTCTGAAAAGAAAGCACGAAGCACCTCTTAATGCCAGAGCAGCAAAGCAGCCACGCAATGCACCACCTATCCATAGCAGTTTTAATAGCCAATTAAGAGATTATCGGTTTGTATCAGAGCCAAGATGTGGCATTGAGAATTTTTTGAACAGTGTAAATCCTGATGTGCAGGCAATTCTAAATGCACAAAATGGCTCTTATAAGCTGTCCCTCAAATTGTATACTCAATATAAGAAACCAAATGGCACAAAATTTACACAGCCCCACATAACAGAAACTGTACCTGTATATTCAAATACAAATTCAGACACAATAATAAGCAGTTTGATGGATCAATTGAACATTAAACACTCTGAATTTGCTGCAAAAGAGTCTGGATGGACCCTATGCGGTTCATCACACAAATTATATGTTAATATTTCTGAATTCAGCTCATTACAAGGATCTACATATCTGCCATTACCTGATAATATTAAAAACAAAAGAGCCGTGGTCAATATTGAAAATACCGACCAGAAATGCTTTTTGTGGTGTATATTAGCTGCTTTGTATCCAGTTTCAAGGCATCCTGAGAGAATAAGTTATTACAAACAACATGAACATCAATTTGATGATGCAATGGAGGGTTTAGAATATCCAATGTCTGTTCAGAATATTGATAAATTTGAAAAAAGAGCCAGGCATATCAATGATAAACAATTATCTATTAACGTTTTTATTTGTTCCACTGGTCGTGACAATTGCTTGATAGAACCTCTCAGAATCAGTACACTTGATGATGAATCTGCTGTTCCAATTGATCTGCTCTTAATTGAAGGGGATGACACACACCATTACACTCTGATACATAATTTTGAAGCTTTGGTGAGAACACAACTAGACAAATATAAAAAAATATTTAAGTTGTGCAGAAGATGCTTAACTGTATTTGATGGTAGAAAAATGGTGAATGGGGTTCGTGAAGAGAGTGCAGAAATTGCAAAAAATAAGTTAATTGAGCATCTGGAATATTGTGGCAACCATAAACCTGTTCATATGGTGATGCCTAATCCAAGTGAAAAAGCAAAATTCAATAAGTTTGAAGCCTCGTTGGAACACCCAGCATATATTGTCTGTGATTTTGAATCAAATCTCAAACCTCTTGCATTTTGTAGCCCAGATCCTGAAGATTCTTCAATTACACCATACCAGCTACATGAACCTTCCAGTTTTTGTTATATAGTTATACGGGATGGTGTAGCTAGTGAGCCACACTTAAAGATGGGGCCAGATGCCATCAAAATATTTGCACATAGAATAGAAAATGAGTGCCGTGACATAGCATCTAAGATCTTATTAAAATCAGAGCCTATGTTGCCTTTAACAGAGAAACAGATTGAAGATTTCAACAAAGCAGAAAAATGCCCGGTATGTGAATCTGAATTTTCAGATACAAATATCAAGGTACATCACCATTCTCATACAGATGGAAAATTCTTAAGGGCCCTGTGTAATAGCTGTAATATTAAGATCAAGAGACCAAGATTTGTCCCCATATTTTGCCATGGAGCATCCAATTATGATTTCCATCATCTGATTAGATATGAGGGATTTGACAAGCAGAATTTAAATATTTTAGCTGAAAATGATGAGAAATATATTGCTATTAGCAAAATAATTAAAGTTAAAGATGTTCCTATTCACATAAGATTTCTTGATTCTTACAGAATTTTATCTGCTAGCCTGGCCACACTGGCCACTCAATTATCTGATGACCAATTCAAAATCACACGTGCATTGTTTCCAAATCAGGACCTGAAATTAATTAGGCGGAAGGGTGTATATCCATATGATTATGTTACAGATTTTTCTAAATTTGATGAATGTTCCCTGCCACCACAAGAAGAGTTTTACAGCAAAATCAGAGGATCTGGAATCACTGATGATGATTATCACCATGCCCAATTGATGTGGAACAATTTAAAATGCCAGACATTTGGTGATTATCACAAGGCATATTTAAAACTTGATGTGACCCTCTTAGCTGATGTAATGCAGGCATTCAGAAAATCTTCTATGCAAAATTATGGGTTGGACCCAGTGTATTTTTTCAGTGTTTCGGGCCTAGCATGGGCTGCAACGTTTTTCAACACCAAAAAGCAATTAGATCTGATCCAAGATCAAGATACGTATCTGTTTATGGAGAAAGGTATAAGAGGAGGGATGGTGCAATGTTCCCAGAGATATGCCAGAGCAAATAACAAATATATGCCTGATTATGATCCAGCACGGCCATCAAATTATATAGTGTATGTAGATGCAAACAGCCTCTATGGTCATGCCATGATGCAAAAATTGCCACATGCAGAGCTTGAATGGGTCGAAGATTTCAATATTGAAGATCTTAAGGATTTTGATGACAGTGACTATGGCCTCTTCTTAGAGGTTGATCTGACAATTCCTGATGATTTGCACAACAAATTTTCTGATCTGCCCCCAATTCCCGAGGTTCAGTGCTCACCTGGCTCTAAACAGAAGAAGCTCATGATGACTCTGGAGCCGAAACAAGGTTATGTCATATATTACAAAAACCTCCAGTTCCTGATGCATCATGGTGTTCAAGTGACCAAACTTGGCAAAGTTTTGAGGTTCAGGCACTCAAGATGGTTGAAGCCATACATTGATACAAACACAGAGCTTCGAACATCTGCAAAGAGCCAATTTGATAAGGCCTTATTTAAATTGATGGTCAATTCTGTGTATGGCAAAACAATAGAAAATGTCAGAAAACATACCGATGTTAAAATAATTACTGACCCCAGCCTGAGCAAAAAATTGGTTGCAAAGCCTAATTTCAATTACAGAAGAATTTATGATGAGCACATGGCACTTTTCAACATGAAAAAAACAAAGATTAAGTTTGATAAACCTATTTATGTAGGGGCTGTGATATTGGATTTGGCCAAATTACACATGTTAATATTGTATTATGATGTGTTGAAACCTTTTTATGGTGATAATGTAAAATTGATGTACATGGACACGGATAGTTTTATTCTTGATATTAAAACAGAAGATGTTTATCAAGATATGGCACAACCTGAATTATTTAAATATTTTGATACCAGTGAACATACAAAGATTCAACCCCACAACAAAAAAGTACCCGGCATGTTAAAAGATGAGACACTTGGTGATGTTATTGTGGAATTTGCTGGGTTAAGTGCCAAGATGTACAGTTTTGAGACATGTAGTGGTGCTGTTGCCAAAAAAGCCAAGGGCATTGGCAGAGTAACTGTTGAAAAAGAGCTTGAATTTGAAGATTATAAAAATTGCATCAAATCCCAAAATTTAATCAGAACATCAGAATCCAGAATTCAGAGTGTGGATCACTTATTGACTTCAAATGTTGTAAGAAAAGTGGCTCTGGACCCACATGATGATAAGAGATGCATTTTATCATGTGGCATACATACTCTACCGTGGGGCCATTGTGATTTGAAAAGTGGGAATCAATGCCCAATTACAGAGCATGATTTGAAATAAATAAACATGCCTATGAACTTATTTGGGTTCAAAAAACAAGGTATTATGGATCTGCCAACACCACAACCCTCTCCTGATATGCTGTCTAAACTGAGTGGCTTGTTAATTATTCATCTGAACAGCATACTTACAGATATTGATGATGAAACAGGCAAAATATTGTACATATTTAACAATAATTTAAATCATTACCAATTACCTGTAGGTGGGCAATTGCAATTTATTACAACCCCTGAGGGTGATGTTAAAATTTCAGTAGGGAGAAATATTTACAGAATTAAGCACTCAAACATGGTTTCTGGCACTGTTTATACTGTTTCTGCTGGTGACTGCTTATATATTGAGGTCCCGGGATCCTATGACAAGCTTATACCTTTTTTATAGAATTAAGAATTAGATATTCAATAATAAATAACCGCTAAAACAAAAATGCCTAATGATATATTTGGCCATACAAGACATGAAGATCACAGTGATGAGATTCTGATGCTTGATGTCAGAGTCAAGAAATGAAGAAGCGATTTACAAGCTTTACAAACCACACTGAATGCCAGTCTTCAACTAGAAATTACAAATTTGCAATCACAATGCATGGACCCTCTTCTTAAAATTGATTCTGAACTCAAATTGTTGCTTCAGAAATATACTGATTTGGCCACATTAGATAATTTTCAAAGTTTGGAAGAAGCTGTAGCAGCTCTTCAAGCCAAATTTAAGACCCAGGCTAACAACTCTGAGCAATTGAAACAGCAATTAGAGGAGCAGATTAATAATGTCCAGACACAACTCCAAACAATTGTCAAAAGCATAAAATCACAAGAAGATTTTGATATAGTGATTTCCACTCTAAAAGAACAGATTCAGTCACTCCAAATACCTAATCTGGACCCTCTGAACAATGCCATAGCCGAGGTTAAAGAAAAAATTGAGACACTTGAAAATTTTATGAACAATTTGCCATCTTCTGATGCTTTGAATGCAATAACTCGGAGTGTAGCAAATATTAAGCTGCAACTTGAAACATATGAAGATTTTGGAAAAATTCAAAGTTCCATAACCCATCTTGAAGGTACAATAGCAGCAGTGCAAAGTGATTTGGCAAATGTACTAGAATCCCGATTGCCTGGGATTGTAGATACACTTGTTAGTGTCCAGCAACAAATCACAAAGCTTGAAAACCTCAACACTGAATCTGAATTATCTCATTTTCATCATTTGATAGATGATATCCAAACAAAACTTGAAATTTTACAACATTCAACACCCTCTCAGGCAGATATAGCCCTGCTCCAAAATGCTATGCAAAATGTGGCTGATGCTTCTGAATTAAACAATGTAAAATTGGCACTTGAATTTTTGCAAAATACAGTATCAAATCTGCCCACATCACAGGAACTTAAAAATATTAAGAGGGCAGTGAATCGCATATTGAAATCAGAAGATATCAAGAATATCCAGGCAGAGATCAAACATCTCACTCAGACAGTGGCCACTCTACCAACAAATCAACATATTAATGAATTGCATGCCCTGTTTGAGGATATCAGAAGACAGGTCCATGATCTTACTGCTCAAAATTCAAAATTGGCAGTTGTTGAAAATTTACAGCAAATTGTAGCTAATATCAAGCAACAGCTAGGGACCATGGAATCCAATCAAGCAAATGCTTTGTCTGTTTTTGCCACCCAGCTACAAGAGATTGTGCAACAATACAAAAAACTTGGCGTGGAAATAAAAATCAAGCCAGGGCACGATGAGATTGTTAGGACCATCAATGAGCATCTTGAATCTGTAACAAGCAGATTGCTCACAGCAGAAAAAGAAATAACAGGCATAATCGAGAATCCAAAACATTCAGTAATTCTTGAATTAAACAGCATCCCCAACCAAGAATATGATTCTCCATTTACACCAGGTGGCAAAATATATAAGCTGTCCCCTGCACAATTTTATTACCAGTTTTTTGTTGGGGGCACACTGAGACCAATCAAAATCAAATATTGGTTTCAGCCACAGGCACACCACTACCCTATCTTATCAATAACAAATGCTGACAACAAACCAAAAGTCACCAGTGTAGAATTGGAGGATTTTACCGACCCCAATACATTGGAAACAGCCTATACTGAAGATGATGGCTCTCTGGAATTTAAAATACATATTGGGGACAAATTATATTTAGAAAATCCTGCAGTATCAGCTGCTGAACACCCTATAGTTGCAATATTCTTGTTTACATATTATGTCTAGAAAAATTATTGTTGATGAATTACACAGACAGGCCAGACATAATTTTAAGAGACTCCCAGTAGTCACAAAGGGCATAGATGATTTATGGCAAAGCGACTTGATTGAGTTGTCAAGTGGGCAGTTGAAAAACTTAGACAAAATCAACAAGGGCTACAAGTATTTACTTACTGTAATAGACACATTTTCAAAATTTGCCTGGGCTGTGGCACTTAAATCCAAGACTGGAAAATGTGTTACAGAAGCTTTTAGAACAATCATAAATCAGAGTGGAAGATCCCCGCGCTATTTGCAAACAGATAATGGCAAAGAATTTTATAATTCAGTGTTTCAACAATTTATTAAAAGCCAGGCAATAAAACATTACTCGAGTTACAGTGACCTCAAGGCCTCAATTGTAGAGAGATTCAACAGAACCTTAAAAAATCTTATGTATAAACAATTTACACTGCAAGGTAATTATAAATGGATTAATATTCTTCCAGAACTTCTACATAAATATAACAACTCGGTCCATTCCACAATCAACATGAAACCCTCTGAAGTAACTTCATCTGATGAGCAAAAATTGATCAGCACTGTTTATTATCCTAGATACCAGCCAACAACAAGAAAGGCCAAATACAGGGTGGGGGATCAAGTAAGAATCAGCAAATATAAGCACTTATTCAAAAGAGGTTTTACAAGGAACTGGAGTAGAGAATTATTTACAGTGGCTCAAATTAAACCTGGGAGCCGATACACATATATAATAAAAGATCACCGAGGAGAAATTCTCAAAGGCAGGTTTTATGAAGAAGAACTCAACAAAACTAAACAGCCTGACACATATCTCATAGAAAAAATCATCCGCAGAAAAGGCAACAAGTTACTTGTCAAATGGCTAGGACTTCCAGAACACAGCTGGATCGATGCAGACAAAATAATAATATGAACGCCTGGGATGTTATAAAAAGGCTGCCAGAGCCTGAACAGCAGAATAAGAGAAATGGCAAATTGCTCCCTGATAATATTAGGTGTCTTATTGTTGGGCCATCTGCTTGTGGTAAAACTACACTAATGGTTGATAATTTTTTATTGGCACCCAACTGGCTAGACTGGAAAAACAGGCACTTGTATATCTTCTCTAAGAGCTTGGAACAATTAAAATATCAGCAGCTGATGAAGCTATATGATGGATTGGATATAGCCATTTTTGAACCAGATGTTAAGCCACTTGATGAATGTCTCGATAATTCTGTTGTTGTGTTTGATGACATTATACTGGATAATCAAAACAAGGTTAGAAATTTCTTCACACAGGGCCGGCACAAAAACATTGATTGCTTCTACCTGGCACAGACTTTTTCTAAAATTCCCAAGCAGCTGATCCGAGACAACAGCAATTTTATATGTGTGTTTCATCAAGATCATACAAACCTCAGGCACATACATGATGAATATGTAGGTGGGGACCTGAGCTACAATGATTTTTCTAAATTTTGCAGCAGGTGCTGGAACCAGGACAGTTATGGGTTTGCCACTATTGATATGACAAAAACACCCAATAGTGGCAAATACAGAAATAAAATCAACGATTTTCTAGACGTAGAGACGTATATAAACAACCATGAAAAGGCCAATAATTGATGATCTTAAGTTAAGAGATTATCTTGTAAAAAGATTTAAGGGATGGAAATCAGAGAACCGTGGAATTTATGAAAAACACAAACAAACAGAACAGCCTGTAATTGATGCTATTAATAATTTAGGTAAGAATATCAAAACTGTTACAGAGCAAAATCAAAACTTGATCACAGAGCTTGTACCTGCAGCTGCAAGGAACATATTAGATTATCCATTCACCCCACTTTCCAGTATTCATACACCTAGTCCTATTGCTCCTAGAAGAATTGAAGCTACTCAGGATCCTATTGAATTGGGTCTTCTAGCTCAAAAATATTTAACAACACCTAAAGACAATAAAGATGAGGTTTTTGGCTTATATGCTGACACAGAGCTTGATGGCAGCATTATACATAGAATTGGCAATTTCAGGGTAACATTTATGGGAGATGATATAATTGTATATTCAGAATCTCGTCTCGGAGAAAAAGGTGCTTTTGTTAAGTACCCCGGCACACCTGGATTGTGGGAACTGATTACTCGGAAAAGGCCTGGCAGCTATACAGATCAAGATTATGAACATTACAAAGAAATATTAATAAAATCAGATGCTCTATACCAGAACAATGATCCCACACAAAAAAGAGTCAAGTCTAGCAGTGGGGCAAAATACAATAATTTAATCAAGCCCATATGGTCACAAATCAAGACTGGCAGTGGAATCAAACAATACAACACCCTGCCCAAAGAATTTGTGTGGGTTGATGATGTCAGGAAACTTATAGATAGGTTATTGGTGATAGCTGGGGAGGAAAATGCTGGGAACCACAATTTTTACAATGAAAAGGTTGGAATTATGGACATGATAAGCACCAAATTGTCTAATTTTATAGTGAATGACACTAAGGGGATTGGATATCTCATAAAAATTATTAATACTCTACCACCTAAATTTTGGAATATTTCTGAGGGTCGGGGCCTTGTTAATGACATTATAAACAAACTGCCATTTGAACTACATATTCCAGGCTATCAGTATTGTGGTCCCGGTACAAAATTGGACCATAGATTAAACAGAGGGGATCCTGGTGTTAATCCTTTAGATGCTGCTTGCAGAGACCATGACATAGCATACAACACACATTCTGATCTTGACAAGAGACATGTTGCAGACAAGAAATTAGAAGAGGCTGCATTTGGCAGATTTGTAAGCAAAGATGCTTCTTTGAGTGAGAGAATATCAGCATTGGGAACCACCATAGCTATGAGCACCAAACAAAAACTGGGGTGGGGGTTGTGAATATGTATATAATAAACCTACAATGAAGGCCAAGGGTGTTATGTATCAAATACCTTATGCAGGTCTCAAATCTCTTAAAACTATTGACAGCCTTTTGACCAAAAAGCAGCGCAAGAAAAAAAGCTCTTGTATTGCCAAGGGCCATGGTATGAAATTGTTGCTTAGTACCCCCCAATTAAAAAAATTACAGCAATCAAGAAAAAAATCACATGTGGGGGGTTTCATATTTACCATCCCGGCCATCTTAGCTGCTCTCGGGGCTGTGGGGAGCTTGGCCGGGGGATCAGCCGCCATAGCAAAAACAGTAATAGATGCCAAGAAAAATAGGGCAGAATTAGATGAGCAGAGGCGCCATAACCTGGCAATGGAGAAACAAGGCAAAGGTGTTAAAAGAGCCATGAATAAGTTTAAAAAAAACAAGAGCCGCTTACAAACCAAGATATTGAAGCTTTAATCAAGCCACTGGGCATCAAACATTTTAGAGGTGTGTACATGTCTGATTCTTTGCCAGAACAACCACTCAACAAAGAGTGTGGCATTGTTAATTTGGATGAGTACAAAAATCAGGGCACTCACTGGATTTGCTATCTTAAATATTTAAAAAATGAGGCATTTGTGTTTGATTCATTTGGAGGTGTTCCACCTGAAAATTTAATAAAATATCTAAATTCAGCTAATCTTTATTACAATAATGCCCGTGTTCAAAACTTCAAAGATGTTAATTGCGGACATCTGTGTTTATCAGTTCTTAGATATATGTCTCAAATAAATAAACCATCAATTGAAAATTTTCAAAAAGCCTTGTGGTATCTGAAACATCATGGGGGTATTCCATCTCACCAGCCAAAATTCAATATTGAAACTTAGATTACATGACGACATAGTGTATCCCAAAACAATAGCTCTCAGAGCATTTTACGGCATGTACTTGATCCCTAATATTACACACCACAACAACACAATTGCAGTTGGGGATCAAAAAATTGTTATTACTCCAGGGCAGTATAATCTATCTACTCTAAATGCTCAATTACCCAGAGGTGTAGTGTTAAGTCAAAATTCTGTCACTCACAGAGTAGAGATTGTATCTGCTACAGAAACAGTGAATCTGGGTACTATAGGAGAGCTGTTAGGCTTTGAGAACAACACAAAACTTGAACCAGCCATTAAACACACTGCTATGAATATACCCAAATTCTTAGCTATAGAAACTCTGAATATTCACTGTAATGTGGCCGAGGGTATGATCACCAAATCAAATGGCATAGGCACTCACAAACAAACCGGAATCATTGCAACATTCAAACCTAATTCTGAATTCATGGAGCCCATCATCTACAATCCATCCCCAACATTATATTTTCCTGTGTGTCATAATAGAATAGATTACATTGAATTGATGGTCACTAATGAAAAAGAAGAATTAGTTGATTTTGCTGGAGCCACAACAACTGCTATCATAGAGATTAATATTTAAATAAAAATACATACAATGGAAAATATTGAGAGTTATGAGCTGCAATCATTCCCCCCAAACAGGAGGACATTTGCAAATTTAAATCAACCCAACACAGAGATTGAAATTGATCTGGACGTGGGGGATGGATTTATACACCCCCACAGAGCAGATCTATACATCAAATTTGATGTTGTAAAGCTCGATGGTACAGATTATCCGGCAAATTCAAATATAAGACTTGTGGACAATTTTGTGCCGCATCTGTTTTCTGAAATTGAGATCAGAAAGCACGGCGTTGTTATAAACAGAGTGGATTATCCCGGCATTACCTCCACAGCTATGGCCACATTAAAATTATCCAAAACCGAGGCTTCTTACTACAAAATAGGTGGATTTGAGGCTGGTGAGAAAATATTATCTAAAAACCACACAGTGCTGTTCCCCATGCGCCTGTTGCCAGGATTCTTCTCAGATTACAAAGAAATTATGTGGAAGGGTGGGTTAAGAATCACATTTAGAAGAGCTGCAAATGATAACAATGCTTTGATGAGGTACAGTGCAATAAATTCTACAGGAGAAGCTCTGCCTAATACCCTACCTGATGCAGGCAAATGCCTTATTCAGACTATGGAGTTAAGAATCCCTGTTGTTGAATATGAGGCCAGTTATGCTCTTAAACACAAAGCTGATATAGTAAAAAAATCCACAGATTTCTCTGCAATTTTATACATATCAATGCGTACAGAAGCCCGCATCTGGTACATATTATGAGTTTGATGCTACAAATTCATTCTCCAGTATTCAATATAACATGCCTGATTTTGTAGTGGTACTGTTTCAGACTGGAAGACACAATAATCAGGAAAAAAATTCAAGTAAATTTGATAACTGCAACATGAAGAACATATATCTTAAAAATGGCAGAAATGAGGTCTTTCCTAGAGAAAATTATAATTTAGACATGTCCAAGAATGATTTCCTCAAATTATATGAGGCATTTTCGGCATTCAAAAGGGTCACTACTGGCAATACTGACATGTATTACACACCAGATGAATTCAAAGCACAGAGACCCATGTTTGTAATAAACACTTCAACAAGGAAACAAGTTGTGGTGAATGACAGGACAAACATTAAAATTGTCTGTGAATTCCATGAAGCATTACCTGATGACACCATATGTAGTGTTATTCTCATAGGAGAAAAATCATATGTTTATGATGTAAGAAATGAGAGAGTCACAGAGCAATTCTAGAAGATATTTGTTCTATTGTGCTGTTGTACAACACACAAACCTCAACTGTATATCAGCTAGCAGTGAATATCTCATGTGTGGCATATTATTTTGTTGCATGTATTTCAATCTTACATATTTTATCAGAACTCAAACCCAGAGCTCCTGATTACAATGCAGCAATATTAACACTTCTCCATATGGAATATATCCACATTTTACTGGGTTCTGAGACCCTAATACAGACAAAATTGGATTTTGATCTGTCATAATATTCTCCAAGTCTTGCCTAGGCTCATATTAACAGAATAGAATTGCTTTCAGCATGAAGAACAGTTCATTGGCACTGTGTCAGAAAATTTGTATCTTTATCTCAATAATCTTTGTTACACTTTTACATGTTGCACAGAAAAATTAATGGCCTCTTCAGTGAATCGCACAGAAAAATCATTAATGCTCTCTTCTAGCTGTATAGATTATATCTCTTGCGTGATGGCAAGACATGCAAGCAATTAATTATGCTTACCCGTTCTTCTTCTATTGTATTGAGCGAGTGGTTATAACACATGAGAAAATAAGAAAATTGAGAAATTCAGTTTTTGTACAATATATTGTTGTAAAATACTTTTTACCAGGTTTTCAGATCTGGGAGTTGTATATCAACTAGCAGTAATTATTCTCAAAATCTCACGTATGGAATGCCACACATATTTCAATCTATCAGGACTCGAACCCAGAACCCCTTGTTTACAAGACAACAATATTAACATTTTGCTATCAGAGAAGGCTTCACATTTTACCAGGATTCAAACCCGAGCTTTTTGATTACAAGGCAATAAAAACCATGCACCACACTCTACTGGGTCTCCTGGGATTTTGACAGAAAACACACTATAAACAATAAGATAATAAGAGAACTTGCCATAGTTATAAGTATAAGCAAATCAATCTGAGGAGGCTCTTCCTTTCTGAAGAGGCATTTTTACAAAAATCTTGGACTAGACAGAGTTCCACACTTGATCAAAAAGCTCATATGCTCATGTTGAGCTAGTTTTAAGTATAGCCAAACCTGCTTGAGAGGAGCTCTTCCTTTCTTGGGTTTATGCCCCCACCAAACACACTACTCGCTCCGCCCCATAATAAGAAAGTTCCTGTGGAAAAACTACCCCCATGTTATCCTTATGGGGAAATAGCTTTTTTATATACGAAAAATAATATTTGTGTTAACCTGACTGTTAAACAAAAACTAAGCCCCAATAAGAACCTGGACATAGACAGTGTCTTAGCCCCATCCCTCTCCAGCTTGAAGAACCCACCCCCAACCCTTAGCTTTTAGGGGTGGTTTTTCTGTTGAATTTCTTGTGAAGTGGTGCGTGGCTCGTTGCACTCGGCTTCGATAGCGTGTCATCTGCCGCGTGGGACCTGAAGGAGACGTGTGACATCCGGGTTCTTAGTGACGTCACAGATTGCGTAGCAGTTCCTTCACCGGGACGGAGCAGCACGTGCGCTTTGTTGTTGTTGTTATGTGGTGACAGCTGGGCCACGTGCGTTTTGTCAAGCGCGGGAACTCTCTCAGTGCGGGTATTTGACAATTACAAGTGCTAAAGAGTGACCCAATAAAGATGGCTCCTGTAGGGGCCACTCCCAAGAATAAAGGGAGACCCAGACCGGACCCACCCCTCGAACAACCCCTCGACCCCTTCAAAAGGGGTGGTTTGGTACATTCACCCCCTGATTTAAACTCTCCTCATTCCAAGAAAAGACACCACTCTGGTAATGGCGAATCAACTTCAACTGTCAGGGAAAACTACCCACAACCCACCCCCGGAGTTTCGGGAAGCCAAATAGATGAAATTCTGCCGGATTCGTCTGCTATACAATTGGGTATATTTCAGAAAATACACTTGGAACTGACCACGATGGTTTCAAAGGAAAAAAGTATGTCAACCGAGAAAAGGGCAATATTTTTAGAACTTCTTGCAAAACAAAATCAGATCTATATGGAAAATGTAGCAGATTCCAGATCTTTAAGGACTGCATGCAAAATTCTGGAGGCCAAGCCACAACCAACGCAGATGCCGGATGCGGCTCCTTCATATGCGCATATGGCCGCTCTCCCACAACCACTAACAAATAAGGTGCAGCAAATCCAGAAAATAACGCAAAATGCTAAACATACCGTTTTCATAACGGCACAGGACAATCAGTCCGGTCGTGAAATATGGGATAATTTCACCACTTTGGTGAACCCAGTTCGGGAGAAAGTCAGGATCCAGGGAATGAGATACACTCCCAAAACCTTGATTGTGGAAACACCATCTGAAGAGGACGTTCAAAAAATTATCAACAACCCCAACCTCAAAAACAAAAAGCTAAATGCTGAACGCCCCAAGAAAAGAAATCCCTTAATGATTGTTTACGATATACCTACAAGGAAACAGGAAGAAGATATTACGGACGAATTATATGTTCTTAATGGCTTCAATGAATATATGTCCCCTGAGGAGTTCAAAGTACAATTTCAATTCAGATTTAAAACTGGTCCAAAGAATAAAACAACGTGTCACAGGGTGTATGAGGTAAACCCCACCTTAAGAAAGAAGCTATTAAATATGAACAAGGTCCATATGGCCTACCTTTCTCTACCAATTAAGGATTTCCTGGTTGTCCCCTTCTGTGGCACGTGCCAGGATTATGGTCACGTCTCAAAGCACTGCAAGGGTGTTAGATGCTGTGACAAGTGTGGATCGGAGGAGCATGAAAGGCAGGGGTGTTCTGCTGAAAGGTCAGAAAAAATATGTATCCCATGCAAAAAAAGGAAGAGAAACTGCAACGAAAATCCTAAGGAGTGTCCCACCCTAAAGTTTTTCCAACAAAGGTTAATAGAAAGAACTAATTATGAATAGTAGCAAACAAAATAAAAGGAAAAACAAAAACACACCTAGCCGTCGCAGAAGAAACGCAGCTCGTGCGGCGGCTTATGAAAGAAAAATAAAAAATGATCTCCAGAACACTCTAAATAACACTTTTGATACTGAAATCACCCACCACCTAAGTAATCTAAACGAAAAACACTTATGTAAACCCTCGCCAGAACAACCTTCAGACAATTTTACGTTAAACCACCCCTGCAAATATGAGATAGAATACTCTACCTTGCCACAACAAATTTTATGTAACCCTATACCTGGTCTAAAGCCATGTGCCTTTTTCCTTCCAGAAACTTTTCCACCTCTTCCCCCCTTAATAAATATATCTAATCCAGAGTCTCTTCACTCATCCAAAACGACTTCCCCCCAACTGTCCCCCCTAAGCAATGTTGATAATCGCTCCCAGGTACAGTCCCCCTCAAATTTAAACTCATCTTACAGTTACACCTTCGACTTCCCTATTTTGACTCCCACCACCTCGCAGGAATCGCCTAATTTGACTTTTACTCTAACATCAAAACCTCCCCTCCTTTTGGAAAATTCCACCCCAAAACCGAGTCACAGACCCAATTTTGATATTCCCACTCCCCCTGAAAGCCCCTTAAACCCGGAAGCTCCAGCTTTCAAGAGTGCACTTGACCCTGAAGCCCCTCCTTTCCACTCCAAAAAGAACAAATATCCCAATTTTACTAAACCAACTGTCATGCTACCTGCCAAGCCTGATACTCCAAATACCCAAATATCTAAAATCAACCGAGATGATATATATCCAAACTTTGAGCTAAACCTGCGCCTAAGCAGACTAGAAGAACGAGACAACTTAGTTACGGCGATGCGTCTATTGGTCAGAAACAAACACCCGAATGGAAGATCCATAAACTTCCCTTACCCGGAAGCGGTTGACAAAATGCTTCTTAGATGCAGTAACATCCCGGTAGAGCCGGATTATTTACTTGACTTAATGAACCAGGCATTTCAACGAAGAGACCTGGAATTAGATTTGGACGAGATCTACAGAGACTTCGCCAGAGGATTGGGGAGGGTTATTGAGGACACAAGCAAACCCTGGCCACAGTGGAGTTCAGTGATAAGACACTGAATATCAACAACGTGAGATGCCTACAGATAAACCTAAATGGAGCCGAACTTGCAACCGAGGAAATCTTTATCTATGCTAAAAGAAATCATCATGACTTATTATTTTTTCAGGAACCTTATACTTCAAACGGAAACATAATTCACGCGCCCATAGGAGCCACACTTGTTTATAACAAACACCAAAACGCAAAAGTTGCAATTATATCATTAAATCCTGCAATAAAAATCCTAAAAATAGCGCAATTCTCGGATACGCATGTAAACTGTGTGGAGATTAGCATAGATACCGTAAGCTTTATTGTGGTTAACTGCTATTGTCAGTATAGCCACAATATAGAGCAATACATAAACAAGATTAGAAGGATCTGTGCTGCTTATGCCAACAAGAAAATCTTGTTAACCTTAGATAGTAACTCCTCCTCTCCCCTCTGGTTCGGTAGGGAAATAGACCACAACGGTGAAAAGATGATGGATCTTCTTGCCGAAGCAAATCTAGAAATTCAAAATCAACAGGGAAATCCTCCAACATATAGAGGAAGATCTGGTGCCTCTAGTAATATAGATCTGACTCTAACCAACTCCAAAATGAGCAAGTGCATAACCAACTGGAGAGTACTAGACATGGTTACTAGAAGTGACCATAATGTCATTCTTTTTGATTTAGTTTTAAAAAATACAAACACAATTAATTCTGAGCTTAATCCTTCCTATAACTGGAGAAAAACCGACCATACCGCTCTGTTAAACTGCATCACTCTGCCTGAGCACCTTAACAATGTACACACTCTAGATGAATGGGCAATGGAGTTAACCAAACAAATAGACACTGCAGTTAAAGCGTCAACCCCGATAAAGTTCAGAAATAGCCAAAATAAACCCTGGAATAAAAAATTAGCTAAGTTAAGAGAAACGATGCGAAAATCCAGGAAAAGATATCAGCAGATTAATTTACCGGGAGTAAGAGAAATTCTACTGGAAGAATATCGAAAACACAAAAGAAATTATGCAGAAGAGCTTAAAAAATTTAAGGTAAACAACTTGCAAAACTTTGTAAGTAAAAATCTAAACAAGGATAAATGGGGACTACCGTACAAAATTTTAACTAATAAAATTAACGGGGATCGAGGGATCACCACAATCAAAAGACCTGATGGCTCAATATCCACGAATACAGAGGAAACAGCCTGGACCCTGTTGAACAGCCTCCTGCCAGATGACGATGAAAATACGGATAATCGGGAAAATGAAATTACAAGACGGAGTATAGGACATTATCCAAATAACAATCCGATTCTCCCTTTCACCACTGAGGAAGTCCTACAGGAACTACAAACTATGAAAAGCTACAAAGCTCCAGGGCCAGACGGCATTCCTGCGGGAATCATTAAAATATCCATTCCAAAAACATTAAACTTTATAACTGAATTGTTCAATCTATGTTTGGCAAATAAACACTTTCCAAACCCGTGGAAGGAAGGCAATCTCGTTGTGTTAAAAAAAGAAGGTAAAACTGATGATACTGACCCAAAATCATATCGGCCAATCTGCCTATTAAACAACATAGGAAAACTACTAGAAAAACTAATAAACAAAAGACTACAAGAATTTTTAAGAATGGTGCAGAATAGTGGTGCTCAATATGGTTTTACAAAGGGATGCTCCACGGAAGACGCTATTAACTCTCTAAAGAATGCTGTGTCAGTCTCAAATAGGAAAATTGCTATAATCATCTTCATAGACATTAAAGGGGCTTTTGATAATCTATGGTGGCCTCACCTCTTTGCCACATTAAAACAACTTAATTGTCCCGTAACACTAATTCAAATACTGGAAAGCTACTGCTACAACAGAAGGGTCCACTATAACCTAAACGGCATAAAAATATCAAAGATACTATCAAAGGGATGTCCTCAGGGATCCGTTCTGGGTCCCCACCTCTGGAATATCAACTTGGAGCCGTGTTTGAAATTATTGGAGAACAATAATAATGTAGATAAAGTAATAGCATACGCGGATGACGTGACTCTCATTTGCACAGGCAACTCAAGAGCACAAATTGAATTCAAAGCCAACAATGCCCTCGAAGAATTATTAAAATGGTGTCGGAGCGCAAAATTGGAACTCTCAGCAACAAAAACTAAATACCTTTTTGCCAAAGGCAAAATTAGTAATAATAGAAACCCAACAATCAAAATATCAGGCAAAAACGTTCAAAGTGCCAGTGTTGTAGATTACCTAGGAGTCAGATTCGAGGAGGGAATGAAATTTAGTGAACACATCAACTACATAACAACGAAAGCAGAAACAGCAATGATGAAACTTATTAGGCTTTCTTCACAGGACTTCAATATACATCCGAACATCATGACAACGTATGTCAAAACAATTTACAATCAAATTATCACTTATGCTTCCTCGGTCTGGGTGGAGAGTCTAGTATATAAGAAAAACGTTAAAACACTTAGAGCATCGCAGAGAAGAATTCTTATGAGAACATCCGGTGCGTTTGGAACTACGTCGACCGAGGCGGTTCTAGTGGTCACAGGACATCGTCCAATTGACATAGAAGCCAAATGGAAAGCAGCCAAATACTTCTTCAAGAAAGGCGATGAACACAAACTAGTGAAAATCACTGGAGCCTTCTATCCAACTCTCCAAGAAATAAACAATAAACTTAATATTGTGTGGCAAAAAGAATGGGAAGAAAGTACTAACGGGAGAAGAACCTTCAGCTTCATCCCATCTATAAACATTCCGCTACCCACATGTGATCAACCAATCAGGGGTCTCATGCAATTTTTGACAGGGCATGGTCCTTTCGGGACACATCTTTGCCGGATTGGGAGCAGGGCTACTCCGGTTTGTGTTGCGTGTGGTTCACTAGAGGATTCACCGGAACACAAAACCTTTTTTTGTCCAGCGGCGGACGATCAAATAAAACTACTGCGTAAGGAACTTCCAACTTTTAATGTCACCATCCTAATTGGACCTAAACAAATAGAAAATCTAGGTCGTCTAACGAACAAAATCTCGAATGAAGAGCTAAGAAAATTTAATCAACAGGTCCAAATATTGCCTTCTTCTGCCGGCGCCTCTGCATCTAACAACACTAGTCCGATTCCCAACAGGGGTAAGGACAGACACCAACCTCCAAGACAAAACAGACATGGAAATATTAGCACACGAACTTCCAGTGAAGAAACAGCTAATAACCAGGATGAGGAAGCGCCGATTGGTGCCACAAGAAGGAAATACTACTTTGTTTCCAACGGACGCAAGGAAGCAGCTGAGAGAAGACGGATACGACCAGTGCGGCAACCGGAGGAGTCCCACAAAGAATATATGAAAAGAGTTGTGGCTTCAAGATCTACCAACTAAATCCAGAGACAGGTTTCTTGAATATACTGGTATCCCAGTATATTTAGTACCGGTATCCGGTACTTAATCTTAAAGTAATTTTATAATAAACTAATTTCAATAAACATAAAATGAAAATTTTACAATATAATAGTTTTCAAACTTTAAGTAACAAATAACAGGGCTGAAGTGATGTCATTATCGGCCGTTTAAAATTTAATTTTTTTTTTTTTAAATTTATAGTTAATTAAAGCTTATTGTTAAACCCTATTTTGAATTAACTCTTTATTACTCTTGTTTTCTTTATTTTGATTAAAAAATTTTTATTTTAATTGTACTACTAAATGCAGATTCGTAGTAACATAACCGACTGATCAAAGTGGTAAACATTTCCTCCGGGAAAGGGAGTAGTCGCCGGGGAGGGAAACACCAGCCTCTGAGGTGAGCAATTCCCAAACAGCTACAAACTACAATGAAGGTCCTCAACCTTTGCGGTTCCGTCCCTGGCGGCTGGTCCTAGGACCCGGCAAAATAATATTATAGATTCCGGAAGTCCGGAATCCGATATTCAGCGGGAAAAATCTACTAAAAACTATACAAACAAATTTTCAGTAAAATATTAAGCAGGTAACAAATAAATTTTTCTGCTGTGTATTGTATCTTGAGGTATTAGACTAATTTTGTATCAATATATGCTTTATGTTAGTTAATTATTGTATGTAATCATATATATATATATGTTTGTATGTTTATTATGTATGTAACAACAACTTAACAATAAAGGTATGGCACAACAATATAGGGGGAACCGTAATACGAAAAACTGCCGTCCCAGTTTATATCAGAGGCACTGGGACATAGCGCATGCCCTCGAAAGTATGCGGGTGGAGGTTTGAATACTTTCGGGGGATCCCCCCATATTGTCCCTGTCTGGGAAAAAAACCTGACTGAAAACTCAGCACGCACGCGTTACGGTAGTCCGAAACGCGTCCAAAAAAGTGCGAATTTTGATCGAGAGTGGTCCGCCACTGTGCAAATACGGGTTTGTGAACGTGTCAACCACACTCTGTGAAAAGGTGACGAATTTTGACAAAGTGGTTCCTGAGATATCACAATTTCAAATTTCGGATGTGAAGTGAAGCGTGAGATTTCTCAAGAATCACGGAAAAAGTGCACGTCCCGGGGAAGTTTACCCCCCAATCCGTTATACCTTGGAGACCGACTGGATTCGCTGCGGGAAGCTCCAAGCTACATTTTGAACCCCGACCGACTCGAGGTGGTAAGTACTTTTTAGACAATAGCAGAAAAACCACCCCCATGCTATCCTTATGGCGTAAATGAATGCGAACAAATTAAGGTGAAAACAAGTACCGAAGTAATAGTGTTTATGAACCCTTATCACCTGAAACGATTTTAATCGACGCAGGAAGGATCAAGGAACACACTCAAATTTACGCCATCACGCTCCGCCCCATAATAAGAAAGTTCCTGTGGAAAAACTACCCCCATGTTATCCTTATGGGGAAATAGCTTTTTTATATACGAAAAATAATATTTGTGTTAACCTGACTGTTAAACAAAAACTAAGCCCCAATAAGAACCTGGACATAGACAGTGTCTTAGCCCCATCCCTCTCCAGCTTGAAGAACCCACCCCCAACCCTTAGCTTTTAGGGGTGGTTTTTCTGTTGAATTTCTTGTGAAGTGGTGCGTGGCTCGTTGCACTCGGCTTCGATAACGTGTCATCTGCCGCGTGGGACCTGAAGGAGACGTGTGACATCCGGGTTCTTAGTGACGTCACAGATTGCGTAGCAGTTCCTTCACCGGGACGGAGCAGCACGTGCGCTTTGTTGTTGTTATGTGGTGACAGCTGGGCCACGTGCGTTCTGTCTTTCGCGCGGGAAATCTGCGGCGCCGTGCGTTGCCGCTGAAGAGTGCTGAACGGAGAGGAAGATGCCGGCTCCGCCCGGAGCCACCCCCAGGACCAAAGGGGGGTCCTGCTTTGACCCCTCAAATGAGAAACAACCCTCTGACCCCTTCAAAAGGGGTGGATTAGTGCACTCACCCCCTGATTCTACCCCCCCTACCCTAAGAGAAGAAATCATCCCGGAGGAGCTAATACAGATTTACAACTCGAATATAACGTTAACCCCACCCCCTCACCCACCCCCACCCCCCATGGAAGTAGCATTGAAGATATATTACCTGATGTATCAGAAACACAACTAGGAGCATACCAGAAACTCCAATTAGAACTTACAACCATGATTTCCAAAGAAAAAAGCATGACAGGAGAAAAAAGAGCACAGTTCCTGGAGCTGCTTGCCAAACAAAACCAATTATATATGGAAAAAGTAGCAGACGAAAAATCCCTAAGAACAGCATGTAAAATTTTGGAGAAGAAACCCGAACTGGCACCCAGAAAAATCACATATGCTCAATCCCTGGCAGCGCCTGCGCAACAGAGTGCAAAGGTCACCCAAATACAGAAAGTCACAGAAAAGGCGAGACACACTGTTTTTGTCACGGCACAGGGCAACCAAAACGTAAGGGCAATTTGGGATACTTTTACACAGTGTGTTAACCCTGTCCGGGAGGGTGTGAAGATACAGGCGATGCGCTCAACCCCGAAAACCCTTATTGTGGAAACTGCCACCAAGGAGGATGCACAAAAAATATTGGGGAATCAAACATTAAAATCAAAACACCTTAATGTGGAATTGCCTAAAAAACGCAACCCATTGATGATTATATACGAGGTGCCTTCTAGAAGAGAAGAAACAGATATTACTGAAGAATTCTTCGTACTAAACGACATTGAAAAGAAACTCAACATGAAATTTGAAGAATTCCAAACTAAGTTTAAATTCCGCTTTAAAACAGGCCCAAGGAATAAAACAACCTCACACAGGGTGTATGAGGTTGATCCCAAAATTCGAAAACTAATTTTGACATTAGACAAAATTCATCTGGCTTACTTGTCACTGGGAATGAAGGATTATTTAGTCGTCCCGATCTGCAACAACTGTAGAGACCTCGGACACGTCGGAAAATACTGCAAAGGACCACGCTGCTGTGATAAATGTGGCGATTCGGGGCATGAAAGAGAGGGATGCAAAAGAGAGAATCCAACACGAGTCTGCATCCCCTGTTTAAGAAGAAATAGAAACTGTAATGACAACCCCAAGGAATGCCCAACAATGAAATTTTTCCAACAAAGACTAATAGAGAAAACTGACTATGGAGAGTAAGAATAAAAAACAAAGAAAGAACAACACCCCTAGCCGACGCCGCCGCAATGCGGCAAGGGCGAAGGCATATGAAATACGTGTCATGCAAGAACTTGGGATTGTCCTTAAATATGCAAACGAAACCACTATACCACTGCAACTAAAGACAATTAAGGCTATAGATGGATGTTACCTCCACCCTCACCCCCCCTACAGTAACTTCTCCTATTATATCAATGTAAGACTTTTTAGTTTTTATCAACAGCACAATCAACCGCTAATCAGCGACACCATACCTGGATTGAGGCCATGCGCCTTCATCATCCCCCCACCTATCTACAATAACCCATACCATACACCACTGACCACACCTCCTGAGTCGATTATACTTACACCTCCACCCTCCCCATCAAATTCAGCCCTATGTGGCCCTTGGTCTACACCGACCGGCGCCCTTGATAGCCCAACATGCACACCTAACAACAACCTTAATCTAGACAAAATAGAAAATACACTTGCTATAAGGGACATTAAACAATTAAACCCTGAAGCGACCCCCTTTTGCCCAAAAACAGCAAATAACTCGGTAAACAAATCATATGTGACGAATAACCAAATTGATAAGACTGATAACGTCCATAACCTTTCTCCCGATGCCACTGAGACGGATCACCCTAATTCGGAAAACAAATAACCAAACTTCTGCAAACCCACTCTAATGAAACCCCAATTACCTGAGATCCACAACCCTCCCCTCCCACCAGCAAATCCTAAAAATATATATCAAAATTTTGAATTAAATCTTCGCCTGAGCAGGTTAGAGGAGAAGGAAAATCTAATAACTGCATTGCGACTGCTAGTCCGACTGAAGAAGGATGGAGGGAAGACCATTGCATTCCCACATCCGGAAGCCGTCGACAAAATGCTCTTGCGGTGTAGCAACATCCCAGTGGATCCGGATCAATTGTATGATATAATGAAAGCTGCATTTGAACGTAGGGACCTGAAACTCGACCTGGATGAAATATATGCTGACTTCGCCAAGTGCCATGGAAGAGTTGTACAAAATACAGCAAATCCCTGGCATCTATGGACCTCAGTAGTACGCCATTGAATATGGAAGAAAAAAACAGACTAAAAATTCTACAAATAAACCTTAACGGAGCGGAGTTGGCAACGGAGGAGATATTCATGTATGCAAGAAGCAGCAAAGTGGATATACTTTTGTTCCAGGAACCTTATCTCTTAAATGGAAAAATGATTCATGCTCCAATCGGAGCAAATTGTAATTATATCCAAGACCCCAACACAAAATCGGCAATGATTTCATTAAACAAAGATATTACAATCATGAAAATCGCACATCTCTCAAACACACATATAATTTGTACAGAAGTAAATTATTACACACTCAAATTTATAATAATCAACTGTTACTGCCAGTACAGCCATGATATTGAAATATATATAGCACAAATTAGAAATATATACCTCGCGTACCAGAATGAAAAAATACTACTGGTAATGGACAGCAATGCTTCCTCTCCCGCGTGGTTTGGCAAAGAACTAAATAACAATGGAGAACAAATCATGAACTTTATAGCCGAACAAAACTTAGTAATAGAAAACATTGAAGGTAACCCGCCTACATTTAGAGGACGAGCGGGAGCTAGTAGTAACATTGATTTGACACTTACAAACAATAAAATGACAAATTTAATACAAAACTGGATGGTACATGATATGATCACCACAAGTGACCACAACGCAATCACCTTCAATGTTAGTCTGCAAACCACACTAACAGTATCCGACCAAAAAGCCCCTGAGTATAACTGGAAGAAAATTGACAAGGCAAAGTTTCTAGAAAACATCAATCTAACAGAATATCCAGGACCAGGGAAAACCGCAGATGAATGGGCGGAAATCCTGGAAAATAATCTTCAGGTCGCAATAGCGGCATCAACGCCGAGAAGAATAAAGAATAATCGAAGTAAACCCTGGTCTGCAAAATTAACTAACCTGAGAGCTAATATTCGTCACGCGAGGAAACAGTACCAAAAAACAAACATCCACAATAGAGAGGAATATTTACAGGCCTACCGTAGAGCCAAAGAACGCTATGCTGCAGAATTAAAAGAATTTAAACAAAAAAACTGGCGTAATTTTGTGAACAGGAACTTAGAAAGGGACAAATGGGGCCTACCAAACAAAATCATAACAAAATAAAGCCTAAGGAAAGCATTACCACATTACGGAAACCCGATGGTTCATTTACAAAAAACACGAGGGAGACTGGGGAACTACTGCTTCACGGATTGCTCCCGGACGACGAGGCGAACACAGACAATCAAAGAAACAAAGAGATCAGAGCGAACAGTAATAAATGTTTAAATACCACACCTATTTTACCATTCGAACCTGAGGAGGTCCTGAGAGAGCTAGGAACAATGAAAAATGGCAAGGCACCAGGACCAGATGGTATCCCAGTGGAAATTCTTAAACTATCTATCAACAAAACGATCAACTACATAACGGCCCTATTTAACCTCTGTCTGATCCGTAAAGAGTTTCCTACGCTGTGGAAAGAGGGAAAGTTGGTAGTTGTCAAAAAAGAAAACAAAAAGGATGATACTAGCATTAAATCTTATAGACCTATCTGCTTATTGAATACAATAGGGAAGCTCTTTGAGAAAATGCTTAACAAAAGGCTTCAAGAATTTCTCATAATGTGCAACAATACCGGCAACCAATATGGCTTCACAAAAGGCCGATCTACAGAGGATGCTATTAACGCCCTTAAGGAAGAAATTGCGAATTCAAACAAGAAAATAGTAATAGCCATATTTGCCGATATTAGCGGGGCATTCGACAATCTATGGTGGCCAAATCTGTTCCACACCCTCAAGGACTTAAACTGTCCGTCAACCTTATTTCAGGTACTGCAGGATTATTTTAAAAATCGTAAAATATCCTTGAAAATAGGAGACGAAGAACTGACTAAAGTAATAACAAAAGGATGCCCACAGGGCTCAGTGCTTGGTCCACATCTGTGGAATATCAATCTTGAACCATGTCTGAAACACCTTGGCAGTAATCCGGAGATAACAAGAGTTATTGCATATGCAGACGACATTGTCGTTGTATGTGCGGATGATTCAAGAGCCAAAATAGAACGAAGTGCAAATAATGCCATAGCGGCCCTGGAAAATTGGTGCAATAACGCCAAACTGAAACTTTCGGCAGAAAAAACGAAATACCTCATTGCCAAGGGTAATATTAGTACCAAAAGAAATCCGACAATTAGATTAATGAGAACGAACATACAACGCTCAACTAATTTTGAATACCTCGGAGTAACCTTGGAGGAAGGCATGAAATATGGAACACACATACAAAAAACAACAACTAAAGCAGAAATGGCAATAAGCAAAATTATTAGGGTAGCGTCAACGCAGTTTGGCCTAGAACCTGGGGTGGTGGATACGTACATCAGAACCATATACTATTCAATCATAACATATGCGGCCTCTACCTGGGCTGAGGGACTCGCATTGAAAAAGAACACCAGACTTCTGAGGGCTTCACAGAGAAGAATTCTGATAAGAACAACGGGCGCTTTTGGTACAACATCCACCGAAGCATTATTAGCCCTAACGGGACACCTGCCAATGGACCTGGAAGTCAAATGGAGAGCGGGAAGGTATTTCTTCAAAAAAGGAGAAGAAAATAAAATGACAACTTGCATTGGAAAGTTCACCCCAACCCTGTTTGAAATGAGAGAGACCTTACTGGATAATTGGCAGGAGGAATGGAAAAATTCACAGAATGGAAGAAGGACATTTAGTATCATACCTAAAATCCGAGACAACACACTGATGAAAAAACACTACACCAGGGGACTTCTGCACTTTCTTACCGGACATGGGCCATATGGGGAGTATCTCCACCGCGTTGGCGTTGCCCTGGAACCGAGCTGTGCTTCATGTGGAGCTGAGGTGGATTCACCGGAGCATAGGGTCTTCTACTGCCCGGAAGCAACCGCCAGAATAAAAACCCTACGTAGAGGATTACCTACCTTCAACCTCAAAATCTTGCTATGCGAACAGCAAATAACAAACCTAAAAACCCTGGCCGATGAGGTCTCCGAAGAAGAGAAGAAGAAATTCAACCAACACCAATACCTCAACAGACCCCCTCAAAATAACCAAACACAACCGGAGGCGCCAAGGAGAAGCGAAAGGGAAAGAACGAAAACTCGAAGAGTAAGTCCTACCCCCGAGCAGGAAGAAGGGACCGAAGAGATAGAGGCACCGCCAACAGCTGCAAGAAGAAGATTTTTTGTGGTATCAACCGGAAGACAGGAGGCCGCAGCAAGAAGAAGAATTCGTCCAGTTCGAATGCCGGGGGAGAGACATAAAGAGTATTTAGCAAGAGTGGCGGCCGCCAGGATGAATGAATAAATAAATAGATTTATGACGTGCTGGAACTCCAGCACAAGTGATAGCGGCATTCCGATATCATATTCCAAATTGCCGAAATTTAAACCGTAAAATATAAATAATTTAAATAATTTAGATGCTAAAATTATTTAATATTCAAATAATCAAAATATTCATCATGTAGTGGAAATAATAACCATATCTGTTAATAACAAATACTACAAAGTAGCTTGGTATCATAGAATATAATTTGTCCTTGTCTTACTAATAAAAGCTGTTATTAAATAATTATTAATAGTAAATATCTCTTATCTCTTCGTATTGATTTTTTGTATCATTATTATAGCATATTAACTTAGAGATCAGAGTGTAGTCATTTTGATCAAATTATCCAACATTTCCTTACATATTATGTAATTATCGTGAAGTCTGAGACTGAAGAAACTGGAGTAACCTTGGAGGTGCGGGACAAACCGACAGGGATGGGAAGACCCAGCCTCTGGGGTGAGCAATCTCCCAAACGTTTAAAATACCAAAGGTCCTCAACCAATTGCGATCTTGTCCCTGGCGGTTTCGTCCTGTAACAAGGACCAATTATTTCATAGATCTCATAGATCCCGGGAATCCGGAATCCGGATCTCAGAAAATGCTCTGATGTCTGTAAGGGAAATTAGATTATGTGTATCAATTAAATGGAGTTATATATATGTGTTTGTTGGCTTTATGTTAAGTGTTATATTTTATATTATGTTACGTCTATATATGTATTGTACTCAAGAGGAATTAAATAAAGGTAATGTGCAACAATAATGGGCGAACCGTAATACGAGCAACTGCCGTCCCAGTTTATCTCAGAGGCACTGGGACATTGCGCATACCCTCGAATGTATGCGGGTGGAGGTTTGGATACATTCGGGGGTTCCCCCATTATTGTCCCTGTCTACCCTCATGCGGAGCAAAGGAGGACACACCTGAGCACAAAACTTTCTTCTGCCCAGCGGCTGAGGAGGATGTAAAAAAACTACGCATGGAACTACCAACTTTCAATACAAAATTGCTACTTTGCCCACAGCAAATAGAAAATCTAACAAAATTAACCAATCTGGTATCATTAGTGGAAATGAACCGATTTAATAATCAAGTCAACCCATCCCACGCCCCTGACACACAAACGAACACAAGTCCTAGGAGAGGAAAGGAAAGATTCCAGCCACCTAGATCAAGAGATGGAGTAGCCTCCTCAAACACCTCAACCCAACTACATGATTCCAGCTCATCGCAGGATGAGGAAGCACCAGCAGGAGCTTCCAGAAGAAGATTCTACATGGTATCAACAGGACGTAAGGAGGCTGCAGAAAGAAGACGAATTCGGCCGATTCGGATGCAAGGGGAATCACATAAAGAATATATGAAGAGAGTGGTGGACTCCAGAACCAATTAAAAAGTGTAAACTACATTTAAACCTATTCCCTAAATTCAAATTAAACTAAATAGAATTAAATTATTTTTCAATTATAATTATTAACTGGTATACCAGTTAAAAGAGCGCCGGCACTCCGGTGTTTCTATCTTCTAACTTTTTAACTATCATTTAAACTTTAAACCCTAAAACATATAATCAAAACTCCCAAATGTAAATTATTATACCTCATAGCAGCATCAATTTGTATGTGGAGAATTTTAATCACTTTATTATTGTTAACCCCTAAATAAACTTATTGTTAATTGAATTATATATATATATATTTTTTTTTCTCTCTCTCTTTTTTTTTTAAAATAAATCCTAATTTTAATTTAATTATTTAACCCCATGTATTTAAGGCTAAAGTGTATTCATTTTGGTCTAGTTTATTTTCTTTGGTTTTATTACTAGTTAAATGTTCAAGGTCAAACTTAATTCTAAATGCAACGAGCTAGTAAATTACATATAATCTGTGTAGCTTTCATCTCTACCTGGTAGGGAGCTGGGAACAGTCGCCGGGGACAGGAACACCTAGCCTCTGGGGTGAGCAATTCCCTACATAGTCCTCAACTAGTAAAAGGTCTTCAACCATTGCGGTCGGTCCCTGGCGGCTTGTCCTAGATCCAATTCCATTTTACTTAGATTCCGGTACTTCGGAATCCGATACTAAGCCGACGCAAACAATGTAATTAATGAGAAACAATTTTAAAAAAAAAATAATAATAATAATAATAAAGTAAAAAAAAAATAAAATAAAAAACAAAATAAACATGAAACCAATTCTAGAATTGTACATTAGTTTAAAAAAAACAAAATACACTGGCTTTGTATTGTATTTTCAATTGTTAATTTATAGTCTTCAATATATTAAATGGTGAAATGCTCTTTGTTTTTTGTATTGTCTTATATATGTTTTATGTATGTATTTAATGTAAATTTTTCAACAAATAAAGAGGTAGTACAACAATATCGGGGGAACCGTAAAACGATCAACTGCCGTCCCAGTTTATATCAGAGGCACTGGGACAAGCGCATACCCCTGAATGTATGCGGGTGGAGGTTAGGATACATTCGGGGGTCCCCCCAATATTGTTTGTCCCTGTCTACCGGAGGCGCCAAGGAGAAGCGAAAGGGAAAGAACGAAAACTCGAAGAGTAAGTCCTACCCCCGAGCAGGAAGAAGGGACCGAAGAGATAGAGGCACCGCCAACAGCTGCAAGAAGAAGATTTTTTGTGGTATCAACCGGAAGACAGGAGGCCGCAGCAAGAAGAAGAATTCGTCCAGTTCGAATGCCGGGGGAGAGACATAAAGAGTATTTAGCAAGAGTGGCGGCCGCCAGGATGAATGAATAAATAAATAGATTTATGACGTGCTGGAACTCCAGCACAAGTGATAGCGGCATTCCGATATCATATTCCAAATTGCCGAAATTTAAACCGTAAAATATAAATAATTTAAATAATTTAGATGCTAAAATTATTTAATATTCAAATAATCAAAATATTCATCATGTAGTGGAAATAATAACCATATCTGTTAATAACAAATACTACAAAGTAGCTTGGTATCATAGAATATAATTTGTCCTTGTCTTACTAATAAAAGCTGTTATTAAATAATTATTAATAGTAAATATCTCTTATCTCTTCGTATTGATTTTTTGTATCATTATTATAGCATATTAACTTAGAGATCAGAGTGTAGTCATTTTGATCAAATTATCCAACATTTCCTTACATATTATGTAATTATCGTGAAGTCTGAGACTGAAGAAACTGGAGTAACCTTGGAGGTGCGGGACAAACCGACAGGGATGGGAAGACCCAGCCTCTGGGGTGAGCAATCTCCCAAACGTTTAAAATACCAAAGGTCCTCAACCAATTGCGATCTTGTCCCTGGCGGTTTCGTCCTGTAACAAGGACCAATTATTTCATAGATCTCATAGATCCCGGGAATCCGGAATCCGGATCTCAGAAAATGCTCTGATGTCTGTAAGGGAAATTAGATTATGTGTATCAATTAAATGGAGTTATATATATGTGTTTGTTGGCTTTATGTTAAGTGTTATATTTTATATTATGTTACGTCTATATATGTATTGTACTCAAGAGGAATTAAATAAAGGTAATGTGCAACAATAATGGGCGAACCGTAATACGAGCAACTGCCGTCCCAGTTTATCTCAGAGGCACTGGGACATTGCGCATACCCTCGAATGTATGCGGGTGGAGGTTTGGATACATTCGGGGGTTCCCCCATTATTGTCCCATTATTGTCCCTGTCTACTAAAAACTATACAAACAAATTTTCAGTAAAATATTAAGCAGGTAACAAATAAATTTTTCTGCTGTGTATTGTATCTTGAGGTATTAGACTAATTTTGTATCAATATATGCTTTATGTTAGTTAATTATTGTATGTAATCATATATATATATATGTTTGTATGTTTATTATGTATGTAACAACAACTTAACAATAAAGGTATGGCACAACAATATAGGGGGAACCGTAATACGAAAAACTGCCGTCCCAGTTTATATCAGAGGCACTGGGACATAGCGCATGCCCTCGAAAGTATGCGGGTGGAGGTTTGGATACTTTCGGGGGTTCCCCCCATATTGTCTGTCCCTACCTACTGTCTAGCGAAACCACAGCCAAGGGAACGGGCTTGGAGAATGTCAGCGGGGAAAGAAGACCCTGTTGAGCTTGACTCTAGTCTGCCGCTGTCGGGAGACGTGACGAGGTGTAGCATAAGTGGGAGGGCTCCTTCGGGTGCCCGCCGGTGAAATACCACTACTCTCACGGTTTCCCGACTCACCCGGTTGGGCGGGACGCGGGCGTCGGGGCTCCGGCCTCGTCGCACGCCGTTCACGAACCAAGGCCCCACCGGCCGGCCGTGCCTCGCGTGCGGACCGGCCAAGGGGCCGACCCGATCCGGGGACAACGGCAGGCGGGGAGTTCGTCTGGGGCGGAACATCTGTCAAAGGATAACGCAGGTGTCCTAAGGGCGGCTCACCGAGGCCAGAAACCTCGGGTAGAGCGAAAGGGCAAAAGCCGCCCTGATCCGCACCCTCAGTACGGGTGGGACCCGGGAAACCGGGGCCTATCGATCCTCCCCGTCCGAAGGATCTTCGGCGGGAGGTGACAGAAAAGTTACCACAGGGATAACTGGCTCGTGGCCGCCAAGCGTTCATAGCGACGCGGCTTTTTGATCCTTCGATGTCGGCTCTTCTTACCGTGGGGACGCAGCGCTCCCCGAGCGTATGATTGTTCACCAACCAACAAGGAACGTGAGCTGGGTTTAGACCGTCGCGAGACAGGTTAGTTTCGTCCTCCTGGCGTTCGGAACGCGGCCAAGGTAATCCCGGTCGGTACGAGAGGAACACCAGGTTCGGACCAATGGTACCGCGCCGGTTCGATCGAACCTTGGTGCGAAGCTACGTCCGACGGCTGAAGCCTGAACGCCTCTAAGGCCGAAGCCGTGCCCGGAGCTGCGTGACCGTGGGTCCCTGCACTCTGAAAGGCAGAACCACCAACGCTGGACCCCTTCGCCGGGGACCGGTAAGGCGGGGAGCCACCAACCACCTCCTCTAGGGGGGGTGAGGCTCCCCGCGAGTAGTGCCATCGAGACTCCGCCCACTTGCCCCACTGACCGAGGTCTTTGGGATTCTAGATGGGGATTCAAGGGGTAATCAAGCACTCGGAAGTTGGGACCCTGAACCACTCGTAGACGACTTGAGTATCTGGCGGGGCGTCGTGAGCGGTGAAGCCTCCGTACGGTGGCGACCCGTTGAAAGGCAGCCCTCGCTTGCAGGTTCGTGCTGTCGGCTGCACGGCACCTGAAAATCAATCCCATTCTCTTTCAGGAGGTCCCTCCGGGGACCTCCGCCGGGAGTCCAGACCCCAGTTTCGACCGGGGGAGGACACCCAAAACCGGCAGCCGGCACCTTAACTGGTGCTGCGGACCGGGGCTTCCAGCAGGTGGCGGATAGCTGGACTTGGGGTTTATCACCCAGCCGACCAAAAGACTGACAACCCAGGTTAACCTGGGAGTGCAGAAAGGCATGGAGAATGTCAGCGGCGGGGAAGGAAGTCCCTGTTGAGCTTGACTCTAGCCTGCCGCTGTCGGGAGACGTGACGAGGTGTAGCATAAGTGGGAGGGCTCCTTCGGGTGCCCGCCGGTGAAATACCACGAAGTAGGTGACAGGCACTTGGAAATGTGCATTCATGAATGAATGCAATGCGTGAGTCTGCCACCTTGGAACCTGATGTTGAGCCTTTCTATGACGGTATCTATATAATAGAAACTTGGGGAGGCGACATACTGCCCGGTTCCTGCCAGGAGCACATCACCGGCGCGGGGGAGCGAAGAGAGCTCTCCCTTCTCCGGCTCGGCGGTCCCAACGTTTGGTTGGAGATCGGCGAGCATTCGGAGGCGCTTCGGTTGGTCGGCTTGGTGCTGTCCATTCCTCGGATGTGACTCTACACGGCGGTGGACACTTAGGAAGGCCTTCTGGGCCTTCCCATGGGGGTCACCCTTACCAATAAGGGCGATCCCCAATCCATCGGCCGGCATGCGGCCGATGGGGCTTCCGGCATGTGGCGTATAGCCGGACTTGTGGTTTGTGGGGAACAGATTGCGTTGTACCTATAACCCAGCCGCCCAAATGCTTTAGATTCTAGTCGGCCTTCGAGGACGGGACCTATATAATAGGAGCTTGAGTTGGCCAAATTCAAGTATGTGCCAAATGAGGGTCCAACTTTGGTAGGGTGACGGTGGAAGTAAGCGTTCCTCACTATTCCGTGCCGCCGAGGGGCCCTTGGTAGGTGGTACGATGTATGCTGTAGGTGGCCCAAAAATCCTCGCCTTCTTTGCGAAAGGCCACTCGCGGAGAGGTTTGGTTCTGTCATCCCTATCGTCGTTGGAACCAGATTTGAGCACTTGCTGAAATTGAGAGAATCCGCACTCTCGCAAGAAAGACCGATGCCTGCCAAGCATCTTAAAAGAATGCAGTTGGCCGACCAAGGTGAGCCACTGCAAGCAAGGTTTGAGCACTTGCTGAAAGCGAGAAAATCCGCACTCTCGCAGGAAAGATCGATGCCTGCCAAGCATCTTAAACGAATGCAGTTGGCCGACCAAGGTGAGCCACTGCAAGCAAGATGGGTACTTGCTAAGAACAGATCCGCGCGGAGTTCGTGATGTCGGTTTCACGGCACCCGGCGGTTTCTGTCCGTCTCTTTAAGCATGCCCCCTCGGGGGCATGCGCCGGGAGTCCAGACCCCGGCCGGTTTCGGCCGGCCGGGGGAGGACTCCCAAACCGGCGGCCGGCACGCATGTATCGGTCGCCGGGGCTTCCAGCATGTGGCGGATAGCTGGACTTGGGGTTTTTGGGTCCGTATACGGCACGGGACCCTACAACCCAGCCGACCAAAAGACTGACAACCCAGGTTAACCTGGGAGTGCAGAAAGGCATGGAGAATGTCAGCGGCGGCGAAGGAAGTCCCTGTTGAGCTTGACTCTAGCCTGCCGCTGTCGGGAGACGTGACGAGGTGTAGCATAAGTGAGGGCTCCTTCGGGTGCCCGCCGGTGAAATACCACCGATCCCGACGGTCCGCTCTTGCTGTAGAGCACTGGAAATTGGCGTTGATGGTGCTTGGCGGAGGTAGGAGAATGCGGATGATTCTGCAATGAATAGCAATCGGTGCAGGGTAGCCGAGTGCTGGGCTGAAGAGAGTGTCGTCTTCAAGACATACACTTGCGGAGCTTGAGACTCTAGTCGGCACGTGTGTGCCTGCCTCCTTGAATCGAGCCTTCGAGGACGGGACCTATATAATAGGAGCTTGAGTTGGCTGTATTCAAGTATGCCCTGGAACTCGTCGGCAATCTTCCGTAGCTCACCGCCTTCACATCGAGCTGACGCCAGTGACGTGGAGAGTCACATCCGAGTAATGCTCAGCACCGACGCGGGGGAAAATTATTCTCCCGCAGTTACCAGCTTACTTGGTGCTAAGATGGGTACTTGCTAAGAACAGATCCGCGCGGAGATCGTGATGTCGGTTTCACGGCACCCGGCGGTTTCTGTCTGTCTCTTTAAGGATGCCCCCTCAGGGCATTCGCCGGGAGTCCAGACCCCGGCCGGTTTCGGCCGGCTGGGGGAGGACTCCCAAACCGGCGGCCGGCACGCAAGTGTCGGTCGCCGGGGCTTCCAGCATGTGGCGGATAGCTGGACTTGGGGTTTTCAGGGTGACTTGGTTGCCCGACGACCTAGCCGACCAAAAGACATGTATCCCAGTTTAGCTCGCTGTAGAGCACTGGAAATTGACCGGCACTTGTAAATGTGCCGGCAGATAGAGGTGTCTTGTGCAGTTAGGTTGAGCTTAACTGTAGAGCACCGGACCAAAAGCACGTTAATAATGATTGAAATTGACCGGCACTTGTGCCGGCCAGCATTCAACCGTATATCGGTTGATTGAGCTTAAGACTCTAGTCGCATTTAATGAAAGTGCATGAATGAATGCAATGTTTGGTTAACGCTCACACCTCCTGTGTTGATGGTGCTTCGCAGAGTCGCAAACCCATACGAATGCTGTGCGGGGAGAAGTTTGTGGAGAAGGTTTATTCACCCAGCACCTTTACTTTTAACGGTAATGTGTGGAGCAAAACCCGTATAGAAAGTCAAGCTGGGAAGAAAACAGAGAAGCAGATTTGTGTGCCTTTGCCACATTGCGGTGCTTGTAGATGTTTGTTGGGAAGATCCATTCTCCCAGAATTTTTGCCTTTGACTGTAATCTCTGGAGCAAAAGCCGAATGGAAAGTCAAGCTGGGAAGCTTCATTCTCCCAGATCTTTTACCTTTGACTGTAATCTCTGGAGCAAAAGCCGAATAGAAAGTCAAGCTGGGAAGCTTTATTCTCCCAGAACTTTTAACTTTGACTGTAATCACTGGAGCAAAAGCCGAACAGAAAGTCAAGCTGGGAAGAAAACTGAGGAGGATGATATTGTGTCAATGCCACATTGCCTTGCTTGTACAAGTTTCTTGGGAAGCTTTATTGTCCCAGAATTTTTTTTGCCTTTGACGGCAATCTCTGGAGCAAAAGCCGAATAGAAAGTCAAGCTGGGAAGAAAACTGAGGAGAATGATATTGTGTCAATGCCACATTATGTTGCTTGTACAAGTTTCTTGGGAAGCTTTATTGTCCCAGAATTTTTGCCTTTAACGGCAATCTCTGGAGCAAAAGCCGAATAGAAAGTCAAGCTGGGAAGCTTCATTCTCCCAGATCTTTTACCTTTGACTGTAATCTCTGGAGCAAAAGCAAACGCTTGGAGAATGTCAGCGGCGGGGAAAGAAGGCCCTGTTGAGCTTTACTCTAGCCTGCCGCTGTCGGGAGACGTCACGAGGTGTAGCATAAGTGAGGGCTCCTTCGGGTGCCCGCCGGTGAAATACCACAAAGTAAGTGACAGGCACTTGGAAATATGCATTCATGAATGAATGCAATGCGTGAGTCTGCCACCTTGGAACCTGATGTTGAGCCTTTCTATGACGGTATCTATATAATAGCCGAATAGAATTTCAAGCTGGGAAGAAAACAGAGGTGGATGATATTGTGTCACTGCCACATTGCGTTGCTTGTACAAGTTTCTTGGGAAGGTTTATTCTCCCAGATTATTTTTTGCCTTTAACGGCAATCTCTGGAGCAAAAGCCGAATATATTGTAAAGCTGGGAAGAAAACAGAGGAGGATGATAATGTGTCATTGCCACATTATTTTGCTTGTACAAGTTTCTTGGGAAGCTTTATTCTCCCAGATTATTTTTTGCCTTTAACGGCAATCTCTGGAGCAAAAGCCGAATAGATTGTAAAGCTGGGAAGAAAACAGAGGAGGATGATATTGTGTCACTGCCACATTGCGTTGCTTGTACAAGTTTCTTGGGAAGCTTTATTCTCCCAGATTATTTTTTCCCTTTAACGGCAATCTCTGGAGCAAAAGCCGAATAGAAAGTCAAGCTGGGAAGCTTCATTCACCCAGAACTTTTACCTTTAACGGTAATCTATGGAGCAAAAGCCGAACAGAAAGCCAAGCTGGGAAGAAAACATAGGAGGATGATATTGTGTCACTGCCACATTATGTTGCTTGTACAAGTTTCTTCGGGAGCTCTATTCTCCCAGATTATTTTCTGCCTTTAACGGCAATCTCTGGAGCAAAAGCCGAATAGATTGTAAAGCTGGGAAGAAAACAGAGGAGGATGATAATGTGTCACTGCCACATTGCCTTGCTTGTACAAGTTTCTTGGGAAGCTTTATTGTCCCAGAATTTTTTTTGCCTTTGACGGCAATCTCTGGAGCAAAAGCCGAATAGAAAGTCAAGCTGGGAAGAAAACTGAGGAGGATGATATTGTGTCAATGCCACATTATGTTGCTTGTACAAGTTTCTTGGGAAGCTTTATTGTCCCAGAATTTTTGCCTTTAACGGTAATCTCTGGAGCAAAAGCCGAATAGAAAGTCAAGCTGGGAGGAAAACTGAGGAGGATGATATTGTGTCAATGCCACATTATTTTGCTTGTACAAGTTTCTTGGGAAGCTTTATTGTCCCAGAATTTTTGCCTTTAACGGCAATCTCTGGAGCAAAAGCCGAATAGAAAGTCAAGCTGGGAAGCTTCATTCTCCCAGATCTTTTACCTTTGACTGTAATCTCTGGAGCAAAAGCAAACGCTTGGAGAATGTCAGCGGCGGGGAAAGAAGGCCCTGTTGAGCTTTACTCTAGCCTGCCGCTGTCGGGAGACGTCACGAGGTGTAGCATAAGTGAGGGCTCCTTCGGGTGCCCGCCGGTGAAATACCACAAAGTAAGTGACAGGCACTTGGAAATATGCATTCATGAATGAATGCAATGCGTGAGTCTGCCACCTTGGAACCTGATGTTGAGCCTTTCTATGACGGTATCTATATAATAGCCGAATAGAATTTCAAGCTGGGAAGAAAACAGAGGTGGATGATATTGTGTCACTGCCACATTGCGTTGCTTGTACAAGTTTCTTGGGAAGGTTTATTCTCCCAGATTATTTTTTGCCTTTAACGGCAATCTCTGGAGCAAAAGCCGAATATATTGTAAAGCTGGGAAGAAAACAGAGGAGGATGATAATGTGTCATTGCCACATTATTTTGCTTGTACAAGTTTCTTGGGAAGCTTTATTCTCCCAGATTATTTTTTGCCTTTAACGGCAATCTCTGGAGCAAAAGCCGAATAGATTGTAAAGCTGGGAAGAAAACAGAGGAGGATGATATTGTGTCACTGCCACATTGCGTTGCTTGTACAAGTTTCTTGGGAAGCTTTATTCTCCCAGATTATTTTTTCCCTTTAACGGCAATCTCTGGAGCAAAAGCCGAATAGAAAGTCAAGCTGGGAAGCTTCATTCACCCAGAACTTTTACCTTTAACGGTAATCTATGGAGCAAAAGCCGAATAGAATTTCAAGCTGGGAAGAAAACAGAGGTGGATGATATTGTGTCACTGCCACATTGCGTTGCTTGTACAAGTTTCTTGGGAAGGTTTATTCTCCCAGATTATTTTTTGCCTTTAACGGCAATCTCTGGAGCAAAAGCCGAATATATTGTAAAGCTGGGAAGAAAACAGAGGAGGATGATAATGTGTCATTGCCACATTATTTTGCTTGTACAAGTTTCTTGGGAAGCTCTATTCTCCCAGATTATTTTCTGCCTTTAACGGCAATCTCTGGAGCAAAAGCCGAATAGATTGTAAAGCTGGGAAGAAAACAGAGGAGGATGATAATGTGTCACTGCCACATTATGTTGCTTGTACAAGTTTCTTGGGAAGCTTTATTGTCCCAGAATTTTTGTCTTTAACGGCAATCTCTGGAGCAAAATCCGAACAGAAAGCCAAGCTGGGAAGAAAACAGAGGAGGATGATATTGTGTCACTGCCACATTGCGTTGCTTGTACAAGTTTCTTGGGAAGCTTTATTCTCCCAGATTATTTTTTGCCTTTAACGGCAATCTCTGGAGCAAATCCCGCATAGAAAGTAAAGCTTGGAAGAAAACAGAGTGTGTGCGTGTCATTGCCACATTGCGGTGCTTGTACAATTTGAACGTCATTTCTTCTTGCTGTGCTCTCGCTTTCGCCAATAAAGTTTAGGTTTTTTTATTATTATTATTATTTGTTGCAAGTTTTACACTACATCGATCAGTAATTTTTCCAAGGTGCATAGTTAGCCTTTTTAAGCTGAAAGCAAACTTTATCACTGTAATTTTTTGCGAAGGAAACACGTTTATTTCTGACAGCATCCGAACGAGCACACTTGGGATTTTTGCTTCCAAAAAATTACTCTAGCCTTTGCGCTTAACTTCCCTTGCTTTAATTATTGTAGTATAATGTTGCATCTTCCATCCTATCGAATTTTGAAACATTCCCGCCAAAAGTGACTTTTCAATTCAAACTTGAAAACCGTTCAAATTCAGTATTTACACTGAATTTCAAATGGAGAATCAAACATGGTCACCCATGGTCTTTCGCTACATTTTTGGGTTAAAGAAACCGTTTATAGGGTGTTTGCTGCACAGATGGCTGGGAAGTGGACTTTCGACACTCGATGGTGGGAGAAACCGGTCTTGCACGCTTCTCAGATACCTGCTTTGGGAGTCCAGCTACATTTCTCCCCCACCCCCTCCCTTCTTCTTCGGCCGGTCGGTCGCGTAAATCCGATTGACTGACCAATAATTTACCTCGTAATTTAAATTCGAACTGGAAATCTTCCTTGGCCAACCGTTTCTTATTCCCTTCATTGCATTGCTTGTCTTGGAGCTGAAAGGAAGCGAATCCAAAATCTCAAGATGGATTTCAGGTGAGTGTGTGGATTTTAAAATGCGCTATTTGTTGTGTTATTTTGTGCCACGCGCATAACGATGTCTTTTCATTAAACGAATACCTTTCTTCTCCAACAGTAACGATCCTATGCTGCCGAATTATGCAACGCCAGTCGAAGGAGGCCTTACCGACGAAGATATTAAATTCCTGGACTCCATTTCCGGCGAATTGGTGCAACTTGAACTTGACAAGAGGGAGTTACGAATCTCGGAACCCGAGAACATGTCTGTGGAGCAACTGGAAAGATCCTTGAAGATCGTAGAGGAGTTAATAGTAAGTTGAGTACGGTAACAGAGACGATGTTTCACGTGTATTTTCGTGTGTGCAATCTTTTAAAATGATGTTGCCGTTTCTACAGCTATTTTGTTTTCATTCTTGTCTTTGCAGCGACAAGAAACACAGCAGTTCCCACCGCAACAACATATAGAGGAGGTGATGCCCGAACGACAACAACAACTTGAGGCTCCGGCTCCCCCACCTCTACCCGCACTGAAAGAGAAGAGGAACAACATAAGGCGCAAGGTGAGTAATTCGTTGAAATTCAAATGTTCCCTCTCTGCCTGTATTTAATTGTAAATCGATAAATCTATGCGTGTCAGTGTTAAACTCATGCCTTCGTCTTCCCTCTTTGTGTTTTTCAGAAGATCTGCCCAGAGTGCGGGGAGGAGTCTGCTACAGTTCCGCGACACCTGCGGAGGAGGCACTCTTACTCGAGGAAGATGATGGAGATGTACTTTGCCTCCTCCGAGGGGAAGAGAAGAATCAAGAATGATGGCCGCCGCCTCAGGTGTAGGATGGAGGGCTGCCAGGGGACTGTTGTGAAGATGGGGCAGCATCTTGTGCAACAGCACGGGATGGTGAAGGGGACGAGGCAATATAAGGATCTGATGGCCCTTTCCAGAGGCTGGGTTCGGGCATCGTAGGAGACGACGGATTATTTTATAAATATGTTTAACTTCTTGGTTTCTTTGTTTTTGTTATTATTTTGATCAATATTTTTTGAATAATTTCTGTAATTCAAAATATGTTATGCGTTTTTTTTCTATTGATATTTTTATAAAATTTGGTATTTAACATAATTATTTTGATTGTTTTTATTTAAGAAATAAAAGTATATTTCCGTTTTAAAAACTGTACGTGAGGAATTTCATTTAAACCATTTTTGCTTCTTGTTTTTGTAATGAACATTTTGGTTTTGTTAAAGGTTAAATAAATGAAATACATATAACAGTGATGATATAACCGTGGTTGATGATGATCGAATTGATGTCTTTAGTCCACTTTATGCACAGAAAGGCTAATCAGGACTGGACCTACAGTTTAAAGTGGGATCCTATATAAGCACAGTTTCCATTGAGGCACAAATGCTGTAGCGTCCTTGCGACTCCATCGAAGCACAAATCATGTAGCGTGCTCTGGGAGCACAGTGAACATGGAAACACAAAGCCTACGTTCAAGCGTGCTTATCCTCAGTTGACGTCTCTGCAACCTCTTGAAGAGGTCTCTCTTCTATAGCTGGAGCAAGACTGTGAGCGGTCACGGTGGAACTTGATCTGGCACCTCCCCTGGATGGTGAGTTTAACGTTCGTTTTAAGTGAAGGTAGTGATTCAACATTCTGCATTGGTTTAGACACGTTTACGGCATTTTATCCGAATATTTGTTCTCATTCAAAATATCAACTTTCTGCATTGTTTTAAAGCACTTTCGCATCTGCCTTTCGTCATTCCGCAACACCTGGGGTTTTCTGATTGACAGCTTTATCTGGGTACACTTGTAATCCTCTTACCTGTATGTGCTCTTTATGTTTCACGGTTGGTTGGTTCCCGGCTACCTGAGGTGGCCGGCCACCTGGGGTTTTCTGATTGACAGCTTTATCTGGGTACACTTGTAATCCTCTTACCTGTATGTGCTCTTTATGTTTCATTGTGAATGAAAATGGTAATTAAGATGTAAAGTAAAATTTTGCTTTCTTTTGTCTCCAGGAAAGCAAGCGTGCACGCAACAGGAAGGTGTGCCCGGCATGCGGAATTTCCATGATGGACGTCCCGAGGCATCTCCGAAACAAACACGGATGGAGCCGCGAGAAGTCTTCTGCATTCCGTTACTTGCCAAGCTCTTTGAGGAAATGCATTCAAAAGAGACGTTTGAAAGTATGCCCGATTTCCGGCTGCCCTGCTAAGGTGAGGAGGTTGGACCAGCATGCGGTGGTGGTTCACGGATACGACAGGAGTTCCAAGGACTACAGAGGTCTGCTTGCAGAGGAGCGGAGAAGGAGAGTCGACGCAAGCTCGTGCCGAGAGGATGAAGATGGTGCTGGTGGAGAATATGAAGAGGATGTAGTGGATGCAAGATCTGTGATATCGGAACGATTGTATGCAGATTTTCGGTCGTGGCTTGGGACGCTGGATGGCGGGCTCGTAAGGGAACGTCGGATAGTGGATCAACATGCATTTCAGGCAAAGTCGGCGATTGACTTTGCTTGCTTGGAACATCTGAACGAGTTAGCTTCGGCTCGAGGGATCTCCAAGACTAGAGCTTTTTTCGAAGACAGCCTGGCCGACCGAAGACCGGGAACTTGCCTCTCCTACCTCGGTTCTCTGTCGAACCTTGTGAAATTTGCGCTGCAGCGGAAATTGGTTTCTTCCGAGCAAGCTGGATGCTGTCTGGGTCACTACCAGAAGTGGGCAAAGTCGTTCCGAGTTCTGGAGAAGAAGAGGCGATCCGAGGTAATGGAAATAGAACAGAAAAATGCCGTAACCCCCGAAAATGTGTCAAAGTTTGAAAATGGGCCGGTATCCCGGCGCTTCGAGGAGATTCTGCGGAAGGTAACTTCGGACGAAAGCTTCACGCCATCAAGAGCTGATCGCACCACTGTCCGCAACTACTTGTTGTTGCAGATTCTACTCTCCACCGCGCAAAGGCCGTCAGCAATAGTAAACATGACACTGAAGGAATTACAGGAGACTTCCTGCTTGCAGGTACAGGTGGAGGAAGGGAAACGTGATGTGCACGTCATTAGAGTTCATGATCACAAGACGGCGGCACACTGTGGACCAGCTAACATTTGCGTCACCCAAAAAGTGTACGGCCATTTGAAGACCTACGTTGAAAACATTAGACCCGGCTGTTTCCCCGATCACGACTTTGTCTTCGTTACCGACGGAGGGAAGAGGATGTCGGTTTCCCAATTTTCACACTGCATACAGAGTATATGGGCCCAGGCTGGGTGCAACACCAAGATTACCTCCAGGGTTATGAGAAAGACGGCTGTTTCTCTTGTACACTCCCAAGCGCCGAACGAAAGGAGCGATCTGGCAGGTTTGATGAGCCATTCGCTCACCACGGCTGAGAACACTTACAAGTTTTACACGCGTCCCTACCAGAGTGCTTTAACATCGGTAACCCTTCAAAACATGCTGAGGAAACCAACCAGAGCACCACACTCGGATGCAATAAGAAATGAGGACATTCAGCCTTTGTGAAATTGACACGTGTATGTTTCAGTTTGGGTTGTGGCGCAGTGTAATTTGAAATATGTTTGAACAAATGTATAATTATCTCTCATCTATAGTATAATTTGAAATAAGGCTAGATCGATCGTTTAAGTATGATGCAATCACCTAAAGCTGTTCGCGTTGCTATGTAGCACAAGTCACGGTCTCCAGAGTACACCCTGATCTTTGCGACTCCCTGTTTGACTTTTGGCATCCCTTAACTTCGCTTATAAAAGGAAGCGTGTCATCTTCTCTCTGTTGCATTTGGGGTTTGTGCTACTTTCCGCACAGTTCTTTGAGCTTCATGGAGGAACATAAAGACCAATGCACCTCGGTGAGCAGCGATGCTGTTGCACCCATCGACAAATTTGAGGGAGAAGGTGGATTCTTGCGAGTCCTGCCTCACCAGGCAGAGGAAGTTGGCCGCATCGAGTTGGAAGGCCTGAAGCCGGGGGAGACCGAAAGCGTTCAAACTCTAACCACTCTCCCAGAGTTGCAGGAAACGGAGTCAAACTCGCTAGTTCCAAAGGATGTCGCCTTTACGATGGGGCTCTTGCGAGCGTACAGAAGGATCAAGGAAAAGGCCATGGTAATTTTTTACTTTCATTCTCTGTGCGTGTATTCAAGTGTGAAGTTTTCTTTCTAATCAATCTATATTATAATTGTAATAATTTATCTTGATATAGTAACTTTTTGTTACATTTGTTTGTATGCTTGCTTACTTATATTTCATTTATCACGTATTAAAAACATCATTCTTACGTATTTAGTACACATTACAACGTGCATTTGGGCATGATTGTTTTGCACCAGGTACTTGCTCCCATTGTTGCTTACTTCTTTGAATGGTGTTCTATTCCACGTAAACTCAGAGTCCATTTTATGCAGTTGAGGTAATCACGACGGTGTCATGTTGGCCGGGATTCGAACCCACGTCCACTGCATTGCCAGGATAGCAATATGATGCATGTTCTAAACATTTTTTTCCGATTCATCTTTAAAATTGTGCGATCGGAAAGCTTGATTATAATTACTTGGAACTTCTTATCTTTTCAGGTTACCGGCAGCGAGCGGAAGAGGATGAAAAAGGTCTGTCCCGAATGTGAAGCCAGTTTAGTCAACGTCCCGAGACATCTCCGCAGGAAGCATTCCTGGAGCCACGAGAGATCTGCGGGCTATCGCTACACGCCGGGAGGATTGAGGGAATGTATCAGGGCAGGGCGTCGCAAGGACTGTCCTCTTCCTGGTTGTCCCTCGAAGGTGAAAAGGTTGGATAAGCACTGCAAGTTTGTTCACGGTTACAAGAAGAACGCGATGCCTTTCGGAAAGTTCACGGCCGAGTCGTCGAACTGCTTGGAGCAGGTTGCCAACCACAACTACGAGAAAGAACAAGCATGTCGCCCCAACCCCGAAATGGACTCGTTTGCCGATTTCGGGGAGTGGTTGAGATCGACGGATGGGAGCACAGATTCTCGGATTGCAGCACAGCACATGTCACAGGCGAAGTCGGTCATCGACACCGCCGGTCTGGAAAGTCACGACGAAATCGCCAAGGAACCGGCAATTGCCAAAGTCGGTCTCTTCTTTCGAGATCAAATACGGGATAGAAGACCTGGGACGTGTCTATCTTATCTAGGTTCCATTTCTCGTTTTGTTAAATTTCTTGAGCTTCGGAGGAAGGCCATTTCATCAGACGAGGCAGAACGCTGTCTCGCCGAGTATCGTGAGATTGGAAGATGGTTACGTGCTTCGGGGAACAAGAAAATATAAAAAACTTTGATATAAAACTTTTTGAAAGCTCGTTGGTGGCTGTAGGCCTTATGCATTTTGACTGAAATATTTGCTGTTGGTATTTTTAAAATCAGATAATTATAATAATTTTTCAATCTTCAGTATACGTTAATGAGGCTGAAACTTTGTATTGTTTTTTCTCTTGGACATTGAAAACGAACGAATCGCATACTGAAGAAACTTTACGAACTTGAATGTGTATCTTGCAAATTTAATGTAAAGAACAGTGTTTTCTATTTTGTGTATTGTGGAGTGCAGTTAGTTTAAATAAATCACTCATTGATAATAAAAAATGTACTTTCACTCTGTTGCATGTAATTTGAAATAATAAATGAACATTTAATTTAAAACAAATATTCAGAAGTTTTACGAACTTGAATGTGTATCTCCCAAATTTAATGTAAAGAAAAGTGTTTTCTATTTTGTGTATTGTGGAGTGCAGTTTAAATAATTCACTTATTGTTAATAAAGAAATATGTACTTTCACTCTGTTGCATGTTATTTGAAATAATATATGAACATTTAATTTAAAACAAATATTGAGAAACACTTTCTTTATTCCACTCTAAAAATGTCTTTCTCAACTGGTTCCACAAATAGTTCCACGTATATGTGCTACATCCGGAGGTTGGATTTTGGTTACCACGAGAGAACCTAACCTAACCTAACCTAACCTGACCTGACCTCACCTGACCTCACCTGACCTCACCTGACCTCACCTAACCTAACCTGACCTAACCTGACCTAACCTAACCTAACCTAACCTAACCTAACCTAACCTAAAACATCCGTCTCGGTTTGGGAGGGCAATTCTCGTTCTCGTCTCAAGTCTAGAAAAATATAGAATTAACAACGTATGCAGGCTTATCATTATAAATACAAAAAAAAACCCTTTCTTAATTTTTTATTATTATTATTATTATTTTTGACTCCTCGTTTCGACGGTACAGCCCTCGAAAACTAAATATTATCCTGCTTATATATGCAAACCAAACTGCTGATTCAGAATTACCAGGAATGAACTGGCGTTGTAATTATTATACACAAAATTCATGATTTATCTCAGGAAGTCGCATGTTCCAGGTTTGACTCTCGACCTGGGCATGACTGTTTCCTTGTGATTGACATTTCGTTGAACTGGAAATTGTTACATGGGAGGATGTTTGCTCGAGACTTTGGGGACAGCTAGGAGGATGCTTCTATTGTTAATGTTAGTGTTGCTCACGAGACGAGGCATGTTCCGTCTCGTCTCATAAAAGGAGATGGGACAAGTGAATGTTTTCGAAATGAGATGGGACAGAAGAAAAAGTTCGTCTCTTATCATGGCAGGTTGGGTGATACTTAGATTGTGCAGTTGGTAGTAGTGTGTGTGTGTGGGGGGGGGGATGTACTCCTGCACCCCGACTTCGAATACTGCTTGTAGTTATTCATCTTCATTGTAGCGATTAGCCAAAAGTGGGAAGAAATGTGATGTTAGAGATGATAATTAATAAATAAATTATAATAAATTAACCATGCGTTCTCATCGTTGCGGTTAAACAAAGTGAACGGAAAAGCGACGTAAAAGTAGGCTAAATACAAAAATTTGCAATATATATATTAACTGAAGAAAACTGTCATTTACTGCAGGAAATTGAAAAACTCACCGTACCTTTTTATACCGTATCACCTCTTATATTGCAGAAATTGGCGGGTAAACCAGTGTGTTCTAAAAGTATTATCTTAAAATTTGTGAAGAAAATATTATGACGAAAATAACTGTAATTCCAGAAAAGGCATTCCTATAATATTAAGTTCTTGCCAGTCAGAACTAACCTATGTATTCGCAATGAACAAGGCTGTTCACGTGTTCAGCCATTGACTGTTACAAGGTTTGCTTTGTCACCCTAATGGGAAAACAACCCTCTACCGAGTGGCTGAATTATAGTAAAGACTGGTAGGGCATAATTCATCTCCAAGAAATGGAGCACAGATTTTTGCAATGGAAGTTTAAGATACTTGTTTTACACGGTAACAAGTGAATTTTCTGTCGCTTCCGCGACTCATGCTAAGTTGACGGGACGAGCAGAAGCCCCGCCTGCACGCATTTCTAAGTGATGACGTCAGAGGACCTCCTGTCTGTGGAGAGGACGTTTTCAAATCCGTGACGTAGTAGGTGAATTTCAGCGGTGTTTGAAGGCGTGTTTCTCGAGAACCGAAACAAATATCGCCGAGATATTTTGCACATCTCATGTTTGTGTCATTATCTGTAAAATGAATGGATTTAAAACGTTTTTCATGTCAAAGTGGAAATGTCCATTATTCAACCCCTGAGTCAATGAAATTGACATTTTGTTGCATTTCCCTTTCGATTCTTTCATGTGAAAAATGTACGATAAAAGTAAGGGAAGAAATTCAAAGATACAGGTTTGACTCCTTGTAGTGAATTCTGTTACCATGGTTAGCAACACTATTTTCTGTAACTTGGCGAGATGAATGATTTTGGAGTGGTAGAGAAAAGAACAGTCAAATGCTTTTGGCCTTAGGTCAGTCTCAGTGTAGCATCTCCGTTCGTGTGTTGTCGTTCTGTTTAGTCTGAAACTTTACTACAAAACTGTCTGAAGAAGATAGAGAAAATGAAAAACTAGACAGAAAGAAACGGAAAGTGGCGAGTAGAACATCAGTGACACTATATGTAGGTATAATTTCTTCCAACCGATATTCATAAAGTACCAATATAAAATTTACTGACCGAGTATTCGATATAAAATGGCAAGTATTTCGTGAAGAACGTAAGTGATTCATTCACGTCTATAGTTGATGACCATTTATGTGGCTCCAACAGTTCTTAACTTTGTAAAATAAATTATATACTACGTATTAGAAAGAGAGTTGTAAAAGGGGGAGGGTCCACGTGTGGTGCTTGCCTGGGCGCTAAGTACAAATGGGTTGCCGAACAAGCAAAACAGATAAAAATCAGTGGCGTCTCCTGACCCTGAAATTAAGGCGTTGGCAAAGACGGAATGTTAACCCCTCCCCCTCTCATTTCTGTGAACCAATACCGGTATTACAAATTTTCTCCGTACCTTTTTGGTGTAAATTTAGAAATATTGAGAAAAAACATTAAATTACATAAATTATTTTAAATGAAGTAAATACTTCATTTAAAATTTAATATATTTTAAGGGTAAGGAGAAGCAAGGGCTGTTTGAACGAGAAAATTAATGTTCAATACTTCGCCATACAATTAATTTTTAAAGCACGAGTTCGCAACCAGAGGGGTTGGTGGAACTCCTACCTATCACCCCTTAAAAAAACCCGTGGACATAAGAATGACCCGTTCATTGAAAAATCGCTAAAATGCACATGCACATTCCCGGCTTTTCCCCTTACCCTTCATTTATCCTTCCAAAAAGTAAATTTTGAAAAATCAACTGCTCATTACTTATAGTTACTTGAATTCCAGCTCTATTCTTCTTTCTTTAGAGAGAAATGCGCTGATCACCGCCTCATAAAATTTTGATTTATCCTCTTCTCGCAGTTTAGAAAGTAATTCTTTCTGGATGGAGAAATTCGTCATCCGGTTCTGAGTTTGAGTAGAGCGGCAGAATGTGTGGATCCTCTTCTGTGATGAGAACGATCTCTCGACAGATGACGTCGTGGAAGGAATGGTTGCGATCAACACTGCTAATTTATATATTTCCGTAAACCCACCCACTAGATTCGTGTCCAGTAGATAATTTACAATCTCAATTGGTGTTTTCTCTGATCCTTCAGTGCAAGCATACCAAACATAAAGTTCATTCTGCAGTTTGGTTAAATTAAACAGACTGCCATAAATTTCCTGCAATTTATGTACGAGATGGTGAGGATAGTTTTCTCTTTTATTCAAGTAGCCCCGTTTTGTGGGATTTAGTAAATCAAAATATTGCAATTTTTCAAATGATGCGAATCTAATAGTTATCTGGTTGCTGATATTATCAATGATTTCGAAGTAAAGCCTCAGGCAGTGGTCTTTCTGTGATTCGTTGTTCAGTCGCCTCCTTTTCATTTCAACAACCTCTTCCTCTTCTAGACTTCTACTGCACCAGTTATAGAATTTCATAGTGTTTCGAAATTCTCCCTTTCCTTCTCAGTTATTTTATTAATGCAATACAAAATTCAAAATAATTATATCGTACCATTTCAGTATGGGATATTGTTATGGGCGTATATATAGTTCACGGGGGGGAGGGATGGATCAACTTTTGGTATGATTAGGGTTGCTTTATTTCGTAAGTGAAAATCCAGGACACTGCTGGCCGGAAGCTTGTTGGGGAGCATGGAGGGAGGGGATGTTGGACCCGACAAAGTTGTGTGTTTGTAGTCACGAAGTATTGATACTTTTCTGTTCATCTTCTGTCACTACGTTTTTAAGAACCAAATTTCTTTAATATGATTCGAGGGGATAAAATAACTGATTTGATAGTCTCAATGCAGTTTCTTATCGCAGAAATTCCGAAACTATCAGGAAATTGCAGATATTGGTCTGCAGTCCCATCTGGTGTGTGGAATTACGAAATTTCCTTCCCATCCGTATCCCGTCCTATACGTCTCTAATTTAAGAGAATGAAATAAGTCCGAAGGAATTTTTTATGAACAAGCGGATAGAACAAGGAAACTGGTAATTTTAGTGAACCAAAAAAGAGAGGGGTTGGACTCGTTGAATCCCCCTTAAATACGCCCATGGTTATACACATTATTTCCTTGTAATAATTATACATAAACTAAGTACAGATATGTACTGTGCAACTAATGTAATCTTCTCAGTGTGTTTTCTCTTATCTGCACAAAAATGTTTGATCATAATTTGCGCAACAGAAATGGAACACAAACTGAAATTGCTTTATGGAAAAGAAAGTTAAATAGGCTTTATAAATAAAGTTAAGAATGTGAAAATTCCTATTTTGCACTACATAGGTTACGGTAAATATCGATAAATATAAGTTTAAAAAATATTTTTGAGTGTCTGGTCAGCAACCAATTTTATAAGCCATATTTTTCGCATGGCCTGAGAACACACGCAGCTGAACTCTTTCATTTATCTTGCACGTGAGCAGCACGGATATTTCATAGAAGAATGACCATTACAAAGCATAGCTTTCCTTTCTCCTATCGCTCCTTCTTCCATTATTTAAATCGGTACAGATTTGTAAAACTGCACGTGTTCGCTCACCGTGGGCTACCGCTACCCATCTGGAACTGGATGCTCGAAGCAGACGACAAACGAGCTCTCCCTAAGGAGTGACGTAGTAACATGGCGGCGGCGTGTTTTCAGCGCAACGCTAGCCTCCCAACTTTGGAAGTCTCGTTTCTGCCTTAAACTGGACGCAGAGAAACGCGAGAACTTGCAGAGGTCATTTTTCCAGGGTGTAGTTTTTAAAATTGTTGTAAAAAAAATTGAGTGGAAATGTCCATTGAATTTATAAATCTGTAACGTATTTAAGAAATATAAAAGGTATTCAAACGCTGAACTGTCAACACTGTGCGCGGAATGTGCTCCCTGGAAGGAGGGCGGAGGTCATTTTGACATTTTCCAGATGGCAGTGTCCCTTCCCTAGAGCTGACCGAAACCTTGTCAAGGGAGCTAGTGTTTCCAGGAAATGACGATGCTGCACATTCCACCCTCCCTCCCTCCTTGACACTGTGGTTTTAGTTGATCGAAAGGTCCATTGAACTACGCTTCTTCAGCTACAAATGATTTATTTCTGTTAATGTTGAAGTATTGTCATTCTATTGTTGGGAGGGTGTTGGGGGTGTTAGGGGGTGTGGATAAATCACTGTGTCCAAGGGCGGGTTTAGGGGCGCAGGTTGCATCCACCCAACTTTTTGGATGGGGGGATTTTTCCATTTGTTTTTTTCTTCATCATTTCACGTCTGAACGAGAGGTTGCCGTAGTGTTGTGCGATAAGGGAGATCCGGGAAATAATCTGTGGTGGTCAGGCAGTGTTGCCAGGTCTACTGATTTCGCAGGAGATTTCCTGATTTTCAGCACGATCTACTGATCTCCTGACAAGTTTCAGGAAAATGTGGAAATCTCCTGATTTTTTGCTTCCTTAAATATTTATAATGAACAATTATTTAAAAAAAAAACAGTTGATTTAAAATTTACATATTCAGCTGATGGAATGCAAAGACCCATGAATATTCCGCAGAGAGAGATAGAGAGAGAGAGAGAGAGAGAGAGAGAGAGAAATGGGGGAGGAGTGTCATACCAGGTTTGATGACACTGGGAAAGACGCGCGGCTTCTTGAGCCCTTTGTGCATTGGGAAATATGATTTGTGATTGGGAACTCCAAGGCGGGTATCCTAACTTTCTTCCCCATCTGGTGAGGTTTTGTCAAAGGGGAGGCAACTGGAAACTGGTTACCACTAAATACCAATGTTGCCACCCACACATATGAACAAGTATTCATTTTTATGGTAATGTTTATTGCAAATGCTAGATACAGGTTCAGGTTTTTAACTCTGATAAAATAGTGAGTCCACATTACGAATGCAGCCAAAGGTTATGCTTACAAAAGCTCTTTGTAAACTGTCGATTGATTGATTTGGTTTATTTTTCTGCGCATTTCTGCCACTTTTGACTAATCGCGAAGACGAGGATGAGTGATGATATGATGAAATTGATGAAGGGACAACCACGCTCAGGCCGAGATTCGATCCCGAGACGGGATCCCTGATCTCATAGCGCTGTGCTAACCACTCAGCCACGGAGGTCGGCTTAGTAAACTGCTGTTCCAGACTTATACCACAGTTATACTATTCTATGGTTATACGTCGCAGTTATATTTTTTTCTTAATCATCTCTTAACTTAGAAATAGTAGTTCATGTTTTTATAGCATTGTTTTTTAAAGTTATTTCTGAGCGTAACTACTACTACAATTGGTCTTATGTCCCTTTATACTCAATCAATACTGTGGCGGTAGAAATTCTCTTTCCCGATTTTATACCAGGTAATCCTCGAATGCAAAAAGCTGATTTAATTAACATTTACATTGTCTGGAGTGACTGGGAAAAAAAGTTGAAGAAAAAACCTGCGACTTATCTGATACTGGGTCCCGGGTTCAAATCCCAGACTGGGCATGGGTGCTCTTTGTGAGTGTCCCTTCGTCAATTTCACATCTTTACGATTAGACAAATATGGCAAATGCGAAGTAAAATAAATCAAATCAATCAATAAATCTGTCTAATACTGGTTGGTTACCTTCCGTGATTGAAAGAAAAGTTTTAATTCAAGGATATTTCGGGGGTTAAGGCATTATAACCCTTCTCCATTACCATTAATGCGAGTATGCTTTGAATGTGTTATTAAAAAGAAGTGTGGGCTTTCTTACATCCTGTAACTTTGGCTAGTTTTAAATAAAAGCAATCTAAGGTGTTATCAGGTAGAGCATTTAAAAAATATATCCTCGAATGCGTAGTGGCTGAAGCTCTAGTCTTAGTTAACACAAAAATCACGAAATGTTTCCATAAACATTTAAACGCCAAGTACATAAATCCACGCACAGTCACAACAATTTATTTTAGAATATTTGTGAGAGATGAACAGAAAATCGAGGTCGAATTTTTTCCAGTAATATCACTGCTTTTTGCAATGTGTAGGGGCTGTGCCGGCGATTGGGGGAGGCAATCCTTGCACCCCCTCAGTTTTGGCACCCGATAATCGCCACTGGTTTGGGGAAACTGTACCTTTAACTTAGATGAATTAAGGGGGTGGGGTTATCGTACCCTTGAAGTGCAAACTCATAATAAAATTTGTATTAACATAACAGTAATAAATTTATCTTTTGACATCCAAAAATTAATAATTAACGTTCAATAATGATAGTAGAAAGCTTTTCCCACTCTACCCTCCCCCCAGAACGTTGATAATCCGCTATTATTAGTTCTTCTGATTTTTTAAGCAGATCTCCTGATTTTTCAGAGGACAATCTCCCGATTTTTAAAAATCTGACCTGGCAACGCTGTGGTCAGGGTAAAATTATGGAGCATGGTAGGGAGCAGAAAATCATCAAAGGCCAACATTTACAAGTTTACATTTATAATCCTCGTGACGGTCTAATTATAATTTAACGCTTAAATGTATCAACAGAATCTGAGTGGAAAGACTGGTTAGAGTCGCATTTCCGCGTTGTGGACTGAAGAATTCATACAAAGTAAGTCTTAACGCTGGCCGCATTTATGCAGAGTGGTATTAAAAAGCTGAATTCCATGCTACTATAGTCCTTTGACTTGCTTTTTTTCTGAGTGGCATGTGTTCATTCATTGCATCCTTTTTGGTTGCAGCCCAAGTTCCGATTGTTTAATTCAGAACTAGCACGTTTAGAGTGGTTCTCTTTCTATTTGTCTGTTAACACATTGGTATGAATTACATCTCCGAACAACACCTCTCACTCGTTTATTTCGTCATTTTTTACTTTCGTACTTACCGATTGTGCATTGCGGAACATTGTGCGTGTGTCATTTTGATTTTATCACGAAAATGTCCATAACAGTAATTATTGTTCGTATTTTTTTCGCTTCCGTAACACACAATATGGCGGGCACAGCGTCGTGGATCAGTGGGTGTACAGTGTTTCCAAACTTCTTAACCGAAAAATACCCCACACCATTGACGGGTAGCACCAAATACCATTCACACATAGCCCCAAAAACCATTCACGGATACCCCCCAAAAACCGTTCACGGATAGCCCCACGAACAATTTCCGGCAAGGTTAGGTTAGGTTCAGTTCGGTTAGGCAAACATAGTCAAAATTTTGGGTCGTAGTAATATCAGGAATGCATATTTCGTTTTTTCATCTTCTTGCAAAACAACGGTGTGGTTGGAAACACTGACAGGAGGTTACGTCATCAAATGTGTGCAACATCTGGCTCTCGTAGAGGCAGGAAAGAACAGCAACGGCAATTGTGCATCGGAGAGATATTTTTCGAGAAAAACACATGAATTCCCGCTCAAGCACATTCAACAACGAAAGAAAATACCTCCAGGAACTATCTAAATGCTAGAAAAACTAATTTCAGTAAGTACTTTCTTGTGTAAAAATGAAGAAATCTGTTGTTCGGAGATGCAATTGTTACCGGATTTGGCATGAGTTTACAATACCGGACCACTCTCCAATTTCTATAAAATTTCGCCTACTTACTAATTTCGGTGTCCTGATGACGTAACTGTAGTTCATATTTGGCGGTCGCTTGTTAAAATTGTACATTTACGTCTAGAAATTGTAAAATAACCTTGCGATTTACCATGCTGATTGTCCCTACACAGCAATTCGGAACAATCTTTCTTTCGCAATTCGATAATGGTCTTCCTTTATGCACAACAATCTTGCTGACGTAAGACGAGGAATGCCTACGAGGTTAGGTTAGGCCTGTTAGGTTAGGTTCCATTAGCATAAATACAAAGAAAAATTAATATTTTAGCTACGAGAACTATACCTTGTCTTGCCTGTTGATTTCTTCATGTTGGGAAAATGGCGTCTTCCATGGAGCTATTGTTCTTATGGTAGGGTTACGTTACATTAAGAAAACATAGTTTATTTCATTTTTTTCTCTATTTCCATACTTGACCGCCAATTATTACATGCAGATTCGTGTTTAGGAGTTCACAATTAGTGAGTAGGCGACATTTCATAGAAATTGGAGAGTGGTCCGGTATTGTAAACTCGTTCCCCGGATTTTCTAGTTCCTAGCATTAAAATTGCAGGGGCATTGTGTGTGACATTTCACACACAAAATGTAAGGTTATAGACATGGAATTGGATTAAAATATTCATAATGAACTGATCATAGAATTATGTAGTACCTTGTGATGTCTGCTTAACAAATTAGAAAAAAAATTGGTCTCTGTTTACTTTAAAATTCGGCATACTCACTAATTTTGGCCTCGTAATCACGAATCTGTAGTTAAACATTGGCGGTCACATCTAGAAATTGCAAAATAAGATTGTCAATTACCGCTATGGAAACCATGTTTCTCTCATGTGAGAAAATTGCATCTTCTATAAAATGGAGAGGAAAAAGCTGAGAACATTGTCGATCTTGGAGGTATGAGAAGGGGCAGTCATGTTCCAGATGGTGAACAGTATTCTAGAATGGGGGACACAAATGTTTTGGAAGTAAATGGAAAGTGCTTTCGGGTTATGGATTTAGGTGAATCTGTAAAGTAAGCCTAGCATAGGCATTGCCTTTTCTGTGATGGTTGATATGTGATTATTGAAAGCTAGTTTAGAATCTGTGAGGATACCTAGATCTTGGTGTTGTCCTTCTTTTGCTAGAGTGATGTCGGTGAGTGTATAATTACCTTCAAGAATATTTTCCTTCAATGAAATTGTTATGTAAGAGCATTTTGAAGGATTTGTGGACAGTTTCCATCGCTTACACCATTCAGAGAATCTATTTATGTCATTTTGGAGAAGTTGCATGTCTGATGGCTGTTTTATTTCTCTCATAATCTTGCAATCATCAGCGAACATTAGAACTGTGCTTGAGATGGAGGAATTAAAGAGGTCTGTGAGATCATCCAGATATAATACAAATAACAGAGGGCCAAGAACGCTTCCTTGCGGCACACCAGATATAACAGGAAGCCAGTTAGAATTAGTTTCAGGTTAGGTTAGCTTAGATTAGACAAACATAGTTAAAATTTGGGGTTGTAATTTCGTTTCTTACGTATGGGAAACACAAATCTATAGGTAAATAATGAGCAATTGTACATTGTCGGTTGCGATCACGGACCCCCTTTGTTTCGAATTTCTACTCGTGACCCCCAAATATTAACTGCAGATTCGTGGGTAGGAGCCCAAAATCATTAAGTATGCGAAATATGAACGAAATCGGGGAATGGTCCGGTATTGTAAAATTGCTCCACTCGGTGTAGTGCAGGTGTACCCTGGTGGCAGGCTCGTGCAAGGAGATGACATTCGACCAAAAGTTCAGAAGATTCAACAAATGCCTGTCTGCTGCTTTAAATGTTCATTTGATTAGTTAGCACGCACCACGTGATCATACACCACATGCCAACACCGCTTCAGAAGATGGTGCAGACACCAAATGCAGTACTTTACACCAAATCGACGAAGTAGATGAGTCTGTGTTGCACCGTGTAACCAACTAGACTCCAGGGAGAGTCAAGAAGTGCAGTGAACTAGAAGATGGGGCTAAAGCATGCAAAAAATGTGGCACTTGTAGGATGCTTTAAAAATGTTTGCAAAATTGGACTTAATTTTCTGTGAAGCATATAGGCTACAGATATTAATATATATGTTGGTGAAATATGAATCTCACTAATGTGGTCCATTTGAATCGTGAATTCCTTGTGGTAGAATCTGTGACCAAATCTACGGGAAGCTCGAAGCACTTTTTTTTTTTTTTGGGCCACCGCTTTCCTTCATCCTTGGCTAATCACAACGAGGATAAGTAAGGATTAGAAGAAATCGATGAAGGGATACTCCGTGCCCAGGACCAAGCCAGCCCCATTTTTCACAGTAAAAGTAATGGTGTGTGATTATAATGAATATGTTTTGCATTAATGCAAGTAGCCATACACAAGTTCTTTTGTATAGCTCAGCTGTAGTAGTTTATGAAATTTTACCATATTTTTTTGTTGCAATATTGGAGGATCAAAAACTTCAGCATTCTATTTTTTGTTTTAGTCAATTAAATCAGAACCTAAGCAGTTGTATTTACAGTACCTGTTGTAATTGGGTGGTTTTTGGGAATGTTTATTTGCGAATGAAATAGATTTAAAAGGTTCCTTGCAGTTATTGATTTCCTTTATACCCAAAATTTAAGTTCGGGAATGAAAATAGAGGGACTCATGGAAGAGGAATTGCAGAGTGAAATTTGTATTTTCTTGTTCTAACTATTCTATTGAAGGGAATTTCCTTTATTACAAAAATCTCTTCCATGTTCCCTTTGCACATTACTGCATATTGGAAAAGGTCCCATTCCTGTGCTTTTACATCACATCTTTTCAATTGTCCTTCCAAATAAGTATTAATTTTCTACAAGTGCCAAGTGAAGCTTTTTCTTGCTTGAACATTTATAAATTTATTTTCTTTTGATTGCAGAAATTTCCTGAGGGCTACAGTCATCACAGTTGCAAATGGCTGCCTTAATTGTTGGTGATGAACTGGTTGCGTTGGTCTGCGGTTCCAGTGCCACCAGTTACTCTCTTAGAAGAAAGGATAGCCATACTATTGATTTGCAATCTTCCGTAGCAGACTGCACAGGCAAGATTAAAAACCCAAACAAATCTTTTCCTTCCATTTTATCAGCTAATTTGTCCCCATGTGGCAAATTATTGGCACTCTGCGACACGAACAAGCAGCTGAGCGTGTGGGAGACCGACACTTGGAGTTGCAAGTATACGTTTGGGATGGTTAAGCGTGCAGGGAAGGTGGCGTTCGCCCCTTGTGGAGATTCTGTGTTGGTAGCTGATAAGTCCGGGGATGTCTACAGCTGCACCTTCCATGACGGAAGAAACACGTTGTTACTTGGACATGTTTCTATGCTTTTAGACATCCTGATCACGTCTGACAAAAACTATCTTATTTCTTGCGATCGCGATGAAAAAATAAGAGTGTCCAAGTTTCCTAATTCATACAATATCGTGTCATACTGCTTAGGGCACAGAGAATTTGTGACGTGCTTAAGTTTAGTTCCTCATTCCCCCTCTTGCCTTGTGTCTAGCTCGGGGGATGGCACGGTGAAACTGTGGAAGTTTTTATCTGGAACTCAGTTGTACGATGTTGATTGCAGATGCGACATACTTCAGCATGCAAAGGTGGAAGGCATGACAGTACAAACACAAGGTAAAGAGGAACAAGAAATGGACGGTGCAAGTGATTGTGTTGTATATCAAGGATTTGCAGTGAAGAATTTTAATGTGTGTGGGTACGATGAACGTACGTCCATTTTGTGTGTGCACGTTAATAGCTTTGAGGGAATCCTTTGTTACAAAATGTCTGGACAGGATTGCAACATTAGTGTAACGCTGCTTCAAGTTGTGCAGTTGCCCTGTGAACCACTCAGCACTGCATTGAGTTCAGACTGCACCTTGTGGGTCCTCCTTCCCGTCAAAGAAAACCCTTTGAGGGTTTTTAAGTTGCAGAAGGATGGGTCCAAATTTGTTCCACTCGGCATCTCCGAAGATGAGATAGGGAGAGTGGTGTCTGCTATCAACAGCGACTGGACGTTTTCTGAACCTCCAAATACAACAAATGCTATATCTTGTTTGTACAAGAGAAAATATGACAATGTCAAAGAATACAAGGAAAAGAAAAAGGCAAGGATGTTCACAGAATAGCATGATCTAATAAATTACATGACCCACTTTATCATGTTGTTTTATTTTGATATTGTACATTCCGTGTTTTTCTTATTTTGCATTCTGTTTCCACCTCTTCGAGTGAATTGCAACAATAGATATTAGGGCAAGTGATACCAGTGCTCTCACCGATTCAAATACCAATGCTTGAAAATTGTAATAATTAAAAGAGCAGTTCAGACTGCTTTATACGTAACTCAGTTCTGCATAATTCTGTTTCGTATGTAAATTATTGTAGGTCCTGCAAAATATAATTTAAAAACGTGTTAATTAAACCTTATTTGTATGTAATTCATATATATGTAATTTGGTGTTGCACATACTAATCTTCATAAAATACAGTTGATTTGTACGTAACCACATTACAATAATGTCATGGGAGTGACAGTTGCTACTGGATGACCATGGAAAACGGCAAGAGGAAAAGTTACACAGTTGACCAGAAAGTAAAATTTATATGTGAAGTAAACGCTAATCCTCATAAAACTGACACTGAAATAGCTGCAAATTTAGGCAGTCATTAGTAAAATAAATATTATTTTAGACAATAAAATTTGATAGTAAAACTAAAACTACTGTAGAATTTCAGTATCAAAGTGTTCACTAATAAAGTTTGAGTTGGTGTTTTAAGTCCACTTTGTGCACAGTATGGCTAATTGGGACTGGATCTGCAGTTTAAAGTGGAATCTGAACCACTATGTGCCTCCACCAGGTATCGAACCCGGGACCCTTTGTTTACAAGGCAACAACATCACTAAATGTAGTGTATTCAAGAATCAAACTTTCAGATTCATTAATTTGCCACTTTATAACAGAAATAACCTGTATTACATATAGCCTATCTTGTTCCTCAAAATAGATACATTTACAGTATTTTAATAATAATACAACATTTGTAAGTAATTCTGAGTTATATGTATTATTTCCTCTTCACCTTGACATACTCTTTAATTATTATTATTATCAGTTTACCAAGATTTTTTGCTTTAAAATATTTGAGAATTACATGTTATCACAAAATTCGTTTTTTTATGTTTTTTTTCACACAAAACTGGTGTAAAATTAAAAGAAACTTCAATTTTTTGCATAATTTCCAGGATAATTTAACTGCATGAAAGTGTTGCACAATGTTTTTGAGGACTGTGAAAGACAAAAATGCCAGAATGGTATCTGCACCACTGTGGAGCATTGTCTGAAAAATTTCCACTTCAGGAATCAAACCCAGGTCACCAGTCAGATATCATCTTGAATTGGGCACGTTAGACAATTTAGTTTGGACAGTGGTTCCCAAAGTGTGCACCATGGTGCCATGGCTGCAGGGGCGGCACCAGAAATTTTCGACCAGGTGGGCAGAAGCTTTATATTGATAGATTAGGGTGGGCAGTATAAATGTAAATATATATATGCATGTAAGACACATATATGTACGACATGCATGCATATGTATCCCCTTCTCTCTTACACTCCCGAGTTCCCTTCTGTTTTCCCTTTCCTTTTCATCTTTTCTGTTTTACTCCCTAATGCCTTCTTATATCATTCTTTCTCAGCTTGTTACATCTTTCTCCCTTTCACTTTCTCTCGTTCCATTCTTCAAATGTTTCTCTTAACTGCCATGCACAACACATCACATGTATGTGTGTGTGTGTTTGGTATCTTCCCTCTTCCTTTTCTAATCTATTCTCGCATCTTGTTCTACTTCTTTGTCTCCGATGGACACAATTACTTCAAGGAAGTGTTTGTGTGTGCGCAGCCATACATTCTAATCACATTTTGTCCAAGTGCAAAAATACAAGGCTCATACCTACTCCACTTTATATATTAGGCGACACTGATAGAAATTGTGTTTAAATCCATGTTCCTGATCATATTATTTTCATCAAATGAGATTTTGACTGAAACTTGGGGGTTAATGACCACTCTTCTTGGCTTACAAGGTTATTACAACTGACAAATGTATCTGAATGTTTGCAATACTGGCTATCGGGTGCCAAAACCTCTGGGCAAGGACAGTTTACTTCTTTGGTAGCATTAAGAGGCCGGGTGTAACAAGTAGCAAAATGTGGTGGGGGAACTTCCCCCCTTGCTCCTCCTAATCGCCGCCATCGGATATTTGGATTAAAAGTTATGTTTTATTGGGAATGTAAACACACACACACGGAAAAGCCAATTCTTTTTTCATTCTTAATAAAGTATCTCCAGGCTTATGAAAAGCTATTTTGACAAAAGATCGCCCAAAAGTAATAGTCAAGTAACATTGAAAAATCTGTTAGTAGTTATTCTGTTTCTGAAGTAATCTTCGTTAATCATGCGGGAGAAGTGATACACGTAGGGTTAGATGAACACATACACTGAGGTAACAAATAGTTTACATTTTGTAGAATGTGATTTTGGACACAAGGAATTCATCGAAATTGGTCACTATACCGGTAACTTTTCGAAAGGGCTCAAATGTCAACCTCTATCCTGAGCAGTATACCTGGAAACTTTAATCTTGCAGGCGAACGAGTCTCTGACACCTGGAACCACAGTCAAAATAATAATTTGGGGGGGGGGTTGCATTTTCAATGTCTGCGTGTATTTGTTTTCTCCCCTTCGTCACTTTCACCTAATCACCATTGAACCTCATTGTCGTCATTAGCCAAGTTAGCAGAAAAGTGACTTCACATAGAACAAATCAGTCGAATCAGCAACAACTTACTCTTCCAAAAGTGGAGTTTCATTAGTTCATACCACTTCGAAAGTTGAGGTGGTAGTTTCAATTTCACAGTGTTTCATTGTTGGATCAAGGCAGCTAACTCCGTGAAAAATAACGTTGTTTTCCGAAAGTCTGAAAATATTGTCTCTGGTAATACACCCTCTTAAATGAACTCATCTTCTATTGTCATAATATAACACGTTCCCTGCGAATTCTTTCTGTATTTTTTTTTCTCCAATGGCATAACGTTGTCGCCTTATAATGAAGAGGTTCATCTACTGCCCCCTCTCCTGGTGGAAGCACAATGCACACTGGTTCAGACTCCACTTTAAACTGTAGGTTTAGATCCATAAAAAACTTCATCACATTAACACGTTAAAACTCCACATCGTGCCATGCAGACCATATGGTGATGGTTTGGCTTCTCACATGTGTTGTTAACGTGATGAAGTTTTTTATGGATCATTTTTAGATTCGAAGTTCTTGCAAGGTAAATAAGGGAATATGAAGTTTAATGTGTACAGGAGCCAGTTTTTACGAAATACCTTTTTATCCATGATTTTTACCATTACCTTATTCCTTGTCTTTTATGTTAATTGACGTGGCCATGAAGTGATTCCACTCGCCAAGACTGTGAACCTGATTAAGGGACCAGTTGTGCCTTTAAACATTGTTTTTTATAAAACGTATACTCACAAACCGTAAGTAGTGCATTTTATAGTATTTTTTAAGTACTTTTATTTATTGTCTTCCAATAGTATGTGTAAAGCAAGTTACTGAAGTTGAAATTAGTCACGGCCAGCTTTATTACAGACCGGAGCCTTCAATTTGGCAACCCTGTAAACCGTGACATCAGGCGGCTGATGTTACTCAGAAGATACATTAGATAATGAACTTAGATGTAAAAAAAGTAATAATTTTCTCATAATCACTTCATTCGCTCAAATTGTATTTGCTAGTGTATTCAATGTTATTTTTCATAAGTAAAGCAGTATGTTATTAAGTTGTTAAAAATATACATTACATTTTTTTGAGCCGCTTATCAGCATTTCATGGAGCATTCTGTACTTTTCAAATGTGGTAAATCATCAAATATAATAAATATCCAATATTGATATTCTTAATTATCATGTGCAAAATAAATTTGAGACGTCGAAGAGCTATAGAGGCTTAAAACATGTTTACCCAAAAAGCATATTCCAAGCTGAGAAAAGTTGTGTGCATGAGGCACCAGACGCTAAGCTTTTTCTTGTATTAAGTACAAGGGTTAAACTACAACACTCAAACAAGAATTCGGGAAACTTAAACAAACCACTAAGAGCATAAAACTGCCTAACCTAACAAAAACAGTAGAACACAAAATCACTAATTCCTTCACTGTAACATATCTCGCCAAGAGAAAAACAACGGAAATGTAGCACCTTCTAATTTCTAAACCATGCAAAATTATCCACTTTCTCGCAGGGAGTACATAGTCGCCAGCACTCGGCATTATTTTAGCCTTGTGCATGCATGAGCTATATTCACACAAAACAAATAGTATTTGTACATATGCACATCGTAATTACAATGTAGATATTGTCTGTTGAACAAAATCTTGGCTAAAATGAAGATGTTATACAGAAATATGTAGATAAGATTTATTTCAACTCTGAATGTAATACTCTCTGATGCTGGGTTATCACATCCACAACTCCTGTGTACGTCTTACTTTTAGAACTTTAAGGCCATTGTGTTAGATCTTCCATCATTTAAATATTTAGTTGCTAAACAGATTCGAATGTCATTACGAAATGCTAGCAAATAAAAATAAGGGCAAACTACACATTATTGGAACGTTCCATGCTGCGTATAAAATGCAAAGTTGGCCTTATATTTTCTGCTTATTTCCAGTTATTTAACGACCAATTTACACTTTTATTGTTAATGTATGTTTTCCACTTACATTGTAATGTCAATCTTCTGTCCAGATTTGTACTGTATCACGGTCAGCTTTATTTGGAAAAAGAAAAAAATACACAGATTCCCTTGTTTCTTTAAGAGTGAACATCAATTTTGTTATTCGCGCCCATGCTATGTAGCTTGATGTTTAGGCCGGCGAGACAGCATTGCCAAATTTCAGGATTCCAGCCTTTAAAAAAGCTGGCCGTGAATTAGTGCATCCTTCAGCTGTTTTTTGTTGGGACTTGTTGAAATTATATGATTTTGCATGAGAATTTTATTTCTTCTAATTCCCGGAGATTTCCAAGTGTGTGGGAACCCTGATAATGTGGTCTTCGTAAAACTTTCAACTTCAGAGTGAAAGTGTCTGTCCCATTGTTTTGGTAATTTGAAGCAACTCGACACATTTAAATTTTCCAAACATTGTAAAAGCAGTTCCAGTTGTGTATGATGCTGTCTGTTGCCTTCAGCTGAAATACATTGGATTCGGCTAACACCTTGGTGTCACAGCCTGCATTAGTGGGGCAACTGCCCCATGGACTTGTCCCCCTGCCATGAAAGAAAGAACTAAGATATTCTTATACTTACATTTTCTGTCTCCGAAAGGAAGACCACGTAGGGCATGGAATGAGGGAATGAAGGATATCCTGACAAGGAGGAACATCTCGTGGAGTGAAGGAAGGAAGTTGGCAGAAAATCGTGACAGATGGAGAGTTCTCTACAAAACCTCGACACCAATTGGTAGAAGAGGATCGGAATAAGTAAGTACATTTTCTGTTCAAGTACATTTTCTCAACGCTTTTCACACTCATGACAACTCCAAATGGTTAGTTCTCTATCCCATGGTCCATCTCCCAGTGGGAGATCCCTGGAAGCAGACTCCAGTGTCAAAAGCCAGAAATATGCTGCTGGTCACGGATTACTCAATGAAAAGGGTTGTCCATTTGCTTTCATTTACTGCTTTACCGCGGTGGCTCAGTCGGTAACGCGTCTGACTACCATGCTCAAGGTCCCGGGTTCGATCCCCGGCCGGTTCAAATCCGGGAACTTTTCTAACGGTGAAAGCAGCCCCGGCGCTCACCCAGCGTCGAATAACATGGGTACCTGGGGGAAGCCCTGGGGGGTAAAGGCGGTCAGGGGCGTGATGCTGATCACATCACCCCCACTCACGACCGGATCAAGAAAGTGTGGGGCGTTACCCCCACACCCCCTATACGCCTTCATGGCGTGGTGCTATGCACAGGGGAACACTTTACCTTTTTTTTTTTTTTATCCACTTCACGATTAAATCTGGAGCAATAAGATGTTGTGGCATTAAGCAAGAGCTACATTGCAATGTCAAATTCTTTCCCTTGATCATCTAATTTCCATATTTTCACAAAGTACAAGGAAGTTGAGTTTTGAAAGTCCAGCCAAACCAGATCAAAGACATTCATTCAATTGATAAGGGACCCTCACAAAGAACAAGCCAGCCCAGGTTGAGATTTGGTGGTGAAGAACCACCATATATACCACTGGATAGTGTGTGACAATTTTGACATAATAAAAATTTTGAAACCATATTTTTCAAATCTTAAACACTTTGCTAATAGACAAATTGTCCACTATTATTTTCAGTTAGGTTCCTTCTGTACCCTATGATTTTTAAGCAATGAAATTATGTTGATGCTCTAGCATTTAAATTCTTGAAAAGATTGAAGAAATCAGGGGATCATCATGTGATGTTCAATTTGCCCTCAACTTTACAAGAGTTAACAAAATACACTCCGCGGCAAAAAAATAATCTCCCCCTAGTAATAAAGTGTAAAAATTTTATTGCACTGTTGGAACCGTTCACTAAGCATTTTCATCCTTTATGCCAATTTAGTTTCAATCAAAATATCAACTTTCTATCGTTTCAAGTATGTTTACTGCAGTTTGGGGGCATCCATCTTTACTTATTCTAAAACAATGAATTGTTGGCACCTTTTAACAATGGATTTTCACACTTTATCCAAATTTATTCTCCTTCCGAATCTCAACTTTCTGCATTGTTTGAAGTATGTTGAAATCAGTTTGGGAGCATCCATCTTTACTTGTTGAAAATCCATTGTTAAAAGGTGCCAACAATGGTCGACCAAGCCTCATTGTTGGAGAATAAGTAAAGATGGATTGCCCCAAACTGCCGTAAACTTGGATGAAACAGTGCAGAAAGTTGAGATTAGGAAAATCAATAAATTTGGATAAAGTGTAAAAATCCATTGTTATAAGGTGCCAACAATGGAGGAGCAAGATTCATTGTTGGAGAACAAATAAAGGTGGATGCTACCAAACTGGTGTCAACATACTTCAAACAATGCAGGAAGTGGAGATTCGGAAGGAGAATAAATTTGGATAAAGTGTGAAAATCCATTGTTAAAAGGTGCCAACAATGGAAGAGCTAGCTTCATTTATAAACATTTGGTAGTTTCAGATTCATTTTGTTCCCTTTATGTAATAACAGTTTTGGTTTCCATTGAGAACATTGCAAAAACGAATTTTGTTCAAAAAATGAGTGCAAGAATTCGGCAAAAGAAAATTGTTTGCAATTTGTTTTTGTGTAACAATAAATAATATTAATTTGTTCCAACTCTTTGGTTTCAAGGAACAATTTCATATGAACAACAAAATTAATTATGTTACTACAAATTAGTTATCCTTTGAGGTACACAAATAAATGTTTAAAGGAGCAAATGTTGAAAATGAACAGGATGAACTTGGGTGTGTCTACAAAACCCTGTCTGCAAACAATTGTTCCAACAACGCCAGAAAACATGCGGCAATGAATTATTGATGCTTGTGCTTCTATCACTCCTGACATTTTGGGACGAACAGTGCAGAGCTTCAGACACAGTGTTTTGAAATACATTGAAGAGAATACGGTCATGATTTTCAACATTTGCTCCTTTAAACATTTATTTGTGTACCTCAAATGATAACTAATTTGTAGTAACATAATTAATTTTGTTGTTCATATGAAATTGTTCCTTGAAACCAAAGAGTTGGAACAAATTAATATTATTTATTGTTACACAAAAACATAAATTGCAAACAATTTTCTTTTGCCGAATTCTTTGCACTCATTTTTTGAATAAAATTCGCTTATGCAGTGTTCTCAGTGGAAACCAAAACTGTTATTACATAAAGGGAACAAAATGAATCTGAAACTACTAAATGTTTATAAATGTTCGAAGGTTGCAATTTTTTTACAAAATTTTTCAAACAAAAAATACTTCTTTTTCAACACGGAATCCAAATATGTAAAACGAATGGGCTGTGTTCCATTTGAAATTTCACATTTACCCCCCCCCCCCTCGTAAGGGGTGGGTGGCGGCGACAAAATGTTTACAGAATTGACTTACCCCCTCAATAGTATCAAACTTTTCTTCTGTGCAATTTTTCGATTGGATGCATTCTGCATGCGATATCCCATGCTATCATTATAAATGGACCACCCGGTATATGAGTACTCACAACTGCTTGGCATTTTTTTCTCTTTTTTTCCCCCACAGCTAACCGGCTGTGGCCTTTCTTTGCAAGTGTCGCATCAGCAGTCAAGCAAGTCAATAAATTATGTTTGTGGTCGGGCATGTTTGCTATTTCTTACAGTATAGTGAATATACATTGTTATATAACAGTACTGGGATTTGATCAAATTGAATACTTGAAAATCTAGAATTGTATTGAGCTGTGGTTAAGATTTGTTTGTTCAATTTGTTTCTTAAGAATTACATTCTTGTTTGCGTGAACTTTTGAAAAAATATGAACTAAAGTAATGTGGCCATTCCCCATGTGGAGTCCTGTTAAAGTACAGCTTCAGTTTTCATGTTAACAGACCTTGTGGTATGGTGTTTTTCATTGCATAAAAATGTTTTTTCTTCATTTCCAACTATAACTAAGTAGGGGGCGTTTAAAATAAATAAGAAAAAGGCCATGAAAAGTCAACAATTTTGGATTTGTTATTTTGGTACACCCTATATGTTCATCAATATCACCCAATCATTGCTCATCCTAGTTAATGAAATTAGCCAATGGCAGAAAAGTGCTGGTAAAGAATAAAACTACAAAGCACCATGCACGCACACTTATTTTCTTCTAATATCTAAATTGTTTCCTAGGAAACAATTCACAGCACACATTTATACTAAAAATTATTAATCTACCGAAAACGTGCAAAAAGATTGCAAAACAAAAACTTGTAAATATCAATACCAACTACCATTTGCTGTTTAGCTGATTCATTTTGAATATCAAATTCAAAAACATGACCTGTTTTACTACAGAATTTAATAATAATAATCCTTTGCGCAACAGCCCTGAAGGGCCTTGGCTTACCTACCAACTGCCGGTCTCCCTCCCACGCTTTCCTTCGTCACCTCTAAGCGTGGAGATCTGCAACCAGTCGGGGGTCAGCCCGATGTATCCCCAGCCATTATAGTAGGTTTCCGGGACCGGATTAAGCTTACTCATTCGAAGCTCCCCAATTTCCGCACGATGGTGGGTTGCCACCGGCCCTATATGTAGGCCGAATAAATTCCGACCAGAGCCAGATTCGAACCTACGCAGTCCCGCAGTGAACGATCTCAAGACGAGTGAACGCCTTAACCCGCTCGGCTACGGAGGAGGACATTTAATATCAATTGTCCGTTCTAATTACCAGTAATAATCAATGTCACAAAGATTTCACGAAATAGTTTGTAAGAAGTTCTGTTAATTTTTGATGGCTACTGTCACCATTCTCATGGGAACTTGTAGTGTTGCTTAAAGTTTTCAGAGGAGCCTCGTACTGCTCAAAACAGGGAAGAGATGGCAATCAAAATCATGACTACATTGTGTTCCACTACATGTAATGAGGCTGAAATACAGGCCAGACATCCTAGAATGATCCGTTTCTGAAAGAATACAGCAGCACCTAACATGGAATAAAAGCCCAACCCACCACCAGATGTACCACAAAAATAGTCACCATGAATTAAACAAAAATCAGTTTCGCAGAAAATGTTGTACTTCATTTGAGTATAACTTCTCCTTTCTGTAGAAAACAATATCTCATTGTCATTCAAATAAAAATTAAATAAGACCAAACAATTCAAAATCCTTGAGTTATTTCAAAGTAATACAAATCTAGTGTAAAAATGATGAGGTTTTCTCAGGATATCGACCACGTGATTCCTGGATAGATTTCCGAGCTTTTGGAAGATGAGTGACGTTAGTTCTCGGAAGTCTATCCGGAACCTCCCTGGTTGATATCCTGAGGAAATACCTCCATCATTCGCCCCCAGGAGAGTTTCAAGAATTATTTCTAGTGTAAAAATATGTTTGCAAACCAAACCTTGTGATACGCCAAGGTATGGCAGCTACTGTTCAACATGGAGACCAGAAGCTCATACCACAATAAAGTTGCTTTGTCCACAGGTAGACACCATGTTACGCTTTCTCATTTGCCTTTTACAATGCTCTTAATAATATATTCTTACTAGTCACCAGGAGGAATTGTAGACTCAATGCTGAAGTGATGCTATTATTTTTACACAGCTGTTTACATTGCAACAGAATTTATTTACATTGTAATCATTTGGTTCTACAGCAGGTATCAACAGGTTTTTCAAATGCACAACTGGAAGATATATAATATATATTAATGCTCATACGACATGCAGAAAGTATCAATGTGTGGCACCTTCTAATTAAACAAAATACTACTTTCTTCAGAATGAACTCTACACTGGAACGAAAGACGTTAATTAAGACATCTAGTTGTTAATTAAACTCAGACCAACCAGTTGAGGCTTGGCAATCTACAAGCAATTCTTTTCTCCACTCTTTTCATACGCATTAGCTGATTCTACAGTTTCTTCTTTCAAACTCAACAGGGGAATATGGGACATCTGACAAGGTGGAAAAAAAATACAAAAATGCAAACATTCCGGACAAACATTAAAAACAAAGTAAGACAATGTGATGTACACAACAAGCATAGAAACTTAAAAGTTACAATTTTCATCAAATCCAATAGAAAGTCCAGTTGAATGATAGGTTAACGTTGTGACGACAATTGATGGATGGCACAGAAGTTATACCAATGCAGACATACAATATTCCTGACAAGCAGGTTCATCTTCACACTATTCCTCAACATGCGACACTGTTTCTTATTCTATTATTTCTATTGTTACAATATATTTGCCAAATTCTGAATGAGAGTACATGAAGCAAACAAAAAAAAAAAAAAAAAAAAAAAAAAGACACATATTGCTGTGCCTAGGCCAAGAATAAACTAGCAAGGAATGCACTATGTAATGCACAATGAAGTCAGAAGCAATTTTCTTACAATTCTGCTAGGATTAACAATGGAAGTCCCAAAATTTCATATTGCCAAAAATATGTAGTGTACATTTTCACAGCCTTGTAACTTACATGTGCCTCGCAAATAAACTTTCGAGCAAGTTCATTTATACAAAAAGTGGGGGTAAGGAAAATAGAGGGGGAAACAAACAATGTTACACTCTACTCACAATAAATATGACAAACAAATTACAGAACAAACTGGAAGGTTGAAAATAAGGGCTCAATTCCAAATCATGATTCAACAGCTGGAATCCCTTCATTTCTCACAACACACATAAACATACTAAAAATAACATTTCTCACAAAACATTTAAAAATTGTTTGTTCTTAGTGCAAGAATGTTACATCAAAGGGTCTCGCAATGCAACTCAAGCATCAAGAATACTGCAGGTCAACTACATCGTAACAAAAATTTAAAATGTCTGCAGAGTTTTAAAAAACCCATTCTCCCATTGTCACTGCATTTTAAAAGTAATTTTATGATAAAAATATTAGGAAAAATTAATACTCCGTTCAAAAAAAATCAAAATATCCACCACTGCAGAACTCTCTCCACAATCATTTGCTTTGAAGTCGTTCGACTGAAAAATCCTCCACATGCATCCAACACAAAAACATCAACAAAAGATTTTTTAAAAAACGTTTTTTTATAGTCATGAAAGTCATGAAAGGAGAAAAAATATTTGATTCGGAATGACTCCTGAACTGTATGCTCTCATTCAATTCATGGAAGTTCTTGCCATTAAACATATCCTAATGCATTAAATACTACCTACATAAAATTACAACCTGCTCACAAAATTTGGTCCTCGCAGGAGCATTTGCCGTGAAATAATAAAGCAAGAAATGGCAGGTGGACTTTCATATTGCATCACAACTTCAGGTAATCCTGGAAATGAGCCCTCTTTGTTCCCTTGTTACTTTGGTGTCAGATCTAAATGTGGAATTTATACAAGTTCGACTTCATAAGCTTGGAACCCTAAATCCACAGAAAAAGCTTCCTTCCTTTTACCCATTGTGTCCCACAACACAAAACATTATTCAGGAAACACGTGACGTCACTATGGGACTATGTACTAATGAACAGCGTGAAGTCCGGGAGAAATGACTAGGGAAGTACCATTAAACTAACATGAGAAAAACATGATGGCATCTATCGAGGAGCATGAACACTATCACAAGATGATGATGAACACACTGTACGCTGCAACAATATATTGTTGGCCAACTGAAACCCATTACATAAAACACTATTCAGATTCTAGAACTTGTTGCTATTTTATGCACTTTTATCAGCAACAACACGTGCGCTACTTCAACATAAACTACAGCACTTGGATGAGTCATGGACATGGCCCACGGGGCAAGTCACCAAAGTCACTCGGCCGCCGTTGGCCTCTTTGCTTCCTTTGTTCAGACCGAGATTTTGGTTTATGTCCGTCGGGGACACCCCGACGATGGGTCCGTTCACTTGAAATGTCTCTGGCTTCCCGTTACACCACTTCTCGTTGGTGCACTGATACGTGTCGCAGAGTGCACGCTCCTTTATAGAACTACAAGACTGTGCTTTGTACAGACGGCCACGAAACAGCGGCAGACACAGCTTCCTGTGCATCTGGAAGTAATGAGCCAGCCTAACTTTCTTGCTTTCGACTCTCTCCAAAATTTTACGATTCTCTTTTTCTTCACAACTTGAAAGCACCCTTGTTTCTCTAACAGAAATTGAACTCATGGACACAAAACCTTTACCCTCTATACTTTCCACACAACCATTCTTTGGTATTCGATTAACGTGTTTGTTTCTTCTCCCCGTGCAACCGTCACTGCCACAGTTGGACTTCTCAGTCTCACATTTGCGAGATTCCAGAACAGCCCCAGATGAAGTCGGTCGCTTGCCGAACGGCCGACCAAACAGTTTTGTACTGAGACAACGAAACCTAGGCGACGATGATGACGACGATTCATACTGCACGTGAGTCTGCACAGTGGTTTCAGTCTCTTGAATTTCGGTGATCCGGTTAAGAGATTGGCTTTCTCTGAGTCTCGTCTCACCGGCTCCCTGGCGGAAAGGATGCATGCAGTGTCTTCTCTCGCTGCTCCCTTTGCTCTGGCCTCGTGCCGACGAGCCCCCGCTGGAAGGATGCGAACCATCCGGCACCCCTGAAGGTGGCTTTGCTGGTCCGCACTGAGCACCTCCGACGTGTCCTCCTCCGACGCCACCTCCGCCTCCGCTGCCTCCTCCACTTGGATCCTGAGAATCACTCGAGTCATCGTGGGAATCCCGTTTAGGAAGCGATTTCAATTTGTGAGCCCTCTTCTTACGATTCTCACTGTCGTCGTCGCTTGCATCGGACGAACTGCAGCTTGTGGTTCGAGTTTTACTGAACTTTTGTCTACGTTCGTACCTGGTTACGACAGATCCCGGAGCCGTATGGTTGTGGTGTAGTGAGGTGACGAAGCCCCTGCGAACTGCACCCGTCTGGGAAGGACGCAGCGGCTCACCGTTGTCCCCTTCTTCAAAAATCTCATTCAGGGTCAACTGTGGAGAGCTGCACACACTGTGCAGTGGCCGAGTTGGAGAGGGCATAGTTTTGAATTTTGGCACAGGAGTCATCGGGGTAGGTGCGTATGTGGGAACTGAATTCTGCGAAGACTCCGAGGATAAGGATGTGTTGCTTGCAGAGGGAGAAACGGTCGATGCAGCAGGAGGAATGGTAAACCTCTGGGGATTACTCTTCCACTTGCTCCCGAGGAACAGTGCAGCAGGGGAGTTGCTGGAGAGAGGCTCGGTGGGGGTTTTGGCCATCCACAATCCCAACTTTGTAGTGTGTGGTAACTTCATCTTCATAGAGTTGTCGTCCCTCAGGGCATGACCTTTCTTTCTTTCTTCAGCTCCGCTCCTCTCTGCCTCGGCAATTCGTTCCAAAACAGCAATGTTCAGTCGTCCTTCGGAACGGCTGCCTCTCCGACTGAGCTGTGCATGAGGTGGCACCAACTCTTCGTGGCCCGAGTGGGTGATGTCATCTTCATCATCTTCTTCTTGAACAATGCTACATTTTCGTGCTCGATAATTCTGCAATGAGAAAATAAGTACCACAATCAGCACTGTGGAAATATCTGCCCACATAAAAAGAAAATATTAAAGGTAAAAAACCTTCAAATGGAAACAATCTGTATTTCTATAAATATTCTGTAACATATTGCTAACTAAAGATACAGCACATGATGCCATTTCATAATAATTTGTAGTTTGTGGCTGTACCAGGAAGTAGTTTTAAAATTATTTCCCAACAGTAGCTGATAATTTCCTATATTTGTTCTGCAAAAAATGCGGAAGTTTATTACTTCTGTGCAAAAGTTGCATTACGAAAGTAATGCGTTATTTATTACTCTTAGAATATAATTTAAAAAAAAAGAAATCGATAAATTAAGATGATGTGAAATTTAATATTTTAAGGTCTAGAATCAGTGTTAGAAGTAGTCTGTTCCCTTGAGTTACTCGTATTTCTCAAATACCGACATTACCATCACTCTATACAACTGTACTCTAAAAAAAATTCTTTACAAAACTTGCTTTTAATTCCAGATTATACTGCATTTTCTGTAGCATATTTGGATTAATAAATAAGATTTGATGTTATACAGACGAAAAACAGGTTCCAAAATGCTAAGCCTTAAGTGAACATAACTGAATTAATAACACATTTACCTGCTTGCTTCTAACAATATTTCTACTCACCTGGTGAAGACTATGTAAAACAATTCAAATAGTGTTACAACCAAATAAGTACTAGAAATACCAATAACACTACATGTAGGAATGACAAATTATTTATTCATATAATTTACACATTCTATTTTGCTTTCTTGAACCCTCCAGTGATACTGAAACAGCCCGTGAGCAAGTTCTCAACTCCATTTGCCCACATGCGCTCCAAAAACATTGAGAAGTGAGTAGTTTTTATTCCCACAACCCAATGCAAGGATCCCAACACACAAGAGAAAATCTTACCTGAGGTGCATCCCCCGGAGTACGTGAAATTGTAAGGAGAGATTTATTTGATTGCTGAGACTCGTTCTCCAATGGCAATGTGCTGTCTGGACTCTCGTCTGATTTGCTGCAAAGAAAATAACAATACTCATTTTCAAGCAAACTAATTTAAATATAAATACATAATTTCACTTACTTTATTTTACCCACATGATTTCCTGATGTCTAAACAAACTTATTTCTGCAAAGTAGAAAACTTTATGTTCTTTTTGGAGTAATGTAATTAATGAAAATTCAACTGAATTTAGGCAGACATATTAGAAATGATAGGCACAAAAAAATTGTTCCCGTGAAAGGCCAAAATACCGGACACAAAAGAAAATCACTAAATGGGCTAATTAGCGACATGTTTGTGGAAGTGTTAGAATGTCAATTAACAGCAGGGCGTTATTTTGCAAGTTGCAGAGGATCGTTATACAGGGTGTACACAGAGTGTCTGGCACATTTTAATTATTAATAATGCAGAAACTAATGAAGATACAAAAAAACTGGTGGCAATGATAGATAGATAGATAAACTCAAAAAGTTTCATGTCCTGCATGTGTTAATTTTGTTGCACGAAGAATGTCAAATCGATAATAGAGTTTTCTTACATTCAACTCAGCATGTTCGACATCCACAGACACTATTGCGTTGTTAATTCTGGCTTTCAGTTCATCACTTTCAAGTCCCAATGGGGTTTTGTCAGGTAACCTCGTGGACCAAGGAATCAGACCACAACGTCAAATTCACCTTCAAGGGTTCATTCAAAACACGACGAACAATGTTGACGAACCTTACAAGAGTGATGAAAATTGATTGATTGATTTACTTTATTTTACTTCGCATTTTGTGCCTCTTGGCTAATTTGCAAAGATGGGGATGAGTGATGAAATGATGAAATTGATGAATGGACATTCACAAACAACCAAGCCCGACCGGGATTCGAACCCGGGACCCTTGGCATCGCAGCGCGATGTGCTAACCACTCAACCACAGGGTCGGGCAAGAGTGATGAAAATAAAGCCAGAATAAACAACATGACAGATACTGTGGATGTTGCCCCGAACATGGGAAAAAATCGATTAGCATATTGGCATTCTCTGTGACAAAAGTAATAAACACAGAAGTGTACTGATACAAGACAAACTTTTTATCGATATATCATTTCCACCAGTTTTTTGCACCTTCATTAGTTTCTGATTTATTAATAATTAAAATGTGTCACATACTTTGTGCACACACTCTATATTTATGTAAGAAGTTAAAAAGTAAGAAAATATTGTTTTCAAATTATTGTCAAGTTGATGTAAGTTACAGGAAAACCAGTGTTGGAGTGAAAGACACTGCCATTGCTCCCTGATAGATGCAAATTATGAAGAAAAGTAACCAAGCTTATATTCTGTGTGGGTTACCATGACTACACGATTTTGTTATATGGATGGTTGAACATGGAGTAAATGTATACATGAATACGTTTTTATTAAGATATATTATGTGTTAGTTTTACGCAATTAAACAGGTGTTATCATCGTTCGGTGTTGTACTTAATGACTTTTATTTATCATGAAGTAAGTCTTAAGCAACGGGGAGTGAGAGGATATCATTTATGGAGCAGTCGGTAGAATGGAATACTGTAGAAGATTAGCCATGAAGTGGTTACAGGTGTATTCATGTATTACATACTAATCTGCAGGATTTTCATCACTTTAAGTAAGGGTAATGATTAAGTCAGAATGACATTATTTTTCTTTGCACCATGTGGTACAATGGTTGTTGATATTCATGTGTGTAGCTATTTTTATTAAATCTCATTATGTCAACTCCTATAACATTTGTTGAGTTTCTGTCTGAAACAGAGGATATCGATGATTATTTACTTCGTTTTGAACAATTATGTGTTGTTCAAAAGTTACCCGAGGAGCATAAAGTACCGTTACAGCCTTATTCAGTGCTGAAAGATAAGCTGTTGTCTCATTTTAAGCCCACGACAAATAAGTATGTCGAAAGATTTAAATTTAAGCAATGTGTGCAAGAGATTGGTGAATCAGTAGCAGATATCATGGTTAGGCTCAAGCAACAGGGCTCGAAAATGTATGTACGAGCAAAATTTAGAAGAAGCCTTAGTTGAACAGTTGATAGAAGCTAATAGAAACAAGTTATTGACGTTTAGTAAAATTCAGGATATTGCTTTGCAAATGGAAGCTTTAGAAAAGGAAGCTAGAATGTTCATCCAAAATGAAATTACGAACGATGTTTCTTATGTGAGCAAGGCAATTGGCGAAAATAAATGCAATGTGACAGGCAAGAGACAGACTTCAGTTCCATTTTGGAATCAATCTGCCGGGGCAAGTTCCTCATCCAAAGTACTCTCCCCACCGGATTATAGTAAACAGTTTCACCCTTGTACTAAATGTACACGGAGTCACGGAATAGCTTTATGTCCAGCAAGGAATTCTATGCGTATGTAATGAGGGATAAAAGGTCACTGGCATCAACGTTGTAGGAAGAAACAGCGATTCGATGATTCTACGGTGAATAAGGCTCAACCATTACAATGATAACTCGTTATTAGGCAAAATGCAAAGCAAACTACATGTCTTATTGTTATATCATTTTCATCCAGTTAGGCCTAGTCCTAACAATCGTAACTCATCTTCCAACACTATACATGTAGTTACAGCAAAGCCTTATTTGGTAAATTTGAACAGTAATGGTTGTATTATACAATGTGAAGTTGATATAGGATCGGCTGTTACGCTTTTTAATTTGGACTTGTAAAACAAATGTATTCCAAATATATCTATTCAGGCTACTACAGCGCAGAAGAAATAGCTTGGCAGTGACGTCATCTCCCACCTTCACCTCTCCTTCCAGAAGCGAAGGCTCATTGGCTAGAGCGGACGACAAGGTGACGTGCAAACCAATCGAAATCATTCCGAGAGGGGCAATGCAGGCGTGCAAACCCCCACACTGCTACATTAGTCTAACAAACCGCAGCTACGAGTGAGGGATTGCTTGCTATTTTGTTTCTTTGTTAGGGATTTTTTTTGGCTGGTTTTGTCATTGTTGTACAATGAGCTGTGGAGTAAAGAAAGGTAAGCCCTTGCACAGCGATACAAGAGAAATAGTTTTCAATATGTATAAGTACTTTGATTGCGATGAAAACAAAACCACAGGTGTTCACAGAAGGCCCGTGGCGACAGGTGTCAGTGAAAGATCTGTGTGGAGAATTTTGAAGGAGAAAGACAAAAGTGTTGCGATTGCGAGCGGGAAACCTTTTTCAACGGCGGGCAAAAACCGACCGAATGCCCAACAACGTGTCACAAATCTGGATTCTTTTGATGAAGCAGTCGTGCGCCGAACAATCCATGATTTATACACGAAAGGCATTGTTGTCACCGTACATAAAGTGATGAAGGAACTGCAAGAAACTGTTAATTTTAAGGTTTCGCGTTGGTTGTTGGGTATGATCATAAGAAAATTAGGATTCAGATTTAAAAAGCACAGCGTAAACAGCATTAAGCTACTCCTTGAACGAAACAGCATCGTTGCTTTGCGGCGATCATTTTTGCGTGAAGTTAAAGAACTGCGCAGAGAGCAACCCTGCCGGTCTTGCATTTACAGTACAAGAGGTGAGACAAGAAACTCTCCCACCGATGTGCTGGGTCCGAAACGTGGCAAGCGCATGCGCGAACTTCCCCTATCGTGCACACAGGCAGGGTTGCCGAACGTCTTAATGTTGTGTGAACACCGACAATCAACGCGATCGACTTGCCTGTCTTCATTTAAAGTGTGTGTTTGTTTTGTGTGCAGTGTACTTGCTAGCATGGAAGCTTGCAGTTCAGAGAAAGCAAGTAAACTCGGTGGACGGAAATTAATCTGCAGCCAAGGGCGAGAAATTGTATATAATGTCGATGCATTTATGAAAGACGAGGTGGGAGTTCATATGTCCGAAAAACAGTTGCAAAGGAGGGTGGCTCGCGCATGTGGTGTTTCATTCAGCAGTGTGAGAAGAATTGTACTAATAGAAAGTAAAGCATGCACTACGTTGAAGAAACACTTTCATACGCCCCATAGAACACGACCTCGCCGAAAAAATCAAAAGTCATATAGACGAGTTCGATAAGTGTGTTGTTAGGCATGTTGTGCACGAATTTCACCTTACGGACGGGGAAGGTATCCGAAGGGTTTTGAAACAAAGAATAGAGTTCCAAGGCAGTGTCTGGTGTGTGCGCAAGATAATACGTGACCTAGAGTTTAAGTGGGAAAAAGCGGAAAATAATAGACAATTGCTTATAGAAAAGGACGAAATAAGAAGTTTACGTTCATCGTACCTCAAAGCCATAAAAATCTTTCGTCGACAAGGACGACCCATTGTTTCCGTTGACGGACTTATTTTCACAGCTCGACAACAAAGAAAGAAGCTTGAGTGGATGGAACAGCGGCTGCCGTCAAAGCACCGGTGTCTAAAGGGCAACGTGTAATTGTTGTACATGCTGGCGGTTAATGTTCAAATCTGGAAAATCTTTTGGCGATTACCACCATGATATGAATGCCCAATTTATATATATATATATATATATATTATTTTACTTCGCGTTTTGTGCCTCTTGGCTAATTTGCGAAGATGGGGATGAGTGATGAAATGATGAAATTGATGAATGGACATTTACAAACAACCATGACCGAGCGGGATTCGAAACCGGGACCCTTGGCGTCGCAGCGCGATGTGCTAACCACTCAGCCACAGGGTCCGGGGAGAAGTTTATCCCAAATTTGACACGAAACAGTGTTGTTGTTGTTGACAACGTCTCATGCCATAACGTACAAATAAATCCTGCGCCTTCTTCCTCCTCCCGAAAAGACATTATGATTCATTCAGTGGCTCGTTCAAAACAACACCCCCTTTGACGCACACATGTTCAAACCAGAATTGTATTCCTTGGTGAAAATTAACAAACCCCGTTTGAAGATGTTCAAAATTGATTCCATCTTAGCAGAACGCGGTCATTCAGTTGTATGTTTACCACCATACCACTCAGATCTTCTTGCTTAGTTTTCTTGTGTTCTCGTTCTGCGTAGACATTTGACCCGTATGCACTGCCAACCCTGCTTCTGTGCGTCCTTCCCCTACGTATGGCTTGGGCGTGAGGCCGCGAGGAGTTTCTTGTCTTACCTATTCTACTGTACATGGATGAAAGTTTCGTGAACACACACCACACTGTCCCCAAAGTTTGGCTGGATTCCAAAGATTCGGGGGGGGGGGGTTAAAAGTGCCAACAGGAAAGGGTCCCAGGTTTATCATTGTGCATGCCGGTGGTGAAAGTGAATTTGTGGAGGGGGCGAAGTTAGTGTTCCTTTCAAAAACAACTTCTGGGGACTATCATGGGGAGATGAACACTAACAATTTTATGTTGTGGTTCGAAGAACAGCTTCTTCCCAATCTGCCCCCAAACTTGCTATTGTGTGTGGCAATCCTCCATACCACAACTGAAAAAAATCCCAACATCAAACAGCAGAAGGATGAAATGAAGTCGTGGCTATCATCTCACAATATTCCGCATGCAGAAGGTTTACTGAAAGCCGAATTATATGAAATAATTAAAATAAACAAACATAAAATAAACATCTAGCAGTGCTAACATTAAATTGAAAATTGGTAGCTTGCACCGCGATCCTTACTGATCGTACTCTTACTCGTTCCATGGTTCCTTTCATAGTAGTTGGCAACGCTGACTTAGCAGGGAGTGACGTTACTGCCAGGTTATTCCTTCCCGGCTGTAGTATAGTGATTAAAGTTGTACGCAATAATCCGTTATCTGTTTGCGGCCAAGCATTCCTAGATGTCGAGTATGGTGGTAGCACTTATTGCCTACCGAGTATCATTTGTTCAGAAAAACTACAAAATCCTTTAATCGGCCGATCGTGGTTGAATGTAATTAATCCTTTGTGGAGAAATCAATTAATCAGTAGTTGCCAGAGTTATAAGATGAACTCTACACAGTTAGATAAGCCAGATGAATTATGCATACCAATCAAACAAGATTTTAGTTCAGTATTTGACGGAGATATGCCCAAACCTATAACACCATTCAAAGTGGACATTCCATTGAAACCAGGAGCTGTTCCTGTCTTCAGGAAAGCTTACGATATTCCCTATGGTTTACACTCCCAAGTCAAAGCTGAGATTGAAAAAATAGTTAAATCAGGATTGTGGGAACCAATTGATTACTCGGATTGGGCTTCACCACTAATTACAGTAATGAAGAAGGATTGTTCGCTGAGATTATGTGTTGACTTTTCCTCTACGATTAAAAAAATGACAGAGAATGTAAAGTTTAATTGCAGCACGCCTGATATTTTCATTAAACTTGTCGGATGTACATATTTTTCAGTTATTGATTTGAAGATGGCTTATCTTTAGTTACTGTTATCAGACGATCGTCAACACTCATATTGGTTTATTTAGAATCAAAAGGTTATGCTTTGGAATCTCCACAAGTGGAGATATTTTTCAAATGACATTGGCAAAGATCCTTGGAGAAACACCAGGAGTTGCTTTCTACTTCGACGATGTCATAATTGGTGGAAGAACGAAGAATGAATGTTACAAAAGAACTTGTTTAGTGCTCTCTAGATTACAAGCACACAATGTGAAAGCTAATTTGGAGAAATGTACCTTTATTTCTCAACATGTTGAATATTTGGGATACTTAGTAAGTGATAAAGGAATCAGTCCGTCTCCTAAGAACATAGAAGCTTTAGTATGCTGTCCAGAACCAAAAGATGTGACCCAAGTTAGATCATTTATGGGCATGTTAAACTTTCATCGAAGGTTTATTCCAAACCTAGCCTCCAAAACATTTAACATTACTAATTTGCTTAACAAGAATGTCACATTTAACTGGTCAAAGGATTGTTCTGATGAATTTCACAATATAATTTCAGAAATAAAGAAAATTGAACCAATCGTCTCATTTGATCCAAATAAAGAGATTGTTGTTATTTGCGATGGTTCACCGTATGGATGTGGAGCTCATCTATGCCATCGGATTAATGGTAAACTGCATACTATCGCATGCACATCTTCTATTTATAATGAAACTGAGAAGAAATACGGTCAAGTTGAACATGAGGCAATGAGTGTGGTATTTGGTATCAAGAAGTTTTATAAACTTCTACTAGGTCAGAAGTTTGACATAATATCTGATGCCACTGCAATAAAATACATATTTTCTCCAGACAAAGCTGTGTCAAAACATACGTCCAATAGACTTGTTCGTTGGTCTTTATTGTTGTCAGCATTCAAGTACATCATCATATCCTCATCTAAAGTTCCAGTAGCACAAGTGACCTGTTCTTTTTCCTTGTGAAGCCATTGACTGTCAACACGCGAGTGACAAATGGCCGGACGGATTATTTTTTAATAAGTTGTAACAGAGGGGTTTTAATTTATTTTAATAGTAGGGAAATTTTACGTAGTGATTTTTAAAAAAGAACAGGTCAGTTGTGATGGATTCCCAATATTTTATCGTATCCATGTAAACCTAATCCTTGGCATCGATGAAGCTTCGTGAGCAACCGTGAAGCCGATAAACCGACCTGAAGAAGGGGACAGTGGTCCTTGAAACGTTGTCAATTACTCAACACATACTCACTAAACGTAAGTAAAAATAAGTTATATTTTATTTTATTTATATTATTTATCATGAAGTAAGTCTAAGCAACGGGGAGCGAGATGATATCACTCCCTCACTAGACAAGAATTTCCACAAACTTCAAAAGTTATTTTCCTGACGTGTACAGTGGAACCCCGATTTTATGTTTTTTGCGAGATTATGGTGAAAATACTCAAAAAAAAAAAGCAGGAAAAATTTAAAATTGGGGCTTCACTGGATTCACATCTGAAGCACCCTCCCTCAACTTAAAATTCGACGGGAGAAAATTGCCTCGAAACATCATCCTCGTGCAAACAAAACTAATTGGATTTTCAAAGCTCACTCACCCTGATGAAGGAGCAGATGCATCCGGAGGCTGCCCTTGACTGATGAGCTGCGCCTGCTCCTGGCGATGCGCTCGAAGCTTCCTTTCTGCCAGCAGAAAGTAGGTTGCCGTGATATGGTTGTATTCGTTCTTGTCCAAAGCTCTGGAGGAAAACAAAACAAAGGACCATTCAAAACACATCATAAGCGTGAGCTGCTTCTTAAGAAACAGAGAAGATTGTTATAGTCCGGGTGCCAAATGGAAAAGCTTGACTTGAGGTATGAATAAAATGTTTGAAAGGTTTTGTTATGTACATTTGAGATCCGTTTGATGCCACTCTGTCAACCTTGAGCAACTTGAGTAATTCAAGATAGTGTCCAATATGTATAAATTTCAATGACTCCTTTTTTTTAGAAATTATGTTGACTTGTTTGTAAATTGTATTTCTTTTAAAATGCTACTTAAGGTAAATTTATAAATCTAAAAAAAAATAGGTGTTCAGTTCATCTGAAGACTTCTACCAAACACTTCATAATCTTACAAAATAGGAAATACCATAGTTTGGTTAGAAAATTATTAAGACTTTCAACTATCAGTTATTCTCATAAAATATTTTGTAGTTTTTCTGCAAAACCTCTATTTCTTATTTTTCAAAAATAGATTTATTGATTTATTATGAAAGTTTACACTATTTGGAACATTTCTGAGAAAACCAGACGTTGATAGGGGACACCGTTCCAGATATATATCAAATCAAAAAAATATCCAATATGGTGGATTATTTTCAAGATGGCGGCCGTCTGAGTGCAGATATCGATTGGCTACTGAACTAAAGATATCTTTAATGATACAACAATTAATCCTACCACGATTCTTGCTTTTATCAAAAAGTCAATTATTCGGGACTTAGCTGCCGGCCTATGATAAAGATATTCCCCATTTTGGGACATATTTTACATTCAAACATGTAAAGGTTATGTTATGAATTAGGCTACCACTTTTATTCGAAACAATTTCCTGTCATTTAATATATTCAAAAGTTACAAGGCAAAAACTTCAAACAGTGCTAGAAAAATTACATATTTTAAGGATTATTTTTTAAATTACGGTAAATCTATTGACATTAGTGAAAAATTAAACAGAATCTTTTTCGTAGTCCATCTAATGAGGATCAAGACTAAGAAAAGATTTTCTGTTCACAACCATTGGTTACCGAGATATAGGTCATTAACTGGAAAGTCCGCCATATTGGACGCCATCTTGAATTACTCAAATTGCTCAAGTTTGACAGAGTGGCATCTATCGGATCTCAAATGTACATAACATAACCTTTCAAAATCAGTCAAAACATTTTATTCACACCTCAAAACGAGGTTATGCCACTATTAGGAATTTGGCACCCGGACTATTACATATGTTGTTAGGAAGAAAGCAACCGAGACAATTCTCACATGGTGGAAGCAGAATACCAAATTGCCAATAAGTGCAAGGGAGAGTCAAATGAAACCTTAAGTTGTTCTTGTTTCTTATCTAGTAGATTTCTGTATGTGGAGTTGCACAATATTGCTGCATTTTAGCACATGTCTATTGCTGACCCACACATATTTTCAACTTTGAGTTACCTGAAGAACAACGAGTCTTTGGGGTCGACGAGCAGTCACTTGAGCCACTGCAAAGGCCTTTTCACCCCTGAGGCCACACTTGCTGGTGTGGTTAGCATACACAGATACACTGAATTTTTATTTGCAAGAAATTTCTCTAACTTTTAGGCTGACAGAGGGCAAGGAACCACTCTTCTTCACTGGTGCAAGTGTGTACAGGAGGTGCCATCTTTAAAATAACAAAATGTCATTTTGAAGCTCACTTGATTAGTGTTGCAGCCTTTAAAGTTGATACCTGTATACACTCTGTCCTACAATTTTTATTGGAATTTTAAGGCTTTTATTTGACTCTTGTAATAGAAATCCCAGTTGAATTTGCATATTTTGCTTTAAAAAATGAAGAGTTTAATGTAACAAAGCCAAGGTTACATTCAACCAATGTCAACATTCTTAGCAATTACCACTACACCACATTAACCATCAAAAGTTTAGTTTAAAAAGTAGCCACGAGTTTGCATGCAAGATACTGAAAATACTGTTTTACTTCACAAGTGCCACCGAGACATTTTGTAGACTGCACAAGCATGGGCATCAGGAGGGGTGGGGGTGGGATGGGTTGAATGGGCCAGTTGACCCCCTGGAAATTGACATCTTTCATTTAAAGATACAAGTCAAAAGTTTGTTACTCTTATTGTTAAGAACAGAAATAAAGTTCATTTAGTTAGTATTCGAACAGAAAAATCAAAGTAACAAAATTGCATTGGATCAAAAACACTGGATGAAAAATACAGGAACAAGGCTACATTCTACCATTTCATCCAAAGAACAAATGGTTACACAGGTTTCAAAATTCTAATAATTACAGTTGCAGGTGAGAGGTCACACAAAAAACTTTATGAAAAAAAATCCCCCTAACATGCAAAGCCTTTTCTTGAACGAGACATGCAAAAGTTAATATCAAAATGCATTCAGATACTAACTGCATAAAATGCAAGAGAAATAATGGAAAATAGTTGTGCTGGTATTCACTTGTTTGGTGGATCGAGTCTCCTCATTTAAATGATAATAATAATAATAATAGTAATAATAATAATAATTATTATTTCGAATAAAATTTATTTTTATTAGTTTATAATATTTATTATTGTATAATAACATTTATAACCATGATAATAATAATTATTATTTTTCTCATTTGCCCGATCCCCACTGCAAAAATTTCTGGTGACGCCCATGTGCACACGAAAGGAGTCCAAAGAAGTATTGTCAATTAAATTCAAACCAAAGTATTACTTGCTTTGCACTGGGCCATTGGCTCTTTGAAAATTTGCATGAATTTTGGTGTGGCTTGTTTTTACTGTAGTCTAGACATCTGTGATGAAAAATAGACTTACGTAGCTACGAAAGTATTGCAAATATCTAGACAACAGCAAAAGCAAACCAAATGAAATATCTGCAGATGTAATTTTTCACAATTTGGATCATCATAGCAGTTTTCAAAAGAAGAGGATTTTTTGAAAATAGCTTTCCTGGCATCGAGCAAATTCAATATGTTATTTTATAATGAAAGGAGACACACAGGGTGTATCAGAAGTGATCGTGCAAACTGAAACATGAGAGTAGAAGCAAAAACGTGTAAGTAAACATGGGGTTCCAAATGAACTGTTTGCAAGATCATTGCAAATGTATGGTTACGATCTGCTACGGACTTCATTATTTGCAACATTGTATGTTTGTCTCATTGCACACACTGACATTTCTTTGTTCAAAACTGTACGCTGCCGAAAGGAGGTATATGCCCTGTACAGGACGGAAGGCAAGAAAGGCTCAGGCGTACGATGTGCACGAACAATCAAGTCAGTGGCGGATCATAACCATGCATCCGTAATTATCTTGCAAACAATTCAATTGCAAATTTTACTATTCGTACTTTTCACAGTTTCAGTTCGCGCTTTCACTTCTGATACACCCTGTATTTTTTAATGCATAAAAAGAATAAAAATAAAACATTACTGTTAAGATTGAAAGTCTAACCTACAGGGTTAGAATATTGTATCAATTAACCAACTTCTGTGTTTTCCTACAACTGTAACAGACCCTTACTCTAGAATTTCCTCCTTTGTAGCAATCTTTCCGTTCACCATTTTCTGTATAATATGAGCGTGGTCCTCATCGGAGACGTGCTCTCTTGATATAAGGGGCAGGAACTCGGCTGGCTGGAGGCTGCAGTCCTCGGCCAGCCACGGGTCGTTTGCGATCTCCTCCAGAGTGGCCCTGCGCTCCGGCTCCCGGATCAGCATCTTTGCTATCAGCCTGCAAGGCAACAACATTGAAATGTGGATGAATGAAAGAACAATTTTGTATCTTGGAATTGCTTTCATATTAGTTAACTTACTTCCACAGAAAATTACTACTCACATTTCCCACGAAGTTCTCCTTAGTTTGTTCTATTAATATCGGTGGTCACTGCCACCACGCAGGCAAATAGGCGACTACAGTGCACCTAGCGGCATCCAACGAGGATGGTGGCAGTGGCTACCGAAATTAATAGAACAAACTAAAACAGCTTCATGGAAAATGTGAGTACTAAGTTTCTCTGTAATTATTTACCACATATTTCCCAAAATATGAATTGCTTCTGAAGTTTAAAAAAATAAAAAAGAATTTTCGGCTGAGAAAATTCATTGCAAAATGTTCAAAATCTTCCAAAGTCTCATCCTTGCGAACTTTGGCCACCAGGCACATATTTTCCACATGAACTATTACCATTTTATTTTATTGCAAGTATAGGGTTACCAGATCGCTCTAAAGGAAATGTAGGACACAAAACATTCTCAATAAATAATACATATTTCTATAGAACACGTTAGAAAGTAGTTGAAAAATGACACTTTTCAGTTTTAAAAAAATGAAGTCTTGATGAATTTTTAAATGCAAAATTTCAAAACTTGCAATCATACTAATCAACACACCTCTTACTACATGATTTAAGCGGTACTTCTCAGAGGAGACGATTTTTATCAAAATTTCAGGTTTAGTCAAACTATGCCCTATGTTAGAGTGGACAGTCAAACTCTTTGAAATTATAGAGATCAGTACCAAACAAACATTTTACAGACTTTATGAAAAAATAATTTCTCTCGCAAGTCTGTAATTTCTCTCGCTGATGGTAATGAAAGTACTCTCTCAACATCTGAATTATGACTTGTAATGGCAAACAAATATTCAGCAATTACAGTAATTTAAAATGGTTCGACAAGTTTTATCTTGGGTAGTTTTTAATTCAATAACAGGGTGTCTACCAAAAGAACACAACCAGAATTCTTGACTTTTTCTGGACTTTTCCAGACCTTTTTTTCGTTTTTCTTAACGTTTATTTATTTGACCCCTACTTACGTAAAGTTGGAAATTAGTAATTATGAAAATAAATATTTATTTAATGAAAGCCCCTACGAGAGAGCCAGTTAAGATGAAAACTGAAACTGAATTTAAGAAGAGAATTAGATCTACTTTCTCGTATTAATGCATCCTGAACTGTGTTTGGCAGTCTGGACTCACAGCCAGTTGTCCCTATGTTTGTGACTGTCCCTTCATCCATCTTATCTTACCACCATTCATTCTCATCTTCGCGATTAGCCAAAGGGATAGAAAAAAGTGAAGTAAAATTAACTAAATCAACCAGTCATTATGATAGCAAAAATTCTTGACCACAAGAATAATTTATTGCCTTTGTATTGAATTCTTGACCTACTTGTTGATTTCTTTACTTTTTCTTGACTGGCAGGGCAAACACCCTGAGTAACTTTGTTCTCTATACCCCTGCTTTACAATCAAATTATATTGAATATTGACTAAGATTGGGCAACACCTTGTTCAATCAGTATAAACCCTAAGGCAAGAAATTCTGCTCAGGCATTGAACAGTGACGTTATCAGAAAGTGGTCCCAAAACTTTGTTCATTAAGTGCTTCCGTTTCGTTTGTTTCATGGCAGGACAAACGTTTTATTCTTTTTGGGCAATTACCGAATCAAAATAAATTTCACTACTGAGTTTGGAAGCACAGTCCATAGACTTTTAACTTGCATGATTATCTTCTGTTACCTATTTTCCTAATTAATATTATGTGATGCTCAAAATATAGGACATTTATGATATTTTTCAAATTCCTCCCGGATGCCCGACATAAGGCTAAAATGTAGGACATGTCTGGGAGAAACCGGACGTCTGGTAACCCTATGCAAGTATCACACCTTACTAATGATTTTTGTCCATTAATAGTTTTGGGGTACGTCAGCACCCTTTAGATTAATTGATTGGAATTAAAATTGTGGGTGCACGAGCACTTAGGATATTTGCACCCGTGATATTATATCAGGCTAAAATCAACATCTTTCTCCGATGACTAAAATTTCCTTACTCATGTTTAGAGTTGCAAAAATGGACGTTTTTTTTCGATAAAAAGCTGGCTTTTTTTGGAGAAAAAAATGGAAATTTTGGCTTTTTACCAATTACGGCTAACCTATTTCACTTGTGTCAGGTTAAAAGGTTCATAATGTCATATTTTGGAGATAAGCTAAATAATTTTGCAGAATGTAGCAGCCAGAAGACACATATTGGCCATTTCTTCTGCAGGGTGTTCAAAAAGTCTTGGAACCAAAACATTGAACATATGTAACCTTTGTACAAAAAGCGATAGAGACATGAATCTTGCAGTGTGTATTAACTTTGTCTATGTGAATATTTTTAAAAGATTAAAAAAAAAAATGGTTCTCTGCATGAACATTCAGTATGGACATAAAGTTACTAAGATGTAAAAATGTCTTTGTATGAAGTAAAGAAAAATATGGATAAAAGACATATGCAAAAATGTTCGATGTGTGGCAATGGTCTCTGTGGTAATTTATGGAATTGGCAAAATAACGATTTTTTTATGCAGGCGATCTATGGTGATTTTTGTGGCATATTCGTAAAGAAGTATGTTTTTTTCGAAATTACAAAGTGTACTAGCAACATGGGTCGTGTCAGAAGGCAGTGCCCGACATGTGGCTATGTTATGCTATCAATGTCCAGATGAAAGAAAAGATTCGAAATTTATTGTACAAAAACTAACCTACCTATATATTTGCTCCATGCTCTACAGAAACCATCAACACACATCGAAAAGTTTTGCAACAGTCTCCATATCTGTCTTTTATGCATATTTTCCTTTACTTTGTACAAAACATTTTTACACGATAAACACACAGCCATGAAAATAGGCAGCTGGGCAGAACTGCACTGGTGCCACATATGGGAAAAGCAAAGTGAGACAAAAGTTACTGGTTCCCGTGCACTGTGTGGCAATGTCAACCGGGCTGCGTTGCCTACTTCAAGTGCCAGACCGATCTCTCCCTGGGCACTCTTGTGTCATCCCTGACCGTTATAGCAAATACTGCCCATTTGTATCACAAAGAACAACTCAACAACGAGATCTTTCTTTCTCTTAAACACACGGGGTTTTGCTCAGAAGTGGCAACAGCTCGAACTTCTTCCACCTGCCTAATTTCATGGCCGTGCATTTAGCGACTTGCAGAGAATCATTTTCTTTTTTATAGTTTTAAAAATATCCACATAGTGAAATTCAAAATCCAATGCAAGGTTCATGTCTGTATCCCTTTTTGAACAAAAGTTATGTATGTTCTAAGTCTCAGTTGAATGACTTTTTGAACACCCTGTATTTATTAATTTGTTTTGTTGTAGTTTGTATATGTGCCTACCTAATGCATAGTGATAATACAGTTTTCTTGTAATGAAGGAGTAGCAGGTTTGATCCTCAGTGGAGACGTATGACAATGATTCAGATTCCATTTTAAAACTATATGACCAGTTATGATTGGCTTATCAGAGAAGAAAATGAACTTAAACTCTCACATGTTAGTGACATTGATGTCATAAAAATGACTCAAATGTTAATATTATGCTATTTGATGTTTCAGGACAATTAAAAACTTTACTATTCAGCACTACACGTGGAGATACTCCATTAAATAATTAAGATCAGTATGCTACTACAAGGGAGATTTAGAGACCAAAGTAACTTATTATTGCGAACAGTTGTTTAAAAATGGCTGGGTTTTTGATTGAACGTTACATATATATAAAAAAGAATGAGCATCCCTGATGGCTATAGGTCCAATCACAATGAGCATATCTCAGCATGAAGTGAACTTTTTACCGACAGAAAGCCAGATTTTTAAAAAAATAATGTACCTTTTTGGAGTCATCTTTGGCCAGCCAATCTATTTCAGTTTCCGCCTCATTTTTACGGCCACGGTATACTTGGGCAGAGTTTCTCAACTGCCGGGCTGTGACCCGGTACCAGGCTGCGAGAGTTCATTAGATCCAGTGATTGCCAACTATTTGAAACACAATTTTATATTTTCCAACAAGCCTAGACACGTACCATATGGCATAATTTATTTATTGATATTTATTTTCAGTGTAATGTGTAAAGTTTATGCTCTAGTCTCACAACAGTTGAGAACCACTACACAAGATCAGGTTGAGCAGCTATTACATCCCATTATACATGATAGACTTGGAAACCAAATAAAAATGTAAAGGGTTTGATACTAATTTTATATTTTAGATATAGTTGAAGAAAAAATGTACTCAATGATGGTCTAGTCTGTAGAATGTCTTACTGCCATGCAGGAGACTCTGGTTCAATTCTGGGGTGGGTGATCTGTCGGAATTTTTCCAGCTTTGTCCCCGCATAGAGCAGCTCTGAGGCTCACCCAGCCTCGAATCAATGGGTACCTGGGGGATACAAGTGGTGCTGATCACATCACCTCCAAAATGGCCTACATCGAGAATATGTGGCACCTTAGCCTAGAATGTGCTTTATGGCATGGGGACCTTTACCTTGCCTGAGAGTACATTTGATAAGTGTGTTAAAAGATGTAGCAATATTTTCTTTCTTTCTTCTTGCTTTATATGTATGTTCCTAAGCCAAATTCAAACACTGAAAATTATATTAGTATACTATTAGATTATATTTACTAAATACATAAAAACTACTCTTAAGTTAAGTTTCAGTTATATGGGTGTGCATATACTATGTAGACATATTTAATAAGCCTACTGAAATATGATAACACTTGAAAAAAAAACAATAATTTTAAAAAGAAGCCGGCATTTTTGCAGCTACTGTTTAAATGTAGACGCGAGTGTCTTTTTACAGTAGAGATATAAATGAAAGCTATGGAATAAGAAAAATGCAGTCAGGTAATGTATTTCCACGAATGTCAAGCACTTGGGATAAAAACCCGAAAAAAGCCCAATCAATAAAGCCTCAGAAAAAACTCAGGTTTTCTTTTTTCCAAAAAAGCAGTTGTTTTTTTCGACCACTCGGCACCCTATAGTGGGTAGGCTGTACGTCCAGATGCCAGATCCTTCGTTACTGGGGTGAACCACATGGAAGTGAGATTGACTTTTAGGTGCCTTCTCGTAAGATGTGTTACAGAAATCTGAGAACTAAAAAAACTGAAGAATACAATTTCCAGGCAATGTTTGCTTAGAAATCAAATTTCTTCTCTTAGATCGCACTATACCAGCTGTGGCAAACTACATTGTAAAAATAAATAAGCAAAAAAAGGCAAATAATAAATTCATTAATTACTTCTAATTTCAAAACAGAAATTATTGTTAACAGCATATTCATTACAACATTTTAAGTTCATGTTCAATAAACTAATAAAAGATAAATGTGACTGAAGGAGAAAAAGATGAAAAAACTCTCAAATATGGAAATAAAAAGTAGAATAGCCTTCTCCCCCCCAAAACCATTTTGGGGCACTTACACTTCCTCCCTATGATATGAAAGTTTGATGCCTAACAATTTCAGGAGAAAGTGAAAGTCATCTAAAGTAATTTTATAGTCATCAACTTACCTTTTACAAGCATCAGACACATGCACGGGTATAGTGTATTTACAATCCATGATCATTGTGAGGGTCTCGCTGTCGTTAGCCTCTTGGAAGGGAGCCTGCCCACACACCAGCATGTAGAGGATAACGCCCAGCGACCACACGTCTGCAAAACAGAAGCTCATCACTCAAAAGTCACCAAAGAGTTATCAAAGCAAACCTCTAAAAGACACACTTTCCCATTACTTACTACGCAACAAAAAATAGATTGGTAGTTGCGTAGAGTTAATGTGACTCCCACATTCAAGTGTGCTGTGGCTGCTCGTCGTGCAAGAGGACATTTTGCTGCGTCTATGTTTCAGGGAAGGAAGAACACCCTTTTCTTGATATTTTCCCCAAAGGTTTTTTCCTGCATTTTATAAGCTAATCACATAGTTATATGTAACTCAGTTCTGCGCAATTCTGTTCATATGTAAATTACTGTAGGTCCCAGCAAAATATAATTTAAAAATATGTAAATTAAGCCTTAAGTAATGCATTTATACGTAATTCGGTGTTGTACACACAGTTGATTTGTACGTAAGAAAGCTACAACAATGTCACAGAAGTGAGTTTTCAGTTGCTACTGGTCAGCCATGGAGAACAGAAAGAAGAAAAGTTACACGCTTGACCAGGAAGTAAAATTTATACGGGAAGTGGGAGCAAAACCACAGAAAACTAAAACTGAAATAGCTCCACATTTAGGCATCCACTTATACCACACTTTGCATCCATTAGTAAAAGATATGCTATGTGCAATAAATTTACCTTCTTTAATTTTATCCCACCCTTCCCACTCCAGCGCATAACGAGTACTCATGAATCAACTCTTACAAACGAATGGCCAAACTAGGCTTAAGAACAACTAATGGAGAATAATTTCTTCTCCAGTATCTTATATTATAAAAATCTACACTGTCATCAGGACTATCAAAATATCTTCCGTCAATATATTATCCCAATACATTCAAAACTATGTCTCCAGTTACTTTTTCCAAAACTCATCTCTCGTAAGAACAATAATGACTGTAAGTTAGTCAGTGAAAGAATTATAAACAGAATAAAATTTAAAAGAAATGTCTATTAAGGAGGAAAAAACTGCCACTCACCCACCGCAGGTGCATCATAAGAATCTCCTAGCAAGATTTCGGGTGCCGAGTATGCCAAAGAGCCGCACGATGTCTCCAACTTTTGACCTGGACAGAACCTGTTGCTGAAGCCGAAGTCCGTGAGCTTCACCATCCCCAGCTTTTCAAAGAACACGACATTCTCCGGCTTCAAGTCTCTGTGAACCACGTGAAGCCTGTGGCAATACGAGATCGCGTGGACAATCTGGCGAAAATACTTGCGAGCCTGCTCCTCTCCGAGCCCACCCTCGTGCCTCATGATGTAGTCATACATGTCCCCCCCATCTCCCAACTCCAGGATCAGGTACAGTTTTGTCTGTGTGTCGATCACTTCGTACAAGCGAACGACATTCGGATGCTGAACCAGCTTCATGCAGCGAACTTCTTGGAAAAGGTGAGCTCTGGACACGTCATCGAGCTTTGTTTTGTCGATCACCTTCACGGCTACCTTTTCACCCGTGAACACATGGCGGGCAAGCTTCACCACCGCAAAGTGGCCTCGCCCCAGAGTTTCTTCCAAATCATACAAGCCTGCTATTTTCCCATCGTAGGTGTTCCGCTGACCACGATGCATCTTGTGTCTGAAACAAAAAAATATAAAAATGTTAAAAAGCTCTGTCGTAAAGTTGTGTGTGAAAGGTAAGTTTTACCCTCTTGTAAAGATTGTAGTATTTGGTGAGTCTTTAACACTTCCATCTCATGGGGAAAAGCTAAAATCATCTTGGACCCAGGACTGAAACATCGTCAATTTGGAACAAGGAACACACTTAAGTGCTCTTCCTTTTTTTTATTGTGAAACCCTGATTATGCATGTTCATTCTGACAAAATGAATTCCCCAACTTTTCCAGTATTGTGCTCCAAAACGCACATACAAAACGCACACTTGAAATATTCTTGTTAAAAAGATTTTTTTAGATGCAACACACACAAAGATCATTTAAGGTATAAAAAGTGTTATTTTAAAAAAAAGTGTATATGATAGCAAAAGCATTTCACTGTACCTGATGCAAAGGGCCAGATTTTACAAACACAGAAATCCTTGGTATGGAGCTCTATGAAAGACATCTACGAAATGCTAAAAACTTTCTTTCTCTTCACAAGTCCTGCCATGCCGGCACTAGAAAATCTGAAAAAAAAAAAAGAATATATATATATATAGCTTATTAGCTAACGATATAACTCAATTGTACAGTAAAAATACACTGGTATTTAATAAAATACTTTCCAGTACAACTACTGGCAATGATAACAGAAGGTATCATCCTCATTCAGAATACAGAAAAAAGAGGAATGAAAAAATGTAATGACCAAATTACGTACTGTTATCCTTGCTGGCAAAATTTTGAGACTATGTACTTGTATATTTCTTAAGCAGATTGAAAAACCAGTAAAGAACAAAAGTATCTACACCAGCCTTTTCCTGATGTTAAAAGCTTTCACTATTTTCCAAAGGAACAGTGCAAAAAGTAACAATGAACATAAAAGTTATGATCTTCAGGTTTCAACACTCTGATACACAATACTACTCTACGAAGGATTTTTAGCATGTTCAAGAAAATTGAAATGTAAAACTTATATGTAAGCAAATTTCATTCAACTTATTGTGACTTTGCACAAAACTATTCAAAATTAAGTGGAATTCTTTCACAATAAATGAACAATGAAATTTATAGTCAGTGCTGGAATAATTTTCTTCAAAGCTAGGCACCAGCTCTGAAAATCAGGCACCCGGAAACTACCTACTAGCAATTGTGCATACTACAGGGTGTTTCAAAAGTCGCACAACCCAAACTTTGAAAATCTATATCATGAAAACCATAAGAGGTATTTACACCAGGTTTTCTGCACTAAACTAATCATGTACACTATCACTGGGTTAATAAATTCATGTTAGCATGTATCCAAATAAAAGCAATTACATTATTTTTAAAAAAATATTGTTAATTTGCTGAAAATATCTGAGAATTGATTTTCAACAATATATACCAACGTAGAAATTTTCAGCGAAAAATGCAGGTTCGACCAGGACTCGAACCTGGGTCTCTGGCATACCGTGTCATTGCTCTAACCACTAAGCTACTGAGCCGGCCTGGCCTCGCCTGATTTTTCGCTGTCGCTATTTTACCAGCGTGAAATCATCTCTGCCAGTGCTACTGCAACGGGATCTGTTGCCTGTTCAAATACAGTAGACTTTGTAGTTGCCTGGTTCCTCCCAGCGTAGAGATGTTAATTATTGAAGATCAGGAACACACAGGAAATGTACTACGTAGAAATTTTCAGCGGAAAAGGCATTAACATCTCTACGCTGGGAGGAACCAGGCAATGTTGAAGTCTACTGTGTTTCAAAGGCAACAGATTCCATTGCGGTAGCACTGGCAGAGACGATTCCACGCAGGTAAAAAAGTGATAGCGAAAAAATCAGGCCAGGCCGGCTCAGTGGTTAGAAAAATTGTACGCCATGCCAGAGACCCAGGTTCGAGTCCTGGTCAAGTCTGCATTTTTCGCTGAAAATTTCTACGTAGTACATCTGTGTGTGTCTCATCTTCAATAATAATACCAATTCCTAACAATTTGTGGGATCATTTGTTGGTGTTTTGACAAACAGTTGCTTTGTGATGTACAGCAGAAGCAGGGGATTTTTCTTGGAAAACCTCTTGCACATGAGTGTAAGAATGAGTAGTAAAATACTCCTCAGCAATGCACACGCGCTGCTCCAAAGAATACGCTATGCTGAATCAATTAAAAGAACAGGCATAGTAGCACCGAAAGTGAGCAAAGAGAATTCAGTAACCAGAGGCAGACTAGGATAAGATTCTCTCAAGAGTCCAATTTCGGCACAAAATCTTGGTTTATGATTTTTCACGTAAATGTATAGCCAATACTTAGGCACATGTGGCATCTGTTGACGATATTTCGACCTGCTACCATTGACATATATGTACCAAAAATTGCACTTTTTCACTCAACCCTAAAAATCGCCAATAAAAAATCCATCAAATGTTGCACATGACCAATATTGGTCACAAATGACAGATTGACATGGCATCAGTCATCAGACATCTAATTATGACCCTTCGATAATTTCTTACCTATTTTTCTCATTCAAAAGTGCATTTCTGGAAAAATTTTAATGCTGCCTTCCGCCAGTTATTAATTTATCTTAAATTTTCTGTATGGAGAAAACTGACAATTTTAAGCATTGAAAAATATCTCAATGGATGAGACTTTATAATGCAGAAAACGCAGTGTAAATATCTCTTACGGTTTTCATGATATACATTTTCAAAGTTTGGGTTGTGCAACTTTTGAAACACATTGTATAAGAAGCTGAGCATCACGGTATTCAAAACATCGCTAAATCATTCGAGAAAACAGGAAATGGGGTGTTGGGGGACAAAGAGTAACACATTATTACTGACTTTCTTGAAATGTTCACAACATTGATTTAAAAATAATAATTTGCTAACTTACGCTGTATTGCAATTTGAACTTAGAATCATCAAAATTTCGTACATATTACAGCATAAGATCACAGTCGCCAGGCTGAAATTTTTAGTTGCCATGGCGACCGGGATTTTTCGAGCCCTCTTTATAGGCATTAAATGATCATACAACCTGTTTGAAACTCAGTCTCACTCAAAATTATCTTTCAAACTTGTCTAATTTGCAGGCATCTAGAAACCACGTAATCAGCATTTTCACTTGCTCAAGAAAAAGTATTCAAGGCAAAATGAAAAAGCAAGGACATTTCCTTAAGTCATAACAAAATGTACGAATCAAACAAAAATAACTGGCCTCATGAAACTATTTTTCAAGCCTAAGAAAACATCACAGGATTTTGTTTGTTTATAAAAGGGATCTTGGCACAAATAAACACTATTGCAGTCCTTTTTCTTCATTTTAATCACTTTAAAAATATTTTTTATTGTAGAAACATATGAGAACATCACATGTATAGAGCATTGTGAAACTTAACTGACATGTAGTAAAAGTTTTTTTTTTTTTTTTTTGCGTCTTGTTGTAATTACATCTAAACAATCCCTTTTTCTGGTTTGATAGGTATGTGAACTCCCTAACTCCTCATAAATGTGAATGTTTTCTTTTATATAGAACAGGCATTGGAATACAAAGATAGCAGGAGCTGTCATAATACCTAGACTAACAAAAGTTAACTTACAGTGGCCACGACTTGGAAGACCACACATTAATCTTACACATATATTTTTGCACTTTTAATAATTGTCAAGTGCATATTGCGCTCTGTTCAAATTATATTGTATTTTCCGAACTAGTGCAATTTGAAGCCATCATGCTCATGATGATTTTCACTGAACAAGCCAGCCTCCTAGTCCATGAATTTTGTGCAAGGACAAACTTCATGCATTGCATCAAAATCAACTTAAACACCATAACTAAGTTTGCAATCTTCACACCAGGACTTTCTGCTTTGTCAGTGAGAATCGGAACGAGAAATTTCTTTATATTATTTCAATATTTTTCTCTGTCTCTGATCTTTACTGTGGCGACTCTTATTCTATTTTGATCAAAGTATTTTTTTTAAATAAAAAAGGATTAATCCACAAATAACAAACTAATAAAACCAGATATTAAGGAAATGTAGTACCAGGTAGAGACAACTGATCAATAATTAGCATTGCAAACTAATGAAAAATATACATGATCTATTCTAAGTGCATAATTGATGATTATAATATTATTACTAAGTATTTACTAGGTTAAGATAGTTAAGTTTATATTTCTTTATTTACTTTTCTTCCATTTGTATGTATTTCATGACATACTACATAGCAACCACAAACAAAAAAAACTTCGAGCACTCAGTCCATAAGGAAGCATGCTCCAGTCTGCCCCTCCACTCCACGTGGGAGTACGATGTAAGTTCCTCTATAATCAATACTTTCTACTACTTTAAAGGCATACGTTAGTTTCTCCAAACATAAAACACACTCATTTTCTTATACTATAAACAGTCTCATTCATCCTCCTGCATAATAACAATCAATACATAGTTGGTTCAGGCAATGAACAGCATTACTAGAAAAGTAGGGATCATGTAAAATTCCTATTTATCAGGGTCTCAAGAAATGATGCTGGTGGTCAAGAATTTTTTCGTATGTTTTTACAGAGTAGTGAATTTACATTCTTATATTGTTCTGGGATTTGATAAAATTGAATATTTGGAAATGTAAAACTGAATTGAGTTGTAGCATTGACGTGAATTTTCGTCTCGTTATTATCAATAGTTTAATAGACTTATGTAATCACCAAACTATTGATAACATCTAGACAACAGTGAAAGAAAATTACTGTACATGAAAATTCACATCAATGCTCTGGAAGGAATTCTAAGTGTATGTGCATTCGTGTTCAGTTCATAATAGCCTATTTAGGTATTTATGCAAAATGATGGTATGTGCAAGTGAGAAATATGGTAAAGGTAAAAAAAAAGTAAAGGTAAAGTGCTCCCCTGTGCATAGCACCACGCCATGAAGGCGTATAGGGGGTGTGGGGGTAACGCCCCACACTTTCTTGATCCGGTCGTGAGTGGGGGTGATGTGATCAGCATCACGCCCCTGACCACCTTTACCCCCCAGGGTTTCCCCCAGGTACCCATGTTATTCGACGCTGGGTGGGCGCCGGGGCTGCTTCCTTAGCCGAAAATGAAAATCCTTATTATTATAAGTGTATTAAATGATGTTTTTCTTTTAATGAATCCTACATATATGAATATGCATACCAGAGTTCATTAAAAAGCTTCTTCGAGCCAATTTCTAGTCCATAGCTATTTTCCTTATTTATTTTTTAATAAAAGCCTAAATTCTCCTACAACATTCTTCAATTGCTCATCCATGTTTACAGATTGTCTGCTCTGCGCAATGTCTTATGGGAACAAAAGTCTATCAACAAGTACGATAACATGTATCGTGAGAGGCAAAAACAAACAAATGAGTAGCCAGTTCAGCGCCAACTAGGGCATTCCTACTGGAAATCCAGTTCTGTTAGATTCAGGATTAAATCATTTAAATTAGTGGTTCGGGTACTAGTTTACTATCCTTTGGACAGATTTCTTCATTTCTACAGAAGAAACTACTTACCGTAATAAGTTCCTGTAGTATTGTCCAACATCTTGAAGGTGTTTTGTGTGATGTGGGAATGTTTCATAGCGGAAATTCAACCACTGACGCATAGCCCCACGAACCATTTCCGGTAATGTTAGGTTAGGTAGGGTCACAATAGGTTACAATAGTTAAAAATTCTTTCGAAAAAAATATGCGTACCCCACACACCATTCGCGCAAAACCCCACACACCATTCTCGCATAGCCCCACGAACCATTGACACATAGCTCCACAAACCATTTGCGGAAACGTACGTTCTTCAGTTACAAAAAAACGTGAATACACGTTAAAAAATGATCCGCGAAGCAGATAGGTAAGTACAAATGTCAAAAATTGACGAAACTCAGAAGTTATAGGTGTCCGAAGGATAGTAAACATTTACCAGTGGTTCGAATAAAATAGTACTTCAGACAGTTCACGTTTCTTAAAAATTTTGACAATCACACATTCTATAAGGTACACTGGCCACTGGTATGAGTTGAAAACAACCTCCTTCCCCTTGAATGTGAACAAAATCCTGGAATACATTCTAAGATGGTATGTGTGACTACACTAAGAGAAAGCAATACATGTGCATTAAAAATCTGTAAATATAATTGCAATGGGTGCAAAGAAATTGCAACAAAATAATACAAAATTCCTCCAACTAGAAAACCAGAAAATAAAATCTTAAATTCTACTAAAATATCCTTACTTTTGCATACTGGGATTGAGAAACTGCGATAGACTTAGGTTAAATTTTCAATTCTTCCACTCTCGTATACTAAAATTTGCGTGAAGAAAAAGTTAATTTATAAAAAATCCATCGTCCCACTTGCACCAACCTAAAAATAGGCAAGCCTACATATAATTTCTCTCGAGATGATTTCCTTTTCAAAGTAGGTGGGTGTATCTGACCTCCTCTTCGGAAGTGTCCTTTTATAAATGCTAGTAACTGAATTCTTCAAAGTGGCTTTACTCAAGTCAAGAAAAACATAACTAGGTACATAGAAATACAGGACCGTAATGTAATGGCATTTACACCATCCTAAGTTATTCACCAAGCATTCGCTTATTCCACTTGATCACTATTAGTGAAGTATATTTCAGCTTTTGGTTGCAAAGGAGCCCCTTAAGTGTTCATAGATACAAATTACTTTTTATATTACTAAGAGTTGCCAAAGTAAGGAGTTGGTCAGAGCCATTTGCTGACGAGCCCGATGGTTCCCTTACCTTCATCAGTAGCATCCTACGCTTGTAATCCCACTACTCCTCTATCTTTTCAATTTTTAAAAAAAGTACTTGTCACATACGAAAAAGGATTTTTCACAACTACCAAACTAAAGTCTATTTTATCGTGTAATCTAGATTATATCACATTATTAGATGACTCCAATGCGCCTAACTACCGCGCACTTGTCAATGAAGGACGGTAAACGAAATGGTCATCCAATCAAGTTTACGGTGTCCAAAAGTGGAAGACACGAAGAAGACGAGCATAGAATTCATAATATTATAGCGCTTTCGATTGAGGAAAAACTATTTATTTGCCTTACATACTAGTAGAAACTATCACAAAAGATATAAATATGACGTTTCACATGTTTTTAAGTAACATATGGTTTTCAATACGCTTTCACAAAACATTCTCACAAGTCCATATTTTTTTTTGTGTCGTAATTTCGATTTATTTTACTAAATAAAATTTAATATGAGAGAATTTGTTCTTCTGACATATGTAATGTAATGTATATTTTTGCAGAAACTCCCATTACAAACTTAATACAAGCACAGACAAGTTCACGATATATCAGTGTTCGTAATGTGAAGGATGCTATGCTGCTGAAGCTAACAGGAAAGGGGGGGGGGGCTCCTATTTTCAATATTGATATGGAGACAATGAGACAGATGGATATTTTTTAACATTGCTAATGGAACAGAAATTGCAATTTTGAAGAACCTTATATTATAGTGTAGAAAACTAGAATTAAGCACACGGCCATTCGAAATTTCCCGACTGTTCTGTTCCCGAAACACAGATTACAACTAACGTTTGTTGAGTTGCAAGGAAATAAAAACTCCTTGACAGTAGTGTGTGGCCTGTGGGTAGTTTGAGTGAATACATCTTTTTGTCCGTGTGTGATTTGTGTGGGAGAAAAGTATATCAGGACCAACTTTCTCAATTAGAGTAATGCTGCTGATCTCATATTGAAGGACAACTGAAAATATTTTCTATCGTATAGGAATGCTGTACTGTGCATTAATATAGTCGGGCAAGAAAACTATGGCAGATGCAGATTTAGAGGAAATCAGAGCTAAGCGTTTAGCAGAATTACAAGCTCGACAACGGGTAGGAAATTATCAAAATTAATATATAGTTTGTTGCATTTCGAAAACATGTTGTTTCTACCCATTTGAAGTTTTCTTATTCCCATGTTGTCGTCTTTTTTTAAAAAAAGTTCACATCTGCACCATGTTAATAATAGATATTTTTTGTGGCTAGTCACATTGCCGGGCCACTACTAGACTAGTTGACACAGCATGGTGCTGTTATATTCAGTGGTAACGGTGCGATCTCGCACAAACGAATTTCTTCATTTTTACAGGAGAAAGTACTTACGGAATTGAGTTTCTGTAGATTGTTGAAAGGCCGTGGATGTGTTTTTTTCCAGGTAAATGTCTGTTATATCGGAGACACTTTTCTTCAAATTTCCAGGAGAAACTACTTACGGAAATGAGGTTCTGTTGCATTTATCAAACTTCGTATAGGTATTTTGTCACTATGGAATGCTGCACAACAGAAAATAAGCACTTTTGATGTAATAAAGTAGCCTTTTGTGCGAATCGAAAACATTATGCCATTGTTTCCATTATGAACCTGCAGATGGCGCGAGTGTTGAAAGTCACGCGGTCTCGCGAGAGGAAGAAGTGTTTACAAACGTGCCTTTTTTTACCAGATTTTTTTTTTATTTTTATTTTTTTAACTATGCTTACCTAACCTAACCCAACCTAACCTTGCCGGAAATGGTTCGTGGGCTAACGTGAATGGTTTTTGGGGTTATCCATCAATGGTTTTTAGGGCTATTGTGAATGGTTTTTGGAGCTATCCGTCAATGGTTTGTGATGACATAATGAACATGAAAGTAGGTATTTTTCGGTTAAGAAGGTTGCAACACTGTATGCCCACTCCAAATCGACAAAACACAGCACGACGCGTGATGATTCACAGCTGTGCGCGAAATATTCTATGTTCCGCAACGGAAGAAAGGACCCAAAAGAATTACTCGTAATGTGAAAAATCGAAGTTATTTTCATGTAATAAGCATAATGGCACCTTGAAATAGGTTCCGCAATACACAATTGGTAAGTACGAACCATTTGAAACTGAAAATATGTGTTAGAAATGTGTCTCCGATATAACAGACATTTACCTTTTTTCCATCGTGCAATATATTTGATCGCAAATTCATGTATATTTCAAGAAAAGTATCTTTCCGACGCTCTACGGGGTAACATTATAGTATAAGGGAAACGGATTTCTTCAAATTTACAGGAGAAAGTACTTCCGGAAATAATTTTCAGTAGCATTGTGGAAATTCGTGAATGAAGTTTTGAACCATTTTAATGCGAAAATCTGTCCGACATACTGTTTCTGCGGCCGCCATTTGCTTTCTGCACGAGAGTACAATGTTCCGTGTGTTAAGATGACACAACTCCATAGTCAGTGTTTCAGCCTCGCCGTGTTTTCACTAGAACATGACTTGTCGAGTATTTTTTTTTTGGGGGGGGGGGCTAACGTCAGTGGTTTGCGACGTATTAGCATAATTTTAAATCTGGGCACGAAAGTAGGTATTTTCCGGTTAACGAGGTTGCAACACTGCATAAATCGACAATCACAACGTGCCCTGAACCAGTACGCTATCGCCCGCCATAATGTGTTACAGAATCGAAATAACAAGTAACAGTAAGTACTCGAAAATGTAAGAAATAGACATTATCGTAGTTATAAATACATTATTTCACGTTAGGAAATGTTCCGCATTCCAAAATAGTATGTTAGCAATGTAAAAAAGTGTGATATATATGATTTATAGGTGTTTCCCCTATACTACACTCTGTAAAAAAAAATTAGCATCACTGTATTCTTATTACGGATGTTGACAATTTTGAGTTTCGTATGCATGCATCTTTCCTGCACAACTTCAAATCAATTGATTGAAGTATTGGTCTGGATTCACTGCGTAGTGTGGTGTTATTCTTATGTTGATTTAGTGTTTGGAGTATCCGCTAGAGGGTGTTGCAATCAGTTACTGCTGCAAGGCTTTGTAATCAATTGTCAGGAATCTGTAAAACGATTGTTAGTAGTGCAACTTCTGATGTGTTTTATGTTGCAACTACATGTTCATTATTGACAGTTTGTATACGTTATCATATTTGTGAAGTGTTCTGGTGCTGTGTAGTGTATTTGAGCGTGTTTTCTCGAAAAAAATGGGCAGAAAGTGTGGCATTTCACCACGTAAGCAAGGAATGGTTCTTGCTTTGCATATGGATGGTCATTCTCAGAGAGAAATTGGTCGACGACTTCAAATGCATCAATCCACAGTTAGCCGCTGCCTGCAAAAGCAACAAGAACATGGAAAATCATCACAGAGAAGTCACTGTGGCAGAAAGAAAGACATCACCTCGAGTGGATCGTATGATAAAGGACATGGCACTCAAGAACAGATGAATGAGTTCACGCCAAATTGCACATAAACTTCAAAATAAGGTGGGAGTTAATCTTACTCATGCTACTGTAGTATCCCGACTAAAGAAACAGGGTGTTTCTAAACACGTCCCACGTAAAAAACCCAGACTTACTGACGCACATGCAAAAGCTAGACGTGAGTTTGTCACACGTTATGGTGCATGGAATGATGCAGATTGGGAACATGTGATATTTTCTGAAGAAAAACGATTTAAATTGCTGGGGAATGACAGCTCAGTTAAACTGTGGATGCGGAAGGGAGAAGAACTTGCAAAATCTTGTAGTTTAGAAACTCAAAAGTTTTGTGGCAGTGTAATGATTTGGGCATGTTTCTCTGCAAAGGGGATTGGCAGGATGCATATTTGCACAGGGACAGTTAAGGCTGATCAATATCTGGAAATCCTGAATCGGAAAGTTCTACAAACTGCAGGAGATCATTTTTCTGGACAGAATTTGGACTACTTTATTTTTCAAGACGATAATGAAACCTGTCACAGTGTTCAGGTGGTGAATATCTGGTTTCATGATATGAATATTGAAAGACTTTGGTGGTCACCCAACTCTCCAGACATGAATCCTATAGAAAACCTGTGGGCTATGGTGTGCAAAAAACTTGGTAATTAGACGTACAGGTCAAAAGAGGAACTTATGGCAGCAATTGTACATGTTTGGAATGAAATTGAGGTCGAATATTGTCAAAATCTCATTCATAGCATGCCTCGAAGGTTGGAAGCACTTAGGAAGGCCAGGGGTGGCCACACTAAGTACTAGTCAATGTATTTACTTACTATCATTTCAAATTAACATATCATGATGGATTTAAAACCTTTGTTCAACCTTTTTACTTGTAAAAATTGTCTTTGTGCGAAAACGTTCCACAAGCTATATTTGCAATAATTTTTATATTAGTACTGTCAAGTGCATTATGTACGTAACTATGACTTAAATAATAAAAATATATTGTACAGATATAGTGTTTTATATAATTGTTAGGAAAACAAATCGACAAGTCGAATTAAATCAATAAAACAACTGATAATTCACGAGCGAAATGCCGACGACCAAAAATAATGAAGTGATGCTATTTTTTTTTACAGAGTGTATAATAGTACCCTCTGCGGTAACCAGATGTCGCGTACGTTTCATGACGTGAAGTGTTTCCAACCACGCGGTTGTTTTGCAAGATTTTTTTGATTTTTTAAAACTGTCTCACATTGTGTTACGAACAAAATTTTAACTATGCTTGCCTAACCAAACCTTGCCAGAAATGGTTCGTGGGGCTATCCGTCAATGGTTTTCGGAGCTATCTGTCAATGGTTTTTGGGGCTATTTGTCAATGGTTTTTTGGTGTTCGAACCCGGGAAAAATCAGAAATCAGTAACACCAAAGTAGTAACCTTTTTAATAAAAAAAAATACCTACTTTGGTGTTACTGATTTCTGCATACCCACTGATGATTCACCATGCTACTCAAGATGTGGCTGCCATCTTGTAGTACGCAAGTGAAGAAAGGAAGATGTTAATGTGATAAATTCAAGTTATTTTCTTCACAAGAGCAAATCTCATCTTCGAGAACCTTTCGCAATGCATGAACGGTAAGTACGAATGTTAAAAATGACGAAAGAAAAGAGTGAAAAGGGTTTGTGCGAGATCGCACCAGTACCAACTGTAGTTGCTGTGTTACCATTTTGACAGCTGCATATTGAGGAAGAAACTGTTGTACACAATATTTTATAAGTCTTTACTTCATTTGCTAATTAAATTTTCTTGGTTGTAATTGTTTTAGCAGTTACTTTAAAATTCATTGAAATACTTCGAAAAGATTGAAGATTAAATGCAACTCAAAACTGCTTGAAACCATGTTCATAGTTACATTACTTCAGCACTTCAAAATGTGAAGATGTTACCCGGGGGAGGGGTGTTTGGTCGAACGTTGGGGTTAACTGGGGTACCAACCTCCTGCACCTTCCCCTTCACTTTGAGCACTGCATTGCTTGAGAAACCAAATCAGAACTTGAACCAAGGTGGAATTTAAAGTTATTTTTGAGTGTATTTTTCTTTTGCTTGGTGGCATAAACTCTTATCAAGAAGAAAATCAGCCTATGTGATAGGGTGACCAGATTTTGTGGATGTGTACGGGGGTTTTTGCAGCTATAACCAAAACGGTAAAAATCTACTAAACTTTTTTGCACTGTTTTACGAAGAAATTTGAAATGTTTCGTTGCGCTATCCGTGAATGATTTTTGGGGCTATCCGTCCTGGAATCGGTGGGAAATTTAAACAAAAAAATTATTTTCGTTTGAAATTTTTGAGTCCAAATTTCCCACAGATTCCGGTCTCCACCCCTGGGGTAATTCACCTGCCGCCCCCTACCGTGGCTCCGCTCCGACTCCCCGGCTTTCTCTATAGAGTCCCTGTTAAAGGCATGTTAGAAATTTGCTGGAGTCACCTGCCCCCAAATGAGCCCCAAACTTTTAAATTTGAAGAAATCAGTTTCCAGGATACGGAAAACTTACCTGAAACCTTCTAACGAGTAGTTTACATTCACTGCCACGTTTTCGACATTCCTTTCCTTTCTTCACGATCCCAGGTTCAATTAAATTAAAAATCCACTGGGTCTTCCACACCTGTTACGAATTTCACCACACATCCACGACACATCGTGTTTCTAACTTTTGTTGCAAACACAGACAGTTCGAAACACTGGATACCCAATGAACGTGAACAAAACACAATCACAACGCGTGATGATGTACGAAGGTGTACATGCCAAACACTATTGTCCGTCGGAGAATTAATTTTCAACAAAAAACATGAATTTCCACTATAAAACATTCCCACATCACACAAGACACCTTCCAGATGTTAGACAATGCTACAGTAACGTAACCGTAAGTAGTTTCTTCCGTAAAAATGAAGAAATCTGTCCGGGGAATATCAGATAAGTACCACCAAAACAGCACATGGTAAAGTGCACCCCTCTCCCCCCCTCTTTGGTAAAGTAAAAGTCATGCTGCTTACATGTTTTCTGAAGTATTACACAATTGTCTTTAATCTGTTTTCTTGATGTCATTTCATGGCTAATTCCAACAACAAACATGAGTGATATGATTAAATTCATGAATGGACACTCACACCTAACACAAAGAACATCCATACCCAGGCTGGGATTCGACCTCAGGACAACCGGACCCTGTGGCCGAGTGGTTAGCACATCACGCTGCGACGCCAAGGGTTCCGGGTTCGAATCCCTCTCGGGCTTGGTTGTTTGTGAATGTCCATTCATCAATAATCACTCATCCCCATCTTCGCAAAGTAAAATAAACTAAATCAATCAATTGACCCCAGGATACCTGGCATTCTAGATTTCAACCACTCTGCCACGGAGGTCTTCCCTTCTAATATATTTCCCTTTTCATTCCTCCTTTTCCTTCTCTCTTTAATTCTCTCTGGTTCTGACTTGTAGCTCTGTGTTTCCTTCCTTTCTTACCATAAAACATACATTGTGAAATAATATTAAAATATTAATCCATACTAAGAATATATTTGCCTGTCGCTGCAGCTGTAGTAATCATCTCATCAATACACCAAAGATGCAAATCCCCAGAATTGGGCTATTTTTCAATTTTCAAAGTGCCCCTGCATATACTTTGTCATCACTAGACGTCGGATTTTAGGTTTTTAACCAATTTTTTCCTTTGCAGGTAAATAAGAAATAAGTTATATCGGTTTCATAAAAAAACGAAACAACTGACTAAGTTTTATAGTGCCTAAAATAACCTGTTTTGCTTGTTAGAACCTATTTTAGGTTTGTGTGCCTAAATTAAACCTTTTTTTTTAGGTTTTACAGGATTTTTATATCTCGCAGAGGTATTTACTAGGTTTGGTGGCAAAATAATTCAATGACTGGCGTGTTTGAAACATGTTTTCTGTCGATTTTCCTCCCTCCAAGTATATGATGCTTATCAAAGCTTTAAGCAAAACAGGAATGACCGACGTCACTGTTACCTGCAGACAGTGGCTGCGAAAGGGGACAGTTCCCCCCTACTTTTTACCCCTGCACTATACACGCTTAATGCTAAGCCTTGCCTACTAAGATAAAGTAAACTTTCCTTGCCCCCCCCCCCCTCCAATTCTCAGTTTAGCACCCAATCGTCTCTACTGTCTGCACAGTCCCAAGTACAAACTTCTGATCTGTGTGGCTTTGCTCACTTTCGCGTCAGTTTGGTCCTTTTTGGCTATCACACCTTGCGAAGTAATATTTCAGCATTCATATTAGCCCTACTGACTATGTTTCTGTTGAAAGATAATTTTCAGCACATGAAATGATCCTCACAGACAAAAGGTGGAGTTTGAGTGTGGATAACGCAAAAAGATTCATAGTGGTCAGTAGGACCATTATAAAATTCAAGTATAATTCCTGGTTTTCAAGGTGAACTTCCCAAAAATTCAAGGATACCAGCAGATGTTTTCTCTATTCCAACCTTACGTATTACCGACTCTCACCCTCCCTTCCACACACAAAAATATTGACAATATAAAGGGTTTGTATGATTCCAATGTAACAAGAAATTTACCTAATCAACTTCAAGGTATAGCTGTTATTTTGTAATAATCTTCTGTTTGTCAGATAGATTGTTCTGTAAAAGACACTAACAAAGTAAACTGATTGAGAAAATTTTGTTTTATTTTCTGTGTAGCTTTCTTCTTCATCCTCAAAAAAACGAATGAAATAAAAGCTCTACTGAGAGAAACTTCCCTCAGGGCATTTATAAACATGTATAAATTTAATGGGATATGGGTTAATAAAAGTTCACGTCTACGTGATCAATGGTTTTCTTCTTGAGGATATTAACGGTGTGTTTTATCACACCACAATTTTCAATTTTAGCACTTGTTGTAAATATCGAGGCTTAGGAGCAACTAAAAAATCTCAATTTCAAGTAGTCTCGAGTAACAGTCACGTTCTCTGAATGAGTAATAGTTTCAATACATATTTTCTTATTCGCGCACAAACAATAACAAAGTTTAAGGCTGCAATTGGTGTGACGAACCTAGGATTTCAGCTCAGAAAGCTGGGCTTTGACCGGCACGGCCACAAGCCACGGTGAAGAAAAGAAGCTATTCGAGTAATTTATCCATAAGATTGCATCATTTCCTGTTTACATCGAAAAATATTAGATGTCGCTTCTTGCTAATTGCATACGCTTCATCAGATAGGGTTCATATGCTGTACACATTGCTGACAAAAGTGAAGCTTGTGCATGAAAAGTAATGAAGACGTTGGGAAGTCATGCTTTGTGGAAGGTGAGTGTTTCCAACCTAAAATGATTATTGTTCTCTAATTTCCATCAACATAGTGGATTCTGCTGTGTGACGACGAATCTCATTAACCAACGGCACGTAAATTATATCATGGTATTATCATGGATGAAAAACTCACTTTTAATTATCATATTATTGCTACCACTAAAAAAGCCATGCGCCTTCTCGGTCTTCTATACAGATTTAGCGAAATTCAAAACCCATCTTCTCTTGCTTTATTCTTTAAATCTTTCATCTCGCCCATCCTTGAATACTGTTCCCCAATTTGGGCAATGGCCTCAAAAACCAATCTCACCAGAATAGATTCTGTTCTCAGTTTCTTTCTTGCAATTGTTCGCCATAGAATACCTTCCTTTCGACATGTATCCAAATCAGACACCATGGCTGCTCTGAATATTCACACTCCATCCTTTCGTCGTGATCTAGCTGACATGAAATTTTTATACAAAATAATAAATGGCAAAATCAGAACAGATCTCCTAATCAGTGAATTCTCACTTAGGGTACCCCAAAAGCTAAGGCGCAACCTGCAACTCTTCCACAACCCAACCACTAGGCTATCCCTTCTACAACGCTCCTTGTTTTACAGGCTCCCAGAAATCTACAACAAACTTCCCCTGAATGTAGATATATTCCTTCCAGAACGTAACTTTTGTATATTACTGACGAAGAACATGTAAATCTATCCCATCTTGTTATTGTTTTTTATCTTTTGTTATTATTTGTTTCTACTTTATGTTGTTTCAGTGTAAAATGGCCAAATAAGACTGTATCTGAAACTCTGAGTAAATAAATAAATAAATAAATAAATTATTTTAAACTATTTATTTCAAAATGAAGAGTTATTATTCTGGAATCTACAGAGGCATTCATTCATTCGGTCAGAATTTTGCGAGAGTCACAAAAATTCAATTTACTGTTAAAGTTAAATGAGAGGACAACCATTGACTTATTGTTAAAAGCCTGGATGACTGATGTTTGTGGGGGAGGGGTACCACTTCTCATGTGCTTCCCTGGCTGTGACATAAACTCTTCTTGCTTCGGATTTCTATTATTTTTCCCATCGCATATTCAGTGCCGACTTTGCGATTATTTTTGCCAAAGTGGATGGGGAAGGAGTTTATATATTCTTCAAGCCTTCTCCCGGGCTAGGATAAAACTTTTTCCGAAAGAAAAAACAAGTTGTTTTTTTTGCATCATTTTAGGAATTACAACAGCACTATTTCCACCTCGCTTATTCAAATTGCATTTTTCCCCCTTTGTTATTTAGTGTTGCTTTTCTTCCATTTTTGGCTACTTGCAATGATGAAGAGAGACTCAAAAAGAACACCCATGCTCAGGCCAAATTCGAACCCGGGGCCTCACATTCTAACACATTGTGATAACCACTTCTTCACGAACATCAAAAATGCATTTTTTTTAAATATATTTTTCACGAATTTTTCGCATTTACATTACTTTCAATGTAGACGTGGACAGTCAAGTTAATTAATATTTATGCAGCAATCTTTCCGTTATCCCTTTTCTTTGAGTCTGAGAGACACAAAATTCCCTGCATTCGGTTAAAATGTTTGATAGTAAGCAACACTGCTGGTTTCCGAACACTTACTTGGCTGTACTGCCAGGCCCGAAGCTCAACTTCAACTCAAACGAGTGTGCCACTTTCAGTGAACAGAAGTGTACTAACATCATGCTGTGACTCGTAGCAGTGACATGTCATTGTAACTGCAGGCCCAGTTAAATTGTATTTTATGTCTTTAATGAATTTATTTTTGTCTTTAATGAATTTATTTTTTATTGTACATTATTTGAAAATTTAAAGAGCAACTCCATTGGTTGCAAATACTGGCAATCTTGCTTTGCTTTCAGCCACTACAGGAAGATTGAAAACTCGTGCTGAGCAATTTATCGCATCAAATGGATACTATTTTGAGTAAATAAAGTCAAAACTCATACACCTTTGACTTTGAATTTGTTATTGCCTTAGTCCGGGAACTCATGGGCTGCACTGTGTATAAACTAAAGCAACTAATTGATTGACTTTCAGGGGTTAAAACAAAGATAATTTGCCTGGTAACAGCGAGCTTTAGAATTTCCAGAAAGTGGGATCTTTGCAACTTTTCTTCCTCATGTCAAATTACAACTCGTGTTGATAGGTAGCAAATTACTAACAGGATCAATAAATTTAGTGAACTGATGATTTTTTAATAACATCTGGAGGTGATGAAAACAATCAAAATCAAACTGTCTTCTGCTGAGATCTGAAAAACATTGTGTACCAAGAAAGTGCCAAACATTGCGTACTAAGAAAGTTTCAGGGGTCCCGGGTTCAAATCCCAGCCTGGCATGGGTGTTCATTGTGAGTGCCCCTTCATAGATTTCATCATATCATCACTCGTACTCATCTTCGTGATTATTTAAAAGTAAAGTAAAATAAACCAAAAGCAATCAACTATAATGAACATGTGTATTTTTTCATGTTGAAATTGCCCAAGATTCTTGAGCTTATCTTTTAATCTATCCTCTCCAATGAACAATAAATTTAAAGAGAAGGTTGCTGTAACTTTTCTGTTATTTTCAGAACTTTCCAGAATGATCTTAGTTCTCGACTAAATGTTTATCTTTTAATGAATCCAACATCCTTTCTTCTTCAAGATAACTGGGCCAGTTGGACAATATCATTTTTATTGTTCCCGTTTGTGGAATGCTAATGAACTATGTGCTTTGTATTAAAATATTGCCTACCTTTTTGTTAAACCCTTGCTTCACATATTTCTCAACGTGGGTATGGAAATTCACTACTCATGGACATTTCTGGGTTGTAAGGATGCAATTGACTTTCAGTAGGATCATGACAACCCAGAAGTGTCCGTCACTACAAGCATAGCATTGCTTGAAATTGGCCTCAATAATATATATTTTTTTAAATCTCCGTTTCTCTCCCAAACAGGGCAGTGCTGGCAGTCAGAAGAATGAAGAAGAAAAGAAAAGAGAGGCAGATGACGTGAAAAATGTTCTGCTGTCACAGATATTGGACCAGTCAGCCAGAGCGAGATGTAAGATAATCAGTTTTCAAAGAATTCAGTAAAAAGCTACGACATAATCCATCATCACTTATAGCCCAGTCTAGTTTCCTGCATTTTTTGACACCAAGTGTAGTTAGGCTAAAAGAGCTGCGATGGTCAAGTCGGTAGGGTGTCTGACTGCAACGTGGGAGACCTAGGTGATACGAGGGTCATTATTTATATTTTGAGCCTTGGCAACACTGATTGAAGTTAGGCACGATTTAACGTTTGCATGGAATCGTCTGGCATTATTGACCATAACGTACTTCAAATGTTCTGTCAATAGCTTCATTTGTGTTGTTTATGTTGCCTTGGAGATTGCGTGACAACAATAAAATGGAATTAACTCGTGAACATTTTCGTGCGATGATTTTTTACGATTTTCGACGTGGATTATCAAGACAAGAGTGCATCGATCAACTTACTTCCACATTTGGCGATGAAGCCCCATCCTTTGCCACTGTGAAACGCTGGTATAACGAATTTAATCGTGGCCGCCATTCGCTCACCGACGAGATTCGCGAAGGTCGTCCAAAATCAGTTGTTGTTCAAGAAAACATTGATGCTGTGCAAAACCTAATACTGCAAGATCGTCATGTGACGTACTGTGAGATTGAGGCAAGCATAGGCATTAGTTCCACCAGCATATATAAAATATTACATGACCATTTAGCTGTGAGAAAGGTATGTTCTCGTTGGATCCCACACAATTTGACAAAAACTCAAAAAGACGCTCGCGTCAATTGGTGCAAACAAATGCTCAATAAATACAATCGTGGTGCTTCAAAAGACGTATATAAGATTGTAACAGGTGAAGAATCATGGATATATGCATATGAGCCGGAACGTAAACAGCAGTCGACTGTATGGGTGTTTCAAGATGAACCCAATCCAACAAAAGTTGTTCGCGCTCGAAGCACATCGAAACAAATGGTCGCCTGTTTTTTCGGGAAAACTGGTCATGTGGCAACTGTGCCTCTAGAGGAACGTAGAACGGTCAACGGTCAAATACGGAAAACAAACAAACGCCGTCGGATCATTCTTCATCAAGACAATGCCAGCTGTCACACATCTCGTCTAACAACCAACTTTATGAACAGTCAAAAAATCAAATTGATGGGTCATCTGCCGTACAGTCCTGATTTGGCACCCAATGACTACTTCTTGTTCCCGAATGTCAAGAATAAATTGCGTGGACAACGATTTTCGTCGGCGGAAGATGCCGTTGATGCGTTCAAAAACCATATTATGGAGGTGTCTCAAGAAGATTGAAAAAACTTATTTGACAAATGGTTCGAACGAATGCAAAAGTGTATTGACCATAAAGGAGAATACTTCGAAAAACAATAAAGCAGTTTTCAATGCCAAATTCCTGTTTTTTCATTGTTAGGCTCAAAACATAAATAATGACCCTCGTATATGCCTTGTTCCTGCATAAAGTGGCTCTGGGGCTCACACAGTCTCAAATCAATGGGTACCGTGGGGGGGGGGGTAAAGGCAGCAGGAGCATGGTGATGATCACATCACCTTGAAAATGGCTGCGGTCAAAAATATGTGGGGCCCTATCCCCCTAAATGTGCCTTCATGGCACAGGGAACTGTACCTTTTACCTCCTGGCTAAATTGTGATAATTATGATGAATTAATGAATGGCACAAACTCAAACCAATTCTTCCACCCAAGACCTTTGCCACAGAGGTTGTGAGGTTCTCCAAAGAGAAACAATCAATTTTAAATATTCAATTTTTAAAAACTTTCCATGGAGAACTGAGGTCCATTCAAAATAAAGATCATAGTCGATGGGAACAATGTGGAAATATTTTTTGTCTGTTTTATGTATGGATGCAAGTTGAGCCACATTGTCACAGAATCTACTGGTGTTAGTTAAAGGTCAATTCACCCAATGAAGAATTGAAATTTCACCCACCGACTCAAGATTTCAATGAAATTTTGTATACTTGTAGCTTTCACCTGGGCAAGAAACCATATCAATTTTTCTTCTCTGGATCTTGTACTTTTACAGGAGCTCAATTCAGTATTTGCTTGTACATTGATAAAAGTCTTTTATTTCAGCATGCAACATTTGTAGGTACATTATTATTTTTCTGTTAGCCAATCGAAGTGTGTAGATTCAAAGAAAATTTGCTCTCTTCTCATAGTTGCAAAAAAATTATTTCACATAATCAAAGCACGTTTTGTACTGCAAAAAAACATCAAATTGCAGATATTTATGTTTCACTCAACCTTTTAACTATGTTCTAACAAGTTATGAAAAAACAAAGTTGTGGGGTTTTAATCGATGCTAATTTATGAAAAACTCTTAATGGCTAACAATAAATAACTATGAACAAAAAAATTTTATTTAATAATCATAAACATTACAATTGTCACACACTGTTGACAATTATAATAAATTAGGAAAAGTCTTGGTAATGTGCAATATCAGTGTTTTTAATTGGTCTTCAATAGCATATTTCATAAATTAACATATTTTATTGCTCAAATCCGTGTCGGTGGGTGACGTGGCCTGGGTAATCGATCCTTAAACTTGTTGCATTTCTTGATTGACAACCTACAGCATGTGAGAGCTTTGTTAACGTGTGTTGCAGTGAACACCCTGATGGTGGGGAAGCCAGAGAAGGGCCGCCTGGTGGAGAACATGCTGCTGTCGATGGCCCAGGCAGGGCAAATCATGGGGAAGCTGGGGGAGAGCGAGCTCATCAGCATCCTGGAGAAGGTCAACGATCAAACACAAAAAAGTTGCAAAGTCAAGGTATATTAAGTCGTCTGTTTTTCTGATATATATTTATGCAATTTCTTCCAGTCTTGCTACTTCTTTCACTTAATTATGGATTAAATATACATTAAATTGTTAACTTATTGCTTGCCAATTTGGCAATACTTGTTTCAAGTGCAAAATGACAGTCGAAATTTGTTTTCCCAAACATAATTTGTGCAATATTGATTTTCTTTAATTTTTTATATATTTATTCACCCTATTGAAATATTATAAAGTAGGAATGGGTCGATGAAGAACCTGAATGGTTCATTGACCTCCTTAATAAATGCATGTTTCGAGGTGACTGCAGTGTAAAATAAGTTGCATATTTACACATTTACTTTTTTACATGTAGGACATGGATATTATCCATAAAAGTAATTTAAAAAATGGGAATTTTTCATTAAATTATAAGATATTTATAGTTATATTTTGGATCGGTAATTTTAGCGATAAACCGATATTGATTAATCTATCCCATCCCTATTATCAACCAAGAAAATCATTTTTTAATGTATACAATAACAAAATGCAACAACACAGGCTGTTTATCGATATCTCTTATATATAATATTCTGTCAAAGTTGCTCATGATCAGATTAATCCAATCCAGGTCCCATCGCTACAAACATCCAACATAGGTGCACCAGCCAGTAGAGTGCCTGGCTCTTGCAGTTTTCATTCCCAAGATGGGGATTTTTCATTAGACAATCTGAACCATGAGTTATCCAGAGTACACCCCTATTTGAGGTGTATTTTACAATTGCCTCCATTTCCCCTCATAGGGGAATTTTTGCCATATTTATTGTTGTTTTCTGGCACCAATAAATAACAACACAAATTTGAGAATATCATATTTGCATGTATAAGGTACAGTTGAGAGCTGAGAAGACTGCGAGGCTGAGGAATGCGAAACTGACCTGCCTGTTGTCGCAGTGTGCAGCCAGCTAGTCTTCCTTTCTGGGTGGCAGCGGCATAAATAAAAAAAGGCATGGTACGAAAATGCATTGCAAATGAATGGAACATATTACATAGTAACAAGTTTGATTTTGGTGTTTTATGTCCACTTTGTACACAGTAAGGCTAATTGGGACTGGACCTACAGTTTATAGTGGGATCCGAACCACTATGTGCCTCCACCGGGTATCGAACCCGGGACCCCTAGATTACAAGGCAACGACGCTACCACTGCACCATCGGGGAGAGCCTACATAGTAACAAGTGAAATCAATACTAATAATGGAGTAAAACTTCACAAATCAAAGCAATCTGCTTCCAACGTGACTAAGAAAGTAAGGGTGTGTGCGTGCTTTTTGTGTATTTCCTAGCGTCTTGTTAATGCTTCTTTCCTGGACATGGATCAATTAATTTTAACTTATGCAGGGTAGTACATTTTCTCTCTCATTTGTATTTACATTTCGGTATGTAGCATCACTTTTCTGCAACTTTTGGATTATGGAACATGAAGTTGTATTGTCTCGGGCCCCAGTGATTTATCCACCAACTACACCCTAACACCCCACACAATTTTTATAAAAGGACAAATTTATGGTCATTTTGGCTCTAAGTATACCTTTTGACACCCATAAACACAAACTTACACCCCTCAAATAAACAATTCTGAATAAACCTTTGCTCAACCCCCTAGCCGGCTTTCCCCGTTTTCGTTGCATGTTAATTCTATTGATAGTTAACCTTCAGCGACCCAGTTTACTTGATATAGTCTGCTCTATACATATGCATTTACTTATACACACACGCCAGAACATTAATTCGATTTTTAAAACAAATTTATTTCCGAAAACACTGAAGAAGTGTGAATTCCTATGCTGTTGCTGGTCTTTGAGGTGTTCCGTGGCTGACGTTATCCATGGAGGTTCACGAATGGTTCCGAACGCCAGACTGCACCTGACACTGTAAGTTCCGATTCCATTATCAGATTCTCACCCTTTCCTACAGGGACTTCTGCATGTCTGGCAACACTGAAAAATTGAACACCAAGTCGAAGCTCCCGTCCCCACACTTCCTCCCCGTTCACCCCAAACCTCACCCCGCACTCACAGTCTTCTCAGCTCCCAACTGTATGCCCGAATGAAAATGAGACTACGGTTATATCTAAAGAATATTATATTATAGAATATTTGCATTACATAATATGTGAATTACAGTTATTGTGTAACATGATACCTATACATAATTGCCATTGATATTGATGCACTGATCCCAGCACGTAAGAAGAGAGTGTATGGCTTCAGTGTAGAAACTCCTGGGTTGCTTACGGATCAAGTTTTCCACGGTGTTCTACACTTCGTCGTCACGGGTGAACCGTTGACCTTTCAGTGGTTTTAAGCGGCCGAAGATATGGGAGTCACATGGGGAAATACCGGGGCTGTATGAAGGATGTGTGAGGACTTCCCATTGAAATGATCTCAGCAGGTCAAGGGTCTTCGTGGCCACATGTGGCCTAGCATTATCCTGGAGCAGCACTATCCCCTTCGAGAGCTTACCTCTGCGCTTATTTTTGATGGCCTGTTTAAGCCTGAACAACGTGTTGCAGTACCGTTCAGAGTTCACAGACACACTGCTCTCTGTAAACGTCCTTCATCCTGCGATAAATTTGTGAAGCATACTCGACTTCTGCATGAAGAAATTGGATTACAGCTCTGTACACTGATCTGGAGGAATCCATAATGCACCTGTCTGCACAAAACAACTCTCACCAACTAGGAAACAGCAGGCAAAGCGGTTCGCTACACCTGCAAACTGGGACAAACACCGTGCCATCTATCGGCAAATATATTTACCTTTTTCGATTACATACAACGCCGCAACAGCAAAGGTCTCCTTTTCATTTGGGCATACCTTATAACTGAAGTTTTCTAAAAGTTAAACAGCTTTTCACCCTACACTGTATTACAGTGCACCTCAGATTTAGACCATCTAAACATTTTGAATAAGACATGTTATAAAGAGTGGGAGAAGAGAACAAGAAAAGAATGCATGCTGAAAAAGTGCTGAAAACTAGAGAGTTTATAAATTATCTTTTTTCACAAAGAAAAAACAGAGAAACTTTGAAGTAAATACGTACAGGATATGTTTTGCATATGCGTCTGCTTCGTGCTGTGGATGGTCAAGGCCGGATAGTTTTTACTTGTAGGATGGCATAGTGTAAATAAATAGGCCATTAATATTTGGAGAAGGTATCTATAGATATTTCGGCATGCATTTTCAAGCCAGCAAAAAGTACACTACCACTTATGTAATCTGCATGCCAAGCAGAAAAATCTTTAACCTTTTGCTGCCCAAGCATCTCGAACGAGATACCCAAATGTAACCCTCACTGTCCCAAGCATCTCGATCGAGACGCTGTGTCAAGGTCATAGTTTTTACGTTATAACTTTTCTATTTTTGGCTAGAATTTCGATTTTATTTTTTTTTATATTGTTCCTAACACATGTATTTAACAGAAATGGTTTTTTGCATTTTTTTTGTCTTCATGAAAATGGAGGGGAAAAGGTACTTCTCTTTTGCGGCTCTTTTCAACGTCAAATTTTTGCCGATAAAGGAAGACGGGCTTTGTTGTTCTAAAGCAATGCTTTTCACTCCCGTCTGTTAACTGCATTCGAAGGAAACTTGTTTATCAGTATCCGATGTCAAAATGAAAGTTTTCCGTGAGGGTGCATGCAGGGGGTGCGGGGTGGGGGAGGGGGAAGACTGGTTGTTGAATCTGCGTTGTGAGAATGGAATTTCGAAGCACGCTGAAGGAAACCTTTTCTTTTTAGCACAAGTGTCCACAAGTTGCGACAGGGGTTACCCTGCATTGTCTAAAAATAGAATTTCAAGCAGCTGCAAGAATCGTCGCTCATTTTTCACTGCGTTCTAGCTTTTCGTCCGTGAATGTTGTGCGTAGGTGTCGTTTTGTGCCCAAGTGCGAGGACATTTTTTGGGTGAAGTGACAATTTTTTAAAATAATTTTTGGGGTTTTTCTCCCTTCCCCCTCCATATATACGCCAAATTTGCATAAATTTTGCATTTTGACTTTTTCGGGGGGGACATTTTTTTTTTAAGAAAAGTATTTTTGAGGGGATTTCCCACCTTTCCCCCTCCATATGTACGCCGAATGTGCATAAATTATATATCGTCTGAATCTGTGATTCATTCTGCGTACAACGGTATATTGTTCATATCTCCAGGGCAAATAGTCTCTGAGCTAAAGTCATTTCAAGGTACCGCTGCATTTTGAAGCTTGAATCAGTTGACCATTCCTTTTGGGGGTCAACTCAAGTTACATTGGTCATATGATAATAATGCAAATATTTTTGTGTTCCTTACATGTCAGCGATCATTTCCATGTGCATGTCGACACTGTCATGTACTTTTTTCTTGGGGGGAGGGTGGGGGAACCAATTTTTTTTTCCGAAATTTTGGAATTTTGAGAGTTAGCCCCCTCCCCCCGCCACATATACGCCGAATTTGCATAAATTTCATATAGTCTGAATCTCTGGTTCATTCCGTGTACAACGGTATATCACTCATCTCTCTAGGGCAATTAGTCTCCGATCTACACTCATTTAATTGAAATCTGCATTTTGCTCAAAATCGGCTCGGTACCGACAGGCTTACATGTGAAAATGGCCTTGGGCGCCAAAAGGTTAAAGAAATAAAAAGCCCCTAAAAAACTCACATTTCATTGATTTCTTGTGACCATGCTGAAGCTGACAGGCACCAAATGTAAGACCACAGCTTCCACATACAATAGACAAGTCCAATATTAAATTTTGACATCCAAATGGAGAAAAAAAATGGTCAACATTTACTGCTGTTTGAGTTTTTCTGCAGGCAAGATCATATTGTAGTCCCTCATGTATTGTATTTTGTCAATTGATTTACCCTGTGTGTTGTCAGAGGATGAGAATGTGTGGAGCCTCACCTTCACATGCCCCCTTCAGCAATACCTTTCCTTTACAAACTACTGCATGCAAAATGGATGGATTTCAGCAAATTCAAGGTTCATCGATGATTTTTTTATACATAAAGGTCACAAAATGTGCAGTGAAAAAGAATCTTTTTAGAATTGTTGCAAGAATAAGAACCAGTTACTACAATGAAGTAAGTAAAAGAAAGGAATCAAGAATATTTTATTTACTGCCTTTTTAATTATTACACTGCTTCTAGAGTATTTTAGAAAGTATGTACACGTCACGTTCTTTTTGCCTTCCAGTTCGACAGGCGGAGAGCTGCCCTGGACTCGGATGACGATCTGTGACAGAGGATGCCGGAGGAAGGGACTCATTTCATCATTAATTTATCACTTCTGTGAAGTTTGCTTTATAAGCATAAAGGAATTTCATTTGTTCCGTTTTGTAGCAGACACCACTCAGCAACTAATAAATTTACACCGAAGCTTGTAAAAATTGTTTTTCCATATTCCCATGTGCCTTGTGACACAATGGATGCTGATTTTCTAAAATTTATTTCTTAATACAGAAATTGTAAATGTAGCACCAGCACTTTAGTATAGGTTCCCTTACTGGATAAGGAACACAGTGGTGAAAGATTTACAGTCTTACCTTCAATACTGGACTGTTTTGAATGCAATAATAGAAAACAGAACATGCTTTAAGGTAAGAAAGTTCCCTTTTATTTTGCAGCATGTCATGAAGGCCCATTTAGGGAATGTGGGGGGTAGGGGTCCACCAGTGGTGGCCTGTACCAAGGGAAAATAAACTGTCCTTGTCCCCTAGTTTTGGAACCCAAGCACCGCCACTGGGGCCCAAACATTCTCAATCTTGGCCATTTTTTTGAGGTGATGTGATCAGCACCATGCTCTGGCTGCCTTTACCCCCAAGGTACCTATTGATTTGAGACTGTGAGCCCCAGAGCCACTTTATGCAAGGACAAGGCCGGAATAAATTCCCGACCTTAGATCTCCCACCCTTGGGATGGTGGAATCATGCTTTAAGATATTGTAATATCCCATGGATATATTGATTGAATGGTGTTTTAAGTCCACTTTATGCACAGTAAGGCTAATCAGGACTAGACCTACAGTTTCAAGTGGGATCCGAACCAGTGTGTGCTTCCACTGGGAATCAAGGAATCAAACCTGGGATCCCTCGATTACAAGGCTACGGCGCTACCACTGCGCCATCGAAGAGGCCGTTCACGTGGATATATTGTGTGTATACAATGAACCACTTTGGCTCACACACACACGCCCTTAGTCTCTGCGGCCACTCATCAATTGCATTACGTGCTACGGGTTGTTGTTATATAGGTTATAACGTTATCATAACTTTTCAGTCCACTAGAATCATTTTCAGTCTTGCAAGCAACCAAATCTTGACACTGAAATAAAAATACATTTTAGCTGAAAAAAAAAAACTCCTGCCATCACATTTCCAATTGTGAGCAAGAAATTGGCTGTTTGCCATGTAATCTTGCCCTTGTGTTGCCAAAATGTAAGGCATTCTTCAAACCATGATAGTCATCAGTCCAAGAGGGAAAAAACAACACACAGCAAAATTATTGAAGTAATATTTAGAGTTTGGGAAGGGCAGTTATTCATGTGGCAACACGGGGGAAGGGAGAGAAGAAAACAAATGATTCACTTTAGTTTATGAGTATGACAGGGTTCTCATCTTGGTCAAACTGTACATGTTGTCTCCCTACCTACCAGAGCTATAAAGTAGGGCTGAGCCAGGTTGGAATTAATCTACCGATACTTTTCCGGTATTTTGGTCTTTCACGGTGTCCGCAAAAATACCATGGGACAGTTTTGCAAAGTCTCGTCATCTTGGAAATAATGCAGAATTCCAACTTTCTTTTTATTTTGCACAAATTATGATCGGAAAACTGTATTTTTTGGTTACATAACATCTATTTCTAATATTCTGATGTTGAATATTCGAGAGCAAATTTCTTGTTAAATTCATGCACATAATTGGAGAAGATTATTTTTGAACCAAGTATCAGTGGGAATCAGTAAGAGTATTGGCTCAGACCTACTATGAAGGTAGTTTTGGTGGAGTGGCAGAACTAACAACTAATACCCCAAGACTTGGTGGCCTATTTTGTAGATGACTGATACATACAGGCATGCATATTTAGTTTTTGACAAAAATGTGAAATAACACATTGTAATGTTAATGAAAGGTGTGAGGTGCATTTTCCTACCCTAATTTTGTCACGAAATGATGTGAAATGAACTCTTAAACACAAAATTTAGAGTTTATTTACCGACCCAACACTTTCTGAAGTTTGAATTATCCTGCGAGTTCAGCAATTCATGGAAAATTGATTAATTCTGCTGTAAATATCTGAGAAGCAAAAATGGATCCCTTTATACAGAAATAAACTTCATCCTCTCGTAACTACATAAATGTGCTATTAGAAGGGATATTATTATTTTGTGTAATAAGTACAGTTTTAAAATCAAATTCAGGATTATAAATACTGAGAAAACTAGTACTCACTTTTATCCTTGAAGCTGTACAGCAAGTTCCAACATGGATGGTGGCAGTGGCCACTGAAATTAATCAAAAAACAAGAAAAAACAGCTTCAGGGATAAAAGTGAGTACTAGTTTTCTCCGGATTTATATACTACCGCGTGTCTCTTTTCCCAATTATGAATTCAGGATTATGTTCACAACTTTAAAACCAAAATAACATTTTATATACTACTTTGATCCAATTTTTCACTGTTATAACACCAAAATTTTATTTTTTATTTAGCAAAAATATGTGCCTTTACTGATACCGTGGTATGCTCAGGATATTTCACAAGTGAGGGGAGTGTATTTTTATTTTGTTTAGCAGTCCGTTCTATATTTTGATATATTTTCCAACATTTGACCTATATTTAGGAATGCTTGGCAGAAGGAAAGGGGGTTGTGACCCCTGGGCATGCCACAGCCACTACTATCGGATTAAAAATCATGGATACTCTAGGTTGGACTCCATTATAAATTAACCAGTAGACCTACATAAAAACAAGTTACATCAAAATTTAGCTTATTCAATTATGAGTTAAGCTATGGTAACCAATTTCTTTTTTTGAGTATGCCTTCGATTTTTTATTGTTGTGAGAGCAAAAAAAAAAGTGCTGGGTTTTTGGTATTTTCCAAATAATAAACTTGTGGTCCGATCGTGATGAAATTTAAATACAGTGCAGGTCGAAAGGTTTAAAATACAATTATTCATTTTCAGATTTTTTTAATTGGCCAAAAAAAGTTTATCAATTTTGTGAAAGAGCTTTTTCCTATTATTGGGTAATCCTACAAATGTGATCTTGGTCTTATTTTGAAGCTCTTTGCTGCTGTTTTAAAACCCATTGAACCGTGCAAAGCATGGGCTGTCGCTACAGGGTCATCACGTTCAGCACACACCTATACAAAATGCTTTTATTATTTTATCAGCTTGGTCTTTTGTATAAAACTTCGTTCCTCAAACCAGCATCTATTTTTACTAGCTTTATGTAATCTTAATGCAGGTGCTGGCCTGGATAAATTTTCTACTAACTTTATTTTTTATTTCTTCTAATGTATCATTTTGTTGAACAGTTTCTAAGGTTTTCATAGTTATCTCTATTCATCCATGTTTAAAGCACTCACAAAAGTTACTTGCACAGATAAAATGTCAATGCAAAGTTCCAGTAATGTAAAAAATCATTAAAAAATTAGTGACATTTTTTTTTAAGAAAGGCTAAATTTAGAACTGAAGAAATAAGTTATTAACAGAACAATTATTATATTGTTCATTGCTTACAGAAATATATAATATATATACACACACTTATTTCTCTGTTGCAGACAACAACAGTTTAACAGTATACAACAAGCATTTGAAATTGTGAAAACAAACAGTATTTTAGAAAACGAACATCATAGGATGCAGTGTTTTCTCCCCCAGTCTAAGTGCAACTTTTGCCACATCTACGTATCAGATGTTAAAAAGTTGTATAACACTAACATTATAATTAATTCTGAGTTTTGTAATGCTACATTCCGTTGGGGAAGAGAGCACGGCACCATAAAAGAGACTAACACCATAAATGCATTCTAAAGAAGGAACAAACAGCTTCCATCCTTGCTAGGGACATGTCTAGTATTGCTGTAAGCACCAAAAACGTGACTGGAAAAGTATGGTTTACTTTGGTTAGGGTACAACTGAAAAAAACTTTTATCAAAACTGGATTAATTTTATTCCATGATATAGCACACCAGGCCTGGGCAACTCTTGTCCTCTGTGCACCCTCCCAATGTTGCCAGTGTGTAATTTTGTATGTAATGGAATGATTTCTGGATTGTTTAAAAATAGTTTATTCATTTCTCTAGTTGACGAAAACTGTACAATATTTGTTTACTTCTCTCTCACACATAGTGGACCTCTTTCTATCACTTCTAGAGTATTGTCTGAGGGTGCACAAAGAATACTTTTACCAGACGTCAGTTTTTCCTGGACATGTCCATACATTTTAGCCTTATGTCTGACGTCCAGGAGGAATTTGAGAAATATCATAAATGTCCTACATTTTGAGCATCACATAATATTAATTAGGAAAATACATGCTTACTGTGAGAGGTACCATTTAAAACATGTAGTAAGAATTTATTAAGAAATCTTTTCTTCTTTAAACGGAAAAGTGTCAATTTTAAATTACTTTCTAACGTGTGCTATGGAAATATATATTATTTATTGCGAATGTTTTGGGGTATTATGTCCTACTTTCCCCTAGCAAAGAAACATATGTTAACGAAAGGAACCCAGGTCAACTTGAACAGCATGAGATGGATATTCTAATTTGTTAAATTTCCAGAGATAAACCTGATAACATTTAAGCATCCTAAGACTTCAAAATCAAACAAAAATGGATGCTTTTCTACATCTTGGATTATTTGCAAGAAATAAATGATGGTGCATAGACAAGGCACCAGAGCTTGCAAGTTCATGTCCCAGCCTAGCCATTAGTGTCCATCAACTTCAACTACTCAGAATTCATAGGCCACCGTGGCGGAGAGGTTAGCCTGGACATGTGTGTTCTTTGTAAGTGTCTATTTATATCATCACAGATCCTCATCTTCGTGATTAGCCAGAAGTGGTAGAAAAGTGAAGTAAAATAAACCAAATCAATCAATACTCAACATTCATTTTCATTATCACATAAAATACATATACAAAAGTAACAATGCATGTTTTATCAAGAATACAAACTCTCTTTTATTCATCGTGCATTGTGCTAACCACTCCACCAGAGAGCCTGCCAAAAATACGTTATAAGTTTACAAAACAGGTTAAGTTTGTATTACTGGGAATTAACATGTCGCCCCAAAAACCATGAACAATTACCCAAGTACATAATGCAAAAAATATTTTGTAAAATCTCGGTTATTTAAATGCCTTTCTGTTGTCCTTTGTTTAGTACAGGAAATTCCTTTGTCAGATTCCATGCATAAATGCTGCTCCCCTCTCAGTTGCATGTAAGAGCACTCTTTCCCAATGAAGATGAGTTCCCTGCTCTAGACTTCCAACTAATAGTAAAAGTTACTGTTACCAATTTGCAGAGGAAATGTTGATTTTTTTATTGCAAAGCATACGTGGACTTTTTATTACAAAACTGGGAGCGTTGATATTTCTAACAATTCTTTGCTTACAAAGTCAAGATGCGATATAACTAGAGGCATGCATATTTAGTTTTTGACGAAAACATGAAATGTCAAATAACATGCTGGAATGTTAATTTTTCGTTTCTGATAGGTGTAAGGTGCATTTTCCTACCATATTCTGTCACGAAATGATCCCAAATGAACTGCAAAATGCAAAATATAATCTTAAAAATAAAATTTAGGGTTTATTGACTGACATGACACTTTCTGAAGTGAATTATCCTGTGAGTTATGCAAATCGTGGAAAATTGATTAATTCTGCTGTAAATATTTGAGAAGCAAAAATGGACTTTTACACTGGAATAAACTTATTCCTCTGATAACTACATAAATGTACTATCAGAAGAGAAATCTTTAGTTTGTGTAATAAGAATTTTTTTTTTTTAAATTTACGTACCACTTTTGATCCTGAAATGTGCCATTTTTGTACTGATATCTTGATATTTTATTGGGTTATTTCTGAAGACAGTTCTGTTCCATGACAGCCCACGAATATTCAGGATAGCTATGCAGTAATACTAGACATGTACCTTACATGCATTGTACAGAAACAAATGAAGAAGAAGCAAGACTAGATATTCCACGTTGTTCGTAATGACCGCCTGTGCTTCCACTACACAAGGTAAATTCAAATTTTAAGGTTTTCTATGATTGTGCCACTTCCTGCTTAAAAGTTTCCCTTCCACAAAGGTCTTCCCAAAATATGCTGCAGCTATTATTAAAGCCTTCCGTGCTTTCCATCTTAAATTCAAAAGTACCTTGTATCTCCATCACTCTAGTAACTATCTATGTACAAAATGAGATCAAAAGTCTTGATTAGAAAACATTATAAAAATTCAAAAACTGGTTTTCCAAGATTGATGATTCAACAAAAGTCTTTCCTTATTCCTTCTTCTCGTGAGCAGTGTCTGAAATTAAAAAGTCCGTATGAATCACACAGCAATATAACACATTCGTATCAACATTCACACTATTCAAAACAATGTAACAATTCACAATATGGTCTGTCACTCAGGCCCATGTAACCCTGATTTATTCTGAAAATAATGATCAATAAATTTTTTTTCTCAATGTTTCAATGTACTTACGCAGACTTTTTTCAAAATTAAGCACATCAAAGAATTTCAGTCACTAACCAAATGTTCCTATTATTATTATTTTCATCTATACTATATTATTATTTTTTTCTATACTATCCCTGACAAAAATATTGAGCCCTCGGTTTGTGTGCTTGTAAAATTGTACTCTGTCGGAGGAAAAAAGTCAATTATACCTCACTGGAAAGCTACAAGTGTCTGCTTTTAGACAAAGTGATTTTATCATTATCTAGACAAAAATATTCGTAAAAGTATAGTTTTTCGTATTTTTTATAAGTCGAATTCAATTGTGTGTAGCTTCATGTAAAACAGTCGTAAAAATATGATTTTTTTTTTGTGATTGGTTTATGTGGAAATATCTCAGGGAAATATAATGGTACAATCATCTGTGAAAGAGCCACAATTAATGATTAATTTGATGTTGCAATCTCAGTACTGGACAGCCCAATGGTCATGAAATGCATATGAAAATGATGGCCGTGGAATAAAAATCTAATGTCCATATCTCATGCACACTATGTGAATTGAAAACAACAGAGAGAATTGCTTTTCTTGGCAACCAGTTGCTGCGCAATTCACATCATTGCTAAGAACGCACGTGGAGCAAGTGAGCTTTGTTGCCAAGCGTCGCCCCTTTCCCTTTATACTCCTAGTCCAAGCAGCTTTGACGAGAAATGAGCCTAAACAAAGTGTTCCACAAAGAAAAGTATTGTAGAGATGCCCAAATTTTCTTTTGTCACATTCCTGCCATGAATTATTGCCTGAACTCCCACATATTCATAATAATTCTTACGTGCATTCTATCCAGGCTGTCGGTCTCTCACAAGTTCACGTGTTTGTTCGTACGCACTGTAGTAAGTGATAGCGGTTCTGTAAAGTGATTTTTTTTGTTGCATGAAAATGGCAAGGCAGTAATATCATACTTGTGGAAAAGAAATTATAATGCCAAGAGATATTTCAACCACGAGAAACGAATGGGTGCATCTCACGACATAAACCAAAGTGTCAAGTGTTAGGTCAGCACAGTGATAAAGGTATGTAAAGAAAAAGGGAACAACAAAAAGTTGCATCAACTAGAAAGGAAGGAAAAGGAGTTTGGTTTGAGTTGGTGTTTTAAGTCCACTTTATGCACAGTAAGGCTAATCGGGACTGGACCTACAGTTTAAAGTGGGATCCGAACCACTTGTGCCTCCAACGGGTATGGAACCCGGGACCCCTTGATTACAAGGCAATGACGCTACCACTGCGCCATGGGGGAGGCCCTGGAAGGAAAAGGATTACCCAATATTTTATTGGACGAGTTTTTGCAAGATGTGATAAGAAAGATACATACCTTTTATTTTAATCATCCAGTTCAACAGAATTCATTATGAACAGCATTTTAGATTTTTACCTTTCACTCATTATATTCATTGAAAATTTATTAATGTTTTACTCCTTCTGTCTCTCCTTGCTTATTACAAGAGTTGCAGTTGTAAAACAGACCAAAGAAATGTTTTCAGGTGGGATGTATAGCAAGACTTTAAATGTTGAAACCACCACTCGACACGATGATTAAGTGAATTTTACGAGATAAACACAATTTAAATGCATCTTTGCTTACAATATATTTTAAAATGTTAGTTGGCGTGAAGGTTTGAAATGTGCAATTTTTTAAATATAATTTTTATTCGTTGCTCTCTGTTTCCCTTCGTTATGAAATCTCTTTACTTTACCCAACAGGTGTATTATTATTGTATACAAAGAAGACTGCATCTCTCATTGACTTCATTCAACTCAATATATCTGTTTAAATGTGCGACATAAAATAATACTGGGAAAATGACGTTATATAAAACTGAGTCGAATTGTTTTCTCTAAGTCCACTTATGCACAGGTAGGCTAATCGGGACTGGACTTAAGAAAAACCCTGCAGTAGTCCATTTGCAATATGAGAAATATTTTATTCATTATTATATGCTGCGATAATACTTTGAATCGGCTCAACGGAATGCACTTCTGTGATCCTCGCAGCGAAGCAGCAGAGCTGTGGACGTTGCCTGCAACCCACGGAGTCCAAGATTGGCAGCACTCTGCCGTATGTCATTCACCAGTTTACCATATTAGAAGCGTGAAAGAATAATTAATATCTTCTGGAATTCGATCAAATGCGTTATATCAACAGTTTTTTGCAATTTCATTGAATTTGCAATTATGCATTTCAAGTGTGCATGTTTCCCTAAAATGTCCATTTTTAAGTATCTAGTAAAGATATGCATTTGATTTTTTCCACAGAGGTGCAAATATAATCAAACTTCAACCACACAAAATCTCAATATTATATGTACAGTTGATTATGAACTGTATGTTGTTAAGTTCCCCGTTCATGAAAATTGGAAGAAAAACTACACTTTTCAGTGAATATTTAGTTATAATATGAAAATAAAGTTAAGATTAATTTTCAGATAACGCTTATTAAAAAGTGGATACTTTCCAATGAGCTATATTTGACTTCCTCCAACGGAGTACAATTTTACAAGCGCATACACCGAGGGCTCAATATTTTTGTCACAGATAGTAGGCACCTTTTTTCATTGTAAAGTATTGACTATTAAGATATGTTTTAATACTTTGCCACTGGGCTATGCCATACATGAACATGTCAAATTTCATTAAAAAGATATGCAAACCTAACCTAAATCAAATATAGATATTTACTAGGGATGGACGATATCGTTAATTTGATATCACGATATATCATCACAGATGATATGATACAATATTCTTCTCTCCCTCAAACCATTTGATGTTTTCTGACCCTTTCTTTCCCTCTCTTTTTGGTGAGGAAAATGGTGAAAGTGCGTTTCCATGCGTGCCTGTTGGATCAGTGTGTAGAGAATTTGAACGCAAGCAAATCTTCACTCACCTTCGTCATCCTCGTCGGCATCCATGATGTCGGCGCAGCAGATGGAGTAGCAGATGAGGCTGAGGAAGCCGAGGGGCAGTCCGAAAAGAACCGCCGTGAGGACTGGATTTCCGTACCACATTTCAGCCAAAGAAGTCCGTGCCTCAAAGTAAGTGCGGTACAGTCGCACTACAAAGGTATCGCCCCCGTACACCTGGAATTACAGACTTAGAATTACACTCATCTCGAGACACCTAACGGATGACTTTGCTTATTTTGCAAGTGCAAAAATGTTCCTGAAATACATGTTAAATTAATTACTACTAATTAATTAAATCAACCATTCTACATGATTTAATTAACTATGCTCAGCATATTCTTTACTTTTTCAAGGTACTGCCTTTGTACACACAGCTATTTCAGGATTAAATACATTCTATTATATTTACATTTGAAAATATGCACAATCGTGCACTACAATTCAGGGCTCCTGGAATGAAATAAATAGAGCTGACTTTCAAATTTCATAATTTTCTGTTGTCATTCTTACTTAGAGAGGTCACTAAACGAGAGCACAATTTATTAATTAAAACATTATTTTATTTTATTCTGCATATTGTCATGAATTTTTAATTAAAAATCCCAGCCATGGTTATCACAATAATCATTCCGATTTTGGTCTTATATTTTTCCTTGATGCAACGAAGGTTTATTATGAGCCTTTTATGCAGAAGATTTTGCAGCTGTGATGAACATGTACTTCTTCCTGCTTTTGGCTTATGTTCCCACGCATACATTACATGTGAAAGTGATTTTGCATCACAAATATATGCATCATCTTTTCAGGATCATGAAATTCATTGTATATATATTTTACGAAGACACGTATTCTTGCACAGTAAAGTTTTTTTTTTTTACCATCACTGTTCAATAAAAAATAGCAAGCAATGCACAGCATCCTTAACTAATACAGTGGAATCCAAATTTTATATTCAACCTTCATGGTTCAAGTAAAGAAACTCTACACAATTTTTCTGCATCACTATCAAGGGTCCTTCTCCTTCCCTTAATAATATAATAATAATAATAATCCGTGGCTCGACAGCCCTACAAGGGCCTTGGCCGATCTCCCGACTGCCAGTCTCCCTCGCACAATCCAACCTAGAGGTGTTGAGATGTTCAACCGGTAATGGGGTGACGTGAGGTCAGCATGTCGAACCCTCAGCCGTTGTAGATTTCCCAGACCGGATTACGCTACTCGCTAGTAGCTCCCCAGTTTCTTCATGATGCTGGGTTGCCACCGATCCTATACACAGGCCGAAAACCCAGAAACTGAACCCACGCAGACTCGAACCCATGCTGTCCTGCATGCCCACGGAGGAGAACCTTAACAATATAACTACTCAAAATTGTATGTCCTTTGTTTCTGTTAATTTGTAGTTTTGTATTGAATTTAAAATGATTTGAACATGCTAATTTTGATTGGAATTACTAAATACCATTTCTGAGAGATTAAATTTAATTTTATGTCCCAGAACTGAGAACTCCCTGGAACTTACAGGTGCCGACTGGTTGAGTACTTGATCGAGGAAGATGGCCAGAGCCTCTGGAGTAAGCTGGCTGATGTCGTCCTCCGGCAGGTGATGGTGGTTGGTCGTGGAGTTCACCACCAGAAGGTTTGGCAGCGAAAGCACCGACATCGCCACCGAATTCGCCAAATCAGGAGTCCCAATCCACCCAAACTGGAATTTACTGTGGGGAAAAAATATTAAAACTTGTCACTTCAGAGTTAAATATTGCTATGCAATTTATCAACACATTTTACTAACAAAATTCTAAAGGAAAAATATAAATGTTTTAAATTTATAGTTAACAGATTACAATATTAATATTGTAATCACTGTGTGATTACATCCTTACCTAATGTTTGTGATCTTACAGCTCCGTACTTAGAAAGCTTTCAAAAACATAGATGAAGTTTGCAAGCGGTGACTCTTTCTGAAATACACAAGTACACCCTGGGCTGCATTGTTGCAGGCTAAGGAGGCTTCTGGACCCACAGCCAGAGCCGGCCTCGTGTGTTTGTGATTGGCATGCCATCTATTTCCTTTTATCACCAATCATCCTGTTCTGAAACACCACCCTTACCTGGATCACTTCCAGCAAGAAAATCCCAAATAAACAAGTAATGCATCTCCCATCCCGTTCCTCACCAGACTGCTCACCACCAAAGAATGAAATGAAAGGCAAGAACTTACTAAATTAACGTTGCAGGGTGTTGCTGAAAGGGCTTTAGACATTTATTTACAATATAAACGGGTCTCGGATTCTTCCGTTTACATTCTCTAATTTACCACATACACATTGTTATAACTGTATCTTTAAACAAACTAAAAATAAATGTCTGATGAAGGGAGCGTGTGTGTTCTCCTGAAACGTTACAACAAGAAACTGTTTTTATTAGGGCTGAGCCGATACCACTTTGAACCGATGCCGATACTTGTATAATTCCAATTTAAAATAAATATGTATATATATATAAATTATATGTGTGTGTCTGTGTAATTATTATTATTACATTTTATACGTATGCATTTCTGATGAGGGGCGATGAATAAATTAACCCACCAAACGATGCTCTGTTGCAACGATGCATCTCAACTTTACATTTTTTTTCTAAGTGACAATCCATCAGATGTTTCAAATATTAGAGAAATATTAAGTGAAGCTAAGAGCAAGGCAATCGTGTGCTGGTCGTCCTCCTCTCCCCCAATGTTGAAAAATGAGATCATGTCTCTTCAACCTCCTCTAAAACTAAGGGGTCACTGTTCCCAAACTAACATTAAATCATCCGCGAACACAAGAATAATTGGAGATTTACCAGCCCCGGACACGACGTCTAAAACTAACAGTAAAGCTGTAATGTGAAACCAATCTAGTCACTTTTTTGTCCTTTAACGAAGAGAATAATAATTAGTAAACCAAATGTAAGGGGAGAATGAAAACTTACCAGTCTCTTGCTTCTATATCAGGCAATTGACATCAGTACAGTGATATTCGAAAGTGACTTTGCTTTTGATATACTTTCGGCAAATTTCTAAGAAAAATTAAATGCATAGTTCTATCGCTTGGCGTGGGAGGAAATCCAAACCCATCACTGCTTTCCAGAAACTAACTACCGTCATCTGTCATTCAAAAAAAATTATTCCCCTGCCGCGTTCCTTGTGCTGAAACCCATATGTACTATGTCTAAGCCACGTCCACCATTTTCATGGGCAATGACCTTTTTGACCGCGGGAGGTCCCTAAAGAGAGGGATGCCTGCAAACACCAAAGGAAGTGGAAGGATTACCCACAGGTGCATCGTTGGCTTTCAGGACCTCATTACACAAGGCCGCATCTGTACGAACAAAGCCTGGTAGACTTCAAAGAGAACTGATTGATTTAGTTTATTTTACTTCACGTTTTGTGCCTCTTGGCTAATTTGCAAAGATGGGGATGAGTGATGAAATGATGAAATTGATGAATGGACATTCACAAACAACCAAACCTGACCAGGATTCGAACCCGGGACCCTTGGCGTCACAGGGCGATGTGCTAACCACTCGGCCACAGGGTCTGGCATTCAAAGAGAACTAAACAGAGCAGCCAAGTCCTATGGGGATAATTCATATTTAGTGCTCGTGCGACTTACTCACATTAAATAAGTTAGTATACAATAAATAACTGATCAGTGGAATCCTGAAATGTAGTTTTCGTTAAAATCAATACTCACTAACGTAAGTACCTTTAAGTATCTACATTTTATTGTATACTAACTATGGGGATAGACCGCAAGTATTATCTGCGTACAGATCTTTGTGTCACGCACTTGCTGTTCCCGGAAACTTGAGTACAGGTTCATTTAACAAATGCACAACTATTTTTCATTTTTTTTTTCAAAACCAAAGGTAAGTTGGAAAAGGTGAACGAAACTTTGAAATGGAAAAAGACAATTGGTTTTAGCCGCACCTCTAGCGACTCAAACAATGGTATCGGCTAGTATCGGTGCAAAAATATCAACCGATAAGCCCTAGTTTTTATGATTGTAACATACAAGAAAAACATTTCGTGTTTTCGTCAAAAACAAAATATGCATGCCTCTACGTATCGCACATTTTTTTTTTTTTTAGCTTTTTCTGTGTCTAGCTTACGACGCAGACATTTGGTGGAAGGTATGTATCTTTAAGGACGAGCTCTACATGCAACAAGGTATTTCAGGGGTTGCCAAAATTTGAGCCCATGCCACTTTTTCTTAGCCCCAATTCAATTTGAGGCATTTTTCAAAAACTATAAAATTAAACATCATTACAGTTTCCATTGTTTTGAATTTAAAATTTGTTTTCTCGCATGACTTATTCTATTAAATGTATCTGAATTGCTTGTCATGGTAGATACAGCATCAGTTTTGTTTTTTAGAGCCTGAATGGAACAGGGTGGTTTGAAAATCCCTGTAAACCAGGCAATCTCAAAACAGAAAAATCTGATTTCATGCAGTAAGCGTAAAATTTCAACTTACTTGTGATATCTGTCCCTGTTTCTCCGTATCACTGTTTCCACCATGTCCCTAAACCTGCAAAATATACATAGAGACATCATTTGAAAATCGTGAACTGCAAAATGTGAAAGGTTAATTGTGATATGAGTAAGTGACAACTAACACCTTTGCACCACATTCACAGCAAGAGGCCAGGCAAAAGAATTCAATTAAAGTTCCATATCTATGTACTTTGTATTTTGAAGCAATAAATGCCTGGAGCAAAAGGCAGCTAGAATGAACCCTTTGCACTATGCAGTTTTCACTTTAACTTTTGATAATGCATAAAGAAAGCACACATTGCATTCTCAATATTTAAATTACTCCAAAAGTTATTGTTACGTCATTCAAATAAGAATTTACAGTTGCTCTTCCAATAAAAGAGTCAGGGCCGTTAACCAACTGTACGCCGTTGAGAATAATGTTGATTTTATTTTAATCGACAGATTTCAATGTTTTACTTTTACATAATATGAAAATTGGTTCCAGCGAGCGGAAAACACAAATAACGGAGATATTTGATCCCAAAGTGTGACCGGCATAAATAAAAACCTGCCATCTCGGAGTACTTCACCACTTTATATTAGTAAAACCTTTTGTATCCATACTAAAATCGAAAAGAATACTGAGTAAATTATCTCGGGCTATCGACCAAGTCAATTCTGGAACAGTTTCCAAGCTTTCGAGAGCTTACATCATTCTCATCTTCAGGTCAATAGCCCATCGCCAAGAAAGCTTCAAGAACTATGAGAAAAGAACACGTCAGGAACTGCTATAAATTCAAAACCTAACACTCCTAACGTAACGACATAAAATTGTAGCTGCTGTTGTGGAATGTCATGTTGCGTGCTATATTCACTTGCGTGAAGCCTTCAGGCTGTTTTGGATTGATTTGTTGTTTTATGTCCACTTTATGCACAGTAAGGCTAATCTGGACTGAACCTACAGTTCAAAATGGAATCCGAACCACTATGTGCCTCCACCGGGAATCGAACCCGGGACCCCTTGATTACAAGGCGACGATGCTACCACTGCACCATCAGGGAGGCCATCAGTCTGTTCTACTTCATGGTAAGACAACATGCTAAGGTAACGGATGTACTTTATTTCACAATGACACATCTTTGCAAGCTGAAAACGTTCATAAACATCATAATCTTCAGAAAGCATGCAAAATATTTCTTTCTCAAGGAAATGCAGAGGGCCAAGGGTACCAAAGAGTCCAGTAAAGAAAGCATCCTCACTCCAGCATTTCCGTAGGTATTTCCTGCAGCTTGTTCTCCTCCACCACGGCCAGCACCAGGAACTTCCCTGTCCGCAGCAGCTGGTGGAAGTTGCCACGGGTGACCTTCATGAAGGTGTGGAACCTCTCCTTGTTCACCCAGTCGAAGAGCGTGCCATTCAGGTCCTCCTCTGCCGAGCCTTCTGCTTCCGGGACTGTGCAAGGAAAAGGGAGACATTTTAGTTGCCCAAAGAGATTTCTGGAAACCGGAAACACTTTGATTTCTAAAATCCTACCTGCAAGCATTAAATGCATCTCTATGTAGCACAACATAGAAAAAATTCAAAGTTTTCCAGAATAAATTCCGCAGATGAGATGGTTTAATCAGACATCTACCGTAATTGGCTATTAAAGGTATGTCAATGAACTGGTAAAATTACTATTAGTTTTATTATTATTTTTGCACCTATACGGTAGGTAAAGTTTCCTGTGTTAGGGGTAGGGCCTCACACATTCTTGATCACGGCCATTTTTTTGGAGGTGATGTGATCAGCACCATGCTATGGCCACCTTTACCCCTCAGGGTTGTCTCCAGGTACCCATTGATTCGAGGCTGGGTGAACCCCAGAGCCACTTTATGCAGGGACAATGGAGAATGGCGAAAAATTCCAATTTGGGAATCGAACCTGGGTCTCCCACATGGCAGTCAGATGACCTACCGACCAGAGATGGCCAGCCTCAGCCTCCAAGAGCCTTGCAAGGCTGAGGCCATGTGAGTTTGGAGGCTGACCTTAAGCTCGGATGCCAGGCCTCGTGAGACCAAAGTCAAATGGACATCTCTGACCTCCATGGCTCAAAATAAAAACAGAACTGAATTTGATCATAATTCACATGATTTACATAATAATGAAAATGCAAAGCTTAATAAAAATATACTAATAACTTACGTTTTGCGACTCAACTGCTCCCTTCTTCAGGCTGTTCACTTTTAGGTTATACACAATTCATAACCACCTCGACCTCTTATTAGGTATAGGATATGGGATTGGTTAAGTGTGTGTGGTTAAAAACATTAAAAACTGCTCCTTGAAACGTTAAAACTTTAAAACTAAAGCTTACCTTGGAAAAAGTAATGCGTGCTCTCTTTGTACACAAATATGGATGGGCAGGACTCTATTTCCATGTGCTGTAAAGAAGGAAAGGACGATTAGTTCAATACCAAGCATTTTTGAAGCCAAAGGCGTTTTAATTTAGATTTAGTGCATTTTTCTAAAAATGGTAATTTGAAATCCAATAACAGTAACATAAATATTTTTTTGTAACTTGGTGACTGCAATAGGGTTAGCTTTGAAAAAGAAAGTGCATATTTGGACATGTACTTTACACAACCATGGCATGTGAATTGTATGTTTACATTTGTAAGACAGTTTTGCACCAAATTTTGAGACTCTCAGAATACATGTGGTGCAAGTCCTCTCAAAATCTAAAAAACAGCAGTCAACTGGTTCAGTGTCTGGAGGCAAACAGTTCAACTATGGACTTACTTAAAGATTATTTATTTATTTATTTATTTGAAAAATTCTGAATACAGAAGAATCCATTTTACATCAGGATATAAACCAGAAAAGAAATAGACAAAATAATAAGATACACATAAGAATAATAACAAGTAGGGTGAAAACAACATTATTTACTCTTCAGCTGCTTGATGCAAGCCGTTCTGTAAGTCTATTTCCATAAGTGGAAGTCCGGACCACCTTTTAGTGAGTTGTAATTGGTTTGTGGCCTTGTATAGAGGTGATCTTTGTTCTAAGGATAGTCTTGAATATGCAATGTAAAAGAAATTGTTTGCATTTGCTGTTGGTGAACATCTTCAAAACCTCTTTAGCAAATATTTAATTTTCAACTCTCACCGATAATTTTCCCATTACCTGTAATGACCGATATTAAAAGTATGTATTTTGAGATTACGCTGTTATCCCTTATAACTTAGTCTTTTCATCTTTAATATTGGATCAAACCCACAAATGTGTCAATATATTGAAGTGTGACTCGGATTAACATCACGGATCGAAGAGTCACTGGGATGTAGCAAATAATAAAACAGCCCGGTCAATGGAAGGAAAGATGAGATATCACTTATCATACCTGTCTGATGTTCTTGCTGAGACATACCTAACAGTCCGTGTCCATAGCTATTGTCAGAGTTTGTGCATCGACTCCAACTCACGCTCCTTCCGTTATCTCGCACTGAGTGTATTGATCGAGTTTGCAAGCCAACTGAGAGAGCTGTCCTTTTGGATTTCATGTTTCATACTGCTCCCGGACTAGAGGTTGTTACTCCTCATGTCCTCTATCGGTGAGGTGTACTTTCGTCACCTTTCGTATAACCTCAGCACGGAGGTATTGGGAAATGCTGTGCATGCCTGGGATAACGAGAGGCAGTCGGCGGAAACGTCAGGTCAATAACCAGTGTAAAGAGATCATTAAACGAGCCTCTTCTCTGTCTTCACTCATTATACTTCATCAATATTTAGGAAATGAAGATTCCTAGAATAATTATATTCTATGCTATGTTTTCATGATATATGTTTAACGATCGGCCAAGAAACATACAAACTATACGAATATCAATAGAATGATTAGGGTGAGTGATTATTAGATGAAATTCATAAAGGGAGGCTCTTAAACTAATATACAGATCCTACAGGTCCCAGCCCTCGCACCTATCCAGACTTGCACAAAAACACGTGAGTAAACCACCTTCGATGATGTCCCGATAGCACATAGTGGTTGAATCCCACTTTAAACTGTAGGCAGAGACCCAATTACCCTGCCTGTGTATAAAGCGGAAGGAGAAGTACTCACTTTAATGGCCACGTTGTGGGCAACCGTGTAGAAGAAGCTGTGTGGCTGGAACTCCTCGGCCGCACTCCTGTATGTTTCCTACAAAGAAATTTCACAAAATTTCCTTTGAGCTGTAGAAAATTACACATGCAAAAATAATAATTTCTTTCGAACTAACTGCACTATTGAATCAATTATGACTGTACACTAATACCAGGCAGTCGGCAGGAAAACTGCATTTTACACATAAAATAACCTTATTACATTAAAGTCTATTACAGACTTTTATTGCAAAATTAATGGACCAGGTGGCATTGATATTTTGTGTTCAAAATATTCATATTCACCTATTTAAAAAATGAAACAATTATTTGTAATAAAAAATATGTTGATATATATACAAATAATAGGACCCTCAACAGTCTAGTTGGTAGGATGCCCGACTGTCACATGGAAGACCCGGATTCGATTCCCTGGGTGGGTTATCTAGGGTCAGAATTTTTCCGGTCTTTTCCCTGCATAAAGAAGCTCTGGGGCAGCCTCAATATTATACTTACATATAGCTGTGAACATTTATCAGAGAGTTACCCGCACACCTTCTATACGCCTTCATGGCATGGTGCTAAGCACAGAGGAGCACTTTTTTTTTACATTTATCAGGGTAGTATCCCAATTGTGATACCCAGATATAAACTTTGAATTGTTGGACACCTTATCATTCTGAAAAACTAGTAAAAACAAGTCACTGTTATCAATTACAATAATAATGGAACCTATTATCTGATAAGTACAATCAACAAAAGTTGCTTTGGAATATCCATACGGGTGTCTGTTTTTCTTTTATGAAAAAGTAGCAAAGTAGCACACAGAAGTAGAAGTAGTGAAGTAGCTTCTTTGTGGTAAATGTAGCTGTAGTCGATCTAGTTTTAAAAGTTAGCTTTCAAAAAGTTCCTGGAATTCAACCACAAAATATATCCGTTGGAAGTCTAGTCATCCTTGAAGTAGTCACAGACACGCATAGCTCTGCCATTGCCAGAACAATGGCCCAAAAGTCTACAGGTGCCATGTCAGGTAAGTAAGGTGGCTGTGGCATCACTGGACCGTTTCTCCACCGGAAACTTGATGATGCATCCCTGCAGTATCTGGCGAACACAGTTGCTCTTTTCTCACAAGCATGCCTGGAATATTTTAATAATACCTAGTATTAGCACACTCTGGAGAGTCCGATGTGAACATCACTGACCAATCCTTCACATAAAAGTACACGTTGCCTTACCCAGAGTGGCCCATCCTGTTCCCCAATGTACACAAACAGCAGAGGGTTGGACTGCTTCACAGTCTCCAGGCTCTCGGCTCTTGTGATCTGCTGCACGGGTGGCCCAGACATCCGCAACGCAAAGTTGACAATTTCTTCCTTTGACCTGTCTCCTTTGTATGTGAATGCAGATTCTCCCTTCAGACTGTTCAAAGAGAATCGAGAAGAAGGCAATTTCAAGGCAAAGCCAAATTGATATCTCTTAATTATTATAACTTTTTACCTTAATGTAGCAAAGTTAGAAAACAAACAAAATGTTTGTTACAAAAACAGCGTAAATTGTGGCTCAATGAGGGTCTTTGGCATCCTGTTCAAGCCAGCCATCGTGGTGAAATGTCTAACTGCATCCAACAGTAATCAGAATTTGCAGTTTGTCTGGAACAGACATCATAAACTTACACAGAGATATCAGTTGTGAAAATTTTTAGGAGGCCAGAGGTTGACTTGACGGCTCTGAGGTAGGGCATTGGCAGGGAATGTCAAAGATCTTGGTGTTGAGAGAGAATTTTCACATAATTAATAAGTTATAATAATGTAGCCTTTAAGTGGCAGTTTATCTGATTCAATTGCTACAATTGACTTGAACAATTATAAGTATCCTTTTCTTTTATTCTTCTGTACTTCTTTCATTCTTATGTATTTTCTGAGTCTCGAAGCAAATCACAATATGGATGAATGTTGAAGGAGCACTTACAAAGGACTTGTGCCTAAACTAGGACTCATGATAAGAACATGACATCATTCTCTTTCATCACCTGCATTTGGTTTGAGACAACAATCCTTGTTCCAATATACAGCGTGTCCACAAAAACTCTCCTCGATTTTATTTGGTTATAAAATGAAAACTTTTTGCAATATGTTTGTAAGTATGGTGTCAGAAGGTGTAGTAACTCAAAATATTTTTGTTTATTCCCTACAGGTTGTGAAATTGACCCATTTTTCCGCTAGGGGGCAGTAAATTCAAGATGGCACTTTCAAAACAGCAACGAAGTTGGTGTGTGTTAGAATTACACACAACAAAGAGTGTTGTGTCTGTTCAACGTTCGTTCAGGCGTAAATTTGGTGTGGAACCACCTTCGAACAAGTCCATTTTGAAGTGGTACAAGGATTTCATCGAAGAAGGGTGCATCTGTGACAAGCGGAAAGGGCACTCTGGCCGACCGACAGTCCCACAGCAAGTTGTTGAGAGTGTGAGGGAAACCTTTGTTCGGAGCCCCAAAAAGTCAGTGCGCAGAGCGAGTATTAAACTACAAATCCCAAAAAGTACGATTAGCAAGGTGCTACGAAAACGCTTGCACTTTCAGCTATATAAACTGCAACTGGTGCAGAAGTTAAAACCTGAAGACCGTCCAAAGCGACAGCAGTTCTGTTCGGATCTCCAGCAGTTAATGGAAAATGATGACAATCTTCTGTCGAAGATCATTTTCAGTGATGAAGCAACCTTCCACCTGCATGGTAAGGTAAACAGACACAATGTGCGGATATGGGGATTGGAGAATCCCCACTCCACGCTGGAAATACAACGTGATTCTCCTAAGTGTAATGTGCTTTGTGCCATATCTGAACAGAGAGTTTATGGTCCTTTTTTCTTTGAAGGCGAAACTGTGTCTGGCGACAGTTACTTGGATGTGTTACAAAACTGGTTGATGCCTCAACTTACTGAGGTGCCCCATCCAACAAGATGGGGCACCACTGCACTGGCATCGTAACGTCCGTAACTTTCTCAATGAGGTTCTGCCAAACAGATGGATAGGTCGTGCTGGACGCCATGATCAGGTGTTTCTTCCCTGGCCTCCTAGGTCACCGGACCTTAGTGTTTGCGATTTTTTCTTGTGTTGGTATATCAAAGACATAGTGTTCGTACCTCCCCCACCTGCATCCATTGAAATTCTGCAGGACAGAATCACAGAAGCTGTAAACACAATCACGCCCGATATGCTTTCCAGAGTCTGGAATGAGCTTGATTATCGCCTAGATGTTTGCCGTGTGACAGGTGGGGCACACATTGAGTGTCTGTAATGAAATTCAATTACATGAAACTTTACGAGTTTTTACACGTTTACCCAAAAAATGAACACAATATTCCTCAAAGTTTTCATTTTATAACCAAATAAAATCGAGGAGTGTTTTTGTGGATATGCTGTATTTTGGAAAATACACAAGTGGTGCATTTGTAACTCCATCATTAGGCCTAACACGAATATAGTACATATGATTGGCCGACTATGTTGACACACGCTTTGCAAAGGACATTATATATATATATATGTCCTCAATTCAATGCAAACTTAATACTTACAACAAAATAGTTGGAAACCCTGCAATGTGGAATTCGTTAGCAACATTGGTGAAGCGGGTGCAGTCTACTCGTCCCACGCGGATGTTTGTGTTGTGGAGAGTCTGAGCCACGTGGCTCCAGATTGGCTCCAGCCTCTTGCAGTGAGCGCACCACGGTGCATAGAACTGTCAACAAGATACGAACAGATTAGCTGGAACAATAAGAACTTGTGTATCTGAATTTGATTGGAACATGCCCATTTTGTTGTACAAATGAATTTCCAATATCCTTGATTTTATGACACGGTACATTAAAATAATTGGCGAATATGACACAATAAATTACAATTGTAAATTGTGAAACTAGTACAGTGGAACAACAATTTAAAATTTTTCACAACCTACATTCAATCTTCATGATTCCAATTGTTAAATTTTCCCAGATATTACAATTTCCTGCATTTTAAGGCTTTACTCTTGATCCTCTGAAAAACATAGAATTGAGGGTCCACTGTGTGACTACTGTTGTAAAGATACAACAATTTTTTTTTTTTTTACTGTCTTCAACTTTGAAATAATCAGACTGAATTGAATAAATAAAAAGTTATTATGATTAAGTTATGTTATATTATATTATTATAACTTATGATTATGTCATAAAACAGAAATATTGCACTAAAATACAAAAGGCTATAAAAAGGAGGAGGCGAAGGCAGAAAAGAAATCCTAAAGAATGTTAATAGTGGATTAGAAGACAAACCAAATTCACATACCTGCCAACCATGTCCCAAGAATGTCTCAAAATTTTTAATCATTTGCCCTTTAAGAGCACAGCTTACTGAAATAGTAATTAAGCAACATGACACTCACCATGACAAGCCAAAGGCCATCTTTCCTGATTTCCAAAAACCTAAAAGGAAAGAAATATTAGTCTTTTGCATTACCAGGTGTATAAGCTTAAATCTGCTGTTTGCTCATAGATGGCGTTAGTGAGCATATGAAGCTACCATGGGCACGCCATACCTGGTGTTTGTATGAGATGGACATGTGCCAACACGAATCAGTGCACATCGTCAGCACGTGCAGACAACAACAGACAGTGTTCCTGTGGTAAGCATGTCTAGTTTTGTGCCAGACAGAGAGCATATGCGGGAAGCTCTGCTTTTCTGCTTCCATTTGAAGAAATCGGCTGCCGAATCGCATCGAATGCTTGTGGAGGCTTATGGTGACAGTGCTGTATCGGAAACAACGTGCAGGGATTGGTTTCGTCGGTTTAAAGACTGCAATTTTGACCTGAGCGACAAGAAGCGTGAAAATCGGCCCAGGAAGGTTGAGGACCATCAATTGCAGGCTCTTTTGGACGAGGATGATACCCAAACGCAAAAGATGCTTGCCGAGCAATTGGGTGTTACTCAAGCATCCATTTCCATGCATCTACATGCTATGGGAAAGGTTCAAAAGATTGGAAAATGGGTGAGGCATGAATTGACCGATTGGCAGCTGGAGAGACGCCAAAACACATGCGAAATCTTGCTTGCCAGACAAAAAAGAAAGTCTTTCCTGCATCAGATTGTGACTGGCGATGAAAAGTGGATATATTTCGAGAATCCTAAACGCAAGAAATCGTGGGTGGATCCCGACCAACCATCAACATCTTCCTCGAGACCAAATTGCTTCGGCCGGAAGACGATGCTGTGTGTTTGGTGGGATCAACAGGGTATCGTCTACTTTGAGCTGTTGAAACCTGGTGAAACTGTCACTGCCCACCGCTACCACCAACAACTGATCAAATTGCACTGTGCTCTGTGTGACAAAAGGCCGCATTATCAACAAAGACATGACAAGCTGATTTTCCTCCACGACAACGCCCCATCGCACACGTCAAGTCTGGTCCAAAACTACTTGGAGACACGCAACTGGGAGGTGCTACTCCATCCCGCCTATTCACCAGACCTGGCCCCTTCCGACTACCATCTGTTCTCGTCGATGGACCACGCCCTCGCTGAGCAGCACTTCGATACGTGTGCAGACGTCCGAAAATGGCTTGATGAGTGGTTTGCCTCGAAAGAGAAGGACTTTTTTGGAGTGGTATCCACAAATTGCCCGAGAGGTGGGCAAAATGTGTAGCTCGCAAAGGCAAGTACTTGGAATAAATTTCTTGTTGCTTTCTATAAATAAACCATGTGTTTTTCTGACTACAAAACAGCAGATTTAAGCTTATACACCTGGTATATTATTACAAAAATAAAGGACTTAAAGATCATACAAGCTGGTCAAACTGAAATCAGTAAAAATAAATGTTCCTTCATGGGATATAATTAGCATTGTTCCTGTTTCAAGTTATATATAAAAAAAACAGAATTATTAGTATTACAACCTTTGTTCCTTAAGTGAGTCTAACATGGCAGTTAGGTATGTCTTCACCTCCGACTGGAAACTGCACAAACGCGGTATACCACTTCACAAGTTTAGATGTTAATAACTGCTGAAGATAGGGAAAATGTTTTCTCTTACAAGAATAAGTGAATAACATTGGCACTGTTGAAAAATGCAGCACATGTGACCCGTAGCAGTGAATGTGGGTATAACATACATTATTTCATTTACGGGCACACTAGCATAAACTTGCATTACCTGTATATTATGATAGAAGTTGCATCTTTTAATTAAACCCTTTTCCGTACAGTTTTGAAATTTATTCTCCAATAGAAAATAGTCAAATAAATTACATAAACTTCACAATATTCACAATGCGAAAATTGTGGTGTTTAAATTAAGTTACCATATTTTATTTGTTACATTGACACTTCTTTGCTCATAAAATACTTATTATAGCATTTACTTTGAAGGCCAACAAGGAATAATTACAATTCATAATTTATATATCATTACAACACTAGCAATTTATTTACTGCGGTGCTACACTACACAGCCAACATTTGCAGCTGTTCAGTGTGCACTTCAAAATAGTATTTGTGTCGGTTCTCAACGTATAATTAGAGTATCACAGTATGAAATTTAGACATGCAAACTATTTATTTAAAACAATAATAATTATTAGACTATTCACTCAACAAATCAACTCAATTATTTATATAGTTGTATAATTGGTCGATTTTTTTTCTTCTTTAAGCTGTCTTGAATAAACAGTCGAGCATCTATTGCCCTTCTTCTACTTCAGCTGGCCAACGTGCTCCTCAATTCTGATTGGCAGTTCTATGGTATTAAAGATGGATCTAAAGATGGTTTCTAATTCCGTCGGGAACTGAAAGAGAGAAAGCTCTCAGCCGACCTTTAAGTAACAAAGATAGAATTCGATGGCAAAGTGAAGACGTACCTAACTGCTGTGTGTGACTGGCTTTATGCATTATATCTAAAAGAATCAATGCTAAATTTTCAAATTGCTTCTTGTGTGAGCATCCCATAATCAAAAATTATATATAAATATATTAAGCAAAAATACAGGCTAAAAATTTTGAATATACAGAAATTTAATAACAATTTCACTCTGCATATCAACCACTAACCTGTCACTCAATTCCAGCACTCTAGATGCAGAAATTACGAAGAACAAACCTGGAAGTTAAAATATTTACATATTACAAAATTTCACACAACTTGCAAACATTATTTTTTAAATTTATTTCTTATTTATTCTACTTCGCCTTTTGTGCCACTTTTGGCTAATTTGCAAAGATGAGGATGAGTGATGATATGATGAAATTGCTGAATGGACACTTACAAACATCCATGCCCAGGCCAGGATTCCAACCTGGGACCCTGGCATCGTAGTGTGATGTGCTAACTACAATGCCACGGGGGCCGACACTTGCAAACATGAATACAACTAAAATTTCATTGTATTTTGTTTATTTAATTACACTTTTCTACCGATTTTACACTGGATAATTATTCTCTTGTAATTATTTAATGCAAAGGGATAAATGCTGGGTTTTTTTTTTCGGAGTGAATGTAGAATACAGAGAATGTCTCCAATTTCGTTAATTTTTGGTATACTAACTAAATTTGGCCTTCTAATCACGAATCTGTTGTTAAAATGCGAGGGTCACATCTGGAAATTGTGAAAAAAGCTGATGTAAGTTGAGATTCTTTTTTTTTAAAGCTGTATTGCATTGTTTTACGAACAAAATTTTAACTAAGCTTGCCTAACCTAACCTTACCTGAAACGGTTCGTGAGGCTATCCATGAATGATTTGAGGGGCTATCCGTGAATGGTTTGTGGGGGTACCCGTGCATTGTTCGTGGGGCTACCCGTGCATAATGTAAAATTTCTACACAAGACACCCGCATTTTAACAATAGATTCGTGATAAGAAGGTCAAAATTAGTTAGTATACCAAATATTAACGAAATTGGAGACATTCTCTCTATTCTACATTCTTACCTTTTCTTCTTTTAAGTAATAGCCTACTCATATTATTTCACTCACTGTTATTTATTTGTAAGTTGACCAACGACACACTAACATAAAGATTATTATTGCTACAATTATTATTTTCAGATATAACCATTAACTGTCTACCTATCAACCATGCATGAAAAATATGTACGTGCCTCACTAGATACTTTCCAAGTAAAGAAAAGTATACACATACTTGAATCGTGAGGCTTATTCCAAACCTTGAGGTTTGTTTTCAAGTTCATTTTATGCACAGAAAGACTAATCGGGACGACCTATAATTTAAAGTGGGATCCGAGCCACTATGTACCTCAACTGGGTATTGAACATGGGACACTTGATTACAAGGTTATTTCACTCATTTCCCTAAAGTAAGAGCCATTCTGTCAAATCGTGGAACACAGTTTACTTCTCAGTTATGGAAAGAATATCTTAATCCGATTCCACAACGTATCATCATAGTAATTGCTGGACTGCCATAGACTGTAAACGCACAGTATTGCAAGGTCAAACTTTGGTTTTCAACGGGAATATAGCTTATATGCGAATTTCCACTAGGATTCAACTTTTTTTAAATCATGTTTTCATTCGTATTTTTTTATGTTCTCATTAAAAGGGACTCTATAGAAAAAGGCGGGGCTGCGGTAGCGTTAGGTCAATTACTCCAGGTGCGGAGCCCGGAATCGGGGGGCAATTAATACTACTTTTTTTCCACTTCCAATTGTTTCCTCACCTTAAATTTTTATTTTTTTGAATCCTTCATTCATACCCTTTCAAACGATGTATCAAACATATTTCTATTAAGAAGGGTCGATTCGACATCCTTACCCCTAATAATAACACACTCGAAAGAATGAATCAGCAAACAGTACGACTGTTAAGGTTATTTTGTCACAGAGAACATTAAAATTGGTCAAAATACCTTACTGAAATAATCTGGTTACTAAACAACTCAGTATCAGATGCTGCAGGCTATGATCCATCTGAACTGTTTTTCAATACACCAGTTCCAGATAATCTACTGGATCATTTTGATTGGCCGATCGATGAAACCACTTCTGCCCAGACCAAATAGGAAATAAAGTTGCTACTACTTTCGTATAGGTGAAACACTTATAAATAATTTATTTCGCACTTTTTTACATTGCTAACATACTATTCTGCATTGCAGAACATTTCTTTAGGTGTAATAATGAATTTCTAACGAAAGTAATGTCTATTTCTTACATTTACAAGTACTTACTGTTATTTGTTATTCCGATTCTGTAACACACATTATGGCGATAGCGTACTGGTTCATTGCACGTTGTGCGAGTGTTTTGTCGATTTATGCAGTGTTGCAACCTTGTTCACCGAAAAATACCTACTTTTGTGCCCGGATTTGAAATTATGCTAATACCTCGCAAACCATTGACGTTAGCCCCACAAACCATTGATGTTAGCCCCACAAACCATTTCCCGTACGGTTAGGTTAGGCAAGCATAGTTTAAAAAATTAAAATACTCGACACGTCATGTTATAGTGAAAACACGGCGAGGTTTGAAACACTTACTGGGGGCACATGCAGAAAGCAAATGGCGGCAGCAGCAATAACGTGTCGGAGAGATATTTTCGCAGATAAACACATGATTTCGCATTAAAATGGATCAAAACCTACATTTTCGAACTTCAACAACGCTAAAGGAAATGATTTGTATAAGTACTTTCTTATGTAAAAAGTAAGAAATCCGTTTCCGCTATACAAAAGTGTAGCAACAGAGATCCGGCTAAGACTGCAGAATATGGGCTGCTTAGGAGGAATACGGTTCATAATTTTTTGGTAACGTTTTGTAGTTAGTAATCAGGAAAAGTAAGTTTTAAGGTGTGGAAATTTTTTTTCTTTAAAAAAAAAACAGAAAAACGTGTCCAGGTTGGGCGGTAGGCATATTCCTGCACAAATCAAGTGAAAGCAAAAAATGCCTATGTTGTTAGGTAGCTAGGTTTAGTTCACTTAACCTAAATAATAATTAGTTGTTGTATTTATGCTAATGAAACCTAACCTAACAGGCCTAACCTAACCTTGTAGGCATTCCTCAAAGAAATAATGAAAGAAACTGTGCGTAAACAATATGGACACGAACGAATGGAGAAATGCATTGCTTTTAGTATCAGGAAAAAAAATTTCATTGTATTTATGCTATTGGAAACCAACCTAACAGGCCTAGCCTAACCTTGTAAGCATTCCTCGTCTGAAATAATGAAAGAAACTGTGCGTGGAATCCGGAGCGACAAATCAACTCGAATGCCGCGAAACGAAGGGTCTCACTTATCGCACATAAACAATATGGATGCGAACAAATGGAGAAATGCATTGCTTTTAGTAGCAGGAAAACCATTTTTTACGTGCAATAATATAATAGTAATCGTAAAAGGAACACCGGAAAATGGAAGTAGATGGTACGTACTGTCAGGGGATATAAATTTTGTTCGTCTATTTAGAGGAAAAAAGCAGCCCATGTTCTGCAGTGAGACCGAGATCCGCAACAACACAGCCCAGTTGCTGTATCCCAAAACAAATCAGTATATACTCAGTTGACTGGCATTCGCTTAACAAGGTGCCTTCTTTGTTTACAAGGAAACAGATTTCTGAGAACGGAATTGACACATAAATTAACCACAACTTGGATTTCTTTCTGAATTTTACATTCAACATCACGAATCATTCACGTAAACAATGAATCGGTGTTCTAAAACTATTGGCGATTATGTCCAATAGATGTATTACTTACCGAAAGAGAATGCGTCGAGGATGGATATTCTGAGTTTCAACATTTAGTATTCACTGGAGAGTTAGCAACTTTAAAGAGAAATCATTGGATTGTTCATTTCACACGATGTACATGTCAGCACTCTTTCTGAAGATTGTTGTGAAAGAAAATTTATATAAAATATTGATTCGCCACCTACATCATTAATTCCTGCTTCCCATACTAAACGAGAAGGAGAAAACGTAAGGAAAGTTATTTTTTTTGTTTTAATTTCGTGCATTTCTAACCTTTTCTGTACTAAAGTTAACATTTAATATACACGGTTAGGTTTCAAGACCGATGAGTGATGGAGAAAGCACGGTTTAAAACAGATAAATAGACGACTTTAGTTATGAGCATTAATTTTCCTGACACCATTCAATTACTCATATGTCTATAAACCTGTAAAATTATTTTCAATAATAAATAACTTAGTTCACTTACTAGTAAATATTAACACTTCAAGCTGCTTCATACCGACAAAGGCATAATCAACTATTGGATAAGCAAATCGTCCACAATAGTTTCACATTAGACGCAAGTAATGAAAACATAAGACAATTGTATAACTTAGGAAAACACTGTAATTATTTGAAAGAAAATAATGACAGATCTATAATTGGATCTAAAATTAATACAATAAAAAAATCTTTAATTATATTTTTTCCAGAAGTGGATCAATTGGCAACCCGACAATCTGTTTACAAATATGTTTACTTTACAGCAGACGATACATATTTTTCATTCTTCACCTTAACATTTTGTTTGATATGTTATGGATACATCCAGAGTAGTTGAGTAGTTGAAGCGAATGTTGAGCCACAAAGTGTGTCAATCAGCTGTACAAGGTGTGATGATGAGGTTTTGCATGATAGCGCAGTACTTCTCCAGACTTTCTGTCGTTCATTCTGTCCAATTGCTCTATGTAGGAGTAGGGGTATGAAGATTCCAGAAAAGTCAGTATTCGGATCGGCGGAAAATTCCCGTCCCGATCCCGACTTCGGAAAATGTTTTCTGAACTTTTGGGATCCCGAACAATCGGAAAATTCCAAATGGTCTCGTTATAAAGTTGTTCTTTCTCAATTTTCTGCATTGCAAGTGTTCGAAACGTTTCGTATATTGCTATTTTTTATTCCATAAATGCAGAAACAATCACTTAAGGGAAAAATCGCCTGTATCTCGAGATTTCCAGTGTAGGAAAGTTTTAAACATTTCCCGTCACGAAAATTTCCGACATTAGTAGGAATCTGAACGTCGGGATCAAAAAAAATTCCGTTCTGTCTCTATGTTCTGTTCTGTCTTTTGGGGGCAGAGTTTGCGGTACCACAGACAAAGAACATAACAGACCGGGAGCCTATACTTAAACCTCGCTGCGCTTGGAAATTGATGTACCATAGGTTGTCAGCAGATGGCGAGGCAGTCTACTTTTGTAGTTTCCTTTCCAGCACAAGTTGGGGGGGAGAGTTCTTTCAGTGACAGTCACGTAGGATGCAAACATCCTTATTGGCCAGATCTATATATCGCGATTAAAATTACCACCTGAGCGCTACTGTCGCTTCCAATATGGCCGCTCTATGTAGGATAAATCTTTGTTTACATTCAGTAGTAGTACGTAATAGCAGCGTGTTGTCATGGCTGGTATGGAAGAAACGTTTAAATTACACGAAATTTTTAAATATCTGTCTATTCCAGGAACTATAAAGAAGGTGAAGTTGTGCTGAGAAAGAAGCATTTAATGATGATAGGCAAAAATAACACGGAAAACGCAGGCGAAACTAACGTATACCCACCGGTTCTTCAAAGCAGTGCGGTTTCATCTTCACCTCGGTTGTAACTGGGCTCTCGGAAATAATTTTAAAATAAGGCAATTCACCTGTATTTGCAAAGCTTGGGCAGGAGTAAAATGTAAACACACCGTTGCAGTTCTTCCCTTAAAGATGCAAGCTGATTTAATAATAGTAATAGAATTCACAATTTCATCGAGGCTATCTTCACTGAAAAAGGACTTACATGAAACAGCGACAATAGCATGTCGATTTTCTTTTTCTGGTTACCTTTATGATTACAGACGTTAATTAATTCTCAAACTATTTTCATCTTCGCACTTAATCGACTTGCACCTGTTGCAAAATTTCATGCATAATACTTTGTTTTCGAAAAAAAGTGTTTTATTCATAAGGAAAAATTTAAAACTTTAATTTGAAGTAATAGAATCATCTTTCGGAAAATAAAGTGAACAGACTCGTTCAGTGGTGTGCCCCGCATTTTTGAAAGAGAGAGGTTACGTATACTTTATCTTGGTAGTCAGCCCTTATTTTGTCATATTTTCCTACCTTTCTTATTTTTAGGAATACTGGGCAAAAGGGGGGGTTAACCCCCAACCCCTTGCCACGCCACTGGACTCGTGCATTCTTCGTAATTTCCTTGCCGCATTTCAATGCTATCCCCGATCCCCCATGCAGAGCCAGAAACTGAACAGTAGACGATACTCTTTCCGCGAAGTCCCACCAGTTGTCAATTTTAATCACGAATTGTATCCCACGAAGGCTGTTAGAGGTTTAAATATAGGTTCCCTGTCTCTTCCTATACTAGTTCAATAAACAATATTAGACAGAAGAAGTCCCGACTTCGGAAAAAAAATGTTATATTCTTTGTCTGTGGTGGTACCATTCTATGGCCGCGTCCGAATCGGCAACAGATGTCACCTAGAGCACCGTTCCATCCGGGGACTCAGCCAACCTCCGTTGTCCGAATTCGCGGCAGACGTGGAGTCGGACGGGAGAGCAGAGAGGCGCGACAGATGCACGCTTGAACTTGCTGTGACGCTGCGCTTGGCAGCCATATTCTAACTTTCACATTGTACAGACAACATTTACAGATTAGAGGATGTAAAACTCAGTTATACTTTAACATTTTATCGATAATACTGAATGTAGAAAAATTGTAAATGATGAAATAGCGTGTTACATTTTTAATATGAGTAGTAAATAGGTGGAAATCATTGTCATGTTTGTTTGGCGTCTGCCTTCTGCTTCCGTGCAATGCGCCTGCGCCCCAGAGCGCGGTGGATGAAGTTCGGGCTGACACCTGGTGGGAAAAGTGACAACCGTACTACAAGGGGACATATAGATTCGGACGACTTGGACGTGACTTCGACGGCACGCGAGAGCAACGGGAGGGAAGGGGACGGAGCGCTTGCCAATCCGGACACGGCCTATGCTGGTACTCTACAGAATACAGAACACACCACATCCACAAGACTACATTATTGCTTGCTGGAAAACATGGCGGTTATTTCGTCTCATCAGTTTTGGTTAACAGATGCGTTTCCTTTTCTAACTGTTGGATGTACTGGAAGAAAAAGAGTCACATGATTACTGTTTATTGCCTTAGCTGAACAAACGTATGATATACATGTTTCATAACTCTAACACTTGAATTGGAAATGTTTATTTTATATATTATTATTTAACTTCAAAATCAGAAAGGATATTATTTATCATTAGAATGTTTGCAACGTTTATAGGCTACTTAACAGTTAGACCTAAAATTTTAACAGCCGTATAATTTTTCAACACTTAAAATAACCACAAACATTAATATCCCAATCACCACACGATTGTGAACGTAAACTTGTCGTATTGTCTACCGAAGGTTGTGTAGTTCGTGCAATAAAAAAGATATGTCGAGTGCTTCTGGAAGTGCGAATCTTGCCAAAGGGACATTCCAACCGGTAATTTTAATACAATTGAAGTTGCAAATGTTTATGTATCTTTATTTTTTTAAAAAAATCATTGTTAACGCTTGTCATGTGTTGTATAGAATTTCGGGTTTTATTTCATGTTGCGTTCCATCCTGTATGTGTATTCCCTGTTCATATTGTATTATTTGCAACAAAATTACATTGAATGATCACGAAGAAGATAGGGCATAAGTTTGTAGTGAGATTTGGGTGGACTTGAGAGAACGCTAAAACATTATGTATACAAACATTGTAAGATTTTCAATAATTCCAGTTGGTCAATTTTCCTATTAGTAGCTCTGTGCTATGTCTCAAAAACCTTAATTTATCAGACATTTCATGCGTTTTTTTATCCTTTATATGCATCAAGTTAAGTGTAAAGGGTTGAGGCTTAAACTGAAATTATGTAGTACCAAAAAATTTAGTCGAATAATAATAATGCAAGATATATATGTGTTGTAACTCAAAGTATTACATTGTTTTTCAGGATTCCGATGTCCACATTACTTACGAGGATCAACAGAAAATTAACAAATTTGCCCGCCACAATGCTAAGCTGGAAGATTTTAAAGAAGAACTGAAAACGAAGCAGGTATGCTCTGTTTTTGGCTTTGAAAATTCCTAGGCTCGGTACCGAAATCTTACACCCTGGATTTCGCGAACATTTCAAATGTTTTCATCAAATAAATAAGTTTCATGTAACGAAGGCGTGGAAGGTATTTTTTTTACATCTACGGCTACGAAACTTACGTTTTTTTTTATATTCAAGTTCATCCGTATGTTGGATCTATACAGCTTTTCAGGGCTTCCATATTGGATACATGTTACAGGCACTCGTCTAAACATTTTCTTTTTCTTATGATTGACTTGTGCAATGGGATATATATTATGATTAACTTGTGCAATCATATATATATTGGCAGGTTGGAGATTTGATTTCAGACATTTCTTGATTTGTGTGACATCCAATTGACAAACAAAGGAGAACTAAACAAGCCAAGATGAGATTGACTGATGTTCAACGGATGAAGGACGTGGAGAACTTCGTCAGACGAGACGTATGTGACATTATACGTGACTTGCAGGGAGATGATCTGCTGGCTGCTTCGAGGAAATTGTATTTTCTGAATGACTTGTGGGATGGGATAATTTGCAACTTCTTATTTCTATGATTGTACGGACAGGGGAGGGTAGTATTCTGTGGAAAAGGACAACAAAGAGTTTTGACGTATGACTGACTTCTCTTTTGAACTTTCAAATTAACTTAGACCCACAATTCAGTCTACACTTGAGATAAAGAGGTAACTTACCTTTTGAGGTTTAATTTCAGCCTTGTTTCTTTGGTACCTAAATGTGTCTGTGCGAAAAATAGTATTGGGGGCAGGTGGCTCCGGCCAGTTTTTAACATACCTTCGAAAGGGACTGAATATAGAAAGGCGGGGCTGCGGTAGCGGTAGGAGATGGTAGGTTAAGTACCCCAGGGGAGGAGCCCGGAATCTGTGGAAAATTTCAACACAGCAACCACCTTGCAACTTCAAACAGCTACATCTCAACTTCAAACGGCTGTACAGTCATAAATACTTACTTCCGCGCTCCAGAATTTTATTATTCACAATTAGCAGCACATAATCTTTATTAAAAAAAAATCACCTGCGAAATCGAGGGTGTAAGATTTTGACATGGACCCAAAATAAATATGCATTTCACATGGGTGTGTAAAGGTAGGACTCCATACATCCACTGTTGTAGGTGATGTGGTCGGCAGCACACTGGCCAACTTTACTCCCTGTTAGAGATAAGAGTGGAACCCTTGACGGTACCTGTTTGATCTCAAGAGAACACCTCTCACTCGTTTATTTCGTCATTTTTAATATTTGTACTTACCTATTGTGCATTGCAAAACATTGTTTAAGATGGGAGTTTGCTTTTCTGGCTGGAATAATTTCAATTGCTTTTCTGGCTGGAATAATTTCAATTTTTCACATTACAAGTATTTATTCTTCTTCCTTCTTTGGCTCCCGTAAGACACAATATGGCGGGCACAGCAGCTTGGCGCATCATGGTTCATCAGTGGGTATGCAGTGTTTCCAATCTTCAGAACCAAAAAATACCTGAATAGCCTCACAAACCATTGATGAATAGCCTCATAAACCATTCACGGATAGCCCCAGAAACCATTCACGGATAACCCCAAAAACCATTTATGGATAGCCCCATGAACCATTTCTGGCAATGGCGTGGTTGGAAACACTGACAGGGGGTTACAACATCAAACGTACGGAAACTCCGGTCGACGTAGAGAAAGAACGGCAATTCTCTTCGAAAATACATGAATTCCCGGTCAAATATATTCAACGATGAAAGAAAATACCTCCACGACCTTTGAAAATGCTACAGAAACTCATTTTCGTAAGTAGTTTCTTCTGTAAAATTGAAGATATCCGTTCTCTCGAGATCAAACAGTTACCCTTCGACCTAAAGTGAGATATTTCATCTCTAAGTGTAGCTTGCATGAGTATAAAAACTTCCAGTCTCAAACTATTTTCATTTTTTTTGTCGTACACGAAACAAAATTGGACATTTTCCATTATCTCGTGCTTTTAACTATACTTATTCCAATACTACGTTTCGAGACACTGCCTGTTTTTACTATAAATTCAATGCTGTATGTAGAAGTTGCATAGTTCGACTACTTAGTGATGCCTCGCTCAGTGGCTGTCAGGTAGGTGAGGGGTGGTGTTATGTTTTCTCACTGTGATAAGAAAAAGCGCCGAGATTGCATGAAACACCAAATTCCCATTGCATGTCCAATCATCAGTGAGCCTAGCAGTAGGAAAGTGATGTAAAATAAGAAAATACAAATCAAACTTCTGCTTCCATTCTCTGAATGGATTTGGGTATAGTGAAGCAAAGATGCATCAGGAGTGTTTTCCTCAGGAGCGAACATTTTTTTTGGGGGGTGGGGGGCTAAGGCTAAGAAACTATCCAAGTATGATAAAGCTACACATTTTGTCTACCAGTCAAGAATGTCAAGAAATTATGCTATTTTTCATAGTATAGTATATTTACATTGTTACATACCTGCACCGGGGTTTGATAAAATTGAATATTTGGAAATCTGAAATTGTATTCAGTTGTCAATAAGATTTTTTCGCTTCGTTTCTTAAGAATTACATCCTGATGTGTGTGAAGTTTTGTAAAAATATTAAAGTAATGGTAAATGTCTGTTATATCGGAGACACATTTCTATCGGATATTTTCAGTTTTAAATGGTTCGTACTTACCAATTGTGTATTGCGGAACATAGTTGAAGGTGCCATTATATTTTTTACATGAAAATAACTTCGATTTTTCACATTACGAGTAATACTTTTGGGTCCTTATTTCGTTGCGGAACATACAATATGGCACGCACAACTGTGGATCATCGCGCGTCGTGCTTGTGTTTTGTCGATTTGGAGTGGGCATGCAGTGTTTCAACCTTCTTAACCAAAAAATACCTACTTTCGTGTTCATTATGTCATCACAAACCATTGACGGATAGCCCCAAAAACCACTCACGATAGCCCCACGAACCATTTCCAGCAAGGTTAGGTAAGCATAGTTAAAAAAAAAAAAATTCTGGTAAAAAAAGGCACGTTTGGAAACACTGGCAAGACCGCATGACTTTCGACGCTCGCGCCATCTGCAAGTACATAATGAAAACAATGGCATTATGTTGTCACTTTGCACAAAATGCAAGTTTATTATATCAAAACTGCTTATTTCTTGTTGTGCAGCATTCTAAATACTACAGAAACTCATTTCCGTAAGTAGTTTCTTCTGTAAAAATGAAGAAATGTGTCTCCGATATAACAGGCATTTACCAAAGTAATGTGTCCATTCCCCATCCAAGATGAGGACTGAAAGCATTAATTTTTACATGCATTAACCTTTAACTGGCCACAACACCCCAGGTTTAAAAATTGTTAAATAAATAGTCTTATAAGTTGGCAACACTGTTCATCTTTCCGTTACCTTCATGTTGTTTATTCCTTGAGGGGTAGGCCTTTTAGTCGCCTGATCGTTGTGCGCTAGTCCACAATAACAAAAGAACTCTGCATTCTGGGGTGTTCACCCCACCTACCTACTTGCATATTGTTCTAAACTTTATTTTGCTCGAATGTTGCAATACTTGTGGCTTTTCTTTAGTTTCAAATTCATGTTCATGTGTTACCATTTAATTAGTAATGATTAAATATAAATCCTCGTACATTTTCAGTTACTATTGTGTATTCTGTTTGGAAGGAAAAAGGAAAAAATTATAAAAATGTCCTTAAAAAGTTTCAAGTTTAGTTATTTTCATTATTCGCAATCTTACACCCGTACAAATAATGTAAAATTACACACATTACAATTATAATTATTAGAATATAACTGTAAGTGTATTTTTTCTGTGGGGTGTCATGAGCACCCCACTACCCACTTGTGCACAATTTGGCCACCTACCTACTTAAAGGTTAATAATTAAAGCAGGTGTAAATCTCTTGTTAAGTACAGCTTCAGTTTTCATCTAAACCGCCTTGTGGTAGGGGTTTTTCATTGCATAAAAATATCTATTTTCTTAATTTCCAGCCATACCTAAGTAGGGGGCGGTTAAATACATGTCATGCCACCACTGGTTCTAGAGCTACAAGTTATTGCTTATTTTCTTCAGTAATGTCTAGGCTACAAGCCTACGTTGAGAGAAGAAAGAAGAACTTCCAATTTTTTTTATTTTTTTTTACAAAATTTGAACTCTGTTGGCCCCCTTGTAGGCAACAGCATGATGTGAGGGTTAAAAACATTACCTGCATGTTGCATTCAGCAAATGTCTTATTTACAAAATTGTCCTCTCCTCACACCCCACCCCAATGTTAGTCAGAATGAAATTAGACTTGACTAATTGCTGATGACAAACATCAAGTCTCATATGATATTCAAAACATCTCCAAACACAGGGTCTTCCCTTGTTACCAGGGTTTGCAAGGTAATTTCCTCGTTACGTTTTTTTATGCAAATGTAAAAAACTCATTTTCTTTCATAAATTAGTAATATGAAAATTACTTTAATTATATTACATTTTCAAATTTAATTTTCTTACCTCTTTCAGCACAAATTCATCATTTTGTGAAGATTGTTTGCACAGCCGCTTCACCCCTCACCCTCACTAACAAGTTTCTAAAAATAGAACTGTTCTTTCACATATTTTAAAAAATTGAGAATATGGGCTAGTTATGATGTGAATGTGAATATTGGAGCTTGTAAAATTCCAATATATAAGACGAAATTCAGAAGGAGAGTTTTTAAAGCCTTTTTTTTCTATCCCTGACAATTGCCATACTTAACAATAACCATCGCAAAAACAATGTTTTGTTTTAATTTTTATGTTTGATTGTAGTTTTTACGTACTTTATATTTTATATGTATTTTAAGCGTAATTTGTGTGTCATGTAGAAAACCTTTTTTTTTTTTTTTTTTACACTTAATTGCACAACCTTGCTTGTGACATTAGCAAGCGCACCTCATGGCCATCATCTAAAGGTTAACTATACATCAGGCGCGGTTCTACCCTTAGGTCACACGGTCACGTGCCCCTCCACCAATTATGTATTTAAGAATAACAATTTACACTTGTTTGCAACGCTTGTGTTTTATTCGCTTTGCTGCACACACTCTTTATTGGATCAAAGACAGCTACTATTGGTTGGACGAAACTTGGCAACATAGCAAGGGTCACATTCTGGCTGTGGACTTCCTGCCTCGCTGTTTTAGCATCATTCCTACGCTCTGAGCTGCTGAAGAGGTCGGGGGGGGGGGGGGCTGGATATGGGTGTTTTCATTGCGAATGGTCACAATATCGCTGAGACCCAACACTTGGGGTGCAGTTTTTTGGTTTCCCGCATTTACTGTATCTTACCAAACAAAAGGAACGGGATGGAACCGTGGGAAATCTGTTGTCTAGGTTCGGTGTGCTTCGAAAAGTTTGTGTAAATTGTTGTGATTTAGTGAGTTCTTTACTGAAGTGTTACCGTGAGCATGAAAATAAAGTGAAATGAATCGGGTGAGATACTTATAAAATAAAATTTTAAATCACCAAGACAGACTGTTGGACAATGAATTAAGCCTGCCAGAACCAGAGCTTTGCCTAAACCAAGTGTTCAAAGATAAAAACAGAACACAACAGAATATTTAATAAAAATATGTACGAAAAGTGGGTATGGATATGGGGGTGTTATCCAGCTTATTCCCTTTTTTGTTTTCCGTGCATTTTATTCAAACGAGAAGACACATGGACTAAGTCCATTTTATGCACAGCAAGGCTAATCGGGACTGGACTTACAGTTTAAAGTGGGATCCAAACCACTATGTGCATCCACCAGGTGTCGAACCCGGGACCCCTTAATTACAAGGCGATGACGAATTCGACATTGATATGTCTCTCTCTGTCTTGGGGAAAACAGATATCAAAGTGGAACATGATGATTGTTGTACAGTTTCTGTTTTAAGACATAATGAGCTTGTGTACAAAAAAAATATTTTTTGGCACGTATTATCAATGCGTTTAAATTTTATGAGGAATTTGAATGGGCTTTCCGTGATCATGACAAAACAGAGGACTCATTAATTGCACCGCGACCCTCGAGTATGTTTTGAAAAAACATTTAGAGAGTGGTTCAAGTGTCTTCAAAGATACATGAAAGAGAATTCAAAATAAACTTTTAGCTACGATTTTGTTTGTTTGCAAGAAGCATATTTTATCATATTTAGCTCATATTTTGATTGTGCTCTACCTCTTGCAAACCTCACGAACCACCACCGTGATACATGTGATACGGTAACACACATGCTGTACTTGTTATTACACACATGCTGTACGGGTGTCACAGCCAGCATCTAAAGGTAATGAATCATGGTACAGAGATGCTTATACTTTAGTTGTTATTTTTAAAAAATGTAAAATTTCCATAAGAGCTCAAATTATTAAAAAAAAAAATTGAACTGATTTGAATATTCAGCTGCCAGGTGAAAGTGTTCAGGCACCCTGTATTTGGCCACCCCTGAAATGCCTTTTGTGATTTTTAGTGAATTACAAATATTTTCAGATAATTTTTCTGTTTTCAGAATGACCTGAAGAACTTGGAGGATGCAGCTGATGAACTTGCATTGTTAGATGATGAAAAGATACCTTATCTCATCGGTGAAGTGTTCGTGTGTCAGGATTTGGAGAGCACCTTGGTATGTAGACCACAGTGGGAACATCTTTCACCACCTTTCAGGAAAAGTTGTGCACTCGTGAGCACAAAGTTCGATAAAGTCTGTTAAAATATTGTTAGGAAAAAAATACGGTACTTAAAATATAATTGTCACTATGTCACTACTATTTTCATATACTACTACTATTGCCAAAATGTTATCGAACGTTAAACTCACATAGAAGAAGATCTTATGATCTTTCACAGTATTCTGCTCAGAATATGTTCAAAATATGTTAAAATTCACAAATTCAATTTTGACCAATTTTGAATTAATTTGACACTTCACCATTTTAAAAAATATCAGTAATTTAATCACTTACTTCTGTATCTTTCAAGTGTTCAAAATTGACATTGAGAATTTTATTCAGGATTACATTTAAATCTGATGACCTTTTTTAATTAGTTGCGTGCGGTGTTTTTAGCCCTTTTAGACACTTAAGAAGATTGCTTAACTTCTGTTCTGTAATTCCAAGTGTAATGATCCAAAAAGCATTTTCTTCGAAAATAAATGCTCTTTCATTTTATTTATTAACATTTTGGCTCCCAGGTCAGTAGTTTGGATGCTATGCTACAATAAATGTGGTAAAATTTTTTCATAATTATTTTGACAATCTTTTTTGTAATTCTCAAAGGCTCTTTGAAATTCCAATCAGTTACTTGTTCCATAAGTGAGAACAGCCTTAGTTACGTTTATTAATTTCAATCAGGTTTGCTAGTGAGCTAAGATTAAATAAAACTGAAAACTCTCACAGATGTGGCTTGCGTTTTGACAATTCTCATTTTAGAAAGAATAAAGAGCATAAATTCAGCTATGTAATTCTAATAACTATCATCATTGTACTTTTTTCTTTACAATACTAATTGTTCAGTGATTGTGTCTGTGTGTCATTGTTGGGTATCACAGTCTCAGAAATTGTCGGAGCTAACTCACTAACTCTAACTCTGAGCTAAAAAGAGAAAATTTGGTAGACTGATAAACAAACAGTAATTTAACCCCTATCAAAACATATCGAGTTGCACAACTTACTATTCAATGTAAATGAATATGAAGTTATCTAAAATTTTGTGAAATTAAAAACCTAGCGAATTCAAGTTTAATATGACAAATTCTTGTTATTAGCCTGTCATTTTATCTGTTGAAGACCAACAATCAGTGAATTTCCAACAATGCAACATCTTTAAAATTATTCAGTCTGGAAATTATATATTTGGTGAATTAAGCAACTGTGAATTATCTAGGGATACTGATAAAATACCGATATAAAATTGACTGATACCGATAACCGATATTCTACCAATCCAATACAAAATTCCAAATGGTGCTTGAAGCCACAGTAGGTCAGTCATTAGGGCATTTGACTACCATGCGAGAGGCCCAGGTTTGATCCCCAGTGGGGGAGAACCTGGATTTTTTTCCACATTGCTACCTCTATTTGTGCGAGGTACATAAATCTTATTAAACCGCAGCTAATATATCTTCAGGGTAGGGTTCTTTTTGAAAACGAAACCAGACAGGAAGCCTTCCGATGGAGATGTTTAAACGATTATATTATCTAAACAAGTTTTTCTTGTATGTACGCATTGCTTGCATGATAGAATTATTTTCCTGTAGTTTACGGTTATTACAAGCATAAGAAAACAGTTTTTTCTTTGTGACGTTTCAGGAGAACGTGTGTTCTCCTGAAACGTCACAAAGAAAAAACTGTTTTCTTATGCTTGTAATAACCGTAAACTACAGGAAAATAATATCTAAACAAGGATACATGGATTTTGATATTTACATAATAAGCTACGTATTGCTCTGATTCTGATTTACATTCAATTTGTATGCTTGTACGAATTTATTTCTTCTTTCTAATTTGGATAATCTTCTTTTGTGTATGCTTTCTTCTGTAGTTTTTTCTGGACTTTCATCTTTGTGGGAATTCGGATCTGGACTTCCTTCTGGGCTCTTATGTAATCCCTGGAACGTGGATCCTTTAGTCCAATTCCTCGGGTATTTTCATATGTATGTTTTCCCTCTTCACTAAGTTCTATTTTCACAAGCTGGTAACACCTCACTTTTTCTTCAAAAATGTCAAGTCCTAGAGGGTTACGAGTTCAAGGGTGAGGGTTGATGTCCACGCAACCTATTTCTACTCTCCTCCCTTGGGGCCACGACTGGAACGAGCCAACACTAAATAAGTACAACAAAGTGTATACTTGGTGCCAGACGACTGAAACGCGCATCCAAGTAAGTGCAACGGCTGTGACGCGCAACCAAAGGTAATGTGGTTCGTGACTTGAAGGAGCCGCCACTGGTATAAATCAAAATTTTCACCAAGGGGTTGGTAAATCAAGCTAACAGATTCGAGATCTGTTAAAAGACACAAATTTGTTTCAGTGTTTTCACTTCTTTAGTTTTCCTGTGTATTTACGTATGAGCACCAACTTAATTTATTAAGTATTTACATTCATTTATTGTTTTTATATCTTTTCCAAATTACTCTGCGCTTATTTACACTGACATTCATTAATCTTCAATCTTGCACACCTTGTGCTGCCATCTCTATTCCACCTCAGCAAACAGTTTACATGAGTTGGTCCCATTGGGTACGTAACAACCTGTCCAGGCAGCTCCTGGAGTAAACTCTGGGTGGTAAAGGCAGTTAGGGGCGTGGTGTTGATCACATCAACCCCACTTTCGGCCATGATCAAGAAAGTATGGAGCCCTAACTCCACACCCCCTGTACGCCTTCATGGTATAGTGCAAAGCACAGGGGAGCACTTTACTTTTTTACTTTGCTTGAGGAATGGTTCATTGACCTCCCTCGTAAATGTGCATTTTGAGTTGACTGCAGTGCAAAAGAAGTTACAAATTTTCATGTTTATTTTTTTAAAAAGTCCGCCAGGGTGATTATTCGTACAAATTATAACAAAATGGCAGAATTTTGCACTAAATTATAAAATATTTATTTATAGATTTGATACATTGGATCTGTAGAATAATTGGTAATTTTAGTGATAAACTCATATGCCTATATTGGCCCATACCGATAAAATCCTTAGGATTATTTACGACATGCTCGATTTGTCTGTAGCAGTTGACATTTCATCACTACAAAGATAAATTTAGCACAACGTATTGCACAGGTGAGGAGGTTCCGTGTTTCTACGTCACAAATTTAATTGGTTTTCAGATTAATTCAGAAGAAGCACTACTTTCATTAAGAAAGCTTCCGGCATCTGGGGTGGAGACAGCTTTGTTCCTGGGAACTGCTACAATAATACTCTGCATTCACTGCACCCACCAACCTTATTGTGTTATAAATAATGTAGATCCGTGAGATAGGCATGATACAATTCAACAACCTGTATTGATTTAACCTTTAGCATTTTAGAAACAAATAAGGCATTCATTTGGGATAGCCAGATCATCATTAATTATGTAATATCATGGTTTTCAAAACAAAACTATGCCCAGTGTCTGGGTGCCACACTGTAGTGAGAATGTAGTCTTAACAATGATTCTTTGAACTTAATGACTGGTACAGCATTTTTACCTCCTTTATTTGACTCCAATTCATTGCATTGCACAAGAATTGTCCAGCTTGAACTTAATTTTTGAATTGAGTTGTTAAATTCTCTTCCACAGCAAACGATAGAAAATGCCAAGACATCCATCCAAGACGAGATAAAGAACTTGGAATCCTCGTGCACGGATCTGAAGAAGGCAATGAGTGATCTGAAGACCCAGCTGTATGGGAAGTTTGGAAACCACATCAACTTGGAGGCAGAAGAAGATTAAGTGTGGAGGTATTTCTTCATTTGTTATCCTCTCTTACTTGGAAACCAACGGAATGCTCAGCCTAACAAGCAGCAATGAGTTATTTTTTGTTTCTTTTGTTCACATTTCATGTCCAGGCTCACACTGTCAAGATGGGAGAGATTAATCACTATTCTATCCATATGGAGTAAAATCATTTTACCAATCCAAAGTATCTATTATAAACATACAGTTTCTTATTGTTTTGTGTCTTTGTCAGGCATGTATTGTCTTGCAGTGGGTGGCGTGGTTCCTTCTTTCCAGCTTGCATTCGGGGTGGCCATGCATCAGGATGAAAGCATCCCACTGTACAATGATGCTTCGACATTGAAAAATTTGACTGAAATTTTTGAATTTTTAATGAAAAATTTGACTGAAATTTTAGAATTTTTAACAAAATCTAGCCATAGGTCTGCACTTTCAATATAGGGTGTGAAGAGAAATTATTTCTCAATTAGAGAGCTCTGATTTGTGCACTTTTGAACTAAATGAAAACACTGTGTGCCCATAAAACCTACCTGTGGATGATATATACTCCCTGCTTGTTATCGCCCTTCCCTTACCATCACATGACGAACATTCCCATACTCAAACCTGAGACCACCTGCACACTCCAGTCATCCCACAACCACCTGTTGTTATTAATTAGATATACACTGGTGTACAAAATTAAGAGAATAAACACCTGTTTGCAAATATCTCCCAAAACTGGAAAGTGAGGTTACCAAAGCATGCACCGGTGCTGGTGTTGACTACGGCATCATATGCGAAAGTGGAGGTGGCGCTGTGGTGCTCCACACGTTTGTCGTTCAGACTTCATTCGTACACATCGGTGAGAAGCAGAGCGATAGTGGTCAAATTTGGTACCGGTGGAGAAGCAGTGTTGTAGAATGAGTACCCACGAACGTTTAGAGGATGGCATGAGATGGAGAAGCGTTGGGTGATTAGAGGCAGGGCAATCTCAAGTTCAGGTTGCACGTGAGTTCAATGCAATGCCTAGTGTAGTCTGCAATTTGTGGAAACTGTTTCAGGAAACTAGATCCATATCCCAACGTCCTGGGCAAGGACATCCAAAAGTCACAACGGCCAATGAGGATCGGTATTTGGCACTGTGCCAGGTGTCAGAGGATGGTAATAACCGCACAGCTGCCGTTTGCATCCTGCTCACCCCTGCCCACAGGAGAGCACGTTTGGCATGGTGCACCCACGTCCTCTTCAATGACGAGTTGTGATTCAGCCTCGACACTGATTCGCGATGGACCTTGATCTGGAAAGAACCTGGGGCCCAATACCATGCCACCAACATCAGGGAAAGGGATCACTATGGTGGCGGAGGTGTCATGGTATGGGCCAGCATCATGTTGGATGGCCCCACACCACTCCATGTGTTTGATAGACTGCGCAGAGGTATCGAGAGAAGATCTTAGAGCCCTATGTGCGACTTTTCAGGGGCACAGTTGGCCCTCAGTTCATTTTCATGGACGACGTTGCCTGTCCACATAGGGCTTTCCTGGTCAGCGATTGTCTGTAAAGTGAGGATATTCAGCGGATCAATTGGCCAGTCTGATCTCCAGACCTGAACCCGATTGAACGTGTCTGGGTTGCCGACCACCTCTGAAGACTATCCATGAGCTTCAAACTGCTTTTGAGCAGGAGTGCCACAGGCACTTCTCACCAGTCTCGTGAACAGTATGCCAAGTTGCTGTGTGTGCCTCACTTGCAACGGCAGTGTTGGACATTCCTGCTCTCATGGGCATTACTCACGGTCATGTGTGGGTACATTCGCTGTTGTATGGTGAAATTGATGTAGACTATTACTCTGTATCCATACCAAATTGCATTACATTCTGTCCATTGAGATTAAAACATGTGGTTATTCTCTTAATTTTGTCCACCAGTATAATATAATAAATGTAATTACAAACTTCTGAGCAATGAATTACAAAAGTTACGTTGCTGAAGAAGTTTCCTTTGTGCTGTTTGTTTTTCAGTTCTTTACCAAGAACTTTTTTCCCCACAGATGTGCAGTGTGTGTTGGTGTTCGTTCGGATAGTAAAGAGACTTGCCGTGATATTAATAACTTGTTGAAAACTAAAACAATGTGGTGGGTGGCAATTACATCTGCATCAGAGTGCTAAGAAATTGCCAGAGGTGATGGAGTTGCCTGCCATGCTGCGCAGGATTGAAGAAGGAAAGAGAAAACTGCTAAAACGAACAGAGGATTAGCAGAGATGAGATTGTTCTTCGTGCCTTCTAATAAAATTTACAATCCCTGTCCTTTGCTTTGCATTTATTTCTTCCAATACAAAATTTTGTGTCTGCTTAAATTGGCTTAAACTTTGCCTGTCTTCTCTGACAATTTTCGTTTCTTGGAAACATTGTACATGGTATAATAAATTAACTTTTGTATTCAAATTATTTGGTGTTAGTTTTTCATGTTTCGTGCGACATTGTAACCCTGTCATGGCTCAGACTCTTCATCTGTCCCCATCCCGACCACCTCTCATTATCCCTACTTGATTCTTACTCCATGTTGCCGTTGCCATGTTTCAGTTTCTTTCCTCTCCGTATTGTTTGAATTATTAGTGTAAGGTTACCATCAGGGGCATATATTCTGGCTACTTAGCCTATCTGCGAAGCCCAGATACTAAAATACAAAATAAATATTGATTAGCAAATGTGCATAAAATTGTTCATTTCAATATGAAACAGTTCAGTAGAAAATATTTGATTTAACTTATTTAATGTCGTTTTTCTATCACTTTTTGTGATCACATCGATGAGGATGAATGATGATGTGATAAAATTGTGAAGAACACTCACTCACAAAGAATGCCCAGGTTGGGATTTGAACCTGGGACTACTGGCGTTGTAACGCTCTGTGCCAACCACTCAGCCAAGGAGGTCGGCAATAGAAATTATTATTATTATTATTTTGTAATTCGTAATTTGAAGTTTAATCCCCAAACATGTTTGAGAAAGATCCTCTTTCCTTGTTTACATTTTTTTTTTCTTTAATTCGAACACTACAGGATGGTGAGATAGCCCACATATTGAACTCAAGATACGCCACTGGTTACCATGTTTTCAGAACATCAGATTGGAACACCAAAAAATACAGTGTGTCCAAAAGAGTCACGCAACTGAGGCGTTGAAGATATGTAACTTTTGTACAGAAAGCAATAGAGACATGAAACTTATACTTTGTGTATGTGGATGTTTTTGCAACATCAAAGAAGAAAATCATGCTTTACATGAATGTCCAGTATGTGGAAAAAGTTACTAAGGCGTAATAAAAGTGTTCGTACGAAGTAAAAGCACAATAATTCTCGATGTTTATCGATGGTCTGTGTGGGTATTTATCAAATTGATGTAGTAACAATACATTTTTTATGCATTACTGTTGATTTTATTAGTTTAATTATGGTAAATTCATAAGAAAATATGTTGTTGTTTCTTTTTTTGTTTTTTTTTTCATAATTATGAGGTGTGCTGGCAACATTGGTAGTCTCACTTAGCAGTACCAGTTGTGTCCGACATCTGGCTGTGTTATTCAATCAATGGCCAGATGAAATAAAAGAGTTGAAATTTATGGTGTACGTTCAAAGTCTCGGTTGCATAACATTCCGGATGCCTTGTCCTTTGTGCTTGAAGCTGAATATTTGTAGCATGACAAAATTTTCATTTGAATAGAAAAAGTTTTTTGTCTATTGGGAGAGTTTGAATTGTTCCTCTCCTTAAGAATGAATACTCATGGTGCCTCGGCTGGAAATGTTGCTTTCTCACGTGTTTTAAAGACTGCATGTAAGTTGTTTTTTTTATTTTTCATTTTTTTTGTCACTTTCTGACTCATTGTAAGTTAAGAAACTATAATAAATAGGGACATAAAATTATTTTAACAAGGTACAAATTTATGTCAGCGTTGTCCTTATGTTTGAAATAATTAAAATTAGAACTATTAGAACACACATATTCTGTGAAAAAAAATGACATAGCCACAATCAACCACATTATGTACTGTAAAACAAAACGAGAAAATACGTTCTTTAACATAACAGGAAGTAAACAAACAATACGAAAAATGGGAGAAAGAAAATATAATACAAGTGGAAGTGGTCGTATCAAATTTTGTCTCACCTTACATGTCGAATATTTGCAAATCTAGTTACAAAGTTGGCATCTACAATTTAGTCTATCCACTTCGTCCTTCTGATACTAGTTGTCTGTGACACACTGAGCAGATGATAAATTAGAAATGAAAGAACTCAAAATTCCAAAAGTAAGCAACACATAATTAATATATTCAGGCCATTATGAGGCAAGTGGCAAAAAAAAATACAGGGATATAAGTAGTAGTAAAACAAAGTCTCAGACGACTGTGTTTATCTATGCACCGGATACACATGTAATAGTTTGCAACTGTGAGCAGGGCAGTATATTCGCTACTGATTCATCATTAGATTGTTACTGTGGTTGTAGGTGTTTAAGCCGTAATGTAACAATGTGAACCTCGGATACTTCCGTTATCGGCACAAAAGTACCACAAGGCATCTGGACACAAACCTGTAGATATCAACCTTGCAACTAGATTTGCAAATATAATTGACATGTAGCTGTGCGTAAACAGCCACATGCAAGCTGTAAGTTCAATAAAATTTATTGTTGTTGATATTTGACATATAGGGTTTTTCCCCCTTCCTCTGAGATGATTGCTGATCTTCTGGACACCTTTCTCGCTTCGTTTTACAGCTAATAATGTGGTTGGTAGTTTGTCATTTTTCACAAAATTTGTGTTCCTTGCAACACTGCCGTTCGCTGTTTTGCCTCAGGAAATGACGTAACAGATACTATCAAATGTTGTGTTGGGTTGCCAGCATCCAGGCGGAAAAATGGACTTTTTTGAATGGCTGTAGCGTCGAATCGACGCACCAACGAGAAAAATGTTACTGAAAAAAGTTGTTTGATTTGATGTCCTCTATACGAATCTGAAGTCCGTGGTAGCCATTAAAATGACACCCTGTATAATGCAGCACCATTGTTGTCATTTTATGAGTTTTATTTCAGTTTCATCAACCAAAGACATTGAGGTAAGTTAATATTACAAAGCAAGGCAAGTGCTATGAAGAGTGTGAAATGTTTGCCCGTAGATGAGAAAAACATGCATGCAGGCAAACTTAGACATCCGATCGTTTAATTGTTGTCATTTACCATGTAAATTGATTGAAGAATTAACAGTATAAGCAGTGACCGAAATGAGGGGGCATGCAGGGGATGGTATCCCCCCCCTTCACATTTTCCCACTTCAGGCACGGGGTATGAGTGTCCTTGGTACTCGCACACGTTTTGAAGCATGTGCGGGGTAATGTTGCTTACTGCAACCACAATTCTTTCACGCAAGTCTTGCAAATCTCTAACCGGTGTACAGCAAACTTTGTCCTTAACACACACCCGCAACAAAAAGTCACACACAGTGAGGTCTGGTGACCGTGGGGGCCATTCAATAAATTTCGAACCTCTTCCTATCAATGTTCCATTGAAATGCTCATCCAGGAAGTCTCCAACGAGATTTGAGAAATGAACCGGTTTTGCGTAACTGTTTTTCCCATTTCTTTATTGAAATGTACGATGGAACTACTTCTTTAGCATCTAAACCATAACGTGCACGAAATCGTCTCTGCACAAGTGTCACAGACTTCACTTCAGACAACGTTAAAACACAAAACACCTTTTCTTGTGGTGACCACATGACGAATGGCTACTGAGAAACTGATAATATCAGTTTTCAAGACATTCTGGATACTGCTCGTGCGCAACTACCAATGAATGTGTTGCTAAAAAAAATTCTGAATCATTCTTTAAAATGAAACAACAATCGCATCATTCTGACAGTTTGTTTAGAAGTTATGAATTTTTCTTTTATTATACGTATAAGCGGGACACGCTGTATATTTCACATGATGTGGCACCCAGTCTTGCCCCAATGAAATTATACGTGAAGTCAAGTCATATCAATGTTGTTACAGTTTTCTACTCTGAATATCAGATGAGCGAATGCCTCATATTCAAACCATTAATTCGCCCACCTTAATCAACGGAAAATCTTCGAAATATATACTGGGTGTTTCATAAATAATTGAGAAGTTACAAAAATTTATTGCAAGTAAACTTCGTTAATGAAACCAGTACAGAACGAACGAGGAACTCAGTTTTTTTTAACACCTACAAATGTTCAATGTATGCACCAAGGGTGACATGGCATGCATCAACACGATATGAATGAAAACAGTTTGTGCATGCATGTTTCGTTAAGCTGAGAGTTCATATCCGTGCCACTAGGCGACACTCAAATCACCCATGGTGGATCACAAGACCTTACACTGTGTGACTTCTTTTTGTGGGGTTTCATCAAAGACAGGGTATTCATCTCACCGATGCCGCGTGATATTGCAGCAATAGACACTATCGACAGGCCAACCCCTCAAGTATTTCTGAAACACACGGCATACGGTGAAAACGTTGAGCTCCGGGACTGCTTCCGTTTCAGGCTGACTCAAGCTTTCTTTTGGTTATTCTGTTGGAATAGTAATTAACTGACACTTAATTATTTTATCAACCTTCATAAATGTATGCGATCAGTTTCCCTCCCCCCTCCACCTGAAAACACTTTTCTTCGTAAGTAAATGTGGTTTAGGCAAAGCTTTCAAATCAAATGTCACACCAAGGTCTGGCACTAAGTCTCAGTCTCGTCTCGATATTACGTCTATCTGTCCTGTTCCCAGTTTTGTCTCGAACATTCCAGTCTTGTTCTCGTCTCGCTACCATCCCTATTATGAAGGGGCATTGAGGGAAAAATTCTCCCTGGGAATCAAAACCATATTCCCATGTCAGTCAGATCCCTGCCGACTAGTTGATGAGGTTCCTTGACACACATACATAATAGCAGTTCCTTTGGTTAGTTTTCTCCCTGCTCCTACCCCAATAGATAAATATTGAGTTTTTTAAAAGTTGTTACGTAACTTGATCGATGTAGCACGTTCTTGAAACCAAGAAAAAACTCAGTGCCTAAAGCATGGGGTGAGTCGAATAAAAGGACACCCTTTTATTCAGAAACCTGATGGAAAACTCTATCTGAATCCAAGATTGCGGCCATATTGTGGTTATATCCTGAAAGGTAGATCCCCCTCATCCATTGTTTCCTCATATATTTCATTTTCCATTCCGTTTCTGAAATAAATGAGTGTCTTGTGACTTTTGGCTCACCCTGCGTAACAAATGTACACATGGACGTCCGCAGGATTTTTTCCAGGGAGGGGCAAGGAAGGTAATTTTTTTTCCAGGGGGGGGCAAAGGCCACATATTTTCCTCCAAAATAGTGATGCCCTCTCAAAAACACTATTTCAGTCTAAAATTATCATGTTTCTTCAACGAACTTATAATAATTAACATAAATTACTGTTATTGAAATGAAACTATGTGTGAAATATATAATTTTTAGGTACACGTTCATTTTCCAGGGGGGGGGGCGTGGCCCCCCCTTCAGGACGCCCATGAATGTACATACTGTATACAGTCCTGTAATTAGAAATATATTTCGGGGGGATCCGAACCAAGTGTGTCAAAATAGTAATAATAATAATAATAATGTTTAAATTATAATTAAAATATAAAAATTAATTAATTATATTTTTATTACGTGAATAGGAAAGAACGGTATAAGGATAGGGATATAACAACACGGATTCATTAGCTTCGGCAAAAGTTGTAAGAAAGAAAAGTTCTGTGGCAAGAAAATTAATGTGAAATAGATAAAGAATTGAATATTTATTAAATATCAAAAAATGATCTTAGATCCAATTGACAAAAAGTGAAGTGCCTGATTATATTTTATGCATATTATTATACGTAGTTATAAACCCTGGAATAAAAAACAAATATATTTAAATTATTTAATTTTAGTTATTTTATTATTTAATTGTTTAATTTTAGTACTTAGTAAGTCTTTCGGGGGGGGCGGAGTCCGGACTCTCTGACCCTCCCTAAATACTTGACTGTGTAGTAAATGTCGTCCTAGTTAACAATTATGAAAGTAACCGAGGAGCATGTGCCCCCAGCTGAGAAAGTTGGTTTCGTAAAACCGAAATGGTAAAAGCACGAGCATTCCGCGAGGGAATTTTGTCGCCGTTTGGACGAATGAAGCGTTCGCCAGATGGCGGCTGCATCGAGGAGGTCCCACGCCTTCTCCAGTGATTGCATTGAGATGAGCAGAGACTTTCGCTGCTTCGGGAGATTCTCGTGAGAGCAAAGGCTTTCCCTCCTCTCGTATCCTCGGAGGGAGGGAGGTCAACGAAGTTCATAAATTCGAAGCAGTCATGTTCTCTCGCAGAAACGTTTTTAAATCCATAAATTATTACAATTCAATAACTCTCTAGCCTTCTTAAACCCGAAGGTTTATGGCTGCAGCAACACAAGTCTTCCATCTGTCCCTATCCTGGGCACGATCAATCCAATCTTTTCCATCCTTACCGATTTCCTTCAGGACCACCTTCATCTTCGTCTTGACCTTCCCACAGGCCTCTTACCATTAGGTTTCGCAACAAGAATCCTGTAAATCCTTTTTCCTCTCCCATTAAAGCTTATACATGTTTATTTAATTCGTACTTATGCGAGAAGTAATTTTTTTTAGCTGTCCCGCATACTCATATAACGTTCATCGATAATAATTTTGGGTTTATTCAGAATTTTTCCATCGGAGGGTGTAAGTTCATTTGTAAGGAGGTGTAAGGGGAAATAGAGCAACAAAATGGCCATAAATTGGGCCATTGTGGAAATAGAGATGGGGTGGGTAAAGTTTCGGACGTGGCCCAAGAAATCGCTGCTCTTTGATGCGCCCGAAGACGGAACAGCAGAGGATTCGTGAGGTGGTCAAGAGGTCCGGTGTTTTCGCTGTTACGTCAGGCAGTGACTTAACATGTCCGCCGGACCTCGTGCATTTGGCGCGAGTTTCTCTGCCCGGGGAAAGCTCCCTTTTCGCTCCTTCACGGAGAGAAACCTCCTCCGATCGTCAATTGAAATGTTTGCACGCAGGTTGAAGCCTATCGCAACGTTAGCTTTCAAGAGGAGGATCGGATTAACGTGGGATCATATTGTACCCTTGGACGTCCGAAATGGAAAACGAATGTCCAACAAAAAATGATATATTTCACACAAAATTCTATTTCAGTCGCAGTAATTAAAGGGAGCAACATGATAATTTCAGACTGAAGCAGTGTTGTTTTGGGGGCGTTCTTTGCCCCCCGTGAAAAAATTGCTTTGCTTCCCCCTCAGAAAAATTCCTGCGGGCCCCCTCCCCACTACGTTATGTAGAACAATTTTACACGCGGACAATTGAATTCAAAACAAAATTTGAGATTTCTTGTAAAATTCCGCTTTGAAAGTTGCAGGCAGGACAATTGCGACAAGTTTGCCTGATATTGGACGGCCACAAATTGGAATCCCCATCCCACATACGCCATTTACGAAACGTTACCATCTCACCCGAAATTAAGAATCTCCACGCTCCGTATTAACTAAATGCAAGCGACATTCGTAGTTTGACTTTCGGAAAGTTATTGCGAGCTTTTTGTTTCTTTTAACTATCCCAAACCGAGATGCCCTTTCAGTTCCTCGTGTCCCCTGCCCATTGTGCTTTGAATTGTCCGGACACCGACGTAACTAATAGCAACATTTGTGAGAAATATGTCCATCAGGCTTGCTCGTGAAGCTGACGTTGTCACCAGTGACGAGGCTAGGAAGAAATTAGTATAGAGGCGAAGGGTCGGGATATTTCTAGGGGCGGTAAAATTTATTACACGCGTAAATACCTTACAAGAAATGCATATTGTGGCTTGAACAGCATTTTTTATCTAGTTGGCTTGGCTGGGAGGGCGGGGGGCGGCTCCTCTGACTATTATGAAGAAAGAATGCACAGAGTTTTGCGAATGTGGTATTTATCAGAAAATTGATTGAATAGGTAGCTAATCCCGATGACGACGATGTCAACACCCCATCTCCTGGCCTTTCTAAACCTGTCAATGGCAAAATCCGTTGCAACACGCTCCTCCAGGAATTCCACTTTCGAGTGCCTATGCGCTCAACACGCAACACAAATCTATTTTACACAAACAAGCCTAGACTGGAAATTCAAAGAAGATCCCTCTTCCACAGACTTCCCACTCAATATAACGACCTCCCATCAAGTGCGGATGTATTTTCCACAGAATATGCCTTTCGGTCAACCATCAGAAGATATGTTGCTAAATAATATTTAATTGTGCTATCTTGACTTATTTATATTAATATTTTGTCTTATTTTGCTATGTTTATTTTTGTTATTTTTTGTTATTTTCATTGTTACTGATTTCAGTGTAAAATGGCTACGTGCTGTATCTGAAATTTTCTCAATAAATAAATAAGATGAAAATGAAAGGACAAATATCATCACGAGCCCCGCAGAGGATTATACTGGCCGGGACGCCAGAGCCTCGTTAGCCATTTGGGTGCCTTCCGAGAAGGTCAGTCCTACACCCACAGCAATAGTTTCTTCAATAGCATCTTCGCAAAATAGCGGCACAAAAAGCGAAGTAAATCAATCCTTCTTACTCTTTTTCTCTATTTTCTTTCGGATTTTCTTTCTTGTTTTCTGTCTCTTGCTTTCTCTTGTTCACTATTTGTTTATATTTCTTTGTTTACGTATTTTCGTTTTCTAAACATACTACGTTACGTTTCTACCCTATATCTTCAGACGGAGAAACGTTTTTAGTTTGGTCAGCTCCTGCAGCGTTGTTAATATGGATATTTTCATTTTCTCTCTTTTCTATCCTTCTTCCTTTCTCTCTTTCAAACTTTCTATCTGTATTACCTTCCCTCCCTCTCTTTCTATCTGTTTATCTGGAAATTTCTCATGTAGGCTCTTTGGGTAGGTAGTAGGGTGCTTGCCAAGAGACCCTGTTTTGCCCTCTCGTGAAAGATATTCCTCCTGGAATTCTTACTGATCTTTACAATTACATCCCACATTGCTATACAACGTAACAAAAGACACTTATTGTGTGTGTGATTCCGTACTAACCGACTCTCTAGCCTTCTTAAACCCGAAGGTTTATGGCTGCAGCAACGCAAGCCTTCCATCTGTCCCTATCCTGGGCAAGATCAATCCAATATTTTCCATCCTCCCATCTGAACGTTATCCCTCCATCTTTGTCTTGGCCTTCCTGCAGGTCTCTTGCCATCAGGTTTCTCAACAAGAATCCTTATTTCTTCTCCCATTCGTGGCACATGGCCTGCCCACCTAAGTCTTCTTGATTTAATTATTGTAATAATATTTGAATTCTAATACAGGATTGAAGGGGGAGACTTTCCCTTTCAGATCCAGACTTGAGGAAATGATTTTCGGAACAGTTGGTATTTTGAACGATCGTGTATTAAAGGTGATCAATGCGTTTGGATGCGTTGGTGTGAAGTTTAAGCTCCATTTTCGTTTCCCACGTCTACTTTTGGGTAATAGTGATGCACGGGGTGTAGAGAGGGACGGACGACACGCGAGCGAAGAAACTAGGGTGGAACTTGGCACACGACGTGGGAAGGTGCCTTGTGTAATCGGAGATCGTGAGACGACAGGCGTAGAAAGTCTGGGAGAAAGGTCGCGGCTTTCTTTTTCGGGGTCATATTGGCACGTCGAAGGGTTCTCGAGTCACGTGGTATATGGTTCAACGACATGGAAAGGCAGAGAAAAGGGATGCGCATCTGTATCTCCCACCCACGCCTCCTAAGGTTCCAGTTTCTCCTTCCACTTAGCCCAGATAACACGGGTTGGAGCTGCACGTGCGGCACCACCTTCAGCCCGCTTTTTAAGAGTTTTCATCTCTTTTCGAAAATCCGAAGTATTCCATCTGCTTAGAATTCCTTCTAGAGAAGTCACGTTTGCTTTTGCTGCTGTCTAGAAACGACGACGCCAGAGGTCCCGGGTTCGAATCCAGACCTGGTCATGGATGTTCTTTGCGAATTTTATTTATTTATTGAGAAAATTCCAGATACAAAACAGATGACCATTTTACACTGAAATTGTCAACAATGAAAAAGCAATAATAATAATAATAAGCAAAAAATAAAAAATAATTAAGAGTAACAAAACAACATAAAAGTGAATAGCAAATGAACAAAAAAATAAGTAAAAGATGGCACTATGTGATATTAATTACAAGCATTTCTTCTGATAGAAGACCGAAAGGCAAACTCTGAGGAAAATATATCAATATTTGAGGGGAGATCATTGTATTGTGCTAAAAGTCTGTAAAAGAGAGATATTTTTTTAATTTCTAGTCTAGTTTTTTTTTGTATAAAATAATCTTGTGTTGCGTCTTGTGCGCTTAGGTACTCGAAAGTGGAGTTCCTCAAGAAGTGTGTTGCAGCGGATTTTGCCATTCACAATTTTGTATAAATAACTGAAATCATTCTGCAAACGTCGCTGAAAAGCAGTTTGTAAGTTTAGAAAAGACAAGAGATGCGGAGATGAAAAATTGCGTAATGAGGGAACCCTGTATCGAACTATAGCTAGGAGGAAGTGAAAGACTGAAGCGATTCTAGAGAGATGAGTGGGACATGCCATGGACCAGACGGGAGAGCAGTATTCTATTATTGGGGAAATGAATGATTTGAAGTACAAGGTGTCCCTTCATCATATCATCACTCATTCTCATCTTCACCATTAGCCAAGGTTGGCAGAAAGCACAGTAATATACCAAATCAATCAATGAAAACACAGGTACACCCTGCATCTAATCATAATTCACCCTTTTCGTCTCGATTAGTCAAGAGGAGCAGAAAATCGACGTAAAGTAAGAAAAATACTAACATTTGGTTTTGTATCACCAGGGAACATTGATTCTATACTCTATGAGGCCTTAAAAAGATCGCTTCTTGGGCTTACGGCAGACGGCAATATGGAGGTGTGTCTGCGAGAACCAATCAGGTCCGCGAATGAGCGAGCCCGGTTGCCACAGCTAGCTCGCTGCACCCTTCTGGAAGGGTGAGTGACCTCTCTGCCTCTTGCTACCTCGGCCTGTTTGTTCGGCTGAGGAGCAGACGACACAAGAGTATCGGCAACAGTGTGCGAGCGACGTCTGCTGTTAGCCCGCGAAGCGCTCTTTCTAAGGCCTCCTGCAGTATAATGATGCTGATTTTGTACGTTGAAAAGGTTTGACTTTTTTTAATGATCGCGGTGAGAAGTTATGGGGGAAGGGAAGGTGGTATTACCGCCACCGGGTGGCCAGACATAGGTGTAATTTGATACATTCGGGTGGCCAACTTATAAGGAAGGGAAATTTTCCCAAACATGGAATTCTTTCTCGCTTTCTTTCTTCCTTTTCCCTTTTCTGTCTCTTTCCTCCTCGCTTTCCTCTCGTCCTCCGTGGACCAGGGTTCAGATACATCAAGGCCTGACAGAGCTTTCAGACCGGAGCGACAAGCGACACGAGTCACTTGTAAACTAACCTTCGGAAATAAATGCGACGTTTGGCGCCTCCGATGGCGCAGTGGTAGCGTTGTCGCCTTGTAATCGAGGGGTCGCGGGTTCGATACCCGGTGGAGGCACACAGTGGTTCGGATCCCACTTTAAACTGTAGGTGCAGTCCCGATTACCTTACTGTTCATAAAGTGGACTTAAAATACTCAATCAATAAATGCGACGTTCGTATACCGAACCGACACGACATAAGTTGCACGTGTAGCTCGGTCTGAGCTGTTTTCTCCATAGCGTGCGTCGGGTCGTCTCGGTCCGTTGATCGCGCACTAGCAACGAAAGCTTGTCGCTTGTCCCTTCGATCTGAAAGCTGGATAAGTGTTTTACTTTGTTCGTGTGGGCAGGGACGGTTGGATGCCCCTCCAGTCCCTTGCCACAAAAAACAACTCTGTACGTTGGTTCACGTGGCGAACAGGCGGAAAGAGCGAAGTTTCTTCTCACGCTCTGCCATAATTACGTTCCTCGACTCTGCAGACATGCAACGACGATAAGAAAGCAAGCCTAGGTGACGAGAACGCTTTCTTCAGCTAAACGAGGAACATCGAGACGCGAACGAGGAAATTTGCCTCGTCTCGATTTGTACGACGATGAAGATTAGGTAAAGTGCAGTAATATATAAAAGTACATAATAAACAAGTTAAGAACACATATTTTTGCTTATTACATAACACGATCTCAAAGTATCTCTCCCTAGTAGATCATTTTAAAATTTAGGCAAAAGTTACTATTACACTACTTCGAATTTAGTAAGTTAATTCTAATGTGTGCAGTCAGCGTGATGACGCGAAGTTGTCTCAAGTTTCCTTCATGATCGCTACCAACCCGTGCAGCGAAGCAAAGTAAGATGGGTGCCAATTGACCTAAAGTGACATTATCCAGCCGTGCCCCACACGTTTTTATTTTGGCCATAAGAATAACATGCCTAGAACGTAGGCATCCCCGTTGAACCTGCTCGATACGACCCTCAAAGGGTTTTCTTTTTCTTTTTAACTTGAGCTCAAAGGTATGACACACACAACTATGGTTCCCCCTGGTCCTAACCTGTTTCTATCATTACCAATTGCATCCAGCATAAGTCCTTACATTTTGTAGGGGTCTTAAGGGATTTTTCACTAACACCTTTATTATTATGGTGTTAAGTTTGTTAGGCAAGTAGGCTACTTAAGTTGTGACTTGCACTCTCCTTTTAAGCATGATCTTGTTATAATGTAATGTTTCTATGAATGAATATGTATTCTGTGAGTCTCTGACTCTTCCGTGATCTCCTGCATACATTTGAGCTCAATTGAAAAAAAATAAGGTGATGGGTAGGGCTAGGATTTTCATGACTTAGCATATTGTTGTCTGTGATGTGTTCCCTAATCATATAGAAATTCATATTATGAAGAAACTAATTAAATTAAGGTGCTTTTTAAGGGCGTATTTGGCCATTTCTGCGTGATGGATTTTCGGTCATATTCAGCATATTTTCGCTTTTTCAAGAAATATATAGTCATTTCCGAAGTGAATTGAGCTACGACGCCAGGGGTCCTGGGCATGGATGTTTGCGAGTGTCCATTCTTCAATTTCATCACATCATCAAATTAGCCAAAAGTGGCACGAGAAGTGAAGTAAAATAAAGCAAATCAATCAATTGAAGTGGATTCGTTCTTACTCCCATGTTCACTCGAGTTTTTTTTTTTTACTGCAGCAAAATCTTTTTCATTTTTATTTGAAAAGTTACATTGTGTATTACAACTCAGGCGTATTTACAAACCCTATAGTGCTGCAGAACCTCCACCGATATGTGGCTTCTGATTGGTTCTCATTCCGGAAGTTAATCCAGTGTTCCCTCAAGGCAGAGTTGAAATTGACAATGTTGATTTAAGAGATCCATCCCAAGAAGATAAGAAAGCCCTTCAAACTGAGGTGATTTTTTAAGCACATTTTTTTAAAAATTAAGGTTTTGAAAGACAGAAAATCAGAACTCTTCTAGAAGTTAATGGTTTTCTTATTTAAAGTCACATTTGTGCAAATTGTAACTACTTATGGATATTCTTCTTTGTAGCTAATCAGTGGTGATTTATTCATTCGAGTTTTTTGGACTTTTAACCACTGTTATTTTTAAAAAAGACATTTACCTACGTTTCGGAGGCTGAATCTGCCTCCGTCTTCAGGGTAGCGTGTAGTAGTTATGTCACATAAATGGTTGTCTAGGATGGGGGCCAGAGTACACAATTCGGACACTATCCCTCCCTCCACACACATAACATCTCACGCATAGTCTCTATAGACTATTCATGCACATTACACACCAACCCCGCTTTACGTCAACATGCAATCCGGGGCGGTCCAGTCCCCGGAGATCAAGGTGGAAACCTAACGGTGCCACACGAAGCCTTGATCGTGACCTTGACGTGGTCATCTGACAAAGTGGAGCCTGGGCCACTCATAATCTTACCTGGCAATTTTATGTATATAGAGGTCCTTGTGACCGACAGACGCGGTGGAGCCTAGGCCACCAAGAATAATCCTCCTAGGCAACCATTTATGTGACATAACTACTACACGCTACCCTGAAGACGGAGGCAGATTCAGCCTCCGAAACAGTGGTTAAAAGTAAAAAAAAAAAACAGAATGAATACTTATGGATATATTTTCTATGTCACGTCCATGGTTGATTATACAGAAATGGATTTACTTAGTATATTTCAAGATTCCAAGATATGAAATTTCTCCTTTAATGCAGTAATCACTTCGTATAAGCTACAAGCGCTTTCAGAGATATCAACATTATTATTCACGAAGGCTTCATATTGATTTTTATCACCTGAAAACGATTCAAAAACATTTCTTTTCCATACAAATATATATTTCTTAATATAATTTCGACAATTTGATTACAAATTTTATTTCTAAATAATCACGAGTCTGATCTTTCCATACTTATCCTGTAAACAGACGGACAAGGAACATAAACTCTTCCGGTGCGCACAGCCAATAAGACAGCGTTATGTACCTCTGGTTCTGCAGCACTAGGGTTTGTAAATACGCCTCCGGGCCTATAAAGTGTCATAAGGGCATATTTTTAAATTATATTGTATATTTTGAACAATTTTAGGCCATAAGAGCATATTTTGGTAGCCCTAGTGAGGAGGCACGTTATCCCCAGCTGTCTCGTTGTCACCATGTTAAACCATGGGAGCATCCCCCACATAAACGAAGCTGGCAATTCCCATTGCAAGCACCGGGAACATCGTGGAGCCGAATTGCGACTTTCTGTGCCACCAGAGGAAGAGTGCCTAAAGGTTAACGTCTCACTCGAGGCAAACGGCCAATTTGCCATTGTTTGTCTCTGTTTTATGTAACGTCGGTGGTCGAGGATTCTTCACTTTCACTGCGTCGCTTCCTGTTTCGCTTTTCCCACGTTCTCTGCCTCTCTCTGCTGCTTATTCGCCGAAAAAACTCCATTTCGCATGCGATCGTGGCCTTTACGACGATTCGCGTGCGTCACCCAGACAATGGAGACGCGTTACGAAGCGAGCGGAGATGATTTAGGTGCCGAGTCGAAGGCAAATGACTTTTCTCTCGTCTGCGTTTCTCCAGTGTTTTCAACAAAATGGAAAGTTGATGCGAAAGTACGACGGTTCATTTAGTTCTGAAGCCCGTAATGAAATGAAAGAATTAATAAAAAAAATGCGAACCAGCGAACTCAAAATATGTGAAAGAGACCTGTTCTGTACAATCACTTATGCCTGCGAACAGCTCTTTTCCAAGACGAGAATGTGGAATCAACTGCCCGACATATACGTCTTGAAGGCTGGTGACGAAAAAACAATCAGAGTCTTCATTGAAGGGGTAAATGACAATTCTTGCGTATGAATGGTTAATGTGTTTCTTTGTAACGAATATCCTTATGCTTATTTGTTGCGCTCCAGGCTTCAGTGACTAATCTTAATTCAGAACGTGACAATGGTCTTTGCAGTAGTTACTCATGCTGATATATGTCATAAGTAGACGTTGGATTTTAGTTTTTCAACCTATTTTTTCCTTTGCAGGTAAATAAGAAATAAGTTATATCGGCGTTTCATAAAGATACGAAACAACTAAGTTTTCTAGTGCCTAAATTAAACCTTTTTTTAGGTTTTTATATTTCTTTTACGTTTTACAGGAGGTATTCACTAAGCTTGGTGGCGAAATAATTCAATGACTGGTGTGTTCGAAACATGCTTTCTGTCGATTTTTCTCCCTCCAAGTGAATGATGTTTATCGAAGCTTTGAACAAAACAAAAATGTCTGACGTCACTGTTACCTGCAGAAAGGGGACGGTTCCCCCCTACTTTTTACCCCTGCACTATAGACTCTTAATGCTAAGCCTTGCCTACTAAGATAAAGTAAATCGTCTCTACTGCTTGCACAGTCCCAAGTGCAAACTTCTGATCTGTGTGGCCTTGCTCACTCTCGCGTCAGTTTGGTCCTTTTTGGCTATCACACCTTGCGAAGTAATATTTCAGCATTCAAATTAGCACTACTGACTATGTTTCTGTTGAAGGATTAGTTTTCAGCACATGAAATGATCCTCACAGACAAAAGGTGGAGCTTGAGTGTGGATACCACAAAAAGATTCATGGTGGTCAGTAGGACCATTATAAAATTCAAGTATAATTCCTGGTTTTCAAGGTGAGGTTTCCAAAAATTCAAGGATACAAGCAGATGTTTTCTCTGTTCCAACCTTACGTATTACCGACTCTCACCCTCCCTTCCATACACAAGAATATTGACATTATAAAGGGTTTGTACGATTCCAATGTAATAAAAAATTTACCTAATCAACTTCAAGATATATTATTTTGTAATAATCTCCCGTTTGTCAGATAGATTGTTCTGTAAAAGACACTAACGAAGTAAACGGATTGAAAATTTTGTTTTATTTTCTGTGTAGCTTTCTTTTTCATCCTCAAAAAAATGAATGAAATAAAAGCTAAACTGAGAAACTTCCCTCTGGGCATTTATAAACATGTATAAATTTAATGGAATATGGATTAATAAAAGTTGCAATTTTTCACGTCTACGGAGAAAAAAATGGAATAGAGAAAACATCCGCTTGTACCTTATTTCATGTCTTGCCAAAATTCATGAATAATTCACGCATAGTTTCCGGAGCCAAGAATTCACGTGTAATTCCCGGAATTCAAGGAATTCCAAGTGAGTATCCCCCTTATATTGTGCAGCAAATTATACATACGTAATTCATTTTTCATATCAACAAGTAACTTTTTCTAACAGCACAAGTGCAGTATTATAATAATTTGTAGATAATTTTGAGTTATATAAAGAAATGAAAATTTGTTTAGAAAATTAATATTTGGTTATTACGGTTCTTGTGAAATTTTGTTTCTAACGATTCATATCTAATCAGTATTTTTCAGAAATTTTGTACCAAATTGAGTCTTTTTGCAACCTATTTCAGGATTTTTCGAGCCTAATTTAAGTTTTGTAGAACCTATTTTAGGCTTTTTAGAACCTATTTTAGGCTTTTTAGAACCTATTTGCGGATTTTTAGAACCTATTTTAGGCTTTTTAGAACCTATTTTCGGATTTTTAGAACCTACTTTAGGCTTTTTAGAACCTACTTTAGGCTTCTTAGAACCTATTTTCGGATTTTTAGAACCTACTTTAGGCTTTTTAGAACCTATTTTCGGATTTTTAGAACCTACTTTAGGCTTTTTAGAACCTATTTTCGGATTTTTAGAACCTATTTTAGGCTTCTTAGAACCTATTTTCGGATTTTTAGAACCTATTTTCGGCTTTTTAGAACCTATTTTCGGATTTTTAGAACCTATTTTAGGCTTCTTAGAACCTATTTTCGGATTTTTAGAACCTATTTTAGGCTTTTTAGAACCTATTTTCGGATTTTTAGAACCTATTTTAGGCTTCTTAGAACCTATTTTCGGATTTTTAGAACCTATTTTAGGCTTCTTAGAACCTATTTTCGGATTTTTAGAACCTATTTTAGGCTTCTTAGAACCTATTTTCGGATTTTTAGAACCTATTTTAGGCTTTTTAGAACCTATTTTCGGATTTTTAGAACCTATTTTAGGCTTCTTAGAACCTATTTTCGGATTTTTAGAACCTATTTTAGGCTTCTTAGAACCTATTTTCGGATTTTTAGAACCTATTTTAGGCTTTTTAGAACCTATTTTCGGATTTTTAGAACCTATTTTAGGCTTCTTAGAACCTATTTTCGGATTTTTAGAACCTATTTTAGGCTTCTTAGAACCTATTTTCGGATTTTTAGAACCTATTTTAGGCTTTTTAGAACCTATTTTCGGATTTTTAGAACCTATTTTAGGCTTCTTAGAACCTATTTTCGGATTTTTAGAACCTATTTTAGGCTTCTTAGAACCTATTTTCGGATTTTTAGAACCTATTTTAGGCTTCTTAGAACCTATTTTCGGATTTTTAGAACCTATTTTAGGCTTTTTAGAACCTATTTTCGGATTTTTAGAACCTACTTTAGGCTTTTTAGAACCTATTTTCGGATTTTTAGAACCTATTTTAGGCTTCTTAGAACCTATTTTCGGATTTTTAGAACCTATTTTAGGCTTCTTAGAACCTATTTTCGGATTTTTAGAACCTATTTTAGGCTTCTTAGAACCTATTTTCGGATTTTTAGAACCTATTTTAGGCTTTTTAGAACCTATTTTCGGATTTTTAGAACCTACTTTAGGCTTTTTAGAACCTATTTTCGGATTTTTAGAACCTATTTTAGGCTTCTTAGAACCTATTTGCGGATTTTTAGAACCTATTTTAGGAAACTAAAAGCACACTTTTTAGATCCTAAAAATCTGAGGTCTACTCATAAGAAAGATTACAGTAAGTGAATGTTGAGTTGAGTTGGTGTTTTAAGTCCACTTTATGCACAGTATGGCTAATCGGGACTGGACCTACAGTTTAAAGTGGGATCCGAACCACTTGTGCCTCCACCAGGTATCGAACCCGAGACCCCTTGATTACAAGGCGGCGACGCTACCACTGCGCCATCGGGGAGGCAGTAAGTGAATGTATATTGAAGAACAGAAACCAGTTATTTCTAAAGCTCATTTATGAACGTTGCCCCCCTTATAGAATGCAAATATGGGAAAAACGTTGAAGGTCAGTCTTTCAGAGGTTCTTACTTCGTTGAGTGGTGAGTTATTGATTTTTGATTTATTTTATTACCATCCATTCAACGTTTACAAAAGTTTGAAATTGTCAGTCACATTGTACATGTACAATTAGAATGCATCTATAAAACTACAGGCGTAAAATACAGGAGATAGTATGAGATACAGATATAATATAAAAAAATAAAATAAAATAAAATATATAAAAGTATGTTCAATATTATTTTCTTGAGACAGATTGGCTAAAACCTTTTTTTTCTATATTCAGTTTGCTTCATCTGCTATGACATTGTGTACACATTTATATACACACAAAACATGTTCAGCATTTAATAGTCACCTATATTATATTATAGCGCTCCAATCTGAAGAAGGTAGTCGTTAGGGCGTCTGGCCGCTACACAGGAGGGGAGACAGCGATACAAATGTAGATCCATACATCCTACGTGTCTTCATGCAACTCACGTCAAATAGCGTTAATTTTTTGCAAGGGGCCGCGAAATTTGCAAGCAATTAAATGAGGAAATATCGTAGACACTAGCGTACTTGTTTCGGGAGGGGCTGGAATTGTAAAGGTGGATAGTACATAGCTGCTTTCTAGGGGGGCGGAGGGAGCATTCACAATACGATATTAAATATCTTTTTAGAACCTTTCACTATAAAAAATTGCATTCAAGGCTCATTTTAAGGAAGGAAATGCATTTACCAGTTTGGTTTTTACCAAGTTCTTCACTGCTTTTATTTGAAAATGTTGATTTTCTGAAAATTTCGGAGAAGGCTGTAGCCCCACCAGCCCCCCCCCCCCTCTGCGTACGCCAGATGCAGCATATGTCAGTTTGGCGACTATGCAATCTAGCATTTTGGCACCTAAATGTTATGCATTTGTCTGAAAATCGCGCCCACTTTCAAAGCCTGGAAGTGAGTCTCTTGCAGAAACTACTACAGTCACCGCTAATGAGAAACATGATCTGAAAAGGCGAAAAGAGCTTCTGGTGGCTTACCGGCCGCGGAGAAAGTGAAAGTTGCCATTTCTTCTTTCTCCGCCGTTTTGCAGGAAACGTTTTTTGCTCTTTTCTTTTTCTCCCCCCCCCCTGCATCTTCAGCTCCTTCGATTAATTTTCTCTTCCGGCAGTGGAGGTGTTTTCGATACACTTTTATGGATTTATTGTTCCCAACAACTTTCCTTTCATCATTTCCGCATCAGACGAAATAATTAACCGCAGAGTGTGGAATGGGCTGTTTATTCGAAATTGCCATAATTTAACCATATCAAATTTCTATGTAGAAACCATTATGTAAGTGAAGTTAAAGGCAAGGAAAATGTGTAGAAGTGACGAAACATTCTCCTAGGTTTAAATTAAGAACCAGAGACCAGTGCGAAATAACTTGGGGGGATGCCGGCGAATTCCCCCACTCAAAAAATATTATCCCGGCAAAGGAAAATTATTTACATTCCTGCCAGGGATGTTTTAATCCCCCTTAAAGAAAATGGAGTGGAAAGCATAGGCTGAAGTATACGAACCATGTAACAAGCACAATTAGAAAATCATTCGTGTCCATTAGTGGTTCAGCCATCAATGATTTCCCTGCCGAAAAGTGAGCAGCCTTGTGGATTAAACAAGGACACCATTATGTAACTAATCAACCTCATGGACCCGAGATAACAGCAGGCTGTTTTCCACTTAAGTTTTCATTGCATAGTGCTCAAGATTTACAGGTATTAAATTGTCCGCAAGATACTGGTAGGTAGATTAGTAGATGGACGTTAGGTTTGAACTCGGCCAGATTTTCTGTGTTATTAGTTCGACAGCTCTTTCCTTAGAATGTAACAGGAGCGTATATTTTAGGCTATCTGCGAAACTTGAAGTCTAGAGAATAAAACACAGGAGAAACATCGATCAGAAATTGTAAATATTATTATTCATATCAGTGAGATGATGATGCTGATTCTGGGGTTGGCAATCTGATTTCCTATGAGTTGGCAACCTGATTTCTTATGAGTTGGCAACCTGATTTCTTATGAGTTGGTAACTTGATTTCTTATGAGTTGGTTAACCTGATTTCTTATGAGTTGGCAACTTGATTTCTTATGGGTTGGCAACCTGATTTCTTACGGGTTGGCAACCTGATTTCTTATGGGTTGGCAACCTGATTTCTTACGAGTTGGCAACCTGATTTCTTATGAGTTGGCAACCTGATTTCTTACGAGTTGGCAATCTGATTTCTTACGAGTTGGCAACCTGATTTCTTACGAGTTGGCAACCTGATTTCTTATGAGTTGGCAACCTGATTTCTTAGGAGTTGGCAACCTGATTTCTTACGAGTTGGCAACCTGATTTCTTAGGAGTTGGCAACCTGATTTCTTACGATTTGGCAACCTGATTTCTTACGAGTTGGCAACCTGATTTCTTATGAGTTGGCAACCTGATTTCTTAGGAGTTGGCAACCTGATTTCTTACGAGTTGGCAACCTGATTTCTTAGGAGTTGGTAAATTTATTTCTATTCATAGCCTAGCACCACGTGACATATTGAGATATCCCAGATCTTGGACTCAGTATACGCTACTGGAATGTAAATATACTACTAAGTATTTCTAAATTACGTGTAAGGCTACCTAGGTTACAATCATTGTTCTAAGGTGGTTAGAACCGCAAGGAATTCGTTTGGTTTATTAACTGGCAATGTACAAATTGACATACTCAAGGAAAACTTAATTCGCGCAGCGTGAAGAACACATTTTCATTCCATAAAAATTACGAATTTAATTTTAGCAGTTGACAACTCGAGCAAAGTCCCATGATTCTTCATTTAAAATGTTTCGCGGAGAAATTTTCAAGATAGGCGATGTGTGTCCTCTCCGTTCCAAAATGAAATCTCCTGTTTCCTTGGATGTCGTTGGTTGCCTCCTTCCTTCTGGTGGGTGGGAAGTGGATCGGAGCTTGGTTTCGTTTCCTTTGTCGAGCGCCGCACATTCAGGGGACACGATCTCAATAAACGGAAACTTTCATCTCGTCTTTCGCACCTCGCCTTTAAGTGCGCAAGATGTTACTGCCACGTTTACTCTTTAACGGTACGAAATATTATTGATCAAGAAACTTCAAATTTTGCAGTTTCTAGGATAATTAGATTCTCCAAAGTGTCACGCGGCATGAAAGATCAAAATGCGCCGGCAAAGTATCGACCGGTATGGGAAAATAAATTGCAAGCAATAAAGGTAAAAAAAAGAAGGTAAAGTGCTCCCCTAGGATAATTAGAAACTGCAAAATTTGAAGTTTCTTTATATTTCTCACCAGTTTTGTGTCAAAAGCTGAAAAGACTGAATTTTGCCGGAACAACTTAATTTAATATTCTTATGTGGTTCTTGAATATTTTAAAGCAAAAATGTTGTTAAATTAATATTAATATTAACCAATATTTTGAACACATTTTAATTATGCAATTATGAAGCATCCCTATCGGTGAGAGTATCGTCATCGTTCAAAGTGGTATAGGCTACATGATATCCTAAAGAGTGAGAGAGATATTGCATCAACAAAACCAATTTTATAGATAACATTATCTGGACATTTTCCGTTATGGGCAGCCACTTAATCCACGGTACTGTACTGTTAACACCGTTGATATATGACTTGGTAACACATCAATTCAACGGCTACCGCAGGATAAAAAAGCGAAGCAGATGCATTTGTGATGATGAAATGTTTGCAAGAATCAGTGTATTACATACACCCTCCTAACACCCCCAAAGACCCAATTTATTGCAATTTTGGCTTTAATTGATTGCCTTATTGGGTGTTTTAAGTCTACTTTATGCACAGTAAGGCTAATCGGGACTGGACCCACAGTTAAAGTGGGATCCGAACCACTATGTGCCTCCACCGGATATCGAACCCGAGACCCCTTGATTACAAGGCGACGACGTTATCACTGCGCCATCGGAGAGGCTTGGCTGCGTAACGAACTCTGCTCTCCGATGGAAAAGTTTGGCTTAACCACTGCATTCGCTGCTTCCAATTCGAAACTGCGTTTGGCAGAATTGAATTATTTCTCCAATCCTAAATTAAAGCATGTTAAAATTAGTTTATACTCTAGACTCACACAATCACAGGAGAGGACTCTACTATGAAAGGGGATCCGAACGACTAAATATAAGAATCCTTTGTTTCGTTTAGTTTTTAAGTCCACTTTTATGAGGAGTGGACCTACAGTCTAAAGTGGGATACCTCCACCAGGTATCGAGCCCGGGACCCGTTGTTTACAATGCAACGATACAACCACTACTCTCCATCAGGGAGGGCATAAAATTCCCTTAAACACTATAGTACATTTGGTTGTAATTGTTATTGGAATAGCATGGTTTGTTACCTTTAATAGCGCTTCACAAATATGTAAATGAATACGTAGAAAGATTCCCCTTCTACACTTCGTTGAAATGGAGCACCATAGCCCACTTTTTGCAGTGTGCTCCCACAGGGAATCGAACCCTGGACACTTTGATTACACGGCAACAGTCTTAGCCATTGTATGCCATCGCGGAGGTCTCGCAAAAAACCCAGAAAGAGTCCCACGTTTACACACAGAACCCAAGACGTGCCACTTGACACATATATTTTGATTTCAATAACACGGTAACGTGCATAAACTGCAAATTGCAAATGATGCACCTTGTAGTGTGTCAAAATACACATAGGAATGTATTAAAGGGTATTTTTATCAGATGAAGTTCCATGTGATGCACTAAAATGCATCAATTTGGAAGATCAGACAAGATCATTTCGAAGATAACAAACTTTCACTTTTAATGCATCAATTGACACAGCTGAATAAAGATTCTAATGTGAAGGCATTTTTCATTTCGGTAGAGAGCTGTAGCAACAGGGTAGGGCATCCAGCGTACACTACATGAGAATTGTTTTTAACGGAGCAAGATTTACACTTCGGGAGATGATATGAAAAGAAAGAGAATGATAGACAAGCAGAGAGGTAGAGGGATAAAAAGAAACAAAAGAAATCAGCGAGAAGAGAAAGAAATATGGTCAGAATGGTAGAAAGAGAGATGCACAAAGTAAGAGGGAGAAACAGAAGACCGACAGAGGGAGATAGAAGCAAGACGAAAAGAGAGAGGAGGCAACGTAGAAACGTAGAAAGAGAAAAATGAAGGGCTTTATTTAGCGTCGTGTTCCAGCTACTTTTGACTAGTCGCGACGGTGAGGATGAGTAATGATTAGATTAAATTGATGAAGGGACAATCATGGCCGGCCGCGATTCCAGTGGCGTCGCTAGGCCCTTTTGGGGGGCTTCAGCCCCCCCCAATCCCTCGATAAGCCCCCCCAAATTTTGTTTTTCCTGTAGTCATTTCGTAGGCCAGACAGGTAAGGCAGATCCTGCATTTACCAGTATTGGTGTTCGTAACTGAAAAAAGGCTATAGACAAATTTAAAGATCACGAGAAATGTGCTTCTCATGTAATAGCAACTGAAAAATGGCTGACGTTCCAAAGTACAGAAAAATTGGGTACAGTAGTTAATCGTTTGACAAATGCCAGTGTGAATGAAATAAAAAACCGCCGTTCTTATCTTCATCGCGTTGTTGAAGTGTTATTGCTCACAGGTAGGCAGTGCATAGCACAAAGAAGCCATGATGAAAGTGAAGAAAGTTTCAATCAAGGAAATGTGCGTGAAATTCTGAAGACATTAGGAAAGTTTGATACTGATTTTAGTGTAACATTCCAAAACGTTATGCCAAAGAATGCCACGTATCATTCTCCAAACTCCCAGAACGTTCTGCTGGAATGTAGTGCAGCTTTGCTGAGGAATAAATTTTAACGGAGGTAAATGAAAGTGGCTATTTTGCAGTTATGGCAGACGATACAAGGGACATAGGTAAGGTTGAACAAATGAGCCTGTGTCTTCGCTATTTTGTTTATAACAAACTTAATGAGAGGTTTTTGTGTTTTTTGAATGTTAAAGATTTAGGTGCAATGGGACTAAAGGCACGACTTTGTGAAAAGCTGTCTGAATATGATCTAAAAAATGCAATATGTGTTGGTCAGGGGTATGATGGTGTCGCTGTCATGAGTAGCCAAAATAGTGGTGTTCAACGGCTATTTAGGGAATAACATCCCTTTGCACTATACGTTCATTGCTATGCTCACAGGTTAAATTTTGTTCTAGTTAACATTTGTACAGATATTCCTGAAGTTGGAATTTTTTTTGATATCCTCAAGTGCTTGTATAGCTACTTTTCTACGTCCGGAATAGCTCATACGCGGTTTGTAGAAATACAGACAGAGTTAAATGTTCGTGCAGAACTAAAAAATCTAAGTAGCACTAGATGGGCTTGCCAAATAAGGTCTCTATTTGCGGTGAGAAAAACTTATGATGCTCTTTTGAAATATCTGAGGAAACCATCAGATTCAGCAGATAAATGTACAGCCCTACGCCTTTATGAATTTTTAAGAAAATTCTCAACCATGACGTCTCTTTATTTTCATTGAGCTTCTGTCCATAACATAAATTCTCAATAACAAGTTGCAGTCACCAAGCCCTGATATTGCGGAGGCAATTGCAGGTGTTAATGCAGTGCTTGACACTTAACGCGGTATGTGAAATTAAGAATATTTTAACTCTATATACAAAGAGGCAGAGGCATTTGCGAAACAGAAGGTAATTCTCAATGAAATAAGTGTTGAATATTATTCAAAAGTTCACAAACGTGTTCACACATTACCATCATCACTGAAAGACCACGTTGTAAATGAAACGCTGGGGCACAAAACTGATACCGATAAACCTGGATTCTGCGGACTTTTTTTACACTATCATTGATCGAATGATAAATGAGCTGGAAAGTCGTTTCAACTTCCAGTGTTCTGGTTGGAATTCAGCATATGTCGCCTTCTTTACTTACAACAAATTTTGACTTGTTTTTGAACCCTCAATTCTTGAGTGGTTTTTGTGACTATTTTCAATTACAAGTGCCGATCGCTGAAATCATGGTTGCAAAAAATTACCTAAATAACTTGACATACACATCACATCCATAGTACATTTAATGAACGCCATTCCAAAAGACATGTTTCCGAACTTAAGCAGAATGTTGCAAATTGCAGTGACAATTCCTGTGACATCAGCATCGTGTAAGAGGAGTTTTAGCTGTTTGAAGAGAATCAAGACATTTTTGCGTAATAATAGTATGGGCCAAGACAGACTTTCTTCACTTGCAATACTGGCCATAGAAAAGGAAGAGTGTCATGAATTGTGTGTGGATTGTGTTATTGATAATTTTGCAAGAAATTCGAACCGCAGAGTAGCCTACAGCTGATACATAAAGACATAGTTCACCAGCATTAGAAACACAGGACAAGAATATCCATCTGTTTTCATAAAAAAACAATGAAGTAAGTCTATGTTAGTTTTAATTCCTTATGCTTGTTATATATTATTGTCTTATTAATCACTTTGCTATTTTCAAACATTAAAAATATTTACAATAGTAGTAAGTCATGTATCTAGTTGCAGCCCCCCCAAAGCAGAAGGCCTAGCGACGCCACTGCGCGATTCGAACGTGGGGTGAAGTGGTTGCGCGCTGTGGTAAAAATGAAGAGAGAAAGGTGGTAGGGAAAAAGAAAGGGAAAACAGAGAGAGAGGTAGAAAGAGTAAGCAAGGAAAGAGAGAGGGAGATCGAAACAGTAAAAGGAAAGAAGATAGGAAATATAGGAATGTGAAAAGAAGGAGGCAGCGAGAAAAGAGGAAACAGGGAGAGAAAGAAAATAAAAGGGGAACTTAGTACTCATGACTAGGGAACGGAACTTCGGTAAATAAATGTTTTTTCTGCGATAAGATAGAGACCCTCGATTTTGCCAAAATTCTCATCATAGCCTTATATGTCAACACAGCAAATTTGATTTTACATAAAAAACACATATTTTCCAGTTTTCTGTATGTAAATACATATTTTGCGAATTTTCACTTTAAATACATTAAATCGCTCATTGACTTCAGCTACCTCGATATCCTCGAAGGAAAAATGTTTATTCTCCGCACCTCTTTCATATCGAGAGTGCTACGTTTGTCTTGTCTTTGAACACGTTCGCTGGCAGACTTCTGGCGCCTCGCCTAAGATCCTATTGGGGAAAATATTACCCCCACTGGAGCTAACGCACAAGTGCTAATGTCTAAATGTACAGACATTTTCGGCAAAAACCAAGGTTTTCAAACTTTGTGCCAAATTGCACGTGTTTTGGAAGTTGTTTTGGAAAACTTCAGCGTTAGTGACATTTCGTGCTTCAAATATGCAAGAATTGTTTCTTGTGACGTGGAGCGATCTTTCTCACAATATAAGATGTTTTTTAGATATAAAAACACACAGATTTACAATGGAGAATTTGGGGAAACAAACTATGGCGATCCACTGCAATTCTTCCAAAACATAGCTCCCTAAGAGGTAAGCATTTAGAAACTGATTTGAGGTGTTTAAAATGCATGTAATACTTTGCTTTTGTTACCAATTTTTTTTTTTGTCACATATTTTCCTGTTTTTATCACATATTTTCAACATTTATGACACATAAAAAAATAAATATTTCTGAGTTTTTTAGTACATAAAGTTCCGTTCCCTACTCATGACCACCGAAGCTGGAACGTTCACCGTTGAGCCCATAGAAGCACGGACGGAGCGGAGGGCAAAGGGGCCTCGCCCCCCCCCCGGAAAATAGATGTGAACTTAAAATTATATTAAGTAATAAAGCCCAGTTTTGGCATGCACTTCCTGTTTGCCTCTAGCTATCTCCACATCATGTAGCTTCATCACAAGATAAGACAAAAATAGTCAAAGTTTAAGACATAGGGAGGTAATTTTTTTAAAAAAAAGGTTAGAATGGTAAAAGACAATGCCTGTCACTCCTTCCTACACCATCTCTGGCTGCCAAATGACTTTGACTATTCTTGTCTTATCTCGTGATGAAGGCACATGATGTGGTGATAGCTAGAGGCAAACAGGAAGTACAGTGGGATGCACAAATATTGTTGGTGCAAAGGTCATGAAGAGCTTGCTTGGCATCTTGAAGCTCTCATCTGGTGAACATGGCGATGGAAAATTGATTGGTAATACTTATGCATCCCACTGTACATGCTAAAACTGGACGTAATCACTTAGTGAAATGATGGCATGTCGTGTAAGTTATGCCGTATTTAACATTATGTGTTTCACGTATATAATTTGATTTCAGTCACAGTAATGTATTTTAACTATTCTAAGGGCGGCACTGTTTTCTGACGGAAGCGACACTATCATAGGCGCCGACTTGGGGGGGACAAGGCACTTTCTGCCCTCCCCAAAAAAATCACGAAGGACACATTTTAGATTGTTTATGCCCATCTTGCCCCCCCCCAAATTTATCATAATTTATTTATTGAGAAAATTCCAGATACAGCACAGGTGGCCATTTTACACTGAAATTGTCAACAATGAAAATACAATGATGATAATAATAATAATAAGCAAAAAATATTAAAAATGATAAAAGTAACAAAATAACGCAAAAGTGAATAGCAGATTAATAAAAAATAAGTAAAAGATGGCACTATTTGATATTATTTACAAACATTTCTTCTAATAGATGACCGAAAGGCAAACACGGAGGAAAGTCCACTATATGCACATAAGGCTAATCGGTACTGGGCCTACAGTTTAAAGTGGGATCCGAACCACTATGTGCCTCCACCGGGTATCGAACCCGGGACCCCTTGATTACAAGGCAACGACGTTGCCACTACGCCATCGGGGAAGCCCCAAAATTTATCTTAAGTTGTTGGCTCTGAACATGCCTCGTTTGACCCCCCTTTGGAAATAATTCCTTGGCTACCCTCCCTGAAAGAAATCCTGCGGACGTCCCTGGTTGAGGCAGAAATTCCCTGACGCCGGCGCTGACCGCTTAGCGTTGGTTGGTCCGGGAATAAAATTCACAAGAGAATCACTTCGCCGCAGTTAACAACGTAACGATTTGTAATTACGCGATCTTCGTTCCATTATTACACTTTTACGGCCTTGTAATTCAATTGTTTACAACGTGTTTGTTCCCGCTCGCCTGAGCGACGCCACGTGCAGACGCCGTCACACTCCGGTCGAGACCAACGGACGAATTCTAAGCGAGAAGACATCCACGGCTCGCTGCCCCAACACTCCATTCATTAATGCATTATTTGCATACACGTACACCCCATTGTTTAAAAGAAGAACGGTGATAATTACCCTCGTGAATGTTTGCTAACTTTTACCCTAATTGCACCTTTTACACGAGGCATTTCGAACTCCTTGGCCCTCCTCAAACGTACAACGTTCTTACTGAACTACATATTTTGTTCCAGTGGCGTATGCATGGTTCAAAACCTGAGCCGCAATTTGCTGGGGGAGGGCTCTTTATTTGGAATTTTGAAGTGTAATTAAAATATTACGAGTGAATTGAAATCCTTAAAATTCCGACAAAAATTACAGGACAGACTGTAAACAGCTCAAATTTGCATGAGTTATCGACTGTTATTTAAGAAACGCCCTCAAGGCTGCAACACTGTCAAGTGAGCTTCATACCATTTTTGTCATTTTCAAGATGGCGCCTCTTGCGGACACATGCACCAGCGTGTTTCTTACCCTCTGCAAGCCTAAAACTTATAGACATTGTATGGGAAATGAAAATTCAATGCCTCTATGCGTGCTTACCACACGGCCAAGTTTACAAATAGAGGAAGAAGTTAGCGCTCTATGCTAACCAGGGTTCAGTGTAGAAACGGGAGTTCTGCTGCACGCATTTTTTTTTTTTTTAGCAGTTCTCATTTCTTGTGGAACTTGTTTGTGTTACTATCAACATAATTAGTACATTACTTTTTTGTAATCTAAAATAAATAACACCAGTTTTCTCCTCCCGACGCCCTTGGAGGGAAGGTAGTAAAGAAAAAGTTCATCGTGCAAATGGCACCGTGCCATAAAGGCATGTGGATGGGAATAGGAGGGCCCCACACATTCTCGATCTCGCCCATTTTGGAGATGATGTGATCACCGACCGCCTTTACCCTCCAGGGTTGCCACCACCCGGTGCCTTTTGATGTCAAAATCCAAATTTTTCTGAAATTAAATATCTAGCAAAAAGAAGTGTAACGCGACATATTTTCCCCCCTTCCTCCGTCTGTATTATATTACAAATATAATGCAACTATTACATTCTATTATACATGTTAATTTCTTAGAACCAAGATATAATTTGCCTTCACGATGGCGTATAGTGGTAAAGTCGTCGGCTTTCAATCGAGGGGTCCCGCGTTCGAGGCACATTGCACAGTGGTTTGGATCCCACTTTAAAGTGTTGGTCCAGTTCCGATTATCCTATCTGCGGATAAAGTACACTAACTCACTCATTCTCTAGCCTTCTTAAACCCGAAGTTTTACGGCTGCAGCAACACAAGCCTGCCATCTGTCCCTATCCTGAGCAAGTTCAGTCCACTCTTTTCCATCCTTCCCGATTTCCTTTAGGTCCATCTCAACGTTATCACTTCATCTTCGTCTTGACAGGTCTCTTACCATCAGGTTTCCCAACGAGAATCCTTATTTTCTCTCCCATTCCTGCTACATGGACTTAAACCAAGAATTCAAAGAAACAAACAAGAAGAAATAAAAAATTCAATCCATTGTGGATTGCTTTGGCGACCCCATAGACACGTAATTATGTTTCATTTCTACTGTTACATTTCTGACACGACCCTTGGCAGTGCGTGAACGATCTTGGATGCCAAGTGACGACGCGTCTCTTTCAGCATAACAATTTCTTTCGGAGTAGAAGCGAACACAATGCAGCGAATGTAAGCTTGTGTAGGTACGAAGAAGAAAAGCAGGAAGACGAGGCAGGCAGGCACTTTCCTCGGAGGAGGTCCACTGACCCCGTTTCGCCGCCTCTCACCTGGCTGAAGACTCCAGAGGGCTTCGAGCGCAGAGGCAGACTCTTCGCAGCCATGGAGAAGCAAGCACAGGCACAGCCGGACTCCCTGGCCACCGTCGCCGTAAAGGACTACCCCCCTTCGGAGTACGCGCCGTCGGAGCTCAGGGAACCTCCTCCGGTACGTGGTTTCTCTCTTTGTGTGTGTGTGGTGGGGAACCTTCAGGCAGTGGCGTACTCAATGTGAGCATCCATTTATAAGGAAAAGTTGACAAGATTTTCTTTCGGTCGTAAACACGTAAGAATTCGCCAGGGAATCGTTTTTGTTAATTTCTATAAATATTCATGTTTAGGGGTTCATAATAATAAGACGTAAGCGAGTTGCTAACTTTTTCCATGAAACTTACTTAGAGATTCTATTAATTTCGGTGGCTTCTGCAAGTAAGTTTCCCGGAAAAGTAACTCGCTTACGTTTCACATTTCATTGTTTTCGTTATTGGCGATTTCAGTCTAATAGATGTTCAAGTCTCTCCCAGTGAACTAATAGTTTTTAATTAGTTAAAAATGTTTTCCACGTTAGTACAGGTCGTGAATCAGTCGCAACAAAATTGTGCCAAATGTTTATTGATATTTCCAGTATGGTTATTTGAAAAAAATCCAGCGAGGTGAATTCCAGTAACTACTCTTCAAACATCGGGACATTGTATAGATTACACATATCAAAATAAAAAAAAATACGAGATGCAGAAACAAGAGAAGGAATTTCCCTTAAAACACCCTGGATATTCGTATCAATTGTACGTAACGTCCCAAATTTAATATCTGAAAGTTGTATTTTGTGGTTCATGGATTTGAGGAAGGAAGCAGCCCCATCGACACTCTCTTGGGTACGCCATTGCCTTAAGCGCTATAAATTTGCAAACATGGGGAGAATTCTCCCTCGCCCCCTGTAAATATCACCTGGTGCATTCGTAGGAGACCTTAAGTTTGTGCTAGACGTGTGTTTAAAGAATCAGGAATTTTCGATTCTCCTACATGTGATGGTAAATTTAGATATTAAAAGGGAGTGTTGTGAAAATCTTAGTGGCTGTTGAGGGTGTGTGGATAAATCTTTGTCAAGATCAAGCCAATGATTCGAATTTCGAAAAGGATTGCATGTCCCTACATACATAGTTATATTTTACTGTGCTCCATTTCGCATGAATAAAGAAAGTCCTGTGGACCTCCCCGATGGCGCAGTGGTGGCATTGTCGCCTTGTAAACAAGGGGTCCCGGGTTCGATACCCGGTGGAGGCACATAGTGATTCAATCAAGAAAGTCCTGTAACATATTATACATAGATATATATGAGCACCTGCTCTATTTCTGAGAACGTGCTCTTTTGTAATTACAACAAAATGTTTAGAAATGGGATGGTGCTCGCACGGCTCATTCCGCCTCACGGGATTTGAACCGGAGTCTCCAGCGTGGAAGTCGGACGCCCTACCACCCTGGTTCATCCACTAACGTGCCTCATCAGGAGAGAGCATTTTCCAGCAGGACTTCGCGTCACTCTCCTCCTGCTCCGTTGCTCCTTCCTTATTTCGCCTTGTAGTTTTCTAAAGGCCCAACCACACGGAACTGGAAATCCAAAATGAATGCGCTAGTTGGCGCTGGCCTGGCTGGAAATGATGGCTGCTGGACTGGATTTGACGACTAAACCGTGTTCTAATTGCAATTGGCTGTCTCTGCTAGATTCTGAGGAACAGCCAATCAGAGCGAAAGTTTGGTCATGTGTAGATAATCTGGTAGTTTTGCAAAGAAAAGTTTTTGGTCTGTGGTTTCCGAGTGTTTTCTGATCGCTGGTCGATGAAAGATGATAATGTGCATTCGTGTTCATTAAGAAGCTTGTTGATTACCATATATTCTTTGGAGCCAATTCCTAGCCCATACATTTCTTTCAATTATTTTAATTTTTAATAACAGCAGTTGCTATTCTCGTACAACGTCCTTGCAGTCGCTCGTCCATCATTTTATCTTGTCTGCTCCGCCGCGCAATGCCTTGTGGGAACAAAAGTATACCGACAAGTACACTGACAAGTATCGTGTGATTCGAAAACTAGCAGCTGAGCCAGTACCAAACACAACTAGTCCAAGTCCCAATGGAAAACTAGCCTCGTGTGATTCACGGATAAGTAAAGAAACAACCTCTTTTCATCGAGACTTCATTGTTGTAGAAATATGTATAACTTGCTCACTTAATGTACTGTCATGAGCATAGAGACATTGTTGTGGAGACAAAGGATTCTTTGTGTTGAAGTGAACGTGAAGTAGTTTCATTCGTAGTGGAGCCGAGATGAAGCGACGACTTTCGACAAAGAAGTAGATTGTCCCTGCGAAAGAAGAAACAACCGACAAGTGGGTTTTCGGTTCAGCTATTGCTGCTGTCGCCACTTCGAGTGCTCGACTTCAGAGACTCGGGGTTGAAGTCCCGGCGAAAGGATCTCATGTTAGACCAAAGTGTGTTTAGTGTTCTTTTGTTCTTTGTGCCACCATGCGAGAATTAGGGCTGTGTAAACCCGCATCTCGTTCCAAAGATTTTCTGGACAGTTAAATATCTTATTTAAAGAAAAAAATCCCCGCTATACTCACTCTGTAACATAGACCATGTCCAAGGTGCCACGTTGAGTAATGGACTCACGATCTCTCCATCCAAGATTCTGGGTTCGAACCATCTTTCGGGCATGTGGACGTCGTTTTGTGAATGTCTCTTCCATATAATCATCACTCATCCTGGGGTGTAAGTGGTGACTCTTTCTAAAGAGAACCAAATGTCATCCTCTCTTCCACTTGGTACACCATTTTGTAGACTAACGAGGCTCTGGCGCCTGTGAGACTCGTATGTATTATCACAATTCATCCTCATCTTCGCGATTAGTCCAAAGTGTCAGAAAACTAAGTAAAATAGACTATATCAATAAATCCTCGTCGTTGCGATTAACCAAAAGTGGAAGAGAAACTACGTTGAATAAGGAAAATGCAATGGCCGAGATATTGAAATGTACTTCATTGTATTTTTCTTATTTCACGTCGCTCTTCTTCCTCATTAGACTAATCGGAAAGATTAGCACGAACGGAGATTAACTTGAACAAAAAAAACACCCATTCTACGGCCGGCAAGGGAACACAGAATATTATCCTATCATAGCACTCTGCAAAGGTCCCAGGCTCGAATCCTGGTAAAACATGAATATCTTTGTATTCATTTTTCATATTTTTGAACGTTGTGATCAACCCACAGAGATAGAAGAGCAATATAATACAATTAAAGGTTTCATCACATCTAGTTTGGAGCAAGGAACACGAGCTCGTTCGAACACAACCTCGCGTGACGTCACGGTGCTTGCCTCGGAACGCGGCCAGGCGGAATGTGTGTGCATTCAGTGCATTATCATAACTCACAGTCTCTGCTGCCTCTAATTTGAGCATTTCTTGTAATTATTCGTGCTTAACTCATCCTGGATAACACCTTTCTATCTCCACAAGAGCTTGTCCGATTATGGGATCTGAAGTTGAATACATTTTAAAGAGAGCAGACGAAAGCCATTTGTTTCCAGTGTAGCGTCTGATGGTTCGGTTGTCATTCGGGGAGTCATTTGGATACAGTTTCTCCGTGGGTGTTTGGGTTTACTTGCAGCGTGACAAACAGTGTTAGCGAGATGTTTCGAACGCTCGCATGAGATCTCTTGGGGAGGAAACGACTTGCAGGAGAACGAACCTCCTATGATCTGGTTTCCAGTTTAAGAGATTCCGTTTCCATCGACGGTCGAGGGAAGGGCGAGTGGAAGATGCGCTGTCACAGCCATTGTACAGGGTGATTAAAAAAGTCCCTGTAAAATTTAGAGGAGTTAGGCTGGGTACAATTGGTCATGATAGAGAAAGGTTAGATCTAAGTGTATTCCATGCGGACGTCCGCCATATTGAATTCAACTAAATTTTTTTTAAAATGGGAAGGGGTTGATGTTAATTCTAACACTGTTTTCTCACACCTGGAAAATGAGACATTTGTTACAATCATGCAGTCATAACTTTTTCCTCATTAAAGATACGTTGGAAAAACCTTCATTTCTAATTAACTTCTAGCCTGATTTGATATATCACATACACTTGAACCGTCTCTTAAATGGAGAACCCTGGGACCTGTCCTTCCCGAAAACAGCACTTGATTGATTGATTGATTGATTTGGTGTTTTAAGTCGACTTTATACACAGTTAGGCTAATCGGGACTAGACCTATAGTTTTAAGTGGGATCCGAACCACTATGTGCCGCCACTGGGTATTGAACCCGGGACCCCTTGATTACTGGGCGACGACGCTACCACTGCGCCATCGGGGAGGCTCGAAAACAGCACTTCAGTCAATTATGGAAAGAATACACTGAACGATAACTCTATTCGGGGTTTCATTCACCCGTTCGAACACCTCCGCCCCAATCCCCCCCGAGCCTTACCCTAAATTTTCAGAGAGGCCCAAATGATGGTTATTTTAGCACTAAATTTGTGTTTACATCCTCTAAAAGTAAAACCCTCCCTCCATACGTCCCGAGATGGAAAATTCTGTGAAAGCCCTTATTTCGGTTTGACTCTTTAAAGAGTAACATCTGCCAGGGGATGAAGCTCCAGCAAACCTCCAAGAAACGGCGTGGCTTGAAAGGGTCTACCCGGAAGCTGTGTGCATGAGAGGGAGAAAGAAAGAGGCGCCATTTTCCGCTCCGTGGACCTCGGGGAGTTGACTAACCTCGCCACCACTTCCAGAATTAACTTCTGATCCCGTTACATACCAGGCTTATTTTGGAAATGCCCTCCCCTGTCGTATTTCGGGTCAGGTCGTTGAGGTGTGAGTTTTATGCCCAGGTGCAGATCAGAACATTCGAAGATTCGGGTGTCGGAGTCTCGTGGGATCAGATATCGAATCCATCCTTCATCATTAGGATAATTCAGATCTCTAATCAGCAACTTCCGTATGGAGTTGAGAGGAAAACTTATCTAAGGCATCTTATCGAGCCAACGTATCACCAGTAAGTGCTTGAAGTTTGTATAATGAGAAATTTCTCGCGGTTTTTCAGCCCTCCTCGATGTCATATTTTGAAAATGACTTTATTAACTTTTTCTCAGAGATGACACGCAGAGAAATACACAAATATTTTTGTAAATAGGCGACAAAAAATAACTGTTCGCTGGAACCAAATTGTTTTAGTAATCGTAGAAATGTAAGCACGAATTTGCCGCATGTTCAATGCACACTGTCCGCTATGTGTGGCAAAATATACAAGGGTTGGATAAAAAGTAATGGCAACACTGGTATAATTGGTACTTGACTGTATTGGCAGAGGAGCACGTGTTACATTCCTTCAAAGTTATCGCCCCTCATCTCTACGACCTTCTGTCACACGTATGGAAGGCGTCGTACACCGTCAGCGCGTCCATCTCTGTCGATGTCCCGCAGTGACTGCCCTATAGCACGTATGATGGCTTCGCGCGTGTCGTAGTGCTTCCCTCCCAGTGGTTCCTTCATTTTGACAAAACGGTCGTAATCACACGGTCTCATACCGGTGAATACGGCGGATGTTCCAGTACCTCCCACTACCAGTTATGCAGTAGCGCCGTCACATTGTTCGCAGTGTGACACCTTGCATTGTCAAGCAGGATGATGGGACACCGTGCCGTCGCTTCCTTCTTAGTGCGAGACGAAGGTGGTGTTGCAAGAAGGTGCAGAAGTAGGCAGCGTTGACCGTCTGCCTGAGAGACGTTGTTCTTCTTGCCTAAACATATTGTTAGGGCGCTTGCACTCTCGTCCTCTGCTTGAGAGCACTGCTGTTTTTGACTGAATAACATACAATCGCTCCCACTCACTATACTTCCTCGTCTGACATTCATTTATCAGCCACGAAACGCTTGTGGCGCTGTGACTCACCCCTTTCACGGGACAGCAGTGTGGCCATTACTTTTTATCCAACCCTTGTATAATTTGTGTTGATGTTCCATTCTTAACAAATTTCACTCGAGAACAACACATAAAATGTGGAGAAATGGGGAAATCTTCGGATGCCAGATAGATGGGGTATAAAATTCTGTACAGGATACAGGTCCCCCCCCCCAATTTTCCATGTAAACACCACCTTGCCACCCTTCACAGGAATTAATTTTATGAGAAAGTAATTGAATTAAGGTGCTTAGTTAGGACATATACATGCATATTTGACCTTTCTCTACTTCATAGAATACATTTGAACCTTATTCGGCATATTTTCGCTTTTCTGCAACGAACTTTCTATCCCACTTAGCTATTTCCAAGGTGGATTAAAGTTGTTCCTCTTGTGCTAGAAATATTATAGACAGCTTTGCTAGGCGCTCTCTCTGTTGGCTGACAACAATCACAGACATTCACTTGCATTTGCAAATTTGCACTGTTCACTGCAGCTCAGGGCTAGTGAAGTGAACTACCTATAGTAAGAAGTGTGTGAAAACATCGTAAAATGCGGCATTGACGTTCGGAAGAAAACGCACAGTTCAAAGTCCACACTTTTTACTTTCTTTCCTTCTGTTTTCACATGCTACGTAGATCTTACAACACACGAAGAAAACACATTGCGTTATTCGAAATTGTATTATTGTTAAGTCGTATGTTTTAGAGTATATTTCTGAATTCAGTCGCCCTCGTATGTCGACCCAAGAACTCCGCGGCCTACTTTGCCTGGTGGTGATTATGCTAATGAGGGATAATTACACGATCGCCAACCATGGAAGTCGTTGAAGAAGAAATAGATGTCGCTCCAGAATGAAATTATAACAATCAACGGACCGACGATCCGATGCGGCACCATTGTTGCAACGAGGGGAAAGTGTTTGTCACCCGCCACTGCTGCGTATTCATCTCATGTGTCGTCCCCCTTATATTTACACGGGCCATTTCGCTGTTCCCCGTCCCCCCTCAGCTCTGGAACTGGAGCGACGCACCGGGGCTCGCTAATTGCATCGAAAAATTGATTGATGATTGAATTAGCTTATCTTACGTCGCTTTTCTGACAATTTTGGCTAATCGCGACGATGAAATGGACGAAGGACACACAAAGAACACCCATGTTAAGTTTCTAACCCGGGGCCACTAGCGTCATAGTGCGGTATGCTAACCACTCCGCAACGGAGGCCGGCTTGGGCCCTTACCCATTTAAGTGTAAGTTTGAGAGAGTCCTTCTTTAGAAGAGAACCACGGCGTTATTCCTAATGATGAAAAATCTGATCCTCGAAATTTCTTGGAAGAGCAGTCGTGTTTTCTGTGTTGTTTAGACATCAGAATTAGTTTCCAGGCAAGGGATTCTCTATTACAGATACCTAAACAACAGCGGTGCTGTTTTTTGTTTTATCGAAACCAGATCAGAATGTTTGATTAAGTGTTTGCCTGAATTATGGATAAGGCAAGGACGTTTCATTCTCTTCATTTCTTCGTTCAGCCATTATTTATAAAGTTGTATTCCAAAACACTGTTATCGATGTACTAGTTTCTAAGTCACATTCCATAAGACTTGTGAATCTGAAGGTTACAACACAACACAAGTTCAAATATCTAGAATCGATTGAAATACTATGCAAAGGAAAAAAAGTGAATGTGAGAATTATTAGATTTGGTGACTGTGAATACATGAAGCTCCGGGCTTGTTTTGGTCTTGTTGTTTCCCCATCTGGCAGCTGTAATGCTCTCTAATGCCTCGTCAAGAATTCTGCTAATGAATCAATAGCTCGTCAACATTCCGGAGAAACTAAAACGAGATTCTATCGATCGTTGTCTCGTGTAATTACTGCGTCATATCCTTTTCCCAGGAGCGAATCTTAGAAAGCAACTTTCCGCCACGACTCTACAAAAAGGCTGTCAATCGACCGCGAAGAACGAGATTTACATTTGGAAAAAAAGAGTAAAAAATGTGTGTCCCAGTTCTCCGTGGGAAGGGAAAGGTAATTGGGCCGATTTTCTTTTATCTCTGTGGGTCACAGAACCCCCATGCCGCGATGGTGGTCGTCGGAAGTCAGCCCCCGACGAGGCGGAGGATTCCCTAACGCCAACATGGCGATACGATTTCTCTCGGAAATTCTGCAATTGCAATGTCCTCTGGTGAAAGAGTGCGAAGCTGGAAAGTTCGCTTCAATAATTTACATTTAGATACTTTGTATATACGTGTATATATATATACGTGTATATATATATATATATATATATATATATATATATATATATATATATATATATATACACGTATATACAAAGTATCTAAATGTAAATTATTGAAGCGAACTTTCCAGCTTCGCACTCTTTCACCAGAGGACATTTACGTGAGAGGCTATTTTTGAAAACCAATATGCTACCTCACGTATCTACAAAGATGTGTGTCGGTGTGTTTATATGACCACTGCCGTACGCGGATTTTTTTTGGGGGGGAGGGTCTGGAATTGTAAAGGTAAATAGTACATAGCTGTTTCCACGGTGACGGTATGCAGAATAAAATATTTCTTATATTCTGCCAAAAATGGGTGTCATTTTAAGCGGGATTTAAGTGACGTTCCAGCCACGTTTTTCCCGAGTTCTTCACTGCTGTCTATTTTTCAAAATTTCCGTGGGGAGTGTAGCCCCATCAGTCCACCTCTGCGTACGCCAGCGTCCACGAACCACGGTGGTCCAGTAGGTAGAGCGTCGGACTGCAGCGCGGAAGAACCAGCATAACTGAGAATATCACAGAGTACGTCCCTGTATAACGCGGCTCTGGGGTTCACCTAGCCTCAAATGAGATCGTGACCTGGAGACATCTCTGGGATACAGGCGGCAAGAGTTTTGAATTAAAAACTTCGTGGAGACTGCACGCGTCACAAGTTGCCACACTCTTTCACTGTGCGATTATAACTCCAGGTATTAGCGTGGTAGTCGATGCGGATTTCACCGTTTCCCCTGTGGTGGCTGAGAAAACCGCAACTTTCTTGCGTTGAGGGAACCGAAAGCTTGGTCTGTCCGACCGTGGAGACCGCAAACAGCCTTCCACGTCATTCCTTCGGGGGGCGACGAACCCCTCGGTCGGGTATTTGTAGCAACTGATACTCCGTGGAAGGGTTCAGATTACATGTACAGAAATGTTTGTGAGGAAGTGAAGCCGTTCGAATACTCGATGCGCCAGATGAGCGAAAACTCGGGCCAACGGCCTTTCTATGTTTTCTCACATTCCATACCGTTAATACAGAGAGATTCGAAAGATCCCAAACTCTGATTTCAATTCTTTTTCATGAAAATAGTGAAATACAATTGAATTTAAATACTTTTATAGTGTGACATAACTTTATTGAAATTCGTGACAATATTTCCAGAAGAAGCTCGAAATATCCTCCATTTCCTCGAATACAAAAATTCACGTTGGACGCTACTTTTTCCAATGTGTTGCTTCCGATGTCCCTCGCGGCTTTGATTATGTTGTTCTGCAGATTTTGCAGCGTCAAGGGGTTGTTGTGGTACACTGCATTTTTTTTTAGATATCCCCATAAATAAAAATCTGGAGGACGCAATTCTGGAGAGCGAGGCGGCCACAATTTTTACGAGATCAGTCGGTCTTGGAAGAACTCTCCTTTGTCTCTTTCGAAGTGTGGCAGGTTGCACCGTCCTCTTGGAACCAACAATATCTTTCCTCTTCCTCATGCATCGTCACGAAATTATGGACAATGTCCGGGGACACATTTCAATTTACATTTTTTTTAATGGTCAACAATTCGCCGCCTTAAAATTGCACACCACACCCCAACTTTTAGAGAGTGAATTGAGACTTCATAAAATGAGTGCGGATTATCTGAAGGCCGGATGTGAGGATTCTGACTGTTAACATACCCGTCCAAATGAAATCAGGCTTCATCACATCACGAAATAAGCTTCCAACATAGCAACTCCTTGTTCTTGCGCGAGACTCATGGCGCACGGGATTTTGCTTCTTGCCAACTCCCCGTGGGGTAGAACGTATGCAACGTCACCCACATATAACCACAGCAACTATACTCGGAAATATTTTCTAGTTTTACGGCAATTAATTTTTAAAATGAGAGTTAGGGAACTTTTGAATCGTACTGTATAATCGGTGCCTCCCCATGGCACAGTGGCAATGCTGTCGCTCTGCAAATCAAGGGGTCTCCGGCTCGATCTCCAGTGGAGACACATTGCATAGAATCTCAATTTAAACTGTCTGTACAATCCGATTAGCCTATTTCAGCTTGTCTGAGACACATAAAACTTAAATCACTACACTAAAGTAGAAAAGGGACTAGATTTGTGTTTTATTCACCTTTAGAATTTGCACGTTTGACTGCCAGGCGGTAGTAGCAATTTTTTCCGGTTTGTCCCCGCATAAAACAGCTCTGGGGCTCACCCAGCCTCAAATCAATGGGTACCTGAGTAGAGTATTTTTGTGCATCTGACCGCAATTTTGATTTCTTGACCAAACGACCGCAAAAAGTTGAAAAACTTACTTTCTCCCCCTGTTCCGCGCCTCATTTAGTACGCTGACGACGTTTCACGGGCGCAAAAAGGCAGTGATGAGTGAAAGATGAGCTCTCATCTCCTCATCCTCCTCATCTTTCTCATTCTCTTTTTATTCTCTCATCTTCCTCTCATCCTCCTCTCATCCTCCCATCTTTCTCTTATCCTCTCATCTTTTTAATTTCTTATTTTCTTATTTTTTGAAAGATGAGTGCATCTTATCGTAATTTTCCAAGTCTGGGACCAAATGTTTATATATCGTGACCTACGTAAACCTCTTTTCTTATTCTCTCATTCTCTTATTCTCTCATTCTTGAAGGATGAGTGCACTTTATCGTAATTTTCCAAGTTTGGGACCAAATGTTTATATATTGTGATCTTCGTAAACCTCTCTTCTCATCCTCTTATTCTCTCATCCTCTCATTCTCTCATTCTCTCATTCTCTCTACCTTTAGAATATTGTCGTCAACATTAGAGATGAAGTTGGAGTGCTGGAATCAAGGGGACCAAAAAAATGTTTATATATAGCGACCTTCGTAAACCTCTCTCTCGGGGGAACGATGTGGCATATACACACACGCGCGCTCTCATCTTCTTAATTTCTCCTTCTCTCATTCTCTCATTCTTGAAGGATGAGTGCACCTTATCGTAATTTTCCAAGTCCGGGACCAAATGTTTATATATAGCGATCTTCGTAAACCTCTCTCTCGGGGAACGATGTGGCATATACACACGCGCGTGCTCTCATCTTCTCATTTTCTTATTCTCTTATTCTCTTATTTTTGAAAGATGAGTGTATTTTATCGTAATTTTCCAAGTCCGGGACCAAATGTTTATATATTGCGACCTACGTAAACCTCTCCTCTCCTCTCATCTTCTCATTTTTGAAAAAAAATGAGTGCACCTTATCGTAATTTTCCAAGTCCGGAGCCAAATGTTTATATATATCGTGACCTTCGTAAACCTCTCCTCTCATCCTCTTATTTTTGAAAGATGAGTGTATTTTATCGTAATTTTTCAAGTCCGGGACCAAATGTTTATATATTGCGACCTATGTAAACCTCTCTCTCTCGGGGAGGGAACGATGTGCCACACACATACGTACGCGCGCTTATGTATTGTAACACAAACAAACAAACAAAATAATAATTGTTGTTTTTAGGAGGCCTGGCCCCTATATAACCTCGCCAGGGTGCGTGGTGCCCAACCAAAAATGTAAAAGTTTTCTAATGGCTGCGGTTATAGATTACCGCACCTCTGTAGAGTTTCACGTGTTTTTTTTTTTCCCCCAAACTTCCATGAAACCCTACAGAGGACCTCCGTAATGCATGCAACGTGTACTAACAACTCTAGTGTTATTTGATGTTGTGATATTTTTGGATATAGAGTTTTATTGTGAGATATAGATAAAAATAATTATGTTTATTATAATATTTTCTTGATGAAGATGGAGAATGTATGTGTGTGTTACAAATAAAGTTGCATGCTTTTTTTCTAGTGTGTGTGTGTATATGTTTTTGATGTTTCGACAGCATCTGAAACGATAAAAAAAGAAATTTTATTGTTAATTTTCACGTGTAAAAAACAACAACAAATTTTTTTTTGTGCAAATTTTCTGATTGTCTCGTGCTATAGTGCAAAAAGATATTGTAGCTGATAGCTAATGAAATTAACATTTGTAAGTGATCTGAACTAGTGAAATTCGTATTGTGCTATTGTAACTGATTGTGCTAGTACAAAAAATTTCTTATTGTGCAAGAAAATAGATGTTAAAAAACTTGTTAAAACTGCTCTGTGACCCTCTCGTTCTTCACGTCGTAGGCGAAGGACTTCTCTGCAATCAGGATGACACTGCATAGGGTATCCTCGGGCAAGGCATCGTGGAACTCGCAGACGACCTTGATGTTGGTTCGATCGTTGACCACAACCTTTTTTCTCTTAGATGTGTTGATGACGGTCATGGGTCTCCGTGCTTTGAACTCGCTGGGCGTGTAGTACATGTCCACACTTCCCTCGGTCACGCGTTTGTAAGCCGAATACGCTTCGTAAAGTTTGAGGTAATTGTTTTTGGTCATGTCGAGGTTGTAATTCTCGCGCGGGAACACTTCGTTGCGTCCATTCTTCAGATAAACGTTCTTGATCTTGCAGTCGTCGAATTTGCTGGAATCTTTTTCCTGATTTTTGTCCCTCCCGGTCTGAAAGAGCACTACGACGAAATCTGGCATGTCGAACTGTATGTTGTTGAACTGCGTCGTCACGTCGAATTCCATGTGACTTCCGGACGCCATCTTCTGCACGCACTGGTAACCGTGAAAGTGAATCAGCACCTGCGGACTTTTCAAGATCTCCGCTTTGTACTTGAGGGCGTAGTTTGTTTCGTATTCCACTACCGGCATTCTCAATTCCATGCTTTGGATGACGCATTTCGCTGCTTCGGGTAGAGTGTTGGCTATCGGCGTGGTGCCGTCCGGACCTAAAGTAGAGTATCGCATCAGTGCGTCGTTGTCGTTGGCCGCTCTTCGAAACGTGACTCTCAGTCCTCCCTTCCACATGATCTCCTTGTAGTCCGAGAAGAATCCTGGAAGCAGACGCATGGGAAAAAGCACCGTGTGACTTCTCGTCGATATTTTGGTCCCGGCTTCGAATCCTCCTGCCTGATAGTACGCTGCGTCTGTTTTGGATAATTTCAATGTTCCCACTGCCGTCGACGTGATGCCTGGATAATCTATTCTGTCGATGACGGTGTTGTGTTTCCTCACCTCTACCTGCGAGAACAGGTGAGGCACGAAGTTGTCCACGAGTATCAAGTTTGCTGCTGCAGGAAACGCGTCTCCGCTTTCTTTCTTCACCACGTCGAATTGAAGGTAGAGGTCCGCTCTGTGAGGATGAATGAACCCGTCGCCTACGTCCACGTCATATTCGATCTCCCTGTTCGCTTCGTTCAGATTGGCGAACGTGCGACGGTTGGGAGGGAAAGATTGCAATTCGTAACTTTCGATTTGCTCCATTTTACATGTATGGTTATTTATTATACGTTGATCTCCACGATGGCCGTCGTAGTGGCACCTGCGAAATCCACCACGTCTCCTTTCTCGTTCGTCACCACCAACTCTATGTCGTCTATGCGGTTGCGACATACTGGAAAATAGATCGGCGAAGAGGGCGTGTAGATGATCGGTTCCATGAATTCGGAACTTGGTTTGAAAGTGGCTATGATTCCCGTCTGCTTGTGACTTCCTAATCCGTCCGAGGATTTCGTGATCATACCTTCCGCCACGTTACAGTGTACGTTCAAAGTCTCTATGGCCAAAAATTTAGGAATGTTTGTTGCCACGTGCTTGATGCCAGCTTCGAGTTTTGTGTTGTTCTCGAAACCTAAAAGTTCTCCTATGGTGCCCAGGTCCACGGTCTCCGTCGCCGACAGGATTTCCACTCTGTGCGTAACCGAATTTTGAGAAAAGTACGTGCCTTTGGGTAACTGAGCTTGCAAAGTGGAAAGATTGTATTGTCCTGGCGTGACGACAATGTGTTCGCTTCCGACGCTAATTTTGTTGTTGTGCTGCGTAACATTAGGTATGAGGTACATGCTGTAGAATGCACGCAGAGCCACGGATTTAGGATAGACAATGTCGTCGTGCAGCGTGAGTTTCAAGATTGAAGATTCGCTTGTGAGATGGAACACGCCCATCCTAGTGATGCTGTTTCAGGTTCCACAGTACTTTCTGGAAATCTTCGACTGTAGGGTTATTTATTTTAGAGAGAAACGCGAGCACGGAGAGGCAGAGATGACCGCAGTTCACGTCTCCGAAATCTTGAATGCGTTCGTCGTTGTAGTATATAGAGGTTTCGCTCGTTTTCAGATAATGAATTAAATTTGTAGGTGGAACACCTCCGAAAGAATCGAAAACGAATGCTTTATCATCGTTTTTGTGGTAACATATCCAATGTGTGCCTGGATTTTCTTGACCGTCCAAGTTGACTACTCCACATTCTCTTCTTTTCACGCTTGAAGGTAACGAGTCGGACATAAAAACTCCTCTGAAGTGTTTGATTTGTAACGGTTCGATCAGAGATTCAATGTCTCGGTTGGTGAGTGCTTCTGTTTCTTTTTTTTATATTTCTTCAAAGCATCGAGGTTGCTTTTTTGTTTTTTGGTTATACCTTTCCCCTTCTTCTCCATGGCCAGGTTGTGACGTTTCTGTTCTTCCAATTCCGCTTTGTTCTTCTTCGAGTCGATGACGGTTTTCGCGATGGCGGCACTTCCGCCGGCCAAACTTCCAACGGCCCCCAATGCTGCCAGGATGGCCGGGATGCTGAATATGAAACCTCCGATCTTTTGCTGTTTCCGCGAACGCTGCAATCTTTTCAATTGAGGTGTGCTGAGAAGTAATTTCATTCCATGTCCTTTCGACAAGCAAGAACGTTTCTTCTCGCGTTGTTTCTTGGTGAGTAACCCATCGAGGGTACCTAGATTTTTTAGATTGGAGTATGGTATCTGGTACACGACACCCTTGGGCTTCATGTTGATGCTCTATGTGTTATTTTCACGGTATGTTATTTATATATATTCTGAGATTTTTTCTTGTGTAGTTTTTTACGGTATGTTATTTATATATTTTCAAGGCCTCGCAGTCGTTACACAAATTCTATTACATGCTTTGTTTTCTTGCCAAGAAGTTCCTTTGTCCCCTTGTACACAATTCGAGTTTTGTTCTCGATTAAAATAGATAGCTTCTCGTCGGATAACATGTTAGCGTATCGATCTGGTAAAAATAGACTGTATTGTGCGTTGAGCAACAGGCGTACCTTGGGACCATACTGGGTAGAAACGATTGAACCGGAAGTTATCGTGTAAGATTTGTCGACTTCCAATTCCCGAATTTTTACATACTCGACTGACAAATTTAGCATTTGTTTTAATGCTTGGAGATCACTTATTTTTTCAGTTGTCATATCGAAGAAGAGAAAATTTTCAGTGTGTGTGTTAGGGAAATTTAATTGTTTTTCACGATGTGTGTTATTTATATATACCAAAGTTTATTTTTTCACGATGTGCGTTATTTATATATCAAGTTTTTTTTTTTTTGCGATTTGTATCGAAGATTTTTTTAACAGAGGAAGAAAGTTCGTGCTTCGGAGAACGCGATGATGTGCGTAGTGATATCTTCCCTCTCCTGCATAGACTTGTACCAATCATCAGTATACCGTCTTCTTCCCTGCATTGCCTCGTGCAGTTCGTCCAACCTATCGTTTAATTTTTCCCCTGCAGCCGAAAGCAGAATGTTGAGATCATCGCACCTCAGGCCGCTGATCTCCCGAAGATGGTCCTTGAGAACCATTTCACAGGGGATGGGAAATTCCGGCGTTGTTTTTGCTATGATCACAAGTTTATTAACATCTCCGTTAACTACCTTTTTGAATATTTTAGATAGTAGTTCGTGTGGCAAATCAGTTATGCAAGCCATGTTGTTTTTTTTTTTACTGTATGTTATTTATATACCCCACCCCAATTTTTGTTTCGTGTTCATGGTGATGGTGGTGCCTAGTGCGGCGACCCGTTCACCCAACGATGCGTCTCTGCTCACGAACCTTTCGAAAGCTGCGTGCTCTAACTTTCTATCTGCTTCGTGACGTGCATCCAGATCCGTCTGTGTGGTGTTGTAAGCAATGTCGTGATCTTTGCATGCGGCGTCCAACGGATTCACACCCTTGTCTCCTCTCTCCAATCTTTTCTCGAGTTTGGTACCCGGTCCACAGTACTGGTAGCCAGGTAGATGCATCTCGAAAGGTAACTTGTTGATGATGTCGTTCACAAGTCCCTTTCCTTCGGCCACGTTCCAAAATTTCGGAGGCAGCGTGTTGATGATTTTGATGAGGTAACCTATGCCCTTGTCGTCGTTAACGATGAAGTTGGAAAGTTTCGTGCTGATCATGTCCACGATGCCAACCTTCTCGTTGTAGAAATTACGGTTGCCTGCATTCTCTTCGCCAGCTATCACCAACAATCGGTCCACGAACTTCCTCACGTCGTCCACCCAAACGAATTCTTTGGGTAAGGTGTTGTAGCGTTTGACGCCGCTGCCTGTTTTGACCTGGTTCCAAATCGGTTTGATGAGATTCCTGTACTTCTCGCCGCTGCTTGATTTCACCCTATTCTGCGAGGCGTCGTTGTTCTGGTACAAGGCATCCGTCATGATCAGAATTTCCTTGTAACTTTGGTAATCTTCGTCGGTGTAATCTTTTGGCTGCTTTTTGGCAACGAGTTCCCACAGTCCCACCGTACCCGGATACCTGTTCCAACTATCCTTGTCGCCTAAATTGATTTTAATGTCGTTGCCTTCGAAGGTCACCTTCGATTTCCCAATCTTCCACACCACACCGCCGCCTTCGCTGGTTTCCATGCTGGGATACAATCCGAACACTTCATCCTTGTCGAATTTCCCCGTGCTCAGGTAGTCTCGTGCCAAAGGTCCCAACTCGATTTTATCCGAAGACGTGCTGCCTATGGCTCGACGTCGTGCCGGTGCATCCTTCAGTTCGAACGGCGTCGAAGGAATGCTCGAAATGGGCGTGGGTACGGCGTAACTTTTAGCTGCGAGCGGTACGAGTTCGTTGATCAAATTTTTATTTTGTTCCGTGACACTTTTAATTTCTTTACCTAGACCGCTGATGGCATCGATCACAGGTTGATCCTGACGTTTCTTCTCTTCGTAGAATCCGCGATTTTCGGATTTCCAACCTTTGAAGCGTTTCGCGAGGTAATCGCGAAGCTTGAGATTTTCGTCTTCAATTTTTCGTTTCGTCATGACGTTATTTATATACGTCATTTCTCACAACGTTGCAACGTTTAGAAAGTCGTTGATTTTGTTTCTGTATTTTCCGTCGTTGGGTTTCCTCGTCATGTCGATCGTCACAAATCCGAAATCGTCACCGTTCCAGCAAGTAGAGCAGCAGCCTTCCGAAAATTGATTGTAGTTCATGTCCCCCCCTACGTAGTCATCGTACGCATGCTTGAGGTTGGTGTGATCTTGACGAAACAAACATATGAAATTAGCATTGTCACGTACTAACTGTTTTGGAATTTTGGAAAATGTTTGAGCTAGGTAGAAGCAATCCATTCCTTTGTGACGACCTTGCGTGAAAAAGTTGCGAATTTCATTTTGATTTTCCAGGATGGCGTCGTCGAACACAACGACTGAATTTTCACGACAATTGTCAAGTGGTTTTATTTCCGAGGCGAACGTTGCAATGTCCAGACCATCGTACAGTTTCATCAGTTGCTGGTATTTGGATTGCTCCAAACTTTTCGAGAACACGTACAGGTGCCTGTTCTTCCAATCTAACCAATTCGGTGCGAGGAGAAAATTGTCCACGAGCAGTGTCGTTTTCCCACACCCCGAAGGACCTACGATCAGACAACGGATGCTGTCGGGAAGCAATTCGCCGTTCTTTTTCTTCCTTCCACTTTCCGAATTAGGTAAACGTTTCACAACATTCCACGTACTCATACAATCACTTCGTTTGAATCGATCCAACTTGTTTCCGGAAGTCCCAGCCATTTCACCAAAAGTTTGTTGCCTCTCTTGCGCAAAACTTTTTCAATAAGGTACGTGTCGGGGTATTTAGTTTTAGAGAGTTCCTCTTCATAGAAGCGCCCCAATAAAATTTCACCGCCACTGTCCTTTATTATATACGTGTGACGGTTCCCGGGTAGAACTCGAACCACGGTAAAAAGTTCGGTGCTCCAGTTTCGTGTGAAACCCCTGTCAAACGTTCGCTTCAATTTACTAACCCTCACCTGTTCTCCAATTTTGTATTTAGCCTTTTTTGTCGTGGGCGTGTACTTTGGACAGTAAACGCTAGAAATTAAACGTTGCTCGTCGGACTTGGTAACGTCAGCTGGCTTCATGCCTATCGTTGCGTGCCGTGTGTGATTATAGTCGTTAACAAGTTCCGGAAGAATAGTGACCCACTTGTAGCTTCCCTGAAGCGTGAAGCGTGACCACATGCGCGATTTCAGAGTGCGATTGAATCTTTCCACGATGCTGGCCTTGACGTCACTGAAGGTCGAGTAATGTTGAACGTTGTGTTTCCGAATAAACTTTTGGAATACGGCATTGTAAAATTCCTTCCCTTTGTCCGTGTGCAGAAACCGAGGTCGTCTGCCGCCGCTTTCGCGAAAAATTGTCTTGAATGCTTCCGTGAGGCACGTTCCTGTTTTTGCCTTCAAAGGTAGAGCCCATGCGAATTTCGAAAATGTGTCTATGACGGTGAGGAGGTACTTGTTGCCCTTGTTCAATTTATGCACGTTTTTTAACTTGCCGCTACTCATTTCGACGAGGTCGCTTTCCCAGAGGTCGTCGATTCCCTTGGTTACCACAGCCAAACGTTTGTAGTTGCGGCGTGCAGGTTTATGCAATTCTTGGACGATGGCTTGCCTAGACATTTTTATTATTTTTAGAGATTACGTTTGAAGAGAAGCACCAGCGTGATGGGATTCAAAGAGGGTGGCACTTCACTCGTGTTTTGAATGATCAGCTTATCGCCGGCACTCACGTCGAAAACGGTGAGATCTTCGTCTTCGTGTATTTCATATATGTTGCGCGTTTCGTTCCAACGTGCCAGAGGAATGTTTCCTGCTTTCTGGACACCACGATTCGATATCAAAGTCATGGTGGGAACGCTAGCTTTTCTGCCGTGAGACCAGTACGAAAATTCGTTTATCTGAATCGTGCCATCGAGGAAAAACTTGTAGTACGGATGATAAGGATGTAGCATGTACAGTTTGTTACCTTCGACGAACGTGGAGATTCTCTGTTGATTGGGTACGCTGTTGATTTCGATGGCTTGCAGAGAATGCAGTTTAGCGAATTTAGTGTCGACGCTAACGAGGTTACTGTGAAGCTGACCCAGTGTGTTTTGTACGGGCAACAAATGTTCGACTATGGTATCTGTTACGGTAGAAAATGACGGTTTGATTTTCACTTCCACGTTCAACTGCTTGTAGCTTTCGTTGAGTTCTTGCAACTTGGCACCGAAAGAGGTCAGCGTTGATTCCTGGGTTGATTCCAGCACTCCAACTTGATCTCTGATGTTGACGACGATGTTCTGAAGGTTCTCGACTTGATTCAATTTCGAGCTCTTCTCGGTAAGATCGTTCACGATGCTTCGCATCTCTGTAAACTGCGTGTGAAGGTCGGCGACGCTCTGCGAAGTGGGCAGCGTCGACACCAGCGAGGCAAGTTCGTCTCGAATCTGTTCCACGTTCGCCGTTTCCGTTTCCAGTCGTTTCAGCATACGTGATATGTTCCTTTTCAAGCCATGTAATTCTTTGGAGGTGGGGAGATTGGCCACTTTACTCTCGAGATCGCTCAACGAACTTTTAATGTCACTCGAATCTGATAGTGCCGTCACCGCCGTTTTCAATTTTTCCAAATCTTCGCTCGAAGGCACGCTCGTTCGTAACGATTCCAAGTCACCCTGTATGTTGTCCAGTACGTGATGAAAATGAGTAAGATTGGATTCGACGTTCAAATTTTCCAAATATTGGATCTTCTGCTGAACCGTGCTCAACGTGTCCTGAATACTCGTCAACACACTTGCTTCAGCGTGAATATTTTTAATTTCTTCGTTGATCAATTCCAAGGACGCCTGAAGCGTAGCGATGGTGGTTTGAATGTGTTCGAAATCTTGATAGGCCTCCAATTGAATTTTTATGTTCGCGACGCTTTTACCGATGACCTGCAGTTCGTCCGACGATGGTAGGTTCGTCATGGTATCTTCCAAAGTCTGCAACTTGGATTTGATTTCTTCCAACGTGCCGGTGAATTCTTCTTGTAATTTAGAAACAACGACCTGCAAGCGTTCTATATCAATATCATTCACCACGGTTTGAAGTTCAGAGAAATTTTTTTCTATTGCGGAAGTTCGCTCTTCGATTTCGAGTTTCAATTTTTCCAAATCTTCATTTTTCGATTGAAATTGCTGTAATTTGGCCAAATCATTTTGAAGCGAATCCATGCTCAACTGTATATTTTGAATGTTGTCGTAAGAAGGTACGTCGACATAATTTTTTATCAGTGTTTTCAGTTCGGAATCGATTTTCAGAATGGGATCGAGACATTGCGTTTGGAGCGTAGCGATCTCAGACTCTAAACTTTTGTTTAAGGTCTCCTGCAAAGCGATCAAATCGGTCCTCAACTTCTTAACTCGAACGTCCAGCATGAGAATCTCTTCTGCATGGTCTACACGCTTGGTGTTGCCGAAAATGTCGTTAGGCATTTTTGGTTAACGGTTATTTATAATAGGATAGACGATTCGTAATTCTACGAAGAGAGGAATAAGTTTGTCGTAATCTCCTAGGAGTTCCACGTAAAGATAATCTCCTGCAGACACATCGTACGACATGTTAGAAAATATCTTGTCGTGCTTCATTCGAAAAATATTCTTGCCGGTAGAAATTTTGATTTCGCCTGTGTTCTCCGGATTCACAGTGATTTGAAGTTTCCCGTCGATCGGAATTTCATAGAAATGTAAATTGTTATTAAAAACATAAAACCTCTTGCCCACATCGTTATTTATTTCCGTCCATATACTATTAAGATGTACAATTAGTAGACCATTGAGTTTAGATAACACGGAAGGTAAGAGGTTATTGGAATTTGGTAATGCAGTGTCCATGTTGCTTTGTTTGCGAAAACCAAAGAGATTCATTGTCCTTGTTAGGTATTTAACACGTGCCTTTGCTATTCTTCAAAATATACGGAGGAAAAGAATGAAAGAGGGAGCCCTCGGGCGATTAAGAGTTGCAACCTGTTATTATGTTGTTAAGCCCGCTTCAAACTGAGGCTCATTAAATTCAACTCTTATTTTTCATCGCCCGAGGGCTCCCTCTTTCATTCTTTTCCTCCGTATATTTTGAAGAGGAAAAGACACAGCGGACTTCATGGCTATGGGGTTACAGTTAACACACGTCACATTTATCGCTTCCATTGTAGTGTCCCCACTCTCGCGTGTGGATTTTACAATCGAGAACACGTAACTTATTGTCCGTTGCATCCAATGCTACTTTGGTTACGCGCGTCGTGTACAAATCATGCAATTTACTTGCAATGCGATGATCGGTGCTGAGTTGCCTTTTACCATGAAAAAGGCATTCCTTGTAGTCTTGCATGCTAAATTTGCTGGTACTTATTTTTCCCACCCCCTTCGCTTTCTTGATCTCTTTTTCTTCTGCAATCTTTACACAGTACATTTTGGCACGAAGCCCCGCAAATTCGCTGATGTACTCCCCGCCAACTTCATCTTTGAACTTTCCAATCGTCATTTTGTTTTCTGCCGAATGTAAGTGATGGCCTGATGGTAAGTTGCTAAAATCAAACAGATGCTTCATCTTAGTCAGATCATGTTCGAGGCTTGGTGTTTGGATTAGAAAAATGAAGCTATCCGTGTCAATGTAACATATTTGGATGTTATCTCCATAAAAAGGTTGAAACTGATCGTAGTACGATTGGTACATGTGCAATTTTGATAGTTCAAGGACAGTGGCACCTATAGCAATCGGCTTGTTGAGCATCACTTGCTTCTTGTTCCTCTCGACGAATACTAGATTCTCGTCGAAAATGGTGAAGTTTTTGAAGTAGGGGGACGCGACGATCTTTTCAAATTTCTTTTCGTCCGTGACCAACGTTGCGTCGATGTAATTACGCACGTTCTCCATCGTCTTGCCGTAGATGGCGTTATTGAACAGTTTGTACAGATCCTTGTCTGCAGGCGATGTCGATTGCGCTCTGCGGCGCGTGTTCTCGGTTATGTAGGGTTCCAGCCACTTGCTCTGTCGGAACTTCAATCCTCTATGAACTTTCTTCAACTGCAAGCCGTGACTTATGTAAAATTGGAGGAGTCGGTAGTGCAGAACGTAATTCCGCTTGTTCTCCATGCTTAGTATGAGTTTTGGCTCCGATCCTCCAGGTGGCTTCTTTTTGGAGGGGGCCAGGGCCAATCCATGATGTTTCTCGTGAAGTGTTTCGGGATAATCGAGATCCACTTCCAAGAAACAACCCCATTCATTATCTTCGCTCCAGTTGAGAAAATCCTCGCAGGAGAGTTCCTCTTTGGTCATCCATGCGTAGTCGCTGATGGGAAGACACTGGGACATGGAGTGGCCGTACAGGTTGTTGACATCCCAGTAGACAATGTAGGTGTTGGGCTTCGATGCATCGTAACCAGGCGTATGAGGATTGTTTGCCTGAGCATGGCGTCGGGGACATTGGACGATGCCACCGCGTATCGCACTCTCCATGAAAGCATACTGTTCCTTCTCTGCGATGAGGCCCAGTTCCACGTTGGTGTATTTCATCATCGATTCCCAAGTCAATCCCGGCGTGGTGAAGAAATACGCAGGATCCAACTTGTATATCGCGATGCATCTCTTACGAAACGATTCGAAAATGTCCGTGAGGAGAGTCACGTCCAATTTCAGATAAAGATCGTGATAATCGCGAAAAGTTTGGCAATTGAATGCCGTCCACACACTACGAGCGTGTTCGTAGTCCTCTTCGGAACAAACGTCCTCCGTGAGAGAAGAATAAAATACCTCCCGGGGTGGAAGTTCCGTCTCATCAAATTTCTCGAAATCGTTGACGTACTCGTAGGGGTAGACGCCCTTGCGACGCAACAGATTCAAATTCTCATCTCTCCCCGAAAAACATTTTTGCTTGGTGGCCACAAGATCTTCGTCGCCAAGTTGAGATGCAAGGCTTGCGAGGCTGGAGGACAGGAAATTGTAAGAGTCCAGGATTCGCACTTCCACACTTCCTCCTTCTTCGAGAGGGATCCACACTCTCACTGTAATATACTTCTCGCTCGTTCTCGGAATGATGCTGATTCGAGAAGTTATGTTGTGGAGCTCTTTGACGAAGAGATGTGTGTCGTACTTCTCCGTGTAGTGCAGAAACACGGCAACAAAATGCGACTCCTTAATTTTAAGATTGCACGAATTACAGATGGTGCTTAGAAATAATCCATTCTGATGGTTATGGTGGACGACCTTGTAATTTTCGGGGGTGAAAGCCTGGTTACACTCCTCGCATCTTGTCGCCGCGTCATGTCTCTGTTGTTGTTCTGTTGTGAGAGCAGGTGGAGAAACGTAAGAGCCTTTCAGACTGGGTGCAAGTTCTCTCGCGCATTCCGCTATCTTCTCAACAAAATGTTTTGCCGCATCGGGTCCGCAATACAAGATGACATCATTCAATTTTTCTCCGTAGATGGAGAAACTGCAAGGCTCGTGGTGAAAAATTTGGGTCGTGCTTGAGGTAGAGGGATCAGGGTTGCAAGACGTCATGGGAACTTGGAAGCTTTCAAAGTCGGCATAAAGGACGACGGGATGGTGGAGAAGAGCCTGGTGTTTCTGAAATTTCATCTTGGTTCCGGGTTCCGGCATGACATCTTCGGGTTCTGCATTCACAGAGCCAAAACACTTGTGCTGTTCTCCCATCTTCTTACCCCCGCGAAAAATTCTCAAACACCGATCGCAAATTTCGATCTTATCGTGATTCTTGCTGATCTGTCTTCCTACTAATCCTGAGAAATTCCGTATCAAACTGTAACGGCCATCTACAAGCAAGAGTCGAATTACATTATTCTGGCTTCTAGCAGGTCTTAACACACGAATATTGCCGGAATCGTCAACCCCAAACACAGAAATATCAATATATTCTCCTTTTTCCTCCCTATAGTTTTTTAAAAATTGATTGATCTTATTCAGGGGCACAGGATAGGAAATTCCTCTCATCATATTCTCGTATCTTCCCTCGTATCCTCTGTAATTGGACAGGCGTTGGGGGTCATTATTATTTGCTGGGTGTAATGCAGCGATGACAGACCATAAGAAACTCTTCGCATCATTACTTTGTATGTTCAACACTGCATTTTGCTTTTTTTGTTTTTTTGTTTTTTTTTGAGTGCTGCGTAATGGTTTGAAATTGCAGACTCGAAGTTCTAACATGTGGTTGTGACCACAAAGACTCCATCCACTTCCTCTACCTTCAAACTCTTCTTGTTTTTGTGTCAGGTGATCAAATAGCCGTGTCACTATCTCGTCAAGATCCTCGTTATTGTTATCGTGTAAGGCTTCACACCCTACGTAAAAACTAAAAATGCTTGACTCGGACGAGACAACTTTCTCATACAGCAGGGTCAAGACGAGATGAATTTTAATTGCAACATTGACGAGGCAATCACGTAATTTATCGACTACCAGAGATTTCACATTGTTGAGGAAGATGCTCGAGTCACACTTTTAATCGCTTCCAGATTTATACGTCATGATGCGTGCATTTTTATTCAAAGCACCCTCCTCATGCTCATCAATGCGAGGTTTCTTTGCCGGCGGGGCTACGACATCATGATCCGAAAGACGACATTTTTTCAAATGCCTAGCAATATTAGGTTTAGAAATCAACTTTCCACAGTTGCGACATGCCACTTTCCCGCAAAGACCGGAGGGACCTGGTTGCGATTCCATTTTTTCCTTCTGTTATTTATATATATATACACAGAGAAATTTTTTGGGGGGTTGTGGTGATGGTAGTGGAAAGCGCACTGAAACAGAAGGAAAAAAAAGTTGAAAAAATGCTAGATATTTTTTCCTTCCACATATATATATTAGACGCAAACAGTATGTATGTATGTATGTATGTATGTATGTATGTATGTATGTGTGCGTGCACTGTTGTAGGAGGTTAAAAATATACGACATGTAAGTGTGTGTCAATTTTTTATGACTCCTCTGAATATGTGTGTGTCAGACGCAAAAACAAAAAAATATTAATATATCATGAAAATAAAAACTTACCTTTCAACAGAGATAGAGAGAGACTTCAAAATAAAAACTTGTAGCTCACTAAAACTTCCACGATAATATATATGTATACTGCCAGATAAACAATTAAGAATACTGAACTGCCACGATTGACGTTCACCTTTCAAGAGAGATAGAGAGACTTCAAAATAAAAACTTGTAGCTCACTAAAACTTCCACGATAATATATATGTATACTGCCAGATAAACAATTAAGAATACTGAACTGCCACGATTGACGTTCACCTTTCAAGAGAGATAGAGAGACTTCAAAATAAAACTTGTAGCTCACTAAAACTTCCACGATGATATATATGTATACTGCCAGACAAACAAATTAAAAAATACTGAACTGCCACGATTGACGTTCACTATGATAATGACGTACAAAAAACTGGTAGGTTATATAGGAACTCCTCTCCTTTTTCTCCTTCTCTCCTTCCTACTCCACGCGACTCTCTTTGGTGAAAACACAATGAGCGCTATAGTCAATGTCCTAGCAAATAAAAACCCTTGTTGACTGATTTACTCATGTTATATATTTTTTTTCAACAAAAATTTTGTGATGCGCACAATATCCTGTGGGGGACAAATAACAATAAACAGGACGTTGATAGTTCCACCCATGTATGTATTGTCGATCATTTCCCCTCGGCCTGTATTCCACGCCCCGTCAGGGTGTGGTGTGTGAAACAAACGATTCCCAGTATAAAACTCAAAAAGCGGAAGATGCTGCTGTGTTTGCTTCCGCCACATCCCCCTCTGATTCTATTGTTATCGGGGATGTGATGGATTCTTCATTCAGAACCGTGGGAAAGCTAAAAAAAAATAGAATCTCTTCGGGCGAAAGAGGATGCAAGGTGAATGGGTTCGGGGAGGGGTTGCTGTGGATAGTTTGGTCCGTGATGAAAATGTTACATTGGGCGACGAAACACAATTGCTCCACAGGGGACAGGAAAAATTCTACCGAGCGTCGCTATCCACGCGAACATTAGAAATTGCCTGAATGCCTTGGGGGCTTGGCATAGCATTATCAATTTTCGTTTTTAGAGAATAATCTATGTAAGATTCTAGCATCGAGAATAAACAACATTCATTAAATTTTTGACAACATTCGCAGTACAAATCTAAACTCGTGATGATTTCGCCGTTACCACGCACCCCGGCGAAGTTATAGGGGCCAGGCATCCTAAAAAACAACAATTATTATTTTGTTTGTTTGTTTGTGTTACAATACAAAAATAATAAAAGGCATACGCGCACGCGCGTGTGTATGTGTGTGCCACATCCTTCCCCCGAGAGAGAGGTTTACAAAGGTCACGATCTACAAACATTTGGTCCTTCAAAAATAAGAAAATAAAAAGATGAGAAGATGAGAGCTCATCTTTCACTCATCACTGCTTTTCTGCACCCTGAAACATCGCCAGCGTAATAAATAAGACACGAAACGTGGAGAGAAAAATAACTGTATGTGTGTGTGTATCTGTGTGTATGTGTCTGTATGTGTGTGTGGCACATCGTTCTCGAGAGAGAGGTTTACAAAGGTCACGATCTACAAACATTTTGGAGGATGAGAAGATGAGAGAATAAAAAAAGAATGAGAAAGATGAGAAGGATGAGGAGATGAGAGCTCATCTTTCACTCATCACTGCCTTTTTGCGCCCGTGAAACGTCGTCAGCGTACTAAATGAGGCGCGGAGCAGGGGGAGAAAGTGAGTTTTTCAACTTTTTGTGGTCGTTTGGTCAAGAAATCAAAGTTGCGGTCAGATGCACAAAAATACTCTACTTACCTGTTGGCAACCCGCGAGAGGGGGGAGCAAAGGCGACCGCAGCGTGATGCTGATCACATCACCTCCAAAGTGGACCAGATCTAGAATGTGTGTGGCCCTACCCGCACGTCCCCCAAATGTTCCTTCATGGCACGGTGCAATGTTTTCCTTGTCATAGACTGGATTTCCATTAGGAGTAATGGTCTGGGTTCTTATATAGGATATACTTATGTGTTCCCTGTATGCTTTCCCAGTGTAAATTTGAATTAAGAATATTTTCATCAACGTCCATCCATTTACTGCATTGTCTCCATATTGATCCATAAAAACACCCCCCCCCCTCTATCCCCAAACTTGACCAAGCATCCCCCATGCAGGAATTTATGCTTCGAGAAATGCTCCAGTCCTGAATGTATTTGTAAAGTACCGTTACAATGGTTACAATGACTCGTGTAATTTCGGTATCGCGTTACTGATGCGGGTACCACTACATGCGAGAGCCTTCCGGAAAGATCGCTTCTCTGCCCCCAAAGCATTTTGCCAACCGCTTCTTTTCCACTTGAATGCGAAGAAAGATTCCAGGTTCTCGCTGGAGACGCCACGAGAGGACGGAGGCAGCCACCTGGAGTTTCGTAATCCGCCAGCTGAAAGGTTTTTGTAAAAGAAATCTCTGTTCCTTGGTGCATTATCATCTGATCACGTGGTGCAGGAGAAAGCTGAAACCGGTCTCGAGCGATCGGGCACGAGGCCCAAGGAGACGTCACGATCTCGTGGCTGCTCCGGGGCTTTTTGTTCTGGCTCCAGGAGATAGGAAGGGAGGGGGGATGCGTTTCCTGGATGCAGCTCCGTGGGTGTTTGGCACAAATAAACGTTCGGTTATTAATGGCCGTTTGCGTCAAAAGAAAGACTGAGTGAAAGACGACCCAAACCTGTTTTCAAGATCATATTCAGCGAGGTTTCTGCACGACTATTTTAATTCTTTCTTTCTTTTAGGAATTGAAACTTCTTCATACGCAAAACAGATGTCCTTTTCACTATTTATTGATTGTTTCAAGTACTGATTTATTCGCTCGCACCCCTAACAGCCTCCAGAATTTTCCACAAAAGCCCAGTTTCTTGTCATTTTGGCTCTAAATTTACCATTACATCCCCATAAGTACGTACATTTGCCTATCATTATCTTTGCTGTTGACTGTACCTTTCCACCCTTCCTCATCCCGGTGGAATATACTGGATATATCCCCTGGTTTGAAGCAGGCCTGTACCCAGGATTCCCAGGATGGCCCCCATGACCCCTCCCCTGGGTATGAACCTGGTTTGAAGCCACCTTGGTGACGTGACACCATAGCGGCGTGCACAGGAATTTCGTAAGGGGGGGGGGCGTTACGTATACTTTTTTAGTAGTCAGCCCTCATTTTCCTATCTTTTCCTGCCTTTGGCGTTCTTTTTTATTTAGGAACATTATGGCCTAGGGCACGCCACTGCCACTCCATACATAAAAAGCAAAATTGTAATGTAAGCAAACATATTGAAATGTAACCTAAACTGTAGAAAACAGAATGAGACCATTAAGGTTCACAGGGAGCGTACAGATAAGGTCGCATCATTCCCGATTTAGGCACGTTTCAGATGTGATGTCATCAGCACCACGCTGCTTTTGCAGATAAAGCGATACTCCTTCCTTCTCGACAGTAAGAGGCTGTTCAGCGTTTGGGAATATCGCGTTACTTCTAAGCGGTTGCTTTCTGGAGTAAGGTTGACTGTTTAGGTTATTTGATTGATCGAATCGGTGTTTTAAGTCCACTTTATGCACAGTAAGGCTAATCGGGACTGGACCAACAGTTTAAAGTAGGATCCGAACCACTATGTGCTTTCATCGGGTATCGAACCCGGGACCCCTTGATTACAAGCCGACGACGCTACCACTGCGCCATCGGGGAGGCCTGGATACCGTTAGGAATGGGTCGTTCGGTTACTTTTTCAAATATCGAGTAGAATTGTGTTTTGCTAAGAAATTAAAAATGAAATTCTGTCACGGTATTCAGTGACGTTTAAAATCACAGTTCAATATTTATCATTTTGTATAATTAATCAATCACATTATGACTGATGTAAAGTGTGAGATTTGGTTTTATGTTGAATATTTCCAATGAGTATATGTGGTAAAATTGAAATTCGAGCAAGACATCGGAAGTTGGGGGACAGGTTTTCTGAGTCACAGCAATAATCGTCAACACGGCGAATGTACATGAATTTTGGGCAACCGAAGCGGCACGTTACGCATGAAAGATGGATTTAATTTCACCAAGATCAACTCAGTATGCACTACGTAAAGATGAATTGGTTTTCATCAGAGATCCACGGCGGATCACGGATTCCCAGTAGTGTTGCTCACGGGACGGGACATGTCCCGTCTCGTCTCGTGTCTCGTCTCGTTTTCGAGACGAGACACGAGACGGGACAAGCCTTTTGAAATTCGAGACGGAATGCCTTTCTCGTCTCGTTTTCGAGACGAGACACGAGACGGGACGGGACGGCTTTTGAAATGTCTCGTCTCGTCTCCAATGTCTCGAAAAAATAAAAGCAAAATATTTGATCAGTTGCAAATACTTGTCTGCTTGGAATAAAGTATTTCAATTAGAAACGTTGATAAGCGTGTGTTAAGTCAAAAGAAGACTATTCTAGAGAGAGTAATGAATGAATTGAATACCTAAACTTATTGTCAATACTCTTTGGAATCACAACGTTACTCCCCATTTTTTTCAATTTATTCCAGGTTAATAACTTTATGTTACGATAGTACTCCAGATACTAATACAATTCTGAATAACATGAAGTAAAAGGGCAGGTAGAGAAGGTGGAAGGAGGGGCCAAAAGATCGTGGAATGTCTGCGTCCGAGGTTTATCTTGTAAAAATAGTGTCAGCTCTATAGGTTGGAAAGATAAACGGATCGACGGATATGGTTTATTTTTATTATTTAATTTTTACATCAAAGGGTATACAGAAGTGATTGTTATTAGGAAGTAGGAAAAGCATTGTAGGAAACATGGCAGTACAAATTGATAAGGAGTTGTTGGGAAAGTTATTAAGGAGTCCAAGTTATAAGCAAGACTAAGAGAAGGAGATAATTAGGGACAAATAATCTTGCATTATCCCACTCCGAACAGCTGAGAGCTAAAGAGGAGGGGAAAATACGGGAAATATGGAAAGAAGTAATTTGGTGATTTTAGTGTTTACAGGGAACCACGACAAGATTTTACCGCATGATTATTTGCACGGGTTGCAAAATTATTAGAATGTTATGGAAATTTCGGATATGTCTTTGTTGAGAAAATTCTTGTTGTTTCCCTCAGGCATTCTGCAGGTGGTTGGATTCGAATTTTTTACGTCAGTTTGAAGATTATTTCCAATGCTTTTTTTTTAATTTATTTATTTCTTATTTAAGGAGAATACTATTCCTTGGATTGTAATAACGAAATACCGAGTCTGATATAGAATAGATTTCAAATGAAGAAGAGCACAGAGTTCTGTATAATCGCCGTAGAAGGAAACGTTGTTCTACGAGGGGACTCCCCGATGGTGCAGTGTTAGCGTCGTCGCCTTGTAATCAAGGGGTCCCGGGTGTGATACCCGGTGAAGGCACATAGTGATTTGAATCCGACTTTAAACTGTGGGTCCAGTCCCGATTAGCCTTTCTGTAAATCAGATGAAGGAATGTGTAGCTGTTATTTTAATTCTGTGAATTTAGCCTTCAAAACAAATTTCACAAAGTAGTTTTATCAAATTTCAGAGGGAAGCTGACAGCAACGTCAGGGTGGCGGGAACCTGTTTATGGCCAGGGTGTATTCCGAGACTATTTTTCGCCGTTCCCCACTGACAGAGGTTTCGCTTTGAACAATGGACACCGTTGCTTCAGGGGGCAATCACCAAACATAGGGGCGAGGTTGACCTGCAGGAGCGGGTAACTGCCATAAATCCAGGCCTGAAGTAGGAATGAAGGTTGATGCAAGGGAGGGGCAATAGAAATTCTGTAAATTGGTTTGCTTGCTGACGACGTTTTGTAGGAAAAACTGAAAAGGAAAACGACAGACTTTGAATGAAAGAGGGACAGTGAACACAAGTTCTTTGTATTATTCGCCGACCCACAAGCTTCCATTTCCAAGGTGAGGCTATCAGCAGCGAAGTTATTAGAGGGTTGGAAGCAGTAAAGACGCCAGAGGGGGGCAGGGTTACGTCCCATGTCAGACACTTCGCCCCCCGGCCCCCCAACTGATGTTAATGAAATATCGAATAATAAGAGAGTTCATTTATAAGAGTATGAGAATTTTCACCTTTTGAAATTCGTGTATTCTGCATGATATCACTTTCCTGCTTATAATACCAACTTGATTAACAAATATTGATTTGTTTTAGTATATACGTATATAGCTATGTGTGTGTGTGTAACTTTCTTTCAAGATTCGAGCGCCGACCTGGGCATAGGTAATTTCTCATTCATTTATGTCCTGTAATAGCCGAGATTAACCTAAGTTTTAACCAGTCTTAAGAACTGGGAAAAGTGTTGAATGTGGATGGTTTTAAAACATCACGAATATTTTCAGGACCACAAGACATCATCTGTAGTACGGGCAAATTATTCTAATCGTGGTCGTTAAAGACAACGCTAATTATTAAAATACATTCAAAGTTGATTCAAGATTTGGTTGGTTAGTTGATTTAATGTTTTAAGTCCACTTTATGCACAGTAAGGCTAATCGGGACTGGACTTATAGTTTAAAGTGCCTCCTCTGGATATCGAACTCAGGACCAAAGGTGATCGAAGAAAACCCGACACTACATGTCAGTTGTTGTGGATTCATCGCGGTTTCTTACTATTCAGGGACTTGAATTTCGAGATGATGAGCCTGAGGAAACCTTAACAAACGGAATTTCTTCGATACTCTTGAAGTTAATGAGGGGATATTATTTGGAAATGTATTGAACTTGAACCTTAAAATGCAAATTACACTTAAAATTCGATTCAAAACATATCGCGGGCAGGTAAAATAACGCTTATTAGGAGTTGCCACTCTTCAATCATTAGATGCAGGTTCGCTCTTTCTCGTACATATCAAAATCGAAGAACTTCTTCCCACAAACTCCATAGGTGCCTGACATGGACGTCCGCAGGATTTTTTCCAGGGAGGGGCAAGGAATGTATTTTTTTCCAGGGGGGGGCAAACGAAGGCAAATTTTCCCCAAAAATAGTGTTGTTCCCTAAAAAAACATTGCTTAAATTTGAATTTATGGTGTTCATGCAATAATTAACACATATTATTGTGGCTAAAATTAAATTATATGTGTGAAATACATATTTTTTAGTTGACTTACATTTTCCAGGGGGGGCCACAGCCCCCCCTTGCCCCCCCTTCCGGACGCCCATGGTGCCTGAAATTGGGTAGCACAGACATACGTTGGAGTGGTAGAGTATGAGTAAGTATTGCCAGGGTCAGAATATTTCTTGAATTATGAGATAACTGTAACCTTTGTCTGATTTTTTATACTGTGATAACATTTCCCTGAAAGGTGAAACACAAATTTTGCCCAAAACTCTTCAGCGTTACGAAGATGGTTGTCCTTAAAATCTTTGAAAAGGCTTGCTCGAAACAGGATGCTGGATGCAAACTGCTTCATTTGGCTGTTCTTGCCATTGAGAAGAAATTTCAAGTCCTGGACGTACCAAGGGTGGGCAATGTGTTCTCCAAAGCACATAGAGCAGAATTCTCCTACGGGAGAATTGCACTTCACTAAGTGCCTCACATTGTTTCTAATACTTAAGAAGATTAATTTCTTCCAACGTAACGTTTATTTTCCAAGAAAATTAAACTCTTCCAAGAATTTTTTCGTCATTTATATTATTATCTTATAACTTAAATATTTATATCAGTAGTTTCATCTCAAGAAAGACGATGAATTATAAAATTATGAATGTCTTCTAATACTGAAATAGGCCACTAGAGACAACGCAACTTACCAATAAAAAAGAATTAATGTCTTTATTAAAACGAATCATGTGGAGATAAACTCGTAATCAAGAAGTAAATTTAGGCAGTAAACGTCCACTCTAAATAAAAGACAAACACAAAACACCATACATGAATATACTAATAATAATAATATATATACTAATATAATAATAATAATAATTATTATTATTATTATTATTATAAGTATTATTATATATGTATATATGTGTAGTGTTTTCGGGCGTTTTAATGTGACTGCCCCCTTACAATATTTTGTTGCCAGCCTTCCGCCCCCCGCCCCCCAGTCACATTTCCCTGGCGCCGTCACTGGTTGGAAGTAAATTTATTAGGACGAGGAAAGTAACATTAGCTGTTGACAGTGTTGCACCAAAGGACGTGATATGTGCTACTGTTTGTATAAATGATAGGAAATTTAAGCAAAAAATTATAATTGTTGAGACTTGAGAGTTGTTTCCGCCATTTGATTGTAGGAAGAGGTTTTCTGAGACAGAGTCGGATTATTTTACACATACATGAGAAAGGGTGGTTGTTTAAAGATAGAGACGTATTTTGCACATTTTTTAAAAGTTCAGATAAAACGAGAATTTAGCCTTACTGTTATGAAACGAAGTAACGCAGTACAGGGAAAGAATAACTCTGCACATTTCTCGCACCTGGTGGGATATAACACACAATCACAAGGTATTGCAGGAAGTCTATGAACGAGGATGAAGAGGGATACGTGAAATTTGACTTACCTGCGGGTGAATTAGTGGATTCGAATATTCTTAAGGTTGATATTTTTTTAAATTTTTTTAAGTCCACTTGATTCACAAATAGGCTAAATCGCGAACCGACCTACAGTTTAAAGTGCGATCCGATCCACTTTGTGACTCCATTGGGTATCGACGCGAGGACCCTTCATTACAAGACCTCGACGTTATTACTACGCCATCGGGTAGGCACCCAATTTACACAAATATGTTGATTCCAATAACACGTTATATGCATAATCTGATAATGATGCACTTTTGGTGCATCTAAACATATTTTTTTCAACTATAGCATGTCTAAAAGAATCAATCAAGTTGGGATTTTTATAACTTCAGGAGGCACGGCTCTGTGAATATGCGATATAAACTAAATGCAGGTTTGCCTTCCATACGTGGTGGTTTTGTTACGTTTCTTCGCTTCGTAAAACATACACTTTTGCAGGAACGGCTTCTTGCATCCTCCTGGGGCCTTGCTCTAGCTAAACAAAGAAATATATTTGTTTAGCATAATCGAGGGTTCCTGCCGAACTTACTAGAAAACAAGGATTCTATTGGGATCATACGGCTTTGCATGACAGTATCAATGAAGATTTATGTACAGAAATATTAATTAGGAACTTTTTTTTTCGTAAACTGGATTTAACATCCTTTTTTGTTATTCAGCAAATCTTCAATTCATCACCTTTTTTGACATTAATTTCCTAGCCAGGACAGCTGTTTTTATGCAAATTTTGGCGATCTTAACTACACGTAAGCTAGATATTAGCTAATATTCGTGCTGTTATATTACTATCCTTGTACCATCTTTGTAACATTGCATGTAATAACAATAATATAATTAATTAATTTACATATTCAAGTGAATAGACCTATGAATTATATTAATGTAGTAATTTAAACATTTGCTTAATTGTTGTCGTTAATGTTATTATTATCATTTTTTCTGAAACACTTGGCTCGGACACCTTCCCCGACATGTGTTTCTAGATACGTGCCTGCCGAAGGATAAATTAGATCAAGTGGTGGTGGTACCGGACTTAGAGGCTAAGGGAAAACCAAGTATGTGCGTCATAAGCTGAGCGTAAGAAACAGCACAATATCACAAAGAAACACTTTTTGAAACTTATATCATAGAAGATGTTTAACAATATTAAGAACAATAAATGCTTTCTATTTGTAATATACTAAGTATTGAAATTTTAAATAGTCTTTTGTGTTCGTACTACACATTTAAAAACTTTTTTGTTGCTCCCAGCGCCAAGCTTAGAATTTAAAGAAAAAATGTACATTTTCATAGTGCACGGAAGTTCGACATTCAGAAAGAAAGAAGGTCTAGTGGAAAACACTTGAAGACTTCCAAAAGGTATAGCAGTAATGAAAAAGAGCACTCACTTATGTACGATGCATAGACAGTTGTATGGAAGCGAGAAAAAAACACAAGGTAGATTTCATAAGATACCTAGCAATCAGTAACCAACAAACAGCATTTTTAATATTAATGTCCTCGTGATTAACGAACTTTATTTATTCTCACCACGCAATGGGTAAAATATTTGGAGCTTTATCCCACTTTCCGGAAAAATATTGTGTTTCTGCTACTTTTGACTTTTGTTGGCATGATATCCCGGATCACTTTTACGAGACGAGACGAGACAAAACGAGACGGGACGGGACGAGACGAGACAGAACCCTTCGAGACGGGACACGAGACGGGACAAACTAATATTTTCGAGACGAGACACGAGACGAGACAGCATTTTCACGAGACGGGACGGGACAGACCAAAGTCTCGTCTCGTCTCGTCTCGTGGGCAACACTAATTCCCAGATAGACGCCAGGCAGGCGAGAACTTAATCCCGTGCACCAAACTGAAGACACGCCCTTTTACCGCATTTAGACACAATAGAGTCGGGTTGTTGTACCCCGCTCGAACCAAAGCCACGCTAAGTGTCTTTCCAACTGACATTTTCGAATCTCGTATAAATCTGCGGGACTTCGAGTTCTCCACACAGTTTGACAGGATTTTTGTAGCGAGAGCATCTCCGCGCTAGACTCCCGTCCACCTATTGTTTTCGTGGACTTTGTTTTGTTTGCGAACCGTCAGCGAGTAACCGCCTCTGAATTAATTCGCGTGTGCTTGTTTCGGTGATATCATTCGCGGTGATTTGTTTCTGTGAAACGAGGACAATCCAGAACCATGGGCGACTAAGACGATAGAGAGAAGGAGGCCCTCGGCTTTCCCCGAATCCCGCAACGACGCTGTGCCACTACCATCCGGCGCGAAGCTAAAGCCGACGCCATTGCCAACACCACCGACGCACCATGCCGCGAAGCCAACCAACGCCGACGCCAAACTCCATCCACCACGACGCTACAGCCGAACCTCCAGAGCCCATATGGTAAGGACGGAGAGACGTCCGACGCCAAAAAGGAGGATTCCAGACCGGCGCTTGATAGATGCCCGATGCCCGAGGCCTCCCCGATGGTGCAGTGGTAGCGTCGTAGCCTTGTAATCAAGGGGTCCCGGGTTCGATTCCCGGTGGAGGCACATAGTGGTTCGGATCCCACTTTAAACTGTAGGTCCAGTCCCGATTAGCCTTACTGTGCATAAAGTGGACTTAAACAACAAATCAATCCAATCAAATCCCGATGCCCAAGAGAGGGAGGATTCCAGACCGACGCTTGAGAAGCTAAACCCGGCGTTTGATTTGAGAACGTACAGTCGACGCTGGAGAGAAAGGAGGGATACGCGACGTCCAGTGAAAAGTGAAAGCGTCAGATATCGTCGCCACCACCCTTCGTCGCGATCGACCCCCGAAGGAACCTTTTTTGCCACAAAAGGAATCTAGTGCGAATTCCCGTACCCAGGAAAGATGGACGATCTGACGGTGTAGCAGAGTATTCTTCAGCTGGTTCATGTCCAAGTACGAATGTATTGTTTTGTGTCAACGGCCGTACCATAAAATCCCAAATCATTGATTCGCAACGTGACTCAGGAATTCCGAACCTAACTTTCGTGTCTTGTATGTTGAGTAATGGTTATATAAAGGTCGTTTCATGTTTATATTTTTAATACGTTAATTTTCATGCAACTTGTCAAAGTTTGCTCCATTTTAGTGTAAATAACCGCCCAGTCGTTTCAATTGGCTGATTAGTCTTTTATTTGTTGAATGTGTACGTTTGCATCACTATGTAGAGGTGTAATTGTTCTCAGGGACGAGAGAGGCTTGTGTGTATTATCCCCGTCCGAGAAACTTGGAATATGTCATACTTGCGGTTTTGATGCGTATGTTCATCCGAACGAAAGATTCAACTACGCCGACCTAATTTTTCTGATAATTGTTTTTTTTCTTCCGAGGGCTGGCGCATATTGATTGAAATGAGCACTGGATAGGGCAGACTAACGACCTAAATTCAAGTTAATGTTTAAGCAAAAAGGAAGTGATACGTTGATTTAATTCCGTGACTTGTATGTGTATATCCATGTTGACATATCCCAGGAGAGCGAATGAGTGAGAGAATGAATCAGGGGGACCTGTAAGATGTTTGTTATCCCAATATTTCTTTGATTACAATATATTCATATTTTACTGTTCGTCCGAGTTATCATTTGATGCTTTCAGGTACAATGCTATTTGGTATGTTCTTGTTTCAGTGACGACAGATGTCAGGTAGATTTTAAGGTGTAATATTTCAAGGTATTTTATCCCGCCTCGTACCAGTGCAACATTGACCGTCTCAGAACCCGAACTAAAGACCTGGATCGTTTGCAATCGCACGAACGGCACCTCCTGCCTATTGTGACATCTGGCCCCGTGCCGTGTCATCGGGGGACTGGGATGCGATCGTAATAATTCTAGGCTGTTAGGTAAAATAATTTTAAGTCGAAAAATGCCGACAGTTCTTTATGTTAATTTATTAGTAGTGAGCATTACATACACATCCTATCACTATTTAGAATATTTACATGCCCAATATAACATTTCCCTTAATTGATTCAATGTGAGTTAAATGAAACCAGCAGAAAATCGCAGTTTCTGACTTATGCGCATTTTTTCCGAACACCCTAGGATTTTAATCTTAATTTGTTACCAGCAAATGTTTCACGTGAAGTGTTTTTTTTTTAACTATAAATATTTTCGTCCGTATTCTCATATTGAACATATTATATTTTAATGAATTATATGATAATTGTAGATAGTGTCCAGTGGTGAAGCGCCGCTTTTCTAGTGAGAGACATTTCGTGAGGGCAAGAGTTGAGGGTAATACATTAGACACACTCACAATTCGGAACAATATAGCTTATTAACATGCAACTAGTCAATATTTAGTCACTAGTACTTTAATCCTAAGATATGAGATAGCCCAATCTAATCAGTTAACTTGATTAACAAAAGGGATCATCTAAGTCTCCGAACAAACACTGGACTAAGCCTGTAACCTTACCTTTGATCTTTGAACTTCAGTCACAGTCAACTGACTAAGAACTATATATTGACTAGTTACATGTTAATAAACTATATTGTTCCGAATTGTGAGTATGTCTAATATTACACTCAACTATTGCCCTCACGAAATGTCTCTCACTTGAAGAGCAGCGCTTCAGTGGGAAAAACAGTGCAAGGTCTAGGAGTTATAGCTTATCTAGAAGAAAGTAAGTGAACCTTCCGATGACTTTCCGTTGCAGGCGTACCAGAAGCCGCGGTCGTCGGCGGTGCAGATCGCGAAGATAGCGGCGGTGACCATCATCCTGTCGAGCTTCGTCCTCGGCTCCTTCATCCTGGCCGCCGCGTGGATTGAGGCCCGTTCGTCCTGCATGCCAATGGAGCCAGCGGAGACGTCCACGGCCGGCGACGCACAGGTAGGTCGTGGCGCGAACTGTCCATCACCATGTTCGTTTACTTTGTTTAGGCAAGACAAGGTTCAACATTCAAAAGGAGATCGTTATGCGTAGTAAATTCCCTGCTTTTCTCTCCCTGGAAAACAAAAAGAGACATCTTTAATTACGGCTAAGTAATTTCTTCAAGTTCCAGATAGTGCATTGGTATTTGAACCACGTCATTCATACTTTGTTCTGCTTCTATGTTCGTGGTTCAATATTATAAGTTAAATATGTACTGCCTATAGGCTTAACTTAGCGGGGGCAAAGGGGCATTTGCCCCCCAGCTAATTTTCAAGCTCATTAAAATTTACATGGTTAAAACCTCTTGGACCTGAGGAGCAAAGTAATAAGGAGTAATATTTGTGATTTTGAAAATGTCGTAGTTACTTAGCAAATAATCATGGACCCTATTTTTATGGGAGGCAACTTTTCGATTCTGCTCGACCAAAATTAGGCCTCTAGTTACACCCATGCTCCTGACCCTTCTGGAACTGGTTTTGACAGTTTCCTTGCCTGTAAGTTTCAGAGTGAAGCGTTTGAATCGTTTTGCTCAGACGAATGCTGAAACTGTAGCTTTGAAGTAGGTTGCGGACGCTTAGTAAGGTTAGGTTCGTTGCCTCGTCACGTTCTTCGCGTTTAACCTAAATCACCAAAAAGGGTGTTGAATAAATCAGCCAATTGAAATACAATCTTTCTTCGTACGCAAGTCTCACAAGTAGTTTTGAACTTAAGTCTTAAACAACTCTGAATAAGTATGAAAACTCCCAACACCCCTGACAATATATATCTTTAAAACGTATGTTCGCCATCGTGGACAGAGCAGAGAGAACCGTCATATTCCGTCTCCCCGTCCCTTGTGGCCCAGTTTCTTCCTCCTCCGCTTCCAAGGTCGAAGAATCGGGCCTTGAGATGTTATCGCCTTCTCTCGGCTGCAAGACACACCAAGGCTCACTCCTGGGATGCAAGAACTTGCATGGAAGAACACAGGGACAACGAAAGTGTGTTAGAAGAGACAATTATTGATGCCTCATTGTATTACATCCTCCTAGCCCAGTGGATCCCAAACCTTTTCGTTTCACGGTGCCCTTAGTGTTTCAAGATTTTTTAAGGGCGCCCAAGTCAGAATGTAGGCCCATCTAACCCTTGCAACGCTCAGTTAGGGTGGTTAGGTTGTTTGCTTAAAGTTTTAAAATAAACACGTATGTCAAATTCAGAAACATTTTACATGTAATAAGTACTAAATAATCATATATTTGGAACAATCATATCGTTGATTGATTGAACTTTAGTGAAAGTATTTGAACATTTCGCGGCGCACACTTGGGGAACCTCTGTCCTAGTCCACTTATTATTAATATTTTTCGCTTTCAATAGAGAATAATTTCAAATGTAATGACCTTATGAAACTTACTATTTTAGAAACAATCGACCTCATTGGGGAGATATGGCTTCATCAGCTTTGGTGCGTACCAGAGTGGGATTTGGTGGGGGTTATAACCCACTTTTAACCCAGTACTTCTTTAAAAAAAGAAGAAGAATATTGACGGTTGGAAAAGATGACATAAAGACGACCGACTACTAAACAAAGTAATCCTGGGCACGCCACTGATCAGCCATCCTGTATATTTTGAATTTTCCTTACTTTTCGTCCCTGTTTTCCCTCTTTACGGCAATCATGGCGATGAGGATAAAAGATGTTTTGATGAAATCGATGAAGCGAATCTCAGAGTCATGCCGTCCTGTCCGGACCCGAACCTGCAACCTTCGGTGGCCGACTGACGATGTGTCCATCAATTTCATCCCTATCGTCGCGGTTAACCTAAAGAGAAAGAGCAGTGATATAAAATAAACGAAATGCAATCGCACTGGGAAATTCCCTTCCTCTTGTATTGTTGAATCTTGTGAACATTGAGAAACGCGGAAGCGTTCTGCTTTCTCTCGGGCGAACAAACCGTTCATTTTCCGTCAGATATCTCGTTGCGAGGCAAACGCACGGCTCAAGAAATCCTTGCAAAACCGCAAAACATGCAGGAGTAAAGTTTTTATTAACTTGCATTGTTGTCCAGTGTCTTCCTCCATTATTTCTGTTGTCCGAAGTCAACAGCGAGCAGCCATCTTCTCCGGAGATTTCGACGGGCGGGAGAGAGGCAGCTCCTCTTCCAACAGCCCTGCGAATCCATTGTGGCGGACTTCTTATTGTGAATTGTCTCGGCGCACAATGCATCTTTTCCTTCGCAACTATTTGTTTATTCTAACAGAATTATGCTTACATAAATCCCGAGATATATATGATCCAACGAATCCTTTCTTGTAATCCGGGAGGAACAAAGCACGTTTGTTCTTGTAGATGTCGACCTCCGTCGGTTTCGAATCCCGGCCTGGGCATGGCTGTTCTTTGTGAGTTTCCCTTCATCAATTTCATCATATCATCACTCATCCTCATCTTCATGATTATCCAACACAGGCTAAAATGCGAGGTAAAATAAACCAAATCAATCACTCAGTGCTGTAGACAACATTCGAGCAACTGACAGGAAAGCAGCCAATCAGAAAGTGAGTTTTAAACCAGTATGATAGTCACTTGCTCACATGCATAATTCTTTTTACCTCGGCAGATGGAAAATGCATTTCTTTATGGGCCTTGGCTTAATCAATTCAGTGCCGTGCTCTAACCCCCCCATTTGACCCAGTATTACTAAAACAAAAAAGAATGTCCAAAGCAGGGAAAGATGGTAAAATGGATGCTGACTACTGAAGAAGTACACGTAACCCTCCTGCCTTCGAGAATCCTGGGAACATCACTGACTCAATTGCATTATTCCATTCCAATCTCAGTACACTTTTGTTTTTTGGCATATCTTGTATTTTATTAGTATATTGGGAACGTCTGTTTTTCTGAGAGCCGCGGTAGCTCACTTGGTAGGGCGTCTGACTGCTGCTGCGAGGCCCTGATTCTATTCCTGGGGTGGGTGATTTCAGGCAGGTGTTTTTGCATCAATGGTTGATTTGTTGTTTTAAGTCCACTTTATGCACAGTAAGGCTAATTGGGACTGGACCTACAGTTTAAAGTGGGATCCGAACCACTTGTGCCTCCACCGGGTATCGAACCCGGGACCCCTTGATTACAAGGAGACGACTCTACCACAGCGCCATCGGGGAGGCCCTTGCATCAATGTCCCTGCATGCCGGAACGTGGTGCTGATCGCACACTCTCCTCGGATGGCTGTGATTTGTGCATGTACGGAGCAAGTATTTGTATCTAACTTAAAGTAATTGCCTAACACTACCTCCAGCCCCCTCCCTCACGTTATGTTATGTTCCAATTGGTTCCAGGGTGCGAAACCATCTAAGACTGGTGGGGGAGAAACCTCCTCCCCACAAACATACATATAAATTATACGATATACATATTTATAATGTTATTAAAAGTAAAAATAAATCACTAAATTAAAAATAAATAAATTTATTACTTTTAAATATATCAGATATTATAAAGTAGCAAACTACGTCCTTTGCTAACTGGTTCAAGATGTTAATAAATTATGAAATAGTTGGTTTTATTATGTGTAAGTTTTTATTAAGTTTTTGTTTCCTTTATATAAACATAAATCAATTAAATTTCATAGTTATTATTGTTTTGCATTCTTGTTTTACTTTTATTGTTCGTATTGATGTAATTTGTTAATGATCTCTTGACAGAGAAAAAGCTTTGAACACTCACAACTACACTAATTTGTGTATGTATTCGATATTATTCTTAGTACAGTGTATTTGAAATTAAAAGTAATTGTTTATCTTTTGTTTGTTGTAAGAAAAACTCTGCCCCCGAAAATTTTTGGTGGGGGGATTTTTGAGACCAAAATTATTGCAGGAGGGGAAATCCCCCCGTCCCCCCAGGATTTCGCACTCTGATTGGTTCTTTCTATTAGACAAAAATACCGTTATGCTAGGCACTGTATCTCTGCCTCGATTTCCATTGCCAAATTTTTACAAATGCGGTTATGAATATATAAAGGATTTATTTTCAACATCCACGGGTGAGGGCTCGACTCACCATCTCGCCACCAAATGCGCTGGGTTCGAGTCCCGGCGTATCTTTGTAATTGTCGATTAATGAATTTAACCTAAAAGGACAGGAAAGAGACGTCCCGAAAAGTGGCCTAGCAGAATAGGGACGTTACAAGTATCTTCCCTTTCTTGCGAACGGAATGTCTGAGAAGAAAACGCGAGGTTTCTGCAGGAAGAAGAGCGTTCCGACAGAGGGCGGTTGGGAAAGAGCGGATGCGACGCGATGCGATGCGATCGGAGTAAGCGAGCGGAGATCCGTGCATTGCGAAAAGCCTCGGCTCTCCGGGTGACCGTGTTGGCTGGCCTCAAACGCGGGAATCAGTTCGTTGCAGAGAATAATCAGAGCCTAACACCAGCTCCTTGGGGGAAAAACTGCGGGGAGGAAGAACGAGCGTGGCGGAAGGTCTCTTTGCAGCGCATTAAGGTCAGCCTACATGCCAAAGAATGAACTTCAGGAAACCCAGACTTTTCGCCTCCAGTCGAGGGAGTTTCGAGGGGGGAGAAGGGTTACACGACTGATTTTTGTCCAGTCGTACACGATACACCATTTTTTCCACCTGTTCAAGCGGCTCCGGCGCCCACCCAGCGTCGTATAAATAGAGGCATGCATATTTCGTTTTTGACGAAAACACGAAATGTGAGATAACACATTGTAATGATAATTTTTCATGTTTCTGAAAGGTGTGAGGTGCATTTCCTATCCTGTGTTGTCACGAAATAATGCGAAATGAACTGCAAAATGCGAAATACACTCTAAAACACGGAATTTTCGAGTTTATTTACCGCCACAACACTTTCTGAAGTCAGAATTGTCCTGTGAGTTATGCAATTCACAGAAAATTTATTAATTCTGCTGTAAATATTTGAGAAGCAAAAATGGACTCCTTCATGCACGAATAAACTTAATATTCTGGTAACGACATAAATGTGTTGTTAGAAGGGATTTGTTTATTTTGTGTAGTAAGAGCAGTTTTTAAATCAAATTTAGTGTTATATTCACAATTTCAAAACCAAAAATCTCATTTTATTTACAGCTTTTTCACCGCTATAACAGCGAAATTTTATTTTATTTACCGCTTTTGAACCCGAAATTGACTCTGTTTTTGTACCGACATTTTGCTTTTCCATTTACTAAAAATATCTGCCTCTACTTATAAAGTGTATATCTGTAGGAAACTGAGGGGTGAAGGCGGCCAGGGGCGTGGTGCTGATCACAACACCCACACCTTCGGCCGTGATCAAGAAAGTGTGGGCCCTAACTCTACACCCCCTATACGCATTCATGGCGTGGTGCAAAGCACAGGAGAGTACTTTACTTTAAAGAAAATAAAAAAAACAATGCACTGAAATATTTTGTTGCAACTTTTACCCGCCTCAAGGGAAATCTATGAAAATTTGGAGAAAAATTTAGTCATTATGTTTGCATTGTGCAACCTTTGACATATAAAATATAATTTTTGGAATTTTGAAAACTCATTCTGCACAGCAGGAAAATCACTAGAGTATGACTTGCTTCCCGTATTATACACCAGCGGCGGCTGGTGGGTCCGAATTAGGTGAAGGGCTAGGAAAGAATTTGGTAATAGAGAAACTTTAATCAATAATTAACATACTTATTAGAAAATGGGGTTTCTAATAAGTATGTGTAACTATTGATCTATTTTTTTCTTACACAAACCAAATTTTTCCAAATATTTTACATTCAGTTTTTCGAGCTAACCAATTTTTCTCTTAATTCATTCTGATGGAATGCAAATAAACTGAATTTTACTTCCTTTATCGAAGTATTTTTAAGTTAAGGTTGACACTTTTCAAACGGGCCAACAGGCCTGCTTATTTTCTGAGAAGCAGTCGGTTAATATTGCCACTAAATGCCATTCGAATGATTGATTTGCTTTTCTTTACTTCGCTTTTGTGCCACTTTTGGCTGATTGCGAAGATGGGATGAGTGATGTTGTCATGAAATTCATCAATGGACATTCACAAACATCCATGCCCAGGCCGGGGTTCGAACCCTGGACACCTGGCGTCGTAGCACGATGTGCTAACCACTCCGCCAAAGCGGCCTGCTAAATGCCATACAAAAATTCATACTTGGAAGAAAAAAAATATTTGTCGAGTTTTTTTCGCTAGCTGGGGAGGATGATTCGGCCGAGGTGGCATCCGCCTCCCTGCTTCCCCTCTGATGATTTTTTTTTTTCGACACATTCCGGCTTCAGGTCTCTTGACTACACCCAAGAACTTCCTGTACTACAAGCGCTGAGTCAGATCCAGAATTCCATGCGCCTTTCACTAAGAACACACAGCAAAAGAAAGAGTCGACTCAGCCCTTGTCAACAACGCACAAAGACTTGCGAACAGGGAAATGCATTGTCACTTGCAGAACGTCCATGTTCCCCGTCGGCAGGCGGAACTAGGGCACCGAACCAGCGCTCCGATGGTTCTTAGCAGCCGCTGGCACCGAAAGAACTCTTTGTTTCTGGCCTTGAAATTGGCTCCCGCAGCCGCCGGTGAATGCAAATCCTAAGTCGCTGACGAATTGGCTGCAGAAGAGGTACGAGCGAGTGGAAAGCTCTCGGGGAAAAGCTACCTTTCACCTTTAACGGGTGACGTCACAAGATGGCGGGCAATTAACCTACTTCTTCTCGGCCACAATGGAGAAAAAGCGAAGACCTTTTATCCCTCTTATTGAGGCACTTCGCAGGCGAGGAAGCCTCGCTCCCAATCGCTTTACTCGAGAACGCTACCGTGCCTCAACAAAGACGTGTGGTAAAACTTGAACTCGCAGACATCTTGGTTTTCTTTACAAGTAACAAATTTCTCGTCTCTATCCCGAATTTTCGGGGTTCCACGATGATCACTTCAGGGAGAAATGATATGAAGAAATCGAGAGTATGTATTTTCCGAAACTTTTCCGAGTTTGTCGAGAAAAGGCAAACATTTGCCATCTGGAAATTCCATATTTCTTTTATTACACAGGGTGTACCAGAAGTAATAGCGGAAACTGAAACGGTGAAAAGTACAATAGTAGTACGCTTGCCTCCTTGCGCATTCCGAGGTTTCTTTGTTTATAACTGAACACTGCTGAACATGCAATATACTGTACAGCACAATAGTCCTTGGTAATAATAGCGACAGTAATATGTTGCGAGGCGAATTAATTCTGTTGTATGACTTTGGCACTTCACACGTGAAAAGTATGCGATGTGTACAAACAATTAAGTCAGTGGCAGATCGTAACCATTCATTCGCAATTATCTCTCAACCGGTTCGTTTGCGACCCCATGTTTACTCAGACTTTCTTGCTTGTACTTTTCACCGTACGGGATGAACCGTCCCGACCAAAAATTTCCTACCCGCACACCCTAAGCCGCTCCCCATGTGCGTGTCCATTCATTCATGGCAACGAGCGTTCTACAGGAGAAATATAATTATCGATTGTTGAAGGAGTGTACTCTTCTTTACAATTTTGAACAATTTCTTTCTGCTAACATAATATATGTAATATCATCAGAGGCGTCTCCTGAACGCATGCGTCAATTGTGGGAGGAAGCACAGCTTGCTCTGCGACGACATTAATGAGCATTTCTACATTCTAATTTCTTCATATAGGAGAAATATTTATTTTACACGAGAGCGCTCAACTAAGCTTATATTACATTTCTGATCTGAAGTGAAAGAAAGTAATAATTATTTTCCCACAATTGACGCATGCGTCACTTCAGATCCAAGAAATGTAATATAAGCTTAATTGAGCGCTCTCGTGTAAAATAAATACTTCTCCTATATGAAGAAATTAGAATGTAGAAATGCTCATTAATGTCGTCGCAGAGCAGATATCTTTTTTCCCACAATTGACGCATGCGCAGCATGCACCGCATGCGTTCAGGAGACGCCTCTGCAATATCTCGTGATTGTTGGGAAAATACACTTCTTTTGTCTCATGATTGGCTTTTTGCCTGCATTTTACTTTTTACCAGCTTGACCAACAATGAGCAAAGTTTTTATTGTGAACTGTTTTGCTTTCACTTGGATACGCCAGCACGATTATAAAAATGGAATTTTTCCTTCGAAGAAGCGTTGTAAGTTAATTTTTAGTGTAGTTTTCATTGGCTACGGAGGCTAATTTAAACTATAAACCTTCGTGAGAAAACCGTTTTTTTAAGTCTATGCCCCGATCCCAACCATTATACTCTTAAATAGCTTTCTAATCTTTAAACTATATATGCTAACATATATTACTAATAAATAAATTGTAGCGTAATCATGGAGAGTATTAGTTCGGTTATGTCTAGGCTTATTGACAAACATAACATTTGGTTTAAATTAGTCGTCAACGACAGGATCTAATAGAATCTTTTAGTTTTCTCTGACCAATATCGTTAAATTTGGTGGGTGCTGATTTTCATGTGCATTTTGGACACCGAAAATTCCCAATAATCAGGATATTTCCAGTTCAAAATATTTGTTAATGAAAATTTCTGTTCATACTAAATTTGAAGGCTCACCACCAATGTGACGTCAGCATTTTCTGTTATCGATGTCGAAACCCGAACGACAAGCTATCTTTCCAGATGGTTGGCTACAAGTCGTAAATTTCAGAACTTCTCGGGACGCGGTAAAATTGATGCCTGGGCCAGGTACAGGACGGTTGAGAAACATTGGTCTAGTGCATTCATTGCCAAGAAGGAAGTGGGCCTCCCCGATGGCGTAGTGGTATCGTCGTGCCCTTGTAATCAAGGTGTCCCGGGTTCGATACCTGGTGGAGGTGGAGGCACATTGCACAGTAGTTAGGATACCACTTTAAACTGTAGGTCCAGTCCCAATTAGCCTATCTGTGCAAAAAGTGGACTTAAAACATCAATTCGATTCAAGCCAAGAAGAAAGCGGCTGTTCCAGAGCTCTGTCAGTAGTTGAAATCACAAGAAGATCGCCAAGGGGAAAAAACAGTTACAAAAGCAATTTGCAAGTATTTGCAAGCTGCTCCTTTCACTATTCCAGGAGTCTAGTTTTATGCTCCACCGTCCTTCCTCTGCCGTGACCATGGAACACAAACAAACGACCATCGGCATCACCAAAGGCAGCTCCCATCCCACGCATCTTCCTTCGTTCAAAATGGCGTCCTTCGCTCGCTCCTTGCCGTGTTGTGGAGTTATGGAGGTCGCAGCCTGATGAACCAATGACCCAGTTGTGGTCACGTGACGACCCCGTTTTCTCCTCCAGCGGTGCCATCTTCCTTTCGCTTTCGTCTTCTCCTCTTTGCACAGGCCTTTCACGTAGCTCAAATGCCAAAGGAAGGTTCTGCAACTCCTCGCCATTTACCCGAGACTGGCACTGCGAAATGACAAAGCAATGGTACAGCGCCTAGAATAACTTAGTGTGGAAAACGGCATGGTTCTGCGCTCTGTGGCTGGTTCCACTCGAAAATGATCCGCTAGAGGCGTGTTGACCCCGGTGCTTGGTGTTCGACTGCTTATAATGGAAGTATAAATGGAGTTTTCGCTGCAACGTCTGATTCCTTTACATGAAGCATTTCTATGAATGTGATAATTGCTATGATATTTGGTACAGTGGTCGCGAAGATATTAACGAACATTCTAGACAGTCGACAACGTCCTGTTATCGTCATACTTTCGTTAATAATACGGGAGAAAAAATACGCGTGGAATGTTCTTGGCAACTAAATTTTTGTGTATCTATGAATTAGGTTCATTATTATTATCATCATCATCATTTCCTTTAAAGATATACACACTGAAGCATTTGTATTTTTGATATTTACTGTCTCTTTTCTTCCGTTTTAAACTAATCGCGGCGATGATGATAATGATGATTGCATGAAATGACAAGGGGAACCCCTCAACACTTTCTTAGTGCCATCGACATGAGTGTAAGGAAACTTTCAAACCAATGGGACAAGCGACACGGGATGTTCACACTGACACACTAGTGACACACACTTCCAGACTGTAAAATATCATTCATTGCACATGAGGGTCCAAACAGCAAACGACACGTTCATATGGCGTATTCGCGTGCTACTTGTTACTTCGGTCGGAAAGCTCCTTAAAGGAAGGGTGCTGAGACCGAAGCGACGCGCTACAGGGGGAGTTCCCAACTAAGTGACAAGCTACATGGTGCCTTCAGCCTATTAGCAAGCGTTGCTTGCGAACAACAGATAGGCGACACGATAAACCGCACATTACAACAACAGATCTAGGCGACACGATAAGCCACACGTGTCGCTTTGTCGCTTCTGCGTCGCTCAAACTGGACCATTTCCTCAATAGCTTGCAACATGTTGCCGTGGTTTGTTGTTCGCGCATACGCGATGCAATGAGTGTCTTGCTTTAGTGAGATTGCGCACCAAAGCGACAAGCGGCACGCGACACTTATCGCTTGAGGATTTCACCAACCGAACGCTGGCCTGTGCTTCCCGTCATGCCGCTACGACGTGAAATGTTGCTCTTGATTGGCTCCTTTCCAAACAACATGTGTCACTTCGGTATGAAAGTTGCCTTGGACCGAATGACCCGTGTCGCTTTGGTGTGAAATCCTCGTATCGTTTGTCGCGTGTCGCTTTGGTGTAAAATCTCCTTGAGGAAACGGTGCAGTCAGAACTTTTGTCCCTACGGTTCGAAAGGCTGCATTGATTTCCGACTGCTCGCTTTCAAGCGACATTTGTGGTTTGTCGCCTCGGTATGAAATATCTCTCAGGATACTATTTATACTCTAATAACATAGAAAAATAAACTCTAATACACTGTCCAAGACCTGACGTCCGGAATCACATTGCGATGTTTCTTCTTGTGTTACGCATGCTATTTATTTATTAATTTTATTTTACTTTTCTTTCCGGGAACTTTTCTAACGGTGAAAGCGGTCCCGGCGCCCACCCAGCGTCGAATAACATGGGTACCTGGGGGAAACCCTGGGGGGTAAAGGCGGTCAGGGGCGTGATGCTGATCAGATCACCCCCAGTCACGACCGGATCAAGAAAGTGTGGGGCGTTACCCCCACACCCCCTATACGCCTTCATGGCGTGGTGCTATGCACAGGGGAACACTTTACCTTTTACCTTTACCTTCCAAATTAATGCCATTTCGTGACTGCAAATCACTCCACAAATATAACTGTTTCCATCAATTCACTTACCGCCTTTCTAGATAAACAAATTACACAATATATTCCAAAAACTAACTAAGCCGCATAACTTTCATAACAAAATTAGCACCTGGGTCGATCGCACTGCCATCTACTTGTCATCGTCTCGGGGAACCAGTTTCTTGGGTCGTTTCCCACACTACGTTATTCAAGGCGCTGTAGCAATGGGGCTGATCGTTGCCAAACTTTTCCGGTGGCGGCGCCACCCCTGTTGCATCCCTAAATAATTTCGTTCGTCATTTTGTTGCCCTAAGCTTTACATTGGAGACCGATGGGATGGCTATTCAAACGTTATTTTCAATGAAGGTAAGAATTTCTCACGTAAATCGATAATAAAAATGGGTTTAGCAAAGCTTAAAGATTATGTAGCCAGTCATAAGTTTCCGAAAATTACATTCTCCTGAACCTAAGAATTAATATATTAAAGCGCAACGGAACGGTTGCGAAAATGAGCTAAATATAATACGTTTATGCACAAAGAACACTAAATTTAACGTCATTTGGGTCGTCTCTAGCTGCCATGGGTCGGAAATACAAAAATGTATTCTTTTACACTATGCTTTGCTTTTTTTCTGGTTGCGAGCATGTCTAATTCAACGGCGGGTAGGAATCGAAGAAAGTCGCAAAATTATAAAGATAGTGCGTAAACGCATGATATATATTATTATACACTATGCCCATTCCGATAATTTAATATAACGTATGTTTTCATTGTATTAAGCAGATATTCTCCCCTCGTATTTTCGTCCTTCATTTTCTTGGTAACAACAATTTTAAAATTATAATTCCTGTAAATAAGATAGCTCTAGAGGTTGCGAGACACGAAACAGAAGAAAAAATATTTTTTGTAATAACTATTCTTGACGGTAAATGTGTGTATATAAAACAAAGGACCATATTTGCTAGCAACGTGAAAAAGTATAATATCACGCGATAAAGAGTCAGTTATTAAAACAACTATAAAAATAAAAGTTTCAGTCGCGCGGAAATATTATAGCTTATTCTTTACCGGATTCTCAACAATATATCACTTAAATTGTGAAAATTGCAAGTGACGTAAAAAAGTGCTGTGCAAATTTTAAGTTTTTTTTTTAGTTCCGATATCTTTTCTGTTGTTGGCGATCGTCTTTTCAAAACTCTTACTTTTACAGTACTGATTAGTCAACTATCATGTTCAGACATCATTTCCGAGGTTAAGATGATATTAAACTTTCAATTTAATGTAATAGCAGCACGTTCGGCATCAAATTTCCCATGTATTTAAATGGGAGAACAAATGCCGATCAAAAGCGTGGGGACACAACAGGGCTGCTGCCACCTACAATAGTTTGCCTTGACAATTCCTATCAAGATGTGGGATTCTTCTACATCGCTGGCGTACGTGGGATTTTATTTTAGGAAGGGCTTGGAATTGTCTTAGTCTTAAATGTTGTTCAAAGACCAAAAAGATGTAATCGGGGCCATTTTAAGGAGGGGTTTTAGTTATCACTTTGCCCCCCCCCCCGAGTTCTTTACTGCTTACATTTGAAAATCTTGAATTTCTCAAAATTTCCGGAGGGGCTGTAGCCCCATCAGCCCCCCTCCCCTCTGCGTACGCCAGTGTTCTCCGTCATATCTTCTCTCCTGAGTCTGGAACGCCTACATGTCTCTTGTGCAATGTTGTTCTTTGAATTATTAAGGGCATCAACTCCCTCCCCCAAAGGTTTTTGATTTATTATGCACAGTAAGGCTAATGGGAACTAGACCTACAGTTTAAAGTGGGATCCGAACCACTATGTGCCTTCACCTGGTATCGAACCCGAGACCCCTTGTTTACACGGCGACGACGCTACCACTGCGCCAACGGGAAGGCCTCTCCCCCAAAGGGATCGGTCCAAGCCATATTTTCGTTCTTCTGTAAACCACAATCAAATCTACAAATCTGCGTTTACGCTCGAACAGGCCACCGAAAAATCAGTTTTGGTAATGTAACAGACTTCCATGCTAGTTCATTTGTAACGTTCCGTAAGTCCGTGGTTAAAAAAAAAAAAAAACGTGCCTTCCCCTACCCCTTTAGTCATATAACATCGCTCCCCTATACGTCTAAATGTATGCGATCTCCCTGCTAGAGCCAATAATGAATCGTCATCTGACATAACTTTAAATAGCGATCACCCGTTGGCTTTCCATCGCTCGCCCCCGCAAATGTCGTATAAAACTAATGATAAAAGTTCACTCGATCTAAGCCAAGCGTCAAGCTAAGTTTGCAGCAGGTTTTATGTATCAATCCGCGCGACAACTGAGCTCAGAATCTTCCGTGCCAGTCTTTTCTCAACCGCCGAACTGCTTACAGCGCAGACACTGAGAAAATTCACAGTATTGCCAACCGCACAACACATCAAAACCCTCATGCATGTCAAGCGGAATGTATTTTTGTTTCTTTTTGACTCCTGAAACATAATATTTTAGAAGTACTTTCTGCGCATAGATTATGTAATAAATGTGTCATTACTTAATATAAATGCGAATAACTTCTAAACATGAGAACATGTGTGTATATAATTTCTTAGTGGATGACAGCTGAACAAAATCGTCGTCTTAGCCCAACGAGGGGTCATTAATCTCCTATTGCCCCCCCCCCCCCACACACACACATTTCTACATTTCATGTCTACTTGCATGCTGCATGAGAAGAAGATCCATATCTCACGACTCGCAAGCATCTGGAAACTGGTGTTTTGCAGACTTAAAGAGAGAAAAGTGATAAAAAGAGATTTAGGAAAACAGTGAGAAAGAAAGACAGACAGAGCAAACAGGGAGAGAACGATAAAAGCAAGAAAGAGAAGAAGGAAGGAAGAGGTGAAGATAGAAAGAGAATAGAGAGAACAGAGAAAGGGTATCGGAGCTCACCCGAATGAAGTTCTCTGTTGCGTGCGTGCGTGCATGTATGCTAAAATGGGCTTGTAGATATAAATTATCAACAAAACCATATAATCACAGATATTATATCTGTCTTGAACGTTTAACCACCACAAACTCGTCGTGAATTAGCAGATATGAAATTTTTGCAAAAAACCATGAATGGCAAAATTAATTCCGATTTTCTGATCAACACATTTCATCTACGCGTACCCACATTATCAACCCTCAACGTAAAGCTCTTTCCAAATCCCACTACAAGGCTCTCCCTTCTACAGCTGTCTCTTTTCTATAGGATTTTTCGCTCACAAAATAACCTGCCTCCAAATGTTAATATATTTTTGTCAGAGCACAGTTTCAGAAAATTGTTAACAATTTGTGTGTATTTTTTTTTGTTGCGCTCTATTTTTTTGTTGTTATTGTTGTTCTTGTTTTAATGCTGATACTGTTTCAGTTTAAAATGGTAATTCAGTACTGTATAGAAAAATAGAATAATTATCGAGTGTTTGTCCAGGATTTGTAGAGAAGGGTGTTCTGGGGCGTGGATAAATTTTGCCAATAAATTTAGGCTATCTGTCTCTAAACATCACGTAACGTATTTCTGTAATTTCATAATTTTGTTATTATTGGTTTGAAGACCAGAGAAAATCTTAGGTTCTTGCATTCAAAAATAGTAAAGTAATATCTAACTAACTATCTAACTCTCTGGCCTTCTTAAACCCGAAGGTTTATGGCTGCAGCAACGCAAGCCTTCCATCTGTCCCTATCCCGGGCAAGATCAATCCAATCTTTTCCATCCTTAGCGATTTCCTTTAGATCCATCTCAACTTTATCCCTCCATCTTCGTATTTACTTTCCTACAGGTATCTTACCATCAGGTTTTCCAAGAATCATGCAAACTCCTTTTTCCTCTTCCATTCGTGCCACATACCCCGTGGCCACTAAGTCTTCTTGATTTAATTTTAAAGTAAAATATTACCTGAAAACAAATTATTTTCCCCTGGGTTGTACAGTCACTTCTGATTGCATTGAAAGTCAAGGACATTTTTACAACCCAGAAGTGTCCGTGACCGTACGTAGATACGCCATTCTATTTGCCAATATTAGGGTCCTTAAACATAATTTCTGGAGATATACTTGACGTCATTTCCTTTCAAGTTGCCTACCAGTGATAGACCGACCTGCATGCACTCCACTTGCTCTCCGATCTTCTTCTGTCAGCGTCAATTGAGGCTGACGAGGGAAAGTCTCTGTTTGGGGTCGGAGGCGTTGAACCTTTCTTCCTGGTTCCCCGAGCGTGTCAGTGGCGTTCGTTGCCTTCCGGGCTTTCAGGCTCTCGGAAGAAACACCTTCCGTAAAAAATTGCTGACGACTGCGGTTTTCTAGCTCACTTCCCACGGGAATATTTTTTTTCACAAATGCAAACAGCGGGATAGATTTATTTCCCTTTGGAAACGACAGCTCGACTGCACTTTCGCGTGTTTAGCACGATTATTACTTCCAATCTTCCACGAAGCAATTTCTCCTGCACTTCTCTGGAACAGGCGGTGCCATTGTTACAAGATGAAAGTAGATTTATCACTTCAGTTCGTGGTTCTTGCGTTTAGTGGCAGCACTTGTCAGTGTTCTTTTGTTTCCTCATTCTGTTATTTCTGTTAGCCTAAGCTGCATCAATTTACAATATAGCAAGATGTACACGCACAGAAATGTAAAAAATAGAAAATAAAGAGAGGAAAGCGATTGAAGGAGAAAGAAACAAGAAGAAAGAAAGAAAAGTTAGCAGAGGGAGACAATAAAAGAAAGGGAGAGAGGATAACAGAAAGAGGGCGATAGAAAGCAAGACAGAGATAAACGAAGAAGGAAAAAAAGAAGATAGGAAGAGAAGGGTTGAAAAACTGAAAGGATATCTTAGCAGCCATAACAACCGAAGCAGACAACACCCGGATGAAATTCTAAATCAAGGTGTAATAGCTAATTGATTTTTATCTAACGTAGCGCGTGCAACATTAACAAGAATGGGAAACAATTTTAAATTAAGCAAAAAGTGCAAGATGCATTTCCATTTTTAATATTATTATTATATTACTTCTACCGGTAAATTTCTTTGGCCGGTATATGTTAGGATAGTGACCATGCCATATCATATTGGCTAACACAGTCACTTTGCAATCAACAGATCCCGGGTTCGATTCCTGATGAATTCACAAGTGTAGTGGTTGGTAATCTCAGTCCCTATTGGAGTATCTGAGCCTAAAGTGGACTTAAACATTGTCGTGTATCTCTTGGGTGGGTGCTATATACACTGGATGAAGAAACGAGGACTTTCTTCACGAGAAATAGCTTCAGTTGAATAAAAAGGAGAGACGCCGCTTGTAATGTTCTTCCTGTATGAAATGAGCGTCAGTGTTGCAAGGTTCAATGTTTTATTGTTACCTTCTGGTATTTGAAACAGTGTCACTAAGCGTGCGTTGTCGTTGCAGGACAAGCCGCGGTTCGAGCACCTGGTGGACCCACTGCAGCAAGAAGAGAGCCAGGCCACCGAGAAGCAGGAGCTCCCCCAGCAGAACCAGTTCCAGATCAAGCTCCCCCTGCAGCTGGACTTCGACGAGCTGGCCGGGGTGAGTATTTGCACGAGGTGCTTTCAAAGAGTTCCCGGAATGGAAGCTACGACAATGTCTTGTGATCTCTGAGCCACTATAAGGAAGTACGTGTGTCTCCAGGTATCATTTAAACAGGGTTGCCAATTAGAATGGTAGATTGGAAATACAACGTCCATGCAGCAATCAAATGGAATCCTACATCCTGTAATCCATGTAATGCGTTATGTGTGTTGCCTAAATCTAAGGCTTTGGTCGAACCTTCTCTTGGATTTAGTTCATCGCCGTACAGTTAGACAGTACACATAACGCATTACATGGAAGTGAGTCCTTTTGATTGCTGGTGGCTGCACCTTTCAATGTCTACAAACATTAAATTTTAATTCAAACGGGGCTTTACGCACACAATAAAAGCATTAGTTTATTTGGTTTTTTTTCGGAGTGTGGGGTCACATTTTTTCAGAGATTTCCTCCGAATTCGATTCACATTTACACAAACACACACACGCACACAAATGCACAATTTGGGCTCCCTGTGTGGTCAGTCACTTGCATTCATCGTCACTATTAGCCAAAAATAGTAAAATAGCAACGTAAAGCAAACAGCACACATATATACATATAGTAAGTTAGTTAAAATATACCGTGATTGCAAAGTTTCGTGTCCGTTTCCTCCTCAGATGCTGGTGGAGAAGAACCAGAGGGCGCGCATGAACTGCGTGGTGGAGAAGAGGAAGGCGGAGGAGGTTGTTGACCACCAACCGAAGACCGTGAGGCTTCCCTTCGGCCTCAACCTCACCACCGACCCTCGCTACGAACACCTCTCGGGGGAGAAGATGGCCATCTTCTGCGAGAGCGGCAAGGACCAAAGGTAAGGCGACTCCTTATTATTATTATTAAACTGGAATAGTGTTAGCAATCTTGGGAAAAAGTACTCCATAATTCTACGACTAGTCTTGTGATTCCTGAACGATCACCTGGGATGTCAGTTTACCGAAGATATTTCTGGTGTTTCAGACGTAGCACACTGTTATATCAGCATATAGAGAGTGGTTTTCTATTAAATTTAAGTGAATTGTCAAATTTAATATTCCTGAGAAGTATTCGGAAGATGGCAGTTAAGAAATGAAAGGCAACAATATTAGAAGTAAAGCACAAGGCAGTGTATTTTGTAAAGCAGTCAGTGAACAGTTAATTCTTATATGTCGGTTGTTCTTCAATTTACCTGTATTAGAAGTAGGGCTGGGAAGTTGATGACGTAAAAAGTTTTTAAAAATGACTTAAAGAATAACCTAAAATAATTTCTGCTCTTAAAATGTTTTTGTTTTTTTCATAAATTACAAGAGAGTAGTTGAATCATTCTATAAGAGCCATTGTGTGCTGGTTTAAACCTCACGAAGCAAAGAGAGAAAAAAAGCAATCAATTGAAAGAAATATGATATTTCAATAACTTCCGAGACCTAATTTTAAGGGTATGTGGAAATTATCGCGTACTTCGTAGTGTATGAATAGATGGTCTGATTCAAGATGGCCGCCAGGATATGACTACCGATATGTGGTTGTTTTTCCGCAGGCACGCCCCGATGGAGATGATGTCGACGCCCCTGGTGATCCCCCTCCCGGGCCCCGTCCACCTGCCCCTACCCTTCCAGGCCCCGATGCCCCTGCACGTGAAGAGCCCTCACCACGTGCCCCAGGCCGCCGTCCCGATCCCCGTGCACGCCCCGCTTCCCGTCCCTCTGCCGATGCACGTCGCCGGTCCGCCCGTGCGCCCCATGCCGCCCCACGGCCACGTCCCCCTGCACTTGCCCGTCCACCCCTCTCCCGTCCACGCGGAGGCCAGGGCCTTCCCCCTGCCGGCCGAGGGGCGCGCGTTCCCGCTTCCCGAAGGGAGGGTGTTCCCGCTTCCTGAGGGAAGAGCGTTCCAGATTCCCGAAGGAAGAGCGTTCCAGCCGCAGCCAGAGGGGAGAGCTTTCTCCAGAGTTCCTGTCCACATTCCTCTCCAGATGCGCGTCCAGGAGCCCCGCAGGCCGCACTGTGAGTACTTCTTGCTTCCAAAGCCCTTTCTCGCATCCCACGTTCTCTGGAATTCCCTACTCCGGTTTGTTTGTTTCATAGGGTGTTCGGGATCTCAAGCAGTTGGTACCGGGATCGGGGGGAAAATCCCGTCCACACCCTGACCACAGGAAATGAATTCCTCAAATTTAGGGATCTCAAACAGTCGGGAAATGCCAAATGATCGTGTTCAGAAGTGCTTCATTCTTGGTTTCTGCTATTATAGTTTTTACTTCAGAAATGCAAAGATGGGCATTTAAATGGAGTGTGTAGAATTTGAGATTGTCGGCCAATTTCGAACCTTTCCCATCCCGACCAAAAAAAAATCAAAAAAATCGTTAGTCCGTGCTTCACATTTCGCTATTCACACCGTGCTTTAAGCCCGTTTCAGTCGAAAGTGGTGGTAATGTGTACAAGTAGTTTAACTTTCTCGCTTTAAGCGTTCTGAAAATACTTTTCTATCTCTGGCGGTATTTTACCCAATAAGCACGAAAAGGTAGGAAGTGAAATGACGTTCAAAGGGAAGTTTTACAACCGAATTTCAAGAAGAACGCAGCTGCTTCTCCGATGTGTGAGCTTCCTAAAAATTACGTCGGGTGAAATGTCCACTTGGAAACATGAGAAAGGAATTAACCTAAAGATTAGGCTATCCCTCCATCCTATTAGGTAATCAACAGCTGGTTGTAAAAAGTTTGAAGCCTAGTTCTCTGCTCAGGCGAGAAAAGGTTGAAATCCTTATTTTAGACATAATTTGCAAAACATTATAAGCTCAAATTGAACTTTCCGTACTTTTTCTAGCTTGAGGATAATTTGGCGGAAACTTAAAAAAGAAGAAAGAAAGTTCACTTGTTGACTGGAAATCCATCAACTGATGTAAATTGAATTTTTGTATCTTTTCTGTTTGAAAAAAGGACTATTGAAAATGCAAGAGCAAATGTAAAGTACATTTATTTTATTTTTATGTGTACAGTCTATGGATGTGAGGGATGGTAAATGAGTCCGTACGGACCAAGATGGGATTTCTTTATCTTTTTTGATCCCGGCGTTTGGGACGGGATTTTAGAATTTCGTTATTGACTAGTACAGTCTATAAGAATATCCCTTCTAATTCTTACTTACAAGTCAACACTAGAGTACGTTTATTCGTTTCGGTTACATTGTCTGCTGTCTACGTATTTCTGGAGGAGGCTTACGTCGTCACGAAGTTAGTTCAAATTTCTAGCCATTCTCCCAAAGAACTCTAGTAGAATCCTATACAGCTTGACCTTTCTTTTCTTAAATTATTTTTAATGAGAGGCATTTTCATGAACGTCTTTGCTAAGACAGGCCCAAGATCTAGAGTCGTATTTCGTTTCTACAGATATGATGAAAATAACTGGTAAATATGTGGAAGTTTGCTGATTTGTGTTGAGAATGCTTTTTCCTTTGCAGACGTGCAGCCCCGCTCCATACCTGAGCCCTTCGACGTCCATCACCGAGACAAGCGCGTGAGACGTTGCGCGTGCGACTGCTCCTGCTGAGGCCTTGGGCAGCGTTCGCCACAGCAACAACCCTCGCTTGCGAAGTAAGTCGCTGGGAATGACTGAAAGGAAGCAGACGCTGCCCCCGCGGACCTTGTTGCGAACGCCCCTGACGCCTCCACAAAACCTCCGTTACCACAAAAAAAGAAAGAAATATATTTTTACAATTGTACATAGGCATTAGATAAAATACAATAAATTCTTACAAAAACTGAAATTGTGTGTTCTCTCCTCCAGACCTGCACATGGAATTATAAATAGAAGCGATTTCACGCGAAAGCTACAAGCGACACTTGAGGATTTCATCTGCGGCATTTCATACTGCTACCATTTATTCGTATACACTTGACACGTATCTCTTTTTACTTGGGTGCGAATTGAACTACAGATTTACCTCCCATGGGAAAAGTTTCGATACCTCCATGTTAAAATCACAATTATAATATATTTGATTCCAGAGCCATCACCGGGAAATTATTGAACTACATATTATTTACCTTCCTTTGGAAAATATTGGATATTCCATGTTAAAACAGTGATTTTAATATAGTTGTTCCAGCGCCAACATCATGAAATTGCTGAAAGACACATTACTTACCTCCATTGGGAAAAGATTGGAAACCTCCATAATAAAAGTTTGATTTTAATATATTTGATTCCAGCACCATCATCCCGAAATGGCTGAACTATTGATTATTATTTACGTCCCATGGGAATAGATTGGATACCTCCATGTTAAAAGTGTAATTAGATTCCAGCGACATCGGCAAATTGTTGAACTACAGATAATTTATCTCCATTGGGAAAAAATTGGATACCTCCATGTTAAAACCATGATTCTAATACATGTGATTTTACCACCATCATCGGGAAATTGCTGAACTATAGATTATTTACCTCCCTCTGGGAGAAGATACATACTTCCAACGTGTAGTTCTGATACTTCTCGATGATTGCGCTGGAATCTAATGTATTTAAATTACGCTTTTAACATGGAGGTATCCAATCTATTCCCATGGGACGTAGAAAATCAATAGTTCAGCCATTTCCCGATGATGGCGCTAAAATCAAGCATTAACATCCGGCTTTTAAAATGGAGTTACCCAATATTTTACTAAGGGAGGTAAATAATCTGTAGTTCAACAATTTTCCGATGATAGCGTTGGAATCAAATATATTAAAATTATGCTTTTAACATGGAGGTATCCAATCTTTTCCAAAAGGAGGTAAATAATATGTAGTTCAGCCATTTTACGATGATGACGCTGAAATCAAATAGGCTATATTAAAATCACGCCTTTAAGATGGAGATATCCAATCGTTTCCCAAGGTAGGTAAATAATCTGTAGTTATGCTATTTCCCGATGATGGATATGCCCCCCCCCCTAAAATAAAGCAAACAGTTGTGCTGGATCGAGATGAAAAGTCTCCCCTAGCATATAATAATAATAATAGTGATAATATTTTTTTAATAAATTGGGTTATTTGTTTTTAATAATACGAGTAATTAGAAGCATACTAATACAACCAATCTACTAATTATAATTATTATTATTGGGCTGACCTCCAATAAAAATTTCTGGCAATCGCATTGGATCTAAATACTTATCCCCCCAGACAAGAATTTGTGATTACGCCTCTGACTCCTTGTATCTCTCTTCCCTCCATATATGTGTGTATATATATATTTATATATAGATACACACACACACACACACACACACACACACACACACACACACACACACAGACAGACAGACAGGTACAGCGTGTTTTAAAATTCCTGGAGGATTCTACAAAGCTAATCATAATGTTGCTAATTTTCTTAATGATTTGATAGAGAAAATTCTGACATTTGCGTCCCCCCTCCTAACTGATCACCCTAGCTACGTCCCTGGTGCGAAATATCTGTTAAAGTTTGGATCACTATTAATTACTATTATCAAATATAACAATTACTTTGCTTTATGTCACTTAAGCCTATATTTTGATGAACATCATTTTTTTAAGAATCTGCACTAATGAATTCTAATATTCATTGGTTTCCTATCTTTGTGCATTAACATTGCTAATTAATATGTAGTCTATCAAATAATTAACAAAACAGGTAAATTTAGTCTCTTTTGCTATTTTGGGATGTTTGCATAGACCTTCAGCAGTTGACAAAAACTTACGAACATTTCTTGGTGCTCCTGAATAGCATGTCAAAATTGTTACTTTGAAGTCCACCATTTTGCTTAGATAAGCTAATCACTACTGGATCCACAGTTTAAAGTTTACAGCGTTTGTCTAGAATTTTGCATCACAGAGGTGTAAATTCCTATTTAGGAAGGTGTAAGGGAAAAATTAGTCAAAATCAGTGGCGTACGCAAGGGGGGGTTACGGGGTTTAACCCCCCCTTGACCTTGTGAAATATTATGAAAAATACTGTGGAAAAAAATTAAATGGCCAATTTTTCACAGTCAAAGATCTGGGACAATAATATTACTATTACTATTACTACTTCTACTACTATTACTAATAATAATAATAATAATAATAATTTGAATTATTATTTCCATGCAGCATGGAGAAAAGCACAGCATTCCAAACACACGCGTCTTTCAGAGTGATGCCTTGAAAATAAACACGAGTTTCTGAGGTTACGTTAGGGTAACTATAATTTAAAGGAGAAAAAAGTTGTTTTGTATCTCAGTTGCAACAATGTTCAATACACTACCGTACGCAGGATTTTTTTTCGGGAGGGGCTGGAATAGTAAATGTGGATATCACATGGCTTCGTTTTGGAGGGCAGGATGCATAATAAAATATTTCGTATTTTTGGAGCTTTTGAGTCTATTAAAATTGTATTCAAAGACATAAATGGTAATCGGGATTTACTTTAAAAGAGGTTTCGCATTTACACATTTTGATTTTTTAAAGTTCTTAACGGATTTTTATTTGAAAATTCTGATTTTCTCAAAATTTCGGTAGGGGCTGGAACACCATCGACCATCCCTCTACGTACACCAGTGTTCAACGAACATGTATTTTTTTTGTGTGTGAACAATGAGAATTAACTAAATAAAGTTGTTGGTACGTTGTAAGAGGCTAATGTATAGACAAAGGCTAGGCGGACAAGAATACAGTCACCAATTCGCCTTCCCATTGTATTGTTTACCGCAGCACGTTTGAATGTATCTCTTTAAAATGTGTCACCTTGTTGACTGGACAATTATTCAAACGAAAATAAGCTTAACTATTGTAAAATGTTTTATTGGTAAGAACAGGGAGACAATCCAGATGTGAATTATCGGGGACATTTATGCGGGGAAGAAACCGGAAAAATTCCAACCAATTTCGGGAATCGAATCCGGATCTCCCGCGTGATTGTCACTTGTCAGACGCTCTACCGACCAGATCACCGCAGCTTCTTGGACGAGTTCCATTCTTTGATTATTTCAATTTATTTTAATATATTTTCTTGTATTTATGAATCTTCTTCACCCTTGAAATGCCTCACCTCGTAGACCAGACAATTATTTCGTAACAAAGAAACAAAAAAATGCTCCCAGGATTTGATAAAAATCGAATGACTAGAAAGTAATTTCGTTCTAATGTTTTCATAAATACTATATTTATGTAGATCTCTACTACTTAATAGTAGAAGTAGTGGTATTAGTAGTATTATTAGTATTAATTTAGCTAATTAATTAATTATAAGTATTATTAATTAATTGTGATTATTATTATTTAATTAAAGTATAATAAAACAATGGTAATGTGAATTTGGAAAAAAAGTTTTAGAAATAACACCCCCCTTGATGAAATCCTGCGTACGCTACTGGTCAAAATTACCAAAATTTGGGTCTTCGTGAAAAATGTTAGGGGATGTTGAACTTTTAGGGTGCCTGGTTAATTCAATTACCCTTTCATCTTTCTGCTGTAGATTTTGATGTGAAGGACGTGCTTGAAGTGGAAAATGTTAGTCGGAGGATGATTGGTCAAGCCTTGGATTTAGTTTGGGGATGCTCCTATGGTTTAACATGGTAACGATAAGACAGCTTGGGGGATGCATTGCGAAAATTGTGCTACCTGGGATGATACCTCCCTTCCCCTCTTACTTCGAGCACTGTCTATCTTCTAACAAACCTAAGTACTATCTGCATTATTAATTTATTTGGTAATATTAATCTGCATTCGGTTCCGCTAATCGATCAGAGCTTGAACTTCACAGAATTCACATCCGCTATGAAAGTGGGCACGTTGTTGTAGCTGCTACCACACCAGGCAAAATTCCATACTTGCAATAAGAAGTTAAGTTTGCCATGATAAACCCGTGTGCAATTCAGGAAAGCTGGCTTTCTCACGGTGTCGTCTATGCTTTCTCACGGTGAAATTGACTGCAGCGTCATCCAGCGGCAGGGATTCCTACTACGAACCGTGAAATTAACTGCAGCGCCATCTATTTGCGGGAGTTCCTACTACAACGAGAACATAATATAGAGCATGTAGCATAAATACAATGGTAGTTGAGACTCTGTTTTGAAATATTAAAAATGTCACATTTTCTTCACATGTGTATTTTGTTCTAAGAAGAAGCTCTTACAACTTATTGCACTCTATGGTTCCTGTTTTCTTGTTTCATCATTTGCTTATTTATATTGACATGCATTTTGACCATGTTTCACGAGGTTAAAACACGTAAACGCTTCTCGATTGTTTTCTCTAAGATTGGCCTGGAGAAGAGGAAAAAGAAGAAGAGCGCATCATTACTGAGAAAAAATAGTGTGTGTATGTGATTATGTGCAACTTATTTACGATGTCTCCACTAACTTTTACAACTATAAAAATAATGCCAAACAAACTCAGGTACAAGACATAAAGTATTTTATTCTATTTTTGGCTCTGAAAACATTGACGCTGACTATGCTAGTTTGCATGTACTTCATAATTCATTGCTTTACAAAGGGAGAAAGGCTAAACCAAAGAATTCGTTTTCGTTCATTCAACATAATCGATTGACGCGCCAGTGTTGATTACGTTGCAGTTTGTTTAGTACATATTCTGCCCATATAAATTAGTGTCTTACCAGAAATGTCTGTATATTGTGGGTGCTAGTAAAAATGCAGGTATCAGTACTTATTCCACTTAGAACGTAAATACAATGAGACTGAAAATGCGTGAACTATCGTGTAGATTCAGCACACCTGACTTTTCGTTCAGCATTATCTTCTCTTAATTGGGATTATTGTCAGAAAGTATTTCTTTTCAGCAGAGCGAGAGTGAACAGTGCGTGTGATCCGACTGTGATAAATTACCTACAAATGTTGACATAGCTACAATGGAACATGCTTCTTTGGCTGATGACTTTTTTTATTTGCATCCGTAATTCTTAATCGTTATTCATTAGTGAAAATTATGGTACTACTTTACTATACCGGAGACACCTATCAATGATTTATTTCGCAATTTTTTACATTGCTAACATACTATTCTGCATTGCGGAACATTTCTTTAGGTGAAATAATGAATTTCTAACGAAAATAATGTATATTTCTTACATTAACGAGTACTTACTGTTGTTCCTTATTTCCCACAAACCATCCATGGGTAGCCCCAAAAACCATTGATGTTAGCCCAAAAAATTCACAATAGCCCCACGATCCATCACTGGGATGAGGTATGCCTACTAGGTAGGTTAGGCGGTAACACTTTACTATACCGGAGACGAATTTCTTCAAATTTACAGGAGAAAGTACTTACGCAAATCATTTTCTGTAGCGTTGTTGATGTTCGGGGAATGTAGTTTTGATCCATTTTAATGCGAATGTATGTGGTTTTCTATGAAAATCTATTTCCTACGTGCTATTGCTGCTGCCACCATTTGCTTTCTGCACGAGAGCACAATACGCGCTATTGCTGCTGCTACAAGCCGATGTCCGTACATGCTAAATTGAACGAAAGGAGTGCTGCCTAACCGGTACTAGTTTACTATCCTTCAGACACATTTATTTATTTTTACAGAAGAAACTACTTACCATAATAAGTTCCTGTAGCATTGTCGAACAACAGGAAGGTGTTTTGTGTGATGTGGGAATGTTCCATTGCAGGTAGCAAATCTATGTAAAATTCTTGCAATTACCACATGTATTTCTTTAATATTGTAGCATATATATTTGTTAATTGCAGTTTACCAGTACATAAGTGAACCATATTTGCAAACACAAATACTATAATTTTTGCTGGAGTATTATTAAGGCTTGGGGGATATGGTATTTTGCGTTGGATAAGGTAGAGGACCAATATTTGCAATTTTATGAATATTGTTCTACACAAACTCCATCATATTGTTGAGTGATATTTGGTATTTTAATAACATTTAGACATAATCGCCTTGGAATCAAGGGGTCCCAGGTTTGATAACTGGTGGAGGCACATAGTGGTTCAGATCCCACTTTAAACTGTAGGTCCAGTCCTGATTTGTCTTACTGTGCATAAAGTGGACTTAAAATGCCAAATCAACCAAATAACATTTAGACCCCTATAACTTCTAAAGTATTCAACATTGATGCATGTTTCTGGTATCAATTTCTTTTTTTACAAACAATATGAATTAACAAATCAATCAATACATGTCCATTTAAAAATAAATAACTTTATTCTGAAGTTTTATTCAAGCATTATTCAAATTATGATTTGTGTTGCAGGAAATGAATTATCCGTGTGGTGTCAGTGTGAAGAGAAGTCAGAGTGTGCACACCATGTAGCCCAATGCCTGTGCAGGTTTTGATGTCTGTACCTGACCAGCACTTTCCAGGATGTCAGAGTTAGATTCTGTGGTGAATGTTTTCTGGCTAACTCCCAGTGACCCTCTAAACACATTTCCAGGTAAGAATTAAGAATCAGGAAAGCATTTCAAGTTTGAATATGTGTTTAACCTTTGAAGTTCATTTAAATCATGGAAAGCAGGTGAAATTTTGGGTATGAATGTACAATATAGAGAATGTCTCCATTTCTTTCCTACTTCTTATACTCACTAAACATGCAGTCCTGGTAACGTATGTGGAGTTAAGATTTGGGGGTGACATGTAAAAATTGTACACTTATATATGTTGCAAAATTACGTTTTTCATTACCGCGATCTTTGATTACAGTTTGGCAACTGTGTTCAAGCGTTGTTCTAGAAAAATTGCATGTTGCGTAGTGAGGAAGTTAGTGCTACAAAACTTATATTTTGTTACAATATGTGCTCATTGGGAAAACATTTAACTCATATCCCCACAAACCATTTCCGGTAAGGTTAGGGTAAGAAATTATCTTGAATTTCATTAATATTTGGTAGATTAACTAATTTTGCCCTTCGAATCAGTACATTATGCACGGGTAGCCCCACAAACCATTTCCGGTTAGGTTAGGCAAGCTTGGTTAAAATTTTGTTCCTAAAGAAATGTGATACAGCTCAAAAAAATAAAAATCCACTTACATCGGCTTTTTTCGCGATTTTCAGACGTGAACCCCGCATTTTAACAACAGATTCGTGATTAGAAGGCCGAATTTAGTTAGTATACCAAATATTAACGAAATTGGAGACATTCTCTATATTGTACATTCACTCCAAATTTTGTGCTAAGAAGTAAAACGCAAAACTTCTTGCATCCATAAATTTTAACTTCTGTATGTGTCTCTTTGTCGTCACTCGAGCAGCTGGACTGTCCTAATAGCTTAGAGCTTTCTTCGATGTGACTCCTCAACCCTCAGAAGAAAGCACCCAGTGGCATGGGACTTCCTTTCTATGTTTTACCAGCCGGAGGCAGGAGGGTCCTGGGTTCAAACCTGGCAGAGGCACATCGTGGTTTGGATCCCACTTTAAAAAACTGTAGGTCCAGACCCGATTAGTCTTACTGTGCACAAAGTGGACTTAAAACACCAAATCAATCAATCAAACCAGAGGCAGGAAACTGCGAAGGATGATGATGATGTGTGTCTTTGTCATGAAAAAGGTTTTTTTGATATCAACTAAACTCTAGACTGCAACAAGCCTTCTGACAGCAAGGCTTGCCACGGTCAACACATTGAGGCCCATCGCTGCTGTTTTCTGGCTTGCGAAACCAGAGCCGGATACTTCTTCTTTTGGAATGTTTCCAAATTGTCATCATGATGCTGGGAATTGAACCTGGGACCACGCACACCAAAGGTGAGAGTGCTGACCATTTGGCTATGCATAAAGAAAAAAACGAGGGATACTATTGCAATGAAACCTAACCTGCGTAACCTACTTAAACATTTCACACAAAACATAGTTACAGAATATGAAAAATGTAGATGGGTGCATTACTCTGTGACTGCTTGTTGTGTAGTACGGTCATAGGGGAAAAATCGCACTGTGAATTTAGACATGTAAAGAATTCATATGATTTGGAACAGGGGTATTTATAACAAAGAGATGAGCAATGAAAGTAAAGTATACATGTTAGTAATGGGCATGTAGTAATTTTCCGTAATGTAGAATATGTTCACAGTGAGAAGTGTGTCATCATTAGAGGCATGCATATTTCATTTTTGATGAAAACACGAAATGTGATCTTACACACTGTGATGTTAATTTTTCATGTTTCCGAAAGGTGTGACGTTAATTTTCCTACCCTCTTGTCCCGAAATGATGAAAAATGCAACTATGAAATGTAGAGTTTATTTACTGAAATATTTCTGAAGTCTGAATTATCCTGTGAGTCATGAAATTCACGGAAAATTAATTAATTCTGCTGTAAATATTTGAGAAGAAAAAATGGGCCCCTTTATACAGGAATAAACTTAATACTCTGGTAACAACATAAATGTGCTATTAGAAGGGATATGTTTATTTTGTGTAATAAGTGCAGTTTTTTAATCAAATATAGGATTATAGTCCCAATTTTAAAACCAAAATGTCATTTTATATACCGCTTTCGATCAGATTTTTTCACCGCTATAACAACATTATTTTATTTTATTTACCGCTTTTGAATCCGAAATTTGTTTTTTTTATTTACCAAAAATATGTGCCTGTAGTCAGCTTTATGAGGCCAATTGGGGAGCAACTTGATGGCAACAGTTGTGATGGGACACTATGCACTGACCACGTAACTCCCAACTAAATGCCGATCGGCAGGCCCTGACTCTCAAGAGGCTGTTGCACAGGGAATTTAGTCTTTACACTGACCAGTATTCGACCTTTAAATGCCATGAAATCCAATCATTTGCCCTTATGAAGTCTCGCGCAACATGCAGGATATGGTGGTTTCTTTTAAACACAGTAGTTTCCACAGGAATGCTTAGGTTTGTCTGCATAAACACATCAATTTATTTAATTTGTTTTATCAAAATGACGAGGAAGAACAAAATACTACGTAAAATGTGTACTTACGCTCTGGAGCAAGCGAACGAAAACAAGTGTGTGTGCAAGTAGTGATGTGAGATGGCTCCACCAATTAAGACGTGAGAGGGAACAGGATTGCATGGATGGAAAAAAAAACAACTGCCGTTACCAGCCTTCCAGCAGCATGTACTGATTCTCTCTCCCACTCAATTTCCTCTCCTTCTCTGCTGCTATGCACGGCCTTGGTCTACAGATTCCAGGGATAGAGTGTAGGTAGTTTTGTCCGTAATCAACTACTACCAGTGGATCAAGAATGCAGTTTTCTCAACTGAGAAATGCCATGCACCATTATTTAACATTAATAACATGTTATTTGATGGTGTCATCTCATCTCACATAATTTTCAACACATGGTGAATCATTACTTTAGAAAAAACACTAGATATCCTGACCAAGGCAGACTTTATTTCAGTGAAAAACACTTAACACATTCCATTTCAACCCTCTTATCAGCCACAGAACCAAACATCATGCGTTGAGGGAAAGAGTTACAGTTTCGCACCAGTTGGGCATTTATTTCAATATCATCCGAATGGCTACTGCTACTTAAAAAATAAAAACAACGTGAATTTCTCTCCATGTTGGAAGTGTTTTTGTATGTTGATTATTAAGCTAGACACAGTATTTTAAAAATATGATGAATAAGAATTTTCAGAATCCCATATATACCTTATGGAGAACCAAATTTCAACTTCAAGTTACGGCTAATCAAATGGAAATTTCAACATTTCCGCTTGTCAATCACAGCTTCAATCTGTTCTCTTTCCGTTGATATATATTTTTCTTTGTCATCGGAAGTTTGATATTCCCAAGAGTACAAATAAAATAATACTCCCATAAGCGCAATGCATTTCTCGTTACTACCTATGGCCGTCATGGCAGTGTTGCCAAAGCTGATGAGCGTAAAAGAGCTAAATTTCAACCTAAATGGAGTTAAAACTAACTCAAGGAGCTAGATTTACGAAGGCTGCATACTATTACTATTAACTTTAAAGTAACGACAATTTATTCTTAGTTTTCACCGTCTGGATCCGGCGGCATCACCCATCTCAATAATCCACCGATGGTCATATGGAATCGAAATTAAAGGATTCCTGGATATCAATATAATGTCATATCCATGTCAGCCACAGCACTATAAAAAAGTAGCTGGGGAGGTAAGAGTGGGTGGGGTGATGCAGCCAATATCACGTCACATGCAAAATGTGTGTGTATATATATATATATGGCAAAAGTTTATCTATGTGGGCCGGAGCGAGTGGAAAATGGGGGTGGGTGCCCCAGTTCACAACTAAATGAGTGCACGAAGGAGCCAGATCTGGTTCCAAAAGAGCTAAGTTGGCAACAGTGCCGCAGAAGGTAGAGCCTCGCGGAAACTGTTCCTCATGCTCTTAAGTGTTTTTCATTGAAATAACGGCTGCCTTGTTCAGCATATTTAGTGTGTTTTCTTTCATGGAAACAAGTCTTAATTACGTTGTTGTTGTCGAAGTACATGAAAAACTCAAATTCACTTATGTTCCCTGACTTGTCCAGGTTTTGAACTATTTCTTTTTGAAATTGTAAATCCCTATTCTTTCCAGGTGAGTGGAAATCCTGCTGCATTGATTGCATTGACACTAACCTTTCTCTTGCAGAGATGTGGTACCACATGTTTCTTTGGGCTCTCTTCTCCTCCATCTTCGTTCACATTACAGCTGCTGGCATCGCGTTCGCAACACTCAGGAAACACAAACTGGGAAAGTGAGTACTTAGGGAGATTTCACGCCAAAGCATCATGTTTTGTTTTCACTTTTATATGAAACCTTTGTGTTTTCCCTTATAAATTTTGCTTGAATGTGTGCATTGCCTCAATATCAATCCACAGTCACCTAGTTGTAACCATTAATTAATAGGGTAAATGAAGTACCACTTTTCTTCATGGAACATATGAGATTTTATATATCTCTGCTTTATGAGTGTTGACAAATATTTTATATTCTTCCGTTTCTTGATATGTGCAGTGGTGCTCTTATTTCATGGTCCAAGATTAATAATTTTGCACATCACATTATACATTCAATTTCAGTTTTCATGATCCCGGTACAGCAAAACGTTACATGACACCCTGTTTGTGTGTGTGGGAGCATACAGGGTGAGCCAAAAGTCACAATACACCTTTCATTGCAGGAATAACTTCTGGCTAACCACGAAGATGGTGATGAAGGGGCACCCATGTCCAGGATGGGATTCGAACCCGGGACCCCTGGCATCGGAGCATGGTGCGCAAATCACTTTGCCGTGGTAGTCAGCAGAATAAAGTGGAAAACTAAATATCTGAGTTCCCAGCCAACAAAAGTGAAGGGGGATATATCTGCAACATGGCTGCTATATTGAAATCTTCCATCTTGGATTCAGGTCAAGTTGTTTCTCCGTATTCTTTTCTGTAATCGGATATGCGTACACAGAGGGCATTTCGTTCCATAATGAGGCCAATGTTGAAGTGAATTGTCAGAACCACAGGAACTGTGTCAGCAGCTGTATAGGAATAACACTAAGATGGTGTGGTGGTGTGGAGTATGGGGCACCGACATTATCGGACCCATATTCATCAACAACATCATAAATTCCCATTGCTACAGGAAACTGTGTTCCCTGCCATTCTGACTGAACATTGCAGTTTCCCCTGTTATTTCTGACAGATGGAATAGTATGGAATAAATGCTCGTCAACGGTATATTGTTCAATGGTATGGTCATGTGGAATGGCCACCCACATCACCTGATCTCATGCCACTGGATATCTGTCTGTGAGGTCATCTGAAATCCCCTGCGTGTGCCGTTTAAATTTACCACAAAGACCACCTCCAGCATTTCATCGTGTAATGCAACACCGTTTCTCCAAATGTTCTGGTACAGGTGGATAACGATTGCACAAAACACCTTCTGCTCTGTGTCCTCTGGGGGTTTCAACTTTTGGGGTTCCTAACTTTTGTACTGCACCTCATTGGGTTAATCTGACTGCAGACAAGAATTTCTGTGGAATAACCAGCTCGACCTGAATCCAAGATAATGGGATTTCATTGTGGTGTGAATCCCTCACCCTTTGTTTGCTGTGTGCTAATCTGTTTCTGAAATAAAAAGGGTATGCTTTGACCTTTGACTCGCCCTGTGTCGCAGACACATGTATGGAAAGGAACAAAGGCCACATGGGCTGATATACGTTGGTTGGAGATTTAATAGTGGCAACGCTGCTGTATATACAGCATGAAACGGAACTGGTGCTTCTCGCTTATACCACACACCTCCCTCCCAGTAAACTGACTCTTCCTTGGAGTTGGCGGTCTAAGGTTCTGTAATTGTGTAGGCAGAACCCCACTAATGTGAAAGTTATGGTGATTCTTGTGTACGACTGTGATGGTGTTATCTTAACGCATACCATCCTCAAGGACAGACAATCAATGCACAGTATTACTGTTCAGTTTTGGAACATAACCTGCAACCTGCGTTGTGAAGGAAGAGGTGACACTTTCTGCTGAATCCTTCCATCATTCTGCAGGACAATGCTCGGGTGCATGTAGCGTAACTTGTGGCTGATTTGTTGGCTCGATGGGGCTGGCAGGTACTCTATCTTCCCCCGTACCTCCCTGGACTTAAGCCCCTGTGACTTTGACCTGATGCCTAAGATGAAGGGCATTCACTTCTGAACTATTCTAGAGATCAGGCAATAGACCCCTCCATTCGAACCGTCAACAGAACAGGCGCTGTTACAGGTATACTACAATTTCCGCATTGCTGGCAACGGTTGTACACAATGCTGGTGACTACATCAAAGGGCTGTAAAAGTTTCACGGAAGTATCTCTTTCATATCATTGTAAATAAATAGTTGCCACTATTAAATCTCCAACCCACATATATACATAGACACCCAATGTTATGTATGCATTACGTGTATGGAAATTGAGATTTCGATATGTAAAGATGAATATCTTGAGAAGCTAAATTTCTTCCAGATTCTTCCCTGTGTTGATCCTCGTGATGGGAGTGGTGGCCCCCGTAACCTCTGGAGTAGTGAGTAGTGCTGCTGTGGCCTTCGTATATCGTGCTTCCAATTTCCAGATGGCCCCGTTCTATGCCCTCGTCTGGGGCGTGGGACAGACGGTCATGTCCGCTTGCATCGGCTTTACGAGGATTCTGGCAACATTATAACGTCACGCCTACGTCGTATTGGGAAACAATTACAAATGTGTGTCCTACGTTCTCCAGTATTCGTATAGTGAAACAGCTTCAAACAAAATTTCGTACAAGATGAATTTACCTTACAGAAGACGTTTCGTATGTATATGTCAATTTTTATCAGTTAACTTTGTGATCCAGGTTGTGACGTAGCGAGAGACAGCCAAGAGTGTTGTTCTGTATCTCAAATCAGGTAGCTCTTACACTGTGTTGGAAAGGATGTAAATATTGTATTCTATTTTTTTGAAAGTGATAAAAAAGTACATATGATTGTAAATGTTTTGAGAGCATGAGTTTTCCAGTGCCATAATTTGTTTATAAATTTTGTAAATATTAATATACGGTAGCTATTAACGTTTTATTGCATATAGAGGGGGGATTAACAACCAATCCAACGTGAGAGGATGAAATGAGCACAATTGCTAGTGATTTTTTGTTACTCCAGGAGGTATCCCGTGGGACCATTCTAGTGGTTGTGGGTTGTTGTAGTTCCTCGGCACTCCTTCCGTTTCGCGAAGTGTGCGAGACTTACATAGACGGGCTTTAAACCATGATGCTGTGGAGATTTTTCATTACATGATGAGAAACTGGTGCTGTTGTATGTTTTTTGTTAGAACACTTGTAATTTATTATAAAGAATATAAGTATCAAGATCTCATATGTATACTGCAAGGCTGTAATATTTGTACTTCTATGAAAAACCTTATGTATATAGTATAAATAGAACGGAGTGATTGTGAAATCACAAATTCATGTGTATGTTTGTGTGCGTGAGTGTCAGGTATGAAAGTGCATTGTTTGTTGTAGTATTACCATACCATAGAGGAATATTACATTTGTAACATTCAATGTCTGCAAAAGATATATCCCACGAATGTCACTATAGTGTATATTACTATTTTTGCATTATCACAAATGCAAAATCAAGTTGTACACATTCTCTTTACTACATAGAAATACAATGTGATAGTTTATTTCTGTTGTGTAACTTTTCTAAAATACATTTTTGTCGTTGAAGATAAAACAGTGAATTGTTTAAACAAATAAAAGCAATATTCGTACGTATGTTTGTTTCCATTTTTGCTGTGGGCTATAAGTATATGATAGTTTATAAAAATATGTGTACACTGAACAAAACACAATATGTAGTTATCTAGTCTTCTCCGATAGGGCAAATTCCACATGAAATGTATGAATAGGGTGATTGTATTAGGGACCCAAAGTAAATAATAGTACGGACATACGTGTATGTAAATTGGAGAGATTATTTTGTTAGAAATGCCTTGTATTTGCACTATGTAAATTTCTATTTTAACTAGACATGTCCATAGTTATTGCACTGAAAATTATGTCAAGATGGTATGTGCCAATGTAAGTTTTCTTTCATATTGAGATACCTGATATCTTTCCTGAGTATTTTAGCGCATCAGGCTTAGCATGTTTAGCAGAAATTGTTTTGGGTGAGTTTGTGATTCAGAATCTGAACAGCAACCATTAGCACATTGTCATTCATTTGCCTGCAGCGAAAAAACAATACCTAATACATTCATAATGTTATTCAATATTCATAATTTTAATATTAAAGTATGTGTCGTTTAGGCACACAATACTTGTGTAGAATTAATGAAATTGCGTAATTCCCAGAATATTTAGACTGTGACAATAATGTAAAATACAGACTATCTAGTATAAGCCACAAGTACTTTTTCTTTATGTAGATTGCAGAAAATGCAAATTCCATTTACACGCAGTTGACAAAGTTGCAATGAAGCAATGCTAACAACTTGCATATACAGGAATTTGCTTGTGAACCCCTTTTCAAGGCTGTTGCCTGGGATTGCTGTGGCGGTAGGAGTAATTTTTGCAACAAACAGAACTTTCATTCAACTTGCGCTGACCCAGGAAATTCTGAATTTAGGTTGTACCACCTGATCTACGTAAGTCCCAAAATGATTACGGGGATTTCATAGTATTTTAGTTTCCCTTATGTGTGGAGTACAAGGACAAGCTTACATGGGAGTAAACAACAACTCAACAAGTTTACATAGTGTACCTTTTAATGTTCCGTAGAGGCACATATTTATGGTAAATAAAGAAGCAAAATTTCGGTACAAAAACAAGAGTCAATTTTGGGTTCAAAAGCGGTAAATAAAATGAAATTTCGCTGTTATAGTGGTGAAAAAGCGGCATATAAAATGACATTTTGGTTTTAAAAATGTGAATATAATCCCAAATTTAATTTAAAAACTGCACTATTACACAAAATAAACATGCTTCTCAAATGTTTGCAGCTGAATTAATCAATTTTTCGTGAATTGCATAACTCACAGGATACTTCAGAAAGTGTCACGTCTGTATATAAACGGTAAATTTCGTGTTTAAAAGTCTATTTCGCATTTTGCAGTTCATTTTGCATTATTTTGTGACAAAAGAGGGTAGGAAAATGCAACTCACAGCTTTCCAAAACATGAAAAATTAACATTACAATGTTTTATTTCACATTTCGTATTTTTGTCATATGCATGCCTCTAGTAATACGGCACACATCCATCCGGTAGTTCAATGCTTCTCGATGCTTTCGTTCGACACACTTTTCTTTGCAGACACATCCAGTTGTTTGAATTTTTTTAAACCATCGACGAATGTTGTTACGAGATGGATGATCACTTCCAAATCGCCATCAAAAAACTTGCTGAACTGAAATAGCAGAACCTCACCTTGAAAATTCAATGATGCAAAAGGACTTCTGCACGCAAGTCACCATCTTGTAATACAACTACGCCACTGTGACCGATGGGAAACAAATGATAAGGTAGCAAACTTCCACAGCCATTTTTATCATACATATATGATATAAACATTCACTTTCGTCTGTTGCAATATATTCCAACTACTTGAAACCCCAATAATCATTTTGGGACTACTTTGTGGACCCTCGATTCCAGAACTCAAAGATACCAGTGACACTCGTAAGTAGAAGGGCCGGCTCCCACGGTGGAGTGGTTAACACATCACGCTGCAATGCCAGGGGTCCCAGGTTTGAACCCGGGCCTGGGCATGGATGTTAGTGAGTGTCCATTCATCAATTTCATCATATTATCACTCATCCCCATCTTCGCAAACTAGCCAAAAGTGGCACAAAAGCGAAGTAAAATAAAGCAGATCAATCGATCGTAAGTAGAAGAATAACATGCTAGTCTGAACAAAGAGACAAGTGGGAATGCTTCCTTCAAAGAAACAAGAAAATCTACAAATACTTGTAGTTGGATGAAATAATGATTAAATTTTCCCCAAAACTATCAAATTCCACGCGAGTTGGGAAATTTCTGTAGTAGTGCATATGCACAACAGCTGCAGTGGATAAAAAATTGTCTTCTTTTTAGTGGGAAGGTGAAGGCTCCTACTTTGAAACACACCAACCATCTCCTCAACGTGTTGCCAATCCCAAGTTAATAAGTATGAAGATGCAACTTTCAGAACCTAAATCTTGAATTTCCCAGATCTGCAAGTAGGATGACCTGACAGGAAATTTGCGTGTCTTGCATCCGTTTCATGTTGCTTCCTGTCTGCCATTTCTATCTGCTATCATTTTTGCAATCCGTGCTGACAAAAATATCCTTGTAGATACCTGGACTTGGGAAAGTATCAAGTGAAATTGATCATTACATATTTCCTGATATCAATACCACCTGGATTATGTCATTTCTAATAATTCCAGTTTTTTAAATACATGCTTATCACCTGACACCACTGGTAGCACCAACCCAATTTTGTGCCCTGCAACTCAATGGTAATAATAACAATAATACTAAATCGTGGAAGAAAAAGTACATCCGTTCCTGATTACAATTTAATTTATGATTGTCCCAAACAACTTATTTTGTGAAGTTGTTCATATTGTCCTTTTTTCCTTAACCTGTCAGTCTAGTTTCACAGTCACTTTGTATTACATTAATGTATAATATGTTAGATAAGTTTTGAAAGTACACTCTTTGTTTTTATGTACATAGGGCAAAAAAGCTGTTATGTATTTGTCATAGGAGATCCAAGAACTCATTTGAACCTTATTGATTTTTCAGTGATTAAATAGCTAAATAATAAGTACGATATGGTATGACACTAAATAAAAATACAAATCTCTGGGGTTTTTGTTTCCCGACAAATATACATTGCACTCCTAAATCTCAGATCCTGCTACATCCATGCCTGAAGCATTGGCAAAACAGTGTTTGCAGTAACAACATGAATTATATTAATTGTAGTTGAAAAGGAAAAAAAAAGATACGAGTAACTACGGGACATGGTTGAGAGTAGGTAAAAGCATGTACACACTGCACCAAGCTATTCAAACTTGTAGGAAAATTCAACATATTGTAACCATATATTCACACCTGTTCTAGTCTAGAAAGCCAGGTTACAACAGCAGCAAAGGGACTGAATATGCTGACCGCATGAGAATTCACTTGGCAGACTCTGGCCCTCAAGGGCTGTTGTGCTGGTCTTTACTTTTTATCTACTACAAGCGTCAAATGTAAACCTTAAAAGTTCAAGAAAGATCGTAGCTCAAATTTACATGAGGTATCAACCGTTATTTACAAAATGACCTCAAGGCTGCAACACTAATCAAGTGAGCTTGAAAATGGCATTTTTGTTATTTTAAAGTGTCACCTCCTCTACACACTTGCACCAGTGAAAAGGAGTGGATTCTTGCCCTCTGTCAGACTAAAACTTACACAAATTTCTTGGCAAATAAAAATTCAGTATATCTGTGTATGCTAACCACACCAGCAAGTGTGGCCTCAGGGGTGAAAAGGCCTTCGCAGTGGCTCAAGTTACTGCTCGTCGACCCCAAAGACTCCTTCTTCTTCTTCTTCACGTAACTCAAAGTTGAAAATATGTGTGGATCAGCAATAGACATGTGCTACAATGCACCAATATTGTGCAACTCCACATACAGAAATCTACTAGATAAGAAACAAAAACAAATGAAGGTTTTTCCTTTGATCCTCCCCTGTATATAACCATTTTAATCGTAAGAACTCTTTCGCCTTTCCACATTTCTCTCTCACGTCATGTACTGCAGATGATGGCTTATTGAAAATCTTACAGCAGTAATTTTTCTAAAATTTCTTACATTAATGTAATAACACCAAGAATTGGATATTATGTGTGTACATATGTTGCATTTTCTTTGGTTGTTTAAAAATTGAATAAATGAACATTAAGTATTAAATTCTTTTCACGTCGTTTCTCATGTGAACCATGAAGCTTGCATTTCAGTCATTGTGCATCTGTTATCTGATACTTCCAACATTATAGACATGTCAGTTAATGTTAAACATTTTTAACCTCTAATTTTTTGCTTCCTTTGAGACCAAAATTTATAAAATTGTATTTACATGTACGTGTGTATATATGTGATCATAGATACTCCAGTCTTTTTCTATCTTTTATATGCTGTGGACATTGGTGAAACAGTCAATTGTTTTAATTATTTTAACCTAATGTGAAACTAGTAACATTTGGGAAATGTGATTCATTTCATGTACAAAGTAGTGGTTTGTTTCTTAAAAGGAAACTTTTTCTGAAGCTCGCATTGCATTTACATTTTAACGGTGTAGATTGTAAATAGTTGCGTTTGATGCTTGGGGCTGCGAGTCCATGACTGACTGTACGAGTGTTCCTGCGTGCCATCTGTGTTACTTTGCATCTTGTATTATATCCATGTACAGTGCTTTGAGTGTGATGAAACACTGATATTTGTATATATTTTAGATTCTAATTTTGTTGGTTGTGTGTGCTGAGTAGATAGTGCTAAAAATCAGGAGTGTATGTGTGATGTTGCTGATGTGTGAGAGACGCACACAGTGTTGACGTGGAAGCACAATAAATATGTAAACCATATTTCATTCATTTATGCTTATGTGTTGATTGTATGAAAGATATCAAGGTGTGTCTCCTAAAAAAAACCTGTAAATGTCAGTCAATCGTAGGGGTGTGCAGGATCCAATTTTTTTCCTTTGGTGGAGAAACAAAATACAAAAAAATTGCCAGCGTTGATGATGTGTTGGGATTTCCTGACACTGAAATATCTTCAATGCTATGTAGTATTTCTCCCAAAGGCAAAGGTTTCACATTTCTGAAATGATATCTGCCATTTTCACTAACGTTCACAGGATTTTTTTTTTTTTTTGGAGGGTGCTGAAATTTGAAAAGTGGATATCGCATGTCTGCATTCTATGTAGTAGCAGGATACGCCGTAAAGTATTTTTAACCTTCATGTTAAAAGTTGTTTACAAACAAAAAATGTCATTTACCTCTGGTTTTTCCTGAGTTCTTCACAGTTTTCATTTGAAAATTTTGATTTTCTCAAAATTTCGGGAGGGCTGTAACCCCCGTGTACCTCAATGGTTACTTCAAAGAAATTTTAAACTATTAGTGCAGAAAAACATATACTTTTGATACGATCTTTTGAAATTTTCTTTTTCCAGATTAATTTTCAACATGAGATCAGGATAGGAAATTTGTCCCCAGTCTGCGTACCAACATTTTTGGATCATTACAACTGAAGTTGAACAACACTGGTACAGCGGGATCCATGAGTATTACTGTGCAAACTGTCCACCATGATCGTGCACTTTATTTGGCCCAATAAGAACTTCAAGAATTAAAAGAAAACTCAAAACAAGCTGTTGACAACTTTTGCAGCACCATACATAAAAATCCATCGCTTAGAAACACACAGGATGTAAGAGAAAAAATAATGAAAACAGTCATGGACAATTTGCTGAGCAATACTAGTGGATCCCACTGTACATGCATGCCTTGTTTAACTCCTATAAGTTGGGAAAAAGGCAGTTTGCAACACTGTTTTTTCCAAATACAAGTCTTGACCTTTAGGTTAATCCTGAGGAGGAAGTGGAAAGAAACGTGTAAGATTAAAGGAGGGGCCGTGGGGAGTCCACCCCCCTCCCTTGAAGACTAAGAAATCATCGTTGGCAACTTTCGCCGTGGGCCTTATTTATATTGTAGGACTAAGCCGATACCAGTGGTATCGGAAAGTATCGGCTAGAATATATTTACCAATAACTGCCAATACTTTTCTGGCATTTTGGTATTTTATGGACTCTGCATGAATGCCGCACGACACTTTCGCAGAATCTAATAATTCTGAATATCATGCTGAATCGAAGTTTCTCTTTAGCAGAACTTTTCTTTAAAAAACCTAATTTTGTCATGACAGCGTGTAATTTAATAATGTGATGATAATTCTTGACTATTTTAATGCATATAATTAGTGGAATACTTACACAAATTATTAATCAATATTTTGAGCAACTTTTAATTATTACAATTTTTAAGCATCCGTATCAGTATCAGTATCAGTATCGTTTCAGCCCTAATAGATTAATAACTAATTTGCACAGTTGGAATGAAATGTAACAAACATTGTCATTTTAAGACACAAACAAGGGCCGCTGGTTAGCGACAGGACCACAAGGGACTCATTTTATTTTTTCAAATATTGATAAATAATTTCTAAAGATAGAATGAAGTGAAGCAACCACCGTAACATTTTATGATGTACAGGGGGATGCATAAGTATCATAAAGCAAATTGTCACCATATTTGTGCTATTTGTTTTACCCAATATGAGAGCTTCAAAAATTGAAACAAAATGCCAAACAAGATGTTGACAGCCTCTACACGAGTATACTTTATAATTCAATCCATATGTAAGGTGCAAGAGAAAAAAAATAAAGAAAAAAGTCGTGGACAATTTGCCAAGCGATCCTTGTGCATATGAGAGTACATGACAAGCATAGCCGTGCTCTGGGGGGGGGGGTGCCCCCCTAATCATGGACATCCGCAGATTTTTACTACTTAGGGACAAGCAAGGTATTTTTTCATGGGGCATATTACCCTGATAATAGTGTTGCCCCCTAAAAAAACACCTCTTGAATTTGAAATTATCACATTCCTGCATCCTCATTATAATAATTAGTGTAAATTATTATGACTGAAATCAAATTATATGTGTGAAAATGTACTTTTAGGTTGACATTTGGTTTTTAAGGGGGAGATGTGGCCATCCTTGCCCCCCCCCCTTACAGACATTCATGCCCCTAGAAATTTAGGAAGTATTTTCAAGCGGATGAAAGTTCAAAGCAACTATGGGGGAAGGGGGTGTAGGTGGCACAACCACAGGGGGCATTGCCCCCCAACCTTGGACGGGAATCAATTATAGGGGGCAAACATGGAAGTAAAGGAAAGCAAGACTAGCAGAATCTAAGAGGAGCAGGACAAAAGGATACTCAAGATGGAACTAGTTTCCACGTCTTTCAAGTGCATTATTTCTTCCAGATGGCCAATGGCACCCGCAGGGGGGTGGGGGGGCACGGCTGCAATTGCCCCCTTGATTTCAAATTTTATACAAATAAAAATACATTTCGTAAAATTTTCTTGTGCAATTTCTGCTTTTCTTGAAGTCTTATCAAGTTCAGAGCCGTAGCTAGTGGTCAGCGGGAGTTGGCCCTGGACGCCGAATGATCTAAATGAAGAAAATTGTAAAATTGAATGCCATGGCGCTATATTTAATCAATATTGTTTTAATTTTGCAAAAATTTGGATTAGAAAATTTTCTTTTCAGTTTTCTGTAATGCATTGTAAATTGCCAGGGAGAGAAGTACTGCTACTAAACGGTTTTCTCTTAAATGCATAAACAATTCTTTAGAGGAAAATTTGAGAGACAATTTTGTGTTGGTTTGTTATGATTGATTGATTGAGTTGGTGTTTACGTAAGTCAACTTTATGCACAATAAGGCTAATCGGGACTGGACCTACGATTTAATGTGGGATCCGAACCACTATGTGCCTCCACCAGGTATTGAACCCGGGACCCCTTGATTACAAGGCGAGGACACTGCACCATCGGGGAGGCCCTTGGTTTGTTATCGGTCGGATGAATAGATTATGTATGTATATTATATATGTGGAGGGTGTGTATATACACACATCCATCAATGCAATAAAACTTAAAGAGTGAGATAAAATTAGTTTTTTCCCACAACTGAATTTTCATCATGGCTTTTGCCCCCCCCCCCTAATCAGAGGGTCTGTGCATGCCTATGATGACAAGATAGTAGTTATGGAGCAGTAGGTGGTGTGTGCTGAAAGGTGGGGTCAAGGGGTGCTGAAGACCTGAAAGTTGAGGCAACGGAAATAACATTAGGTGAAGTACTAATGCTAGTAGCTTGCTATCATGAGGAGATTTACTTCCACTAAGCAGGGTAGTTAAAGGTACTGGAATTTCAAATAAATTCAATTCCCGACCAAGAGATATAATCAGCAAGTGTAAATGGGTTCTAGACTGTCAAGATTGATTGATTGAATTGCTTTTTTTTTACTTCGCTTTTGTGCCACTATTGGCTAATTTGCAAAGATTGGGATGAGTGATGATATGATGATGATGAATGGACACTTACAAACATCCATGCCCAGGGTGGGATTTGAACCCTGGACCCATTAGACCGTAAATAATCTTTTTACGTTTAAAGTATTTCAATTCGGTCTATGAACCTTTTTTTCTGGATGAATTTAAGTACGCTCCAGGAACCTTTTTTGTGGCTCAATTTAAGTATAGGGTGACCAGACGTCCTGATATTCGCAGGACATGACCTGTGGTCTGCGATGCAGGTCCAAGATAGAAATGTGTCCTATTTTTCAACAGCGTCCTGCGAAATGTCTTGCAAAACATCCAGACAATTTTTTTACCTCTGTGAAACTGTTCATACCCTTTATTGTAACTTTGCAAATATATAATTGCAGATCTAAAAAAGTTTGCGCTTGCTTTGCTCGCAACCTTGGTCTTACTGTAAAGCTTATATTTTTTTTGGAAGGAGACATTGCATGCAATCTGTTCATGATATGTTATGCAAGGTACCGAGTGATGTCTAAAAGTATATGCAGTGGTGCTTTGATAGTTGAAAATGCCCAACTCTGTGGATTTTTATGTTTGATGCATTGATGAGATGATTACTACAGCTACAGCAAGAGACAAATATATTAGTATTGATTAATATTTTAATATTATTTCACAATGTATGGATGCTTTATGGTAAGTAAGGAAACATACACAAGAACGAGAGAGTTAGGAAGGTTAATCTGTAAAATTATAAAAGATAAGCAAAAGGAGGAACAAAAAAGAGAGAAATGAAAAGGAAAATATACAAGAAGGGAGACCTCAGTGGCAGAGTGGTTGAACACTAGGATGCCAGGGGTCCTGGAGTCGAATCCTGGCCTAGGCATGAATGTTCTTTGTGAGTGTCCATTCATGAATTTAATAATGTCATCATTCATATTCATTGTTGCAATTAGCCAAAAGTGACAGAAAGGTGACGTTAAATAACGAAAATCAAATGAAATCAAGAAGAAAACAGATTAAGGAGAATTGTGTTATACGCTCCTAACAAAAGTTTGGAATATTGTTTCGTTAGACAATAGGTGATAGACATGGCCTTGGAATGCAACAACACATGGATTTTATCTGGTGGACGTTCTTGTCTTTTCGCAGACATATGCCACCGTGCTTATCATCTATTGCCTAACATAATAATATTCCAAACTTTTTTTTTGAGGAGTGTATTTCAGGGGACATGTAAGCAGCATGAAATTTTTCTTTGTCAAAGAGGGGGAGGGGTGCACTTGACCCTGTGCTCTTTTAGTTATAGCTGCAATATCCTCCGTACTCATCCGTGGATGTCCTGCTTTTTGTTTCAGAAAATCTGGTCACCCTATTCAAGTACGGTCTATGAACCTTTTTTTCTGGCTCAATTTAAATACAGCGCACAAACCTTTTTTTGGGGATAATGAAATAATATACAACTTGGACCGCATTTAAATTATGTGAGAAAAAAAGTTCCAGCTCTCCAGCGGAACCCAATAGAATTTTTATGGGTTTCTGGATCTTTGACAACCCTTACACAAAGGACCTTCTTTTTAGATTCTGGAATTTATTGTGAATCTTTGTCTGAAGAAGACCCTGTTAGATGGTGGAAACATTAACTTTATAGTTATTTTACAATAAATTTTGCCTTGGGCAGCTTTTTAGTGTTTTATTAAACATGGAAACAAAGCTTAATAGTGTTCCCACTACAGCCTTTTTCTCTCATGTTTTTTCTGCCACTGTCACTGGGGCACAACCAGGATTTTATTATGAATGTGGCCCAATCCCCAATTCAAAGCTCATATTGTTAGGCTTTGGGTAACAGTGCAATCTCTACCGAACGGATTTCTTCATTTTTACACAAGCAACCACTGACGGAAATGAGTTTCTGTAGCATTTTCAAAGTTCGTGGAGTTATTTTCTTCCATCGTGGAATCTATTTGACCAGGAATTGATGTATTTTTGAAGAAAAATATCTCTCCGATGCACAATTGCCGTTGCTTGTATTTGCTTTCTGTAAGGGAAGCGGATGCTGCGTACATTCTATGACATAACCCCCTGTCAGTGTTTCCAACCACTCCGTTTTTTTGCAATAACATGAAAAAACGAAATATACATTCCACAAATTTTAACTACGTTTGCCTAACCTAACCATACCATAAATGGTTTGTGGGGCATTTTTTAACTATGTTTGCCTAACCTTACCGTGAATGGTTTTTGGGGATATGCGTGAATGGTGTGTGGGGCATTTTTCGGTTGAGAAGGTTGGAAACACTGCATACCCACTCATGATGCAAAACGCTAGGCAAGATGTGCCCGCCATATTGTTTGTGATGCAAGAGAAAAAAACTAAGAACAATAATTAGAAATACTTTATTCATCGGCGAAGTTCAGCCTGTGGCTGAATGTTACAAAATGAAATTATTTTCGTGAAAAAAGCAAAATGCCACCCTGAAGAATCTTTCGCAATTCAGAATACGAATGTAAAAAATGACGAAATAAACGAGTGAGAGGTGTTCGGTGGAGATCGCACAGGTACCAGGCTTTGTACTGAAATATTTCTTTTTCCAATGTGGCTATCACTATTAATTGTGGGTATTGCATTTGATTACTATTAATTCAAATTATTAATTTGAATTAGTAGTTTTATTAATACAATTGCATGTTGACCTGCTTATAATATTTGCTCATTCAATTTTTTTCTGCTTTCAATAGTATGCATCTTAGCTTTCTTAAAACATATTTTACACTTCCTTCAATGTAATCATTTGTGTACAATTCGCGTTGTTAGCCCACCAAGGCGTTTTCCACCTCAGTTTAATCAACACTGAGTAGTGGTAGATGATAGATATATTGGATAATGCCTTTTTGGTAACTAACGTACCTAACCTAACGAAAGCAATCTGTCCGCACTTACGTCAGAAGATGAAGGGCGGAGCTTGGCGGAAAATAAAAAGTATTTAAGAAGTGTGCAATAAGAGACCTGCGGGTGGCTGCAGGTAACTAAATGTTCTGCCGACAGAGGGTAGCACACTCAGGAGGAAGGTTTGCGCCATCTGTAGGACAACTGTGTAACCATATGTACAAATTGCGCAAAACTTTACGTCAATTTTTTTCATATTTTTATAAGTGCAATAAATGTGCTGAAGTTAATTCGTTTTTACCGATTTGCAGTGTTAATTGATTACGTTTTGTAATATGAAGATTAAGGCAGGATTGCGCTGATTTCAATCATGAGTAATCCATTTAGTGAGAATGCGGAAAATCAAGTGGAAATTGTAAGGGATGAATGCAATATTACCGTGGACACCAGATATAAGCACGATGTCGCATACGAAGATATTGCAATAAAGCTTCTAAAGGAAAACTTGTTGTTGACAGCATTAGAACTTCACACGGAACTGGTTGAAGCAGGGCGTGAATTGCCAAAGTTGAAGGAGTATTTTTCAAATCCAGGAAACTTTGAGCGACAGGCAGCTGCTAAACCAGAGTTGATATCACCAATACGTTAGTAAAATACTGTTTAGTCCATTATTTGTTAGTGCTGGAATAACATAATTCTATTTATTTTTAATGAAAAGCCTAGTTCGGTTGCGTTTGACAAGAATTTGAAGCTTCAATATTAGCATTGAGTGTTCCGAAAATAATAATTAATTTGTTGCTTGCGTAATCCATTAGCAATAAATTACTTACGTTTGCACAGCATGAGGCATGTAGAGAAGTTAATATCTGCTTCATTTTCAGCATCGCTTACCTTTTTGGATGGATGATCCAACTGTCGACCCAAATTCCAATTGTTTAATTCCGAACTAATCATTGTACACACCCACTTTTAACATGGTTGGATTTTTGTTCACGTCTTTACACGCATAATAATAATAATAATAATATTTTATTGTCATTAAGCTTGTACAGCAATAGACAACGTCAAGAACATAATACATGTGAAATATATTATAAAATAATATAAAATTATAACCTATTTTATGTTAAGTTGCACTAAAATACAATATTTTTAATTTCAAGAAATTCTTGAGTTGAGTACAATGGTGTAGCAACTAACCAGGCATACAGTTTATGTTTAAATATATTCATCGGCATATTTGTCACATCAAGAGGTAGCTTATTAAATAGTCTTAATCCTAGAGCTTCATAACTATTCAGGGATTTTGAGAGTCTGTGATAGGGTATATTTATACGCCTGATGTTTCTTGTAGTGTAGGAATGTACATCTTGTCTACTTTGTAGCTGTGGCAAATTTTTCTTTACATACAACAGCACAGTGTAAATATATAGATTTATCACAGTCATAAATTTTAACTTAATGAACAGTGGCTTACAATGAACTAATTTGTGTGAGTTGGTAATTATTCTCACAGCTTTTTTCTGCAGTATTAAAATTTCTTGTACATAACTGCAGTTCCCCCAAAGTAAAATTCCATATGAAATAATGCTTTGAAAGAAAGCGAAGTAAGCTGATCTTACGTAATCTTCAGGTACATGACTGTTTAGATTCCTTAACAAATATATAACCCTGGATAGCTTGGCAGTTACATATTTAATATGTGGTTCTCATGATAATTTATTATCAATGACAATACCTAGAAATTTCACATTGTCTGAGCTATTGTCGATCGGGATGCCTCTAAGACTGAAAAACATATGCTGAGTTTTACTTTCATTCAGCAAAAAACCATTAGCTCTGAACCATAAAGAAGATTGATACAGGGTATTATCAGTTATGCCTTTAAGAGTGTTAAGGTCAGAGCTGGCATTAAAGAAGGTAGTATCATCTGCATATAGTATTGTGTGAGCAGTGACGCAAAATGGTAAATCATTCATCATGAGAGCAAACAATAAAGGCCCAAGAACCGAACCTTGAGGTACACCGCATTTGACCTCGGCTACATTTGACCTCTCCGTTCCTATGCAGACAATTTGTTTACGGTTCTGGAGGTATGAATGAAATAGTTTAAGATCTGTACCACCAATGCCATAGTATTTAATCTTTATTAAAAGTGAAGTGTGTTCTACACAATCAAAAGCCCTGCTCAGGTCACAGAAAGAGGCCTGAGCAAAGTCCTTAGTTTCAAAAGCCTTGAGTACATTTTTGACTAGTGAGTCCATGGCATCAATTGTTGACTTACCCTTCCTGAAACCAAACTGTGATTTGCAAATTAAGTTATTGTGGTCCAAGTAATTGCATAATGAGAATGCATAATTGATTCTAAAACTTTTGAAAACACTGGAATCAGTGAGATGGGACGGTAGCTGGCTAAACAATTTTTCTCACCTTTTTTATAAATTGGTACAACCCTTGATAATTTCAATACATTTGGAAATGTTCCTTCCCTAAGACATATATTTATACAAAAGGTCAGTGGAAGAATTATAGAATCTATGATTTTTTTCAAAAGATTACTGGATAAATCATAGATATCTACACTGTCTGATGGTTTCAGCTTTTTCACAACATCTATAATTATCTCTGGAGTTATTTCAGAAAAAACAAATTTTATTTCAGAATGTCTTACGCTATACTGTTCAAGTAAGTCAGAAACTGTTTCAGAGGGTCGTACAATGTTCTTACGAATTTCCTCAACAGAATTAATACAAAACTTATTAAAGTCATTAGGGGAGATTTCTATAACATCTCTTTTGCTGTGTTTGGCAATCGAATTAATTAATTTCCAGGCAGTCTTGCATTTATTCCTGGATGCCTCAATATTAGTTAGATTATACAATTTCTTTGATTCATTTATAGCCAATTTGTATTCCTTTCTTGCCCTCAGGTAGATTGATTTAGCCAGATCTGTCTTATCCCTCTTAAATAAATCTAAGTATAGTAAAACCCTACATTTCATACCGGCTAACTTAGGAGTGTACCAATCAGCATTCTTTTTTTGTATTTTCTTCTTATTAATTTTGAGACTAACTTTACACCTTTTCTGGGGAATACTCCTATCATAAATATCTAAAAATACCGTAAGAAACTTTTCAAATGTTACATCAGCCAATGTGTGTTCTGTATCCAAGGACTGAGGTTTACTTAACAGATCTAGCCAGTTTATATTACAGAGCAAATTCCTGAAGTTTAATATTTTATCATCCGTTATTGGTCTTGAGATCACTATTTTAGATTCCTTACAGTTACAATCACAGGGTTTTAAGTTATGTATTTTTAGCCAAGGAGAATCATGATCTGAGTATGCAAATACAGTTACATCACATGTTATACGAGATGTTTTTATGTTTGTGAATATATTGTCCAGGCATGCCGAGTCCCTAGTGGGTTTATTATTCATATAGTTAAAGTCAAACTGCCTAAGCAGATTTTTAAATCCAGTTACGCTTTGTTTATCTTCTGTTACATCAAAATGAGAGTTTAGATCACCACCAATTACGATACTAAAGTGTTTCCATTGAGACTTACTGAAAAAATCTAACATTTCCTCAAGTTTTTCAAGAAAAACAGTAGGATCCCCATTTGGTGATCTATAAAGCACAACTATTACAATTTTGAGGTCTCTAATAAGTAAACCTGTGGCTTCAAAGTTTAATTCACTACAGAGGAATTCAAGATCTAACTTATGACTAGCATGTACAAGTGCATTTTTTACATATATAGACACTCCACCATGTTGAATTTGTTCCCTACTATAACTGTTAACCAGATAGAAGTCATCTAGTATTTTGAAGGAAATTTCACTTTTATGGCACCAATGTTCACTTAAACAAACCGCATCAAAACTATTTTCATTAGCAAAATCATTAATAATTTCATGTTTTTTGCCGAATCCCTGTATATTGAGATAACCTATCTTTAAATCCAATGGAGTGTGGGAGTTAGAACAACATGCTCTAACTTCCCCATGAGAATTCTCAAAACTATTTCCTCGCTTACTGCGTGTCTAGTGGATTTATGCATTTTCTCCTTTGATATATCCGAATATGCATATATCTGTTTGTGAGTGCCCATTTATTTTCTGTTGTCTTGGATACAGACTGCTGCTGCCATTATCAGCGGTGCCCACAGACGAGATTCATGACATGCCTGCATCATGGGAATTTTTTTGGGGGACAAAATTTTATAGTTTAGCTACCAATTTTGTACTACTTCACACAAACATGCGTGGGATTGTTTCGTTTGACTTATTGATTTTTAGTTATGGTTATAGACCCAGTGGTAGCATCGTTGCCTTGTAATCAGAGGGTCCTGGGTTCATGCCCAGTGGAGGCACATAGTGGTTTGGATCCCACCTTAACCTGTAGGTCAAGTCCCGATTGGCCTTATTCTGCATAAAGTGGACTTAAAACACCAACTCAATTTAGTTGTGGTTATGAAATACAGTTTTTCTACCTACCTGTGGGTGATCGTGGCGATGGAGTTGAAATGAAACACCACCTCTTTTGCCTTTAGAATTGGTTTTAAAGGGTCGGGGGGGGGGGGGGAGGGGCAGGGCATCTTGTTCGCATTAAAACAAGGTTAGTCAGACAGACCAGTTGTTATTGTCCAGTTTTTGACCTTTCCAAGTTTACAGGTATTTCATAAAATTCTGATCTCATACCAGTGACATACTACGTTTGTGTATGGTTCATGAGTGGTTAATGCCTACCTTAATTCCATCCTGCGAGTCCCATGTTTTAAAAGTGATTCAAAAAGAGGAAATTATCAATAAATTTGCTGCAACAACTTTGCAATGTCAGGAGTTAATCATCAGTTACGTAAAATGTTATTTCAATTAATGTCAAAGTAATAGGCCATGTAAATGTCTATATTGTAAACAGTACCTAAAGTAAGCATAAATTGCTTAAATATGTCTGATTTATATTTTTCTGCAAATTTTGTCTGACCAAAAAAAAAATTGAGTAAATAATTCGGCATAAGGGGGAGGGGTGTCATAGGCCTTTGGGGGGATGGGCACCCCTGCCCACTATCGCATGATGTGAGGTGTGAAAGTGCTTTACATGCCTACATGCTTTCATTGTTAGGTTGGGCAAGTCAGTTTTAAGGCTGTTTGCATTAATAAAATGTTAATAAATGCTTCCAACATCAGGTAATATCTGGTCTCGAGCACAAAACCCCCTTCAAGCCTTGCAGAGTAGTCTGGGTCTGAGACTACCATAAATTAAAAATGGATGTTCACTTGGGTTACTTTTCAAGTTCATAATATATCCTGTAGATAACACTTACTGAAACATTTCACCACGGGTAGACAAATACTGGGTGCCTGGTTGCCATGGGACTTGAAAATTTTTACCGGCCCAAGTTCCTTTTGTTTTATTGCGATTTCATCATGCTACGAATGCAATTTTTGCATGGTTCGATTTTGATTTATGTCTGTTAACACATACTGTGGAGTGTTAGCGATCACTTAATATTTTGTTCAATATATGCTTTCGTGGTTAGGTTAGGCAGATTAGGTTTGGTTCCCTTAGCATTAAAATAACGTCCCTAAATGCATTCTACTAAGGTTCCGATTTACTTCTACATTCATTCCCATGCTTCTACGATATTTACTGTCGCTTGTCGACTGAGAATATCTTGTCCATGAGAAGTGCGTAAGGTAATTTTCAAGGTGTTTTTTTTTCAACATAAATAACTTTTTTTTCGAGTCCAAAGAGCGCTCATTACTTTAAGGAAGGTTCAAATTTCGTGTGACAATGATTTCCAAAATTCTACGATAATTAGTCTTTGTGCTGGAGAAATCATAAAACAATCTGAACCGTTACCGTTTAGTTTTATCTACCCCTGTTTATAGCTATTCTAATTAGTATCTCCATGGTTCAAATTTACTGTACAATCATTTCCACAATTGTAAAAAAGTTTGTAATACTCCTACATAAAACTTGTGAAAATCATGAAACATTTCAGACCATTATCGAAAATGTACAACATTTTGATAAGAAGTAGAAATGTGGGGATATCAAGTAGAATAAGAATCAAACTCATTCATTTTATGGCATAAAGGCAATGCAGCAAATAACTTGACAATATTTATCCTGTAGGTCATAATGAAAATGTTGCCTTTTCCAGAGAGGTCATCCAGTCAGGCAACGTTAGACTCCCTGGACCTCACGAGATACTCGGAGGATGGCGAGCGAGGAGTGGACGAGCGAGTTGCTGTGTTGGAGTTTGAGCTGAGGAAGGCGAGGGAGACCATCAGTGCCCTACGAGCAAACCTCACTGTAGCAACAGGTAAATGGTTATAATTAATGTGTGGGGCCTTTCAACAAGTACAGCATTAAATCTCCTTTACAACGTGCTAAAGTAGATGAGAAATATAGGCCCAACGTTAAGGTGACCGGACATCCCACGTTAACCAGGAATTCCCTTTTTTTTTTTAGTATGAGATTTTATTAAACGTAAAGCAGGATGCCCAAGTGTCCCTTCTTTGTGACAATGAACTATGGCACAGTAACATTTCAGTCATTCACATCTGGCTACAACGTGGTTTATATTAGAGGTGTGAGCATAAGGAACAATTAAGGTGCTTGCTTTCGTCGCTCTGCTCATGGTAAGAATTAACCGACAGCAGGTCTGGTTTGAAAACACACAGCTAACCTGTAGTTAACCCATTCCTATGTAATACAGGAAAATCTAACTACGTAAGCAAAAGAAGCAGAATTTTTTGTGTCTCGGGCAACAGTGAGTGGATGTTCTATGTGTTACCTGTAATCATTATCTTCCTGTGCAGAGTCTGAGACGACCACCCCCGAAGCCGGAGCCTTCAAGCCCATCCAGAGCGAAACGATCAAGCCCCACGAACAGCGAGCCCTCAACTTCCTGGTCAACGAGTACCTGTTGCTTCACGGCTACAAACTTACTTCCATTACTTTTGCTGATGAGAACGAAGATCAGGTGAGTGCAATAATGAATGTGTGTGTAGATATCCTTTTTTTCAAAAGGACTGCTCTTTAAAAGTGAGAGAGTAGTCATAAAGTCCTCTGTTTGTCAATTGTTTTCAGTTAGACACTCAAATGTCAACCTTTCTTCCACATAATACACCATGGCCTGCATTTTGCAGACTGCCAAGGCTCTGACTTCAAAGCCAGTGTAATCCTTTGTAGGGCTTCTCTATCATCCCTTCATCCATTTAATCTTATCATCCTCATCTTCGTGATTAGCCAAGAGTGGCAGAAAAGCAAAGTAAAATATCAATAGCAAAAAATGTGATTGGAGTTGTCACGAAAGCGATGATTTTTTTATATTCTGAACTCATGTAAATTATTTCACTGATGTATAAACATGCATCAAGAGCCACACAGGAAGATGAGAGTTCAATTCCCAGGGGAATTTGCACTTGGAAATTTTTCTGACAATTTCGGTGCAAAGAGTGACTCTAGGGGTTACCAAGCCTCTAAGGTGGTCGGAGCATGGTGCTGATCACATAAAGGGAAAGATTCTGCGTGCTCTTAACCATTTCAATGTGCACTGAACCTCCATTTCTCTGTTGCAGGATTTTGAAGACTGGGACGATGTACGGCTGAACATCCCGAAGCCTCCGGAGCTCCTTTGCCTCTACAGGGAGTTCATGCGGCAGACAAATCCCCAGGCAGAGCACAAGAATGTCAGGTGTCAGACGGAAGGGCTGGACATGGAGGAGAAGACTGGGCAGATCCACGATTTGGTAAGTAACATCTCGATATTGTGATGCCTTTCCAGGAAGAAATTGTGTGTTCTCTGTTGTATTTCTATACACTCACAGCATTTTCAATGAGCCATATCTCGTATTCACTTTATGAACAGATATGCTAATCATAGGGGCTGCACGCACAGTTTAGAGTTTGATCCAAACCACCGTGTGCAGAGCACCCCTTGATTACATGGTGTAACATGTACACCATCAGGGAGGCCCTCGTGTTATTTGTATATTTTTTATTGTGGGAAGCTCTCGGAATTTATATTTTCTGGAAATGTCAAGGAATCTAAGAAAGGGACTAAATGTAACTTCTGAATTTGTTCAGTTCTATGTACCGAGTTTTAGTAGTGGTTAGACATTTTGTATTGCATAACTGTAGGAAAATGTTTTGAACCATGTAGAAATCTACTATAATAAGTTGTTATTGGTATTTTCCACTTTTTTGCCTCAGTGTTTGGGTGTGCTTGCAAGGTAATTGTTATGTAATTTTAGGAAAGAAACACAATTTTTTGTTAATAGTTAATAGGTGGCAGGTGTCGTTTTTATGTTCATGCCTGATACGTATGTACTTGCTCCCTACCCCAACGGTTTCCCTTCTTGCTATAACTTTACATTTGAAATTGATATTCTAAAACTGAGGGTGTGTGTTGAATTTCCTTCCAGACATGTTTCATTTGCTGTAATGATTTGGTCTAAAATTTTGGTTGTTGTTCTGGAAAATCTGGAAAAGTCCAGGAATTTTGTTTTTGTGGAATTGTAGACAACCTGTAATCTGTTCATTCTAAAAACAGTTTTTTTTTTTTTATCTAACCAACATAGCATGTGCATTTTTGTTTTCATTGTATAATAGTTATCACACACATGCACTTTTGGAACATTATTTTTATGGATAGTACATTTATAAGAGAGGTAGTTTAATTTTTGTAAGCTTTCCGTGATTTGTATGATAACAGGCGCAATTTGTTGTGTTCGTGTACGCAAGTTTATCACACCCCTATTGTTAGTAATGGAGCATGTTGAGTGGTCGACGGGTAGTCTTGCTGTTGGAGCTGCATTGTTTGAGTCCTTGCGGAAACATAAATGTTCCTTTGTAAACGTCCCTTTATCAGAGACCTCGAATTTTGCACTCGACACCACAAGAAAACTCCAGTGTAAATGTAACAAGACGATAATTTTTATTCCCTCCTCTCCAGGTGATGGAGAACGACCATCTCCGGGAGCAGATTAATGTCTTGCAGATGGAGAAGCACGAGCTGGAAAGCCTCTGGAATGCTGAGAGGTACGTTTCTGCATTAAAAGGAACTAACACTAAAATATATAATTTCTTGTAACTGAGCCATTGATTTTATCCTGTGCAAACAAAATTAACCAACTTGAATGTATAGTCAAGTTGAAAATATCTAGGAAAGTCAAGAAGTGTGGTTTGTTAACTGAAGGGGAATCCTGTCATACCTCTATATAACAAAACTTCAAAATGCATAGTTTGCTTTTTTAGGTCAAAAATCCAGCAGTCCTGATCACATACATTAAATTTCATCATGGAATTTTTGATTGGTATTCATATCTCATTACCAGAGGCATGCATATTTCGTTTTTGAAAAGTTAATTTTTTGTCGTTCTGAGAGGTGTGAGGTGCATTTTTCTACTCTCTTTTGTCACAACATGATGCGAAATAGACTCTTAAACACGAAATTTAGAGTTTACTTGCCGATGCGACACTTTTTGAAGTTTGAATTATCCTGTGAACTATGCATTTCACTGAAAATTGATTAATTCTGCTGTAAATATTTCAGAAGCAAAAATGGTTCCCTTTATATAGGAATAAAGTTAATACTCTGGTAAATACATAAATGTACTATTAGAAGGGATATGCTTATCTTGTGTGTTGCAGTTTTCAAATCAAGTTCAGTATTATATTCATGATTTTAAAACCAAAATGTCATTTTATATTCCACATTTGGTCCGATTTTTCACCGCCATAACACCGAAATTTTATTTTATTTATCGCTTTTGTTTTATTTACCCAAAATTGACTGTTTTTGTACCGAATTTTTGCTTTTTTTATTTACCAAAATTATGTGCCTCTAGTCATAAGTGAAGTTTCATGTTTCTGTGTTGCAGAATTGGATGGTCTTCCTCCAATTAATTTCGAAGGCTCATTGCATTCATTCATTAAGGGTATGGCATCTTAATTGAAAAAACAAACAAAAAACTACCCACTTCTGAAACACGGAAACACAAAACTTCACATATGTAATACTTAAACAGCGTTTACTGCATCCAACATGAAAATTGGTCAGGTTTTCTGCATGATTTGGCAGAATGCTATACTTTGTACCTTATTAATATTAAGAGCTTTTTGTTTTGTACATGTTTCCTTTTAGATCCCTGAGAGCAGATGCCGCTTCTCACCATCAGCAATTTGACAATCGGAAGGAGCAGGAAGTCCCAACCCCTTGCCGTGAGCTGGAAGGGGAAGTAGACGCAAAAGAAGAAATGGCGGAGCAGAAGACGAGAAAGTCCAACTCCCGGGAGTTCTTTGAGCTGGTGGACGTGAAGCTGGAGCCGGGACAGACGGAGGAGGGCTCTGGAGGCAGCCTGGCAGACACGGACGTCGAGTGGACGCACGTGGAAAGCAATCCTCTGATGTCCGAGGCGAGCACGAGGACACCTGACCTCTCTCAAGCATCTGTTGCATCTGGCATCCCAGATCAAGAACTGGCCATCCCTTTGCTCAAGAATGAGAATGCGAGGTAAGACCTCTCCTTCTCTCTCTGGGCCTATCCTTGTATAGCCTCTTTGAAGCTCCTCCCTGATTCTTGGATATAATATTTGATGCAATTTCCACATTTAATTTCAAGAGTCATCACCATGGAGATGCACTTTTCATAAGTTAGACTTTTTAATTGCAAAAACACACATTCTTACAAGCATCTAGTTCCAAAGGAGTTGTTCTTATGTATGATGATTAAGTTTCAGTAATTTAGTGCTGTCATGCTGACCGTGTAGCAGTAACTTGTAAATATTTTTGGTAAATTTCTCGTAAGGGACAGACGGATTTCATCAAATTTACAGGAGAAATTACTTACCGAATGCAGTTTCTTTATACTTCTGGAAGTTCGGGGAAGTGTTTTCTCGCATCGTTCATTAAATTTTGCTGGTAAATCATCTATTTTTCGATAGAAATGTGTGACCGATGCACGAAAGCGCGGTCAGTGTTTCCAAACATGTGTTTTTGTAACTGAAGAAAATACGTTTCCACAAATGGTGTGTGGGGCTATGTGAGAATGGTGTGTGGGGCTACGCATATTTTTTCTAAACCAATTTTTAACTATTGTAACCTGTACGTGACCCTGCCTAACCTAACCTTACCGGGAATGGTTCGTGGGGCTATGAGTCAATGGTTTGTGGGGCTACGTAGGTATTTTTGGGTGCAGTGGGGTGGAAACATTTTGACCGCCATTTTGCGTGTTACCGAAGGCAAAAAGAAACTAAGAAAACTTACTCGATATGTGGCAAATAGAGCTTATTTCCATGAAATAAGTGAAATGCCACCTTCAATAATGTTTCTCAATGCAGAATACGTAAGTATAAATATTCAAATTAAATGAACTAGCAAATTTCAGCTCTCTGTCCCTTACGAGAAATTTACCATATTTTTGCACAATTAGAATTAGTTCATAAATATTTGAAAATATAACACAAATGCAAAGATTTAACTTCTGTGGGTTATATATATTAGTAAAATAACTATGCAAGGTGCATTTCGCTATTATCTGCATTCCAGTTTCATCACATGCACTGCTGCTATGTATGACTGTTGACCTTCGTTTCTATAGCGACATCAGAATTCCAAATATTATATACTTTGTACAGTGTTTAGCACAAATGAATAACGTAAAATATAATTAATGTTGCACAAAGTAATGATACATTTTTAAACTGTTAATAGAAAGTGACTTGTCTAAGATGAAATTAATAATTTTAATAAATGTATAATCATATTGTGCGGATCAACAATACCGTCGCAGGAGAGTGGTCGACTTTCAATCGTAGCTCCAAAGTTCCCAGGTTTGAGTCCAGGCCTGGGCTAGATTTTCTTTACGAGTGTCCTTTCATCAGTGATTGTGATTGGCCAAAAGTGGCAGGAAAGCAACATAAACAACAAAGCACGTAAATCCAGGTGATAAGTGACTTGGATGTAGGCTAGGAGGAGATTTAATTCCTGTATCTTCTGTTGCAGGCAGCTGCCCCCAGCCTTTGAGCGAGAGGTGTTGTCTCACTGCCTCATCCACCTGTCCAGCAGAGAGAGCCACCTGCTGCAGGAGGCTGTCAACAGAACCATCTCGGGGGAGCAGGTTGTCCATCTCCTCGGCAAGAGTCTTCCGCGAATTATTCCCAATGTTATCCTCACCAAAAGAGAGGTACGTAAACTTCCAATCTGATCAAGTCCTTTGCGATTATGAATGAAGTAGTATCCATCCTTTCTGATATACGTAAACATTGTAGTAAAGCGGGACCAGACAAAGAAGAAACCTTCAGGAAGCTCAGACTTTCACCTTCAGTTGTGGGAGTTTCAAGGGAAGAAAAGCATTTTTTCCATTCGTACACGACAACTTTTTGCTGTCAACATGCACCTTTCGCTCGCATTTCAGGGAATCGGAGGCCCATTTACTTTGTTTCAGGCTTTGCCGAGCTTGGGCTTGTTGAGGGTGCCAGTTGTTTCGAAAACGACTCAAAGCACTGCACAGTACCACTAGAATTTCTCGTCACTGCAACAACCTGACAAATCTGATTGGTTCAGCTGTTCATTTGACCCTCCCTGGCTTTTGACGAAAGAGACAAAAATATAATTTTGAAGTTTGTTGCCGAACAGGCTTTAGTTCTTTTTCAATACATTTGTGTTACATTGATAAAATTGTTGAAACGTTAACTACTTTTCCTATAAATTAATACTAAGGGCCAGGACCTGACAGATTGGCTTTTTTATTGGGTAACGCTTAGTGCATCGAGTCCCATCGCCCCAGTTTTCTGGCTTTTGAGGCAGCTGCTTCTTTTTTCAAGTAGGGCCTCAATTGTCCTCACGATGCTGGGTCAACGAGAAGGTGGCCACCCAACTTCCCTTCATTATCCTTGTAGTTAATATGAATTTCAGCAGCTGAAATTTACAACTTCCGTAATGCACGTTTTGCTTCACTCTCTTTCTTTCCTGCCAGGTGCCAGGGGTCCCAGGTTTGAATCCTGGTCTGGGCATGGATATTTGTGAGTGTCCATTCATCATATCATCACTCATCCTCATCTTCGCAAATTAGCCAAAAGAGGCACAAAAAGTGAAGTAAAATAAAACAAATCAAATCTTTCTTTTCTGTTGCTTTAAAGCAGCAGATAATTTGTAGCATTATTTCACACTGATTTCCAAAGTGTCAGATGCTTTCCTCATTCTCCAATGCACCTTGGGAAGTTCCAGCATAAGGAAGTGAGAGCAAGGTGGCCAATGGGGAGCACGTGTGAGCAAATGTCTCTTTTGCAGGAGCTGATCCCTCTGATCGTGTGCACAATCCACCTCCACCCGGAGCTGAAGGAACGTGACAGGTTGCTCAACATGCTGTTCAACTTGATGAAGAGGCCGCAGGAGGAAGAGAGGCAGATGATCCTCGCAGGTGAGTTCCTGTGGTTGGGAATTATATCGAGTAAGAGATTGTGCTGAAACTTGGTACAGAGACTTTGGAAACCACGGGGAAGTGAATGCTGATGAAAAAAAGTTCCAATCTTCACCACCAGTTGCAAATGTGGCACTGAAATCTGGTGCACGGTGAACAACATCCCTGGAAACGCTTTGTGCGATCATTGATCACACTGTCTTGACTCTTCAGCAGGTTCGTTCATGTTGACAGGGTGCATACTGAACACTGTTGTACCGACATAAACTCAAATTACTGGTTGATGTTACTTCAGCGCCACATTTGCACCTACTGGTGAAAATTTGAACTACTCTTTCTCCATCAGCATTCACTTCAGCATGGTCTTCGTAGCCTCTGTACCAAGTTTCAGCACAATCTGTTGGCAACATTAATTGTGCCCACCCAGTCTTGTATTTTCTTGTGCTGAGTCATAAAAGATAGAAAGGTTGGGTTGGGGGGAGGCTCGACTTGATAAAAACTAATGAAGTTTTTTTTTTTTTATTTACCCTTATTCATTGCAGTATAGGTAAGCCATAAGGGGCTGATGACTTGATAATACTCCCTCTGTCCCATAATTATTGTCCGGTACACCTTTGTTTGTTGTCTCATAATAATTGCCCGATATTCAACATGTGTCATTGGTGTATACAGAAGAAGAACATGAAACAACGGAATGAGTCATACAACTTTACTACTCAAGGATCAGTACAAATTGTGCTTTCCATCTGCCTCTTCGTCTGTCATTTCTGTACTACCATTTTGGCATACCGGACTATAATTATGGGACAGAGGGAGTATATGTTAGAGTTATGTCACGGGAAAGCTTCAGTTCCTACCTGGAAAGGTTTTATGTGAGTTCAAAGATGGCAGATATTCTCTTCCGATGGTCATGTTAAGTTTTCTGTTGATTCTTTCTGTGCAGTGTAATGTCACAATGTTTGTTTCAAGTGCTTTCTTGTCCGTAGGTATCTTGGCGATTGCCAAATGCTCGGGGCCGGGCTTCGTAGAGAACGAGATCCTTCCTCAGTGCTGGGAGCAGATCAACCACCGCTACATGGAGAGGAGGCTGCTGGTGGCAGAGTCATGCAGCGTACTTGCTCCCTACGTGTCTGTGAGTTGCTCATTTCATTGCTTTTTTGTCCTTTCTTTCAATTTTTGGGGGGATATTCTTGCTTAATAATCAACATTCTTTTATTTTCAAATAACAAGCCATACAAAGGTCTTCAATCTATACTTGTCCTTAGCTTTTTGCACCCATGCAGAACCTGGATGACAGGTTTAACCAAACTTAACTGCTTGGGACATGAAGGACCTTGTTAATTACAAGATAGAAGATTGCCAGAGTGCTTTTTTATATCCTTAAAATGTGATTCATGTAACTGACGTAAGTCACTGAGAAACCTGTGGCATTTTACATCTTTATTGCAAAGGGTAACAGACTGAATTTTTAAAGTACATTCACAAATACCTTTTTATTGTAAACCACTACTGAAAAAACTTTTCAGAATATTAGTGAATTATACAATACTCATACAGCTACAAATTCCAAAATTTCATGCTATGTTTTTCTACATGTGTGTAAACAATGTTTGAATTTGCAAGAAACTCCAATGGTTGCTTGTAATACCAAATTCACAAATTTTGTAACTCATTATGCTTAAAAAATATGTTTATCGCATCATTTTATTCACTTGTAACCACTTTCTGGCAACTATTAATATTTCGTGGTGTTGTCGTGAAAGCAAAAACTTAACGTACCTATATGAAAATGAATAACCATTGCATATAGAAGCAGAATTCAGAAAATAAGTACTTCCCAGCCCATTTGAAGTCCATATGTTTTCACTTCGACTCCCGAGATGTTATGTTTTCAATCCTAGTACAGAAACTGACTTAATATTAGATTCAAATTCTGTTCGTAGAATCAAATTTCAGTGTTATTGTAAATCTTTTTATACGAAGATATTTCCTTGCAGCCAGCCATCCGCAATTCCCTGATGTTGTCTATGCTGCAGCAGATGCTCCTGGATGAGAAAGAGGCTGTCGTGAGGGAGGTGGTCATCCGGAGCCTCGCTCTCATCGTGGCCTACATGGACGATAAGGATAAGTACTTCCAGGTACATCTAAATTCGTTCATCGCTCGGTTGAATTTCAGCTTTTTATAGCAGTTTCAGGTCTCAAACATCTAGTGAGTCAATCTTTCCTTCTGCCCGTTTGAGATGAACCTTGTGAATGTTTCTTGTGGCAGTATTTCTGCAGACTTCGCAACAAAACATTCATCATTTGATTTGAACTTCTAAACTATGCAATTCACATTAAAACTTCGAACTCCTTTAAATATTATAGAAATTATATGCAAAATGAAGCTTCATAAATGTTTTCTTCACATTATATTATACATATTTTTGGCAAATAAAAAAGCAAATTTTCGATGCAAAACAGTTTCGGGTTCAAAAGTGGTAAGTAAAATAAAATTTCGTTGTTATAGTGATGAAAAATCAGATCAAAAGCAGTATAGAAAATGACATTTTCATTTTAAAATTGTGAATTTGATTTTAAAACTCCACTTATTACCACATCCCTTCTAATAGCATATTTAAATACTTACCAGAGTATCGAGTGTATTCCGGTGTAAAGGAGTTCATTTTTGCTTCTCAAATATTTACAGCAAAATTAATCAATTTTCCGTGATTTGCATAACTCACAGGATAATTCAGACTTCAGAAAGTGTCACATCGGTAAATATACTCTAAATTTCATATTTAAGAGTCTATTTCGCATTTTGCAGTTCATTTCGCATCATTTTGTTGTAAAACAGGGTATGAAGATGCACCTCACACCTTTCAGAAACATGAAAAATTAACATTTCAATATGTTGTTTCACATTTCATGTTTTGTCAAAAATGAAATGTGCATGCCTCTAATTATGCAGCAGAATGAGTTAAAAGATCATGCAAGAGTGTGGGAATTTTGTAGTCCGATATTTTTTAAATTTTTTGAACCAGTATTGGAAACTAAAAACACACTTCACTTTTTCTATAAACTGATTACTTTTTCATTCTTTCTTTTTTATTTGTTGGCAGGGGGGGGGGGGATATTTGACATGAACATGTATAAAATGTTAATTTTAACATTTATGGCCTCCCTGGCATAGTGGTAATATCATCTTGATCCCCAGTGGAGGCATATGCAAAGTGGTTTGGATTAGTTTAAACTGTAGGTCCTGTCCTGATTAGCCTATCTGAGCATAAACATGACTTAAAACAAAACTCAATTTATTTTCAACAATGTTGAATAACTTTGATCTGTTTAACAAAACACTTACATAGATAAGGCATAACTTACACCACATGACATCATTTCACTAAGAGATGGAGTAGGAACCAGTGTGTTTTTTACCTTTAATTTTAACCTTTTTAACCTAACTTACCTTCCATGCTTTTTAAACTTTGACTATTCTCAACTTAACTCCTGAATGCTGGGGGAGAACTGTACTTCAATTACTTACCAACACTGATATATTATTCATGATGGTTGCGGTAAACGCGGTTTAAAATTGCTTACGTGAAATTTAGAAAATTTTGCACTTCCGCATTGCACAATTTAATGGTTAAATCCTATTAATTTCGAAGATCCACTGTCTTCATTCATATATTAGTGTGTTGAATCATGATAAGTCCCCAGGAAAGGTTGACTTTTTGAAATAAAAACCCAAGTTTGTGTCCATTGTTTACCTAATCCCTGAGCACAACTTCTCTCACACTCTGGGAATCAAACTTAGATAATTAGATAGATAGATAATTTTTAGGTGCACCTGTGCAAAAGGCTGATGAGAACTGTGCTTTCCAAGATGCCGGAAGAACCTTAGCATAACTTTTGTCAATGTGAATGGTCAGTAAACTTCATTCCAAAGTAGAAATAAGATTATAAAAGAATATCCACGGTGAATTTCAAGTCAATAGTGAAATTATGAGTTTATGTTGATGTGTAATTTGTTTTCTTGAAAGTGAAGGCAATTCCCTTGTTTCCAGTGCGAGGAGCTGGCCGTGAAGGCCCTGGAGGACCCAGCCCCCAGCGTGATCAACTCCGCCCTGGAAGTACTGGTCCCCGTGCTGGCCAAGTGGTCCCTCGACTTGGGCCACCTGCAGAGCAGCCTCCTCACGCAGCTCGTGGAGAAGCTCCAGGCACAGATAAAGGTATCTTTTCTTCACACTGAAACTGCTAACTGCATGGAGGAACATTAGAATGCAATATTAATTGGACATTGTCCACTTATTCTAACACTAACACTACATTTCGAGAAAGCCCCTCTTGTCTCATCTTCAGGTGAGGTGAAAATATTTGTTTTAGTCAGTTGTGGATATAGAACCTATGGTAGACCTTGTGATTTTTACTACAAATTCGGTGCCGTAACTAACTACTCCACGTAGCCCCGTGTTAGAATAAGTATAGTTTAAAGCACTACAGGGTGGGTGTGAAGTAACTAGGCATTGAAATTTAGCTGTAGTTTTTGTAATATTTGAGTAATCTCAATGAAACTTTCTGTTCATATATAATCTGGAATAGGATTACATATGGTTATATGAATTTCACAATTTGATAGCCAATAGGGTCGTAGGTGTCACGGGTTTCAATACCCGGTAGAGGCACATAGTGGTTCGGATCCCACTTTAAACTGTAGGTCCAGTCCCGATTAGCCTTACTGTGCACAAAGTGGACTTAAAACGCCAACTCAAACCAAACCAAGACAATGCTTGCAAGGGTATGTTTGGCCCATCGTATCTAACTGGGAAACATTAGTGAGCTTGTTCACGCAAGATAGCATACCGCCACACTTTGCACTTACCGTACGGGCCTGCTTAGACCACAATTTTCCAGAATGTTGGCTTGGACTATGACGAGGACGTCACGAATGGCCTGCAGAGGTCCGGACCTCATGCCCTATGATTGATTTTTTCCTGTGTGGCTGGGCAAAGAAGGAAACGTACGAGACAAAACTTGCACTTCGGAACAATTGGAGGCACCGATTTGGTATGTTCCGAAGATGGATTCCACCCCGTTGATTGGAGGAAGCTGGTGGATGCATCCGATGCCTACATTGATTTTCTTAACTGGCACATGTGTTATCCTATTCCATAATGTATATGTACAGAAAGTTTACAGGAGATTGCTTAAATATTACAAAAACTGCAGCAAATTTTCAATGCTTAGTTACTTCTCAATCACCGTGCAGACAATGGATAATGTGCAATTAATATTTCAAAGAATTTATAGAGGAATAGAGTTGCCTCCATTCAATTTTCATATGAATCGGAGAACACAAATATAGTTGAGAAGGAAATTTCTTTATGCTTCAACTTGCCATTTAGTACCGGAAGAAAAAAGGTAAATGGAAAGAAATTCATGTTCATGTGAAATTCACACATACAGCGTGTCTCAAAATGATTATTGTTTTTTCATAGTCTTTTAATTTCCTTTATATGTGGGGTACAAGGACGGAGCTTACATGGCAGTAAACAACAACTCAACAAGTTTACATCGTGTATCTAATAAATGTTCAATGTGAGCACCTTTAGTGATATGGCACACTTCTATCCAGTAGTTCAAATCCTCTCGATGCTTTCGTTCGACACACTTGAACGTCCAGAACACATCCGGTTGTCTGAAACTTATTAAACCATCGATGATTGTTGTTATTGGACGAAGGTTCACTTCCAAATCGCCTTCGAATTGAAACAGCAGAACCACACCTTGCAAATTCAATGACACAAAAGGACTTCTGCATGGAAGTCGCCATTTTGTAATACACCTACGCATGCATGCTGAGACTGGTGGGAAACAAACGAAAAGCACTGAGGGTAGCAAGCATCCACAGTCATTCTTATCGTGCATGTACGATGTAAACATTCACTTTTGTCTGTTGCAATGTGCCAACTACGTGAAGCCCCAACAATCATTTTGGGACATGGTTTATTAATACAATATGCAAGTTTGATTCAAACTGTCTTAACTGCGAATTCAGGAAATTGCGTGGAGAACAAAGCTCCAAATTTCTTGGATCTTTTGTGTAGGAAATTGTCTCATTATAACAGGACATCATATAATTCTTAATTTTAACATTTCAAAAAAAAATCATTGAAATTTGAAATTATACATGAACGTTGTTCTCTATTTAATTTTTACTGGCAATGTTTACGCTGCCTTAATGAGGCTAAATATTACGGTAAATCTGTTTGTTTTTCAGACAATGTCTGTGAATATGGTAGACCACAGCAAAGGAAACAACTTAGAACACAGGGCTGTGCAATCCGTAAAATTCCTCCAATCGTTGCTTCCATATGCACTGATGTCGGTCGCAGCAGTCAATGTTGTGACTGGCAGAATCAACAGTGAGACCTCGTTCGCACAAAGTGAGTACATTCCAAAGTAGGAAGTACTTTAAACAAATAACTATGCTGGAAAATACAAATTCATTGTGATAGGTGGGACATGTGAAGTACATTTTTGCTATTAAAGTTAATTCTACTATTTTTCTTACAGTTTCTCTGCAATGAAATATAAAACTTAGAACTGTTGGTTAAACGTAACTACCCTTAATATGCTTTCCCAGATTTGTACCTATAAGTGAACATTTTTTTTTCATGGGTGGGATAGAGGAAACAATGCCTCTTCAATTTCTAAGAAATGTATTTTCTGTGAATTGTCAAACTAAAAAAAATAAATTATTTAAGACAGAATGAGAATATTCCAGAGGAGTTGAGGGGGAGAAATTGGGTTTTGGTGTTATAGGTGGGACACAGAAGAGAGAAGTAAAATAAACTGACAATATGTAAAATACCTTCTAACTTAATTATGTATAATACTTGCATTTTTATGCAAATGACAAATTTAAATTGTTCACTCACAAAATAGGATAAAGTTACAGAATTTCATTTGATTTTAAAAATTGAGGTTCAGGGCCACTTTTACATGGAATGCCCCATTATTATACAAGGTGATCCAAAAAGGCCGCCCCTTTTCAATTGGCTACTGCAAAGCCAACACTGGCCGGCGCGCGCTGGCGGCAGTGAAGCGTATTCACGAATAGTGGGAGAATCAGTTGCGATGGAGAAGTGGAATGTGCAAGACCGTGTTCGCGCGGTAGAGCTGTTTATAAAAAGCAAGTCCATCGTTGCAACCCAACGAGCTTTCCGCCTACTAGGCCAGCGTAGAGACGCACCGGACAAACACACCATACGGCGCTGGGTAGCGAAATGGCACGAGGAGGGTTCAGTACGACACAGGTCGTCTCCTGGACGACCCCGAGCTGTAAGGACACAGGAACACATCAACCGTGTGCGGGATGACATCCAAAGAAGTCCACGAAGATCAGTGCGCCGCAGATCGCAAGCATTGCATATGACGTATGGCAGTTTACATCGCATTTTACACTTGGATTTACATACACGAGCGTATAAGGTGCAAGTAGTGCAAGCAATGACCGCAGCCGACAAAGTGGCACGTGTTCAGTTTTGTGACACGTTTCTCGACATGTGGCACAAGATGCACGCATTGTCGACAACCTTCTGATGTCTGACGAGGGACACTTTTTGCTATCGGGGTCGGTCAACAAACAGAATTGCCGTTTCTGGGGTACAGAAAACCTGCGGCGATTGCATCAGCGTGAGTTGCACAGTCCCAAGTTAACTGTGTGGTGTGGGATCAGTACATCAGGAATCATCGGACCATACTTCTTTCGCGATGCCACTGGTGCCACGTGTACTGTCAATTCAGAGCGTTATGTGACCATGCTCCAAGACTCCAACGCCTTCCTCTGATCACATGGTTCCAACAGGACGGTGCAACTGCACATACAGCCCGTGTGTCCATTGCCAAATTGTGCGACCTTTTTCCCGGCCACCTCATCTCCCGATATGGCGACGTGGCTTGGCCGGCACGTTCGCCGGATCTGACGGCAGCTGATTTTTTCTTGTGGGGATACCTGAAGTCCCGGGTCTACGAAACCCGCCCAGGAACGATCCGGGAACTGGAGGCGAACATCCGCGGTGAAATCGCTGCTATTCCGGTTGCTATGCTGGAGAATACATTGCGGCGTAGCTTCGTGGCTCGGCTTCATGAGTGCTCCAACAACGGTGGTGCTCACCTGAGTGATGTTATATTCAAAACTTAAGTGAGACGTGATGTGATGTGACATTCACAACCTGATTGACTTATCTTGTATCAAACTCCCATGTCTGTGCAACACTTCTGTCCTTGTAGCTTGCAATTATTCGCCTAAATAAAGTTATGCTCACCAATTGAAAAGGGGCGGCCTTTTTGGATCACCTTGTATATTTATAAACAGCACATTGATTGCTTTTTTTTAAATATAGGAAATAGTGTTCACAAATTTTCCATTTGCATGATTAGACCAAGTGGATTACAGACATTTTTCAAAATAAAGATTCTGGAACTTGGCCAGCATCCAGCTGAATTTTTATATATTTTTTCTTGATTTTTTTTTTCTTGCAGGGAGTGAATTTCTAGATCTGTGCGTCAGTCTGTCCGACCCCACCGTGTTCTGTGAGGCAGAGTTCGATGTGTGGCTGATCGTGGGGGCCTTCGAGATGTACATCAGCCAGGAGTGGTACGAATCGTGGCCAGAGCTGGAGTGGATCCAGAGCATCATGTGAGTGATAAGCATTTCTCAAGCATCAATCACGAAAGTACAGTGAGAGCCTAAGAGATTATCACTTTTCACATTGGTACACCTTTGGCAACATAATGTGTAATTTGACACATTGTTCTGTAGAAGAAGCTGGCTGATGAATGGAATTCATCCAGTTGTTTTGCATTATAATAAAATTTGAAAAATTGTTTATAAATTTTAAATTTGTTTTCATTGGAAATTTGCTATTTTCTAGGATCCCTAGGCTGCTGGAGGTGCTGAAGGAAGTTGACGTCCACCAAGAGGAGTTACTCGTCTCGCTCATCGCCTTTCTTCACTATTTGTGCTGTGGCTTTGGAAAAGTGTTCACGAAAGAAAAGGCAAGTGAACAAGTTAAGACAGAGCCCATCTACCTGGAAATCTTACTCATACCCAGAGTGGTTTCGAATATATTGACAATTAAAAGCTATTCAGAATATTTATTAGTGTCAATGTCTCAGTATTTAAATGGGCATGCACCATTGCAATCTATTAGATGTTTACTTTAATATTCATCGTGCATGTAATGAGATCGTAGGCAAAAAAATAAAAAAGTTTGTATTTAACCATCAGATTTATTTTTCTTGTAATACATACGCAAACAGGACTCCCCTTCTTCTGGAAAATGTTTCAAATTTCATAAGAATTCTCAAAAATCTGGGAAACATCAAGTAATTTTAAATACCATTGCTAAATATATGCTTTTCCCATGCTTAAATAGTGATTTGGTACAACACTGTCTCCTACAGCTCGATTGACTGCTTTCGTATTTCAGTTCTAAACTGTTCTGTGCTAACTAAACAGTACTGTGTCAAAACATCCCGCGAAGAGCCAGTTTTTTTTGCCCCAAGGCAATTGATCTCGTGACACGCTCTGCAGCGTTGTTATCAATCTCTCTTTTACCATTATCTAATAACTTCATCCATGCTTTCTGATGGTTTAAAACATAGTTAACAGCTTTGTAGTGCTTTTTTTGGGTAGTTGATCATAATCTTTCCTGAAACAGATTAAACTTATGTCTATGTTGGATAAAGTATCATTAAGATATTTAGCTGGATTGCAAGTATGTGGGGCAGCTCAACTACTTTCCCTACACCAATGTTATTTTCTATAGGATTTATTATATTATTCACAATTGGCAGCTTAATCTCTCTCTCTCTCTCTCTCTCTCTCGCCAAAAGGAGAAGACACCTAGGAGGTTATGTGGAAAAATGAGTGGTTTGCAAAAGAAATTGCTAATTTCCAGGATATTTGCAAAAGTGTCATGCTACATTTTGCAAGGCCTGCAAGATACCGAGACTCCAGAAAATTAAATGGTACTGGGATGGACCCGTGTAAATTTTACTGATGCTAGTAACTGATATTCTACAAATGCAATAGAAAATAAGAAATATTCCTTGGGAGCTTGAACGTATTTATATAATCAGATAACTAAAATAGATTTTGCCTTTGAAAAAATCATCCATATTTACGCATTTATTATACAAATCCAGGACATATAAATTACATGCTTATATGCATAAAACTAACAAAATGAGGTCAACATTTTGTAGTAAATTATATGCTATTTATGGATATATCTGATGAGCAAAATTATCACTAATAATACCATGCCACTGGTATTTTCCAGGTGAAGCCGTTGTTCTCCCAGTGCCTGCAGGAACTAGAGAAATCGTTGCCGAGGTTCCATATAGAGAAGAAGTGGCCTTCGTTTGCTGTGATCCCAGTGTACTTGGTTGGTGTTCTCACGGCCTCCTCTCAGGTAGTGTAGGAAATTTCCACTGCTATATTTTAGCAATTAGAATGTTCCAAATCTTTAGTTCGGTACCTGGCATAGAAAAAAGAAGATCGAATGAGATTTGAGAGGTGCTATTTTTCTAGTGTTGGGACAAAAATAAGTTCGAAGTATCCAATGTTACCATCTTGATTGTGTAAGCAATTGTAAAACCATGAATCAGGTTTGCTTGTTCTACATTGTTGATTGTTAGCAGTGGATTGATTTTGAATATCAACAATAACAAGACAAATGATAAAGGGAAGGGCAGGAGTAATCTTGGCCTGGGTATGGCTGTTGCTGTGTGTTTGTCTTTTCATCAGTTTTGCCAAGTCGTTATTTATCCTAGACCTCCCAGATGGCCTAGTGGTAACGTCATCACTAGAGGCATGCAAATTTAGTTTTTGACGAAAACACGAAATATGAAATAACATGCTGTAATGTTCATTTTTCATATTTCTGAAAGGTGTGAGGTGCAGTTTTCTACGTTATTTTGTCACGAAATAATGCAAAATGAACTGCAAAATGCGAAATATACTCCTAAACACGAAATTTACCATTTATATAACGACGCGACACTTTCTGAAGTATCCTGTGAGTTATGCAATTCACAGAAAATTGATTAATTCTGCTATAAATATTTGAGAAGCAAAAATGAACCCCTTTACACAGGAATAAACTTAATACTCTGGTAACTACATAAATGTGCTATTAGAAGGAATAAGTTTATTTTGTGTAATAAGTGCACTTTTTAAATCAAATTTAGGATTATATTCACAATTTTTAAACCAAAATGTCATCTTATGTAGCACTTTTGATGTGATTATTCACCGCTATAACACCGAAATTTTATTTTATTTACCACCTTTGAACCTGAAATCGACTCTGTTTTTGTACCGAAATTTTGCTTTTTTATTTACCAAAAATATGTGCCTTTAGTCATCACCCATACCCGGTGGAGGCACATTGCACAGTTGTTTGGATCCCACTTTCAACTGTAGGTCCAGACCCAATTAGCCTATCTGTGCATAAAGTGGACTTAAACATCATTTCGTTATTTATGCTCATTGTTACACTAACCTAAAATAAGACAAAAACGCAATTGCAGGTAAGTGCCTGATGTCGTAGTGGTGATGTCATTGCCTTGTAATCCTGGGGTTCCAGGTTTGATACCAAATGGAGGCTTAAGTGTTCAGATCTCACTTTAAATTGCAGATCTACTGCAGATTAATGGACTTTAAGACAGAAACTCAAATTTAAACCACTGACAGTTCTGAGAACAAATTCCAGCCATTGTGATAAAATGACCAAGCGCACATATTTTCGCAGTTCCTGCTTGACTGCTTGCCCATATTGGCACTACGTTGCAACCAGTGGTGGATTGGGAAGTTTAAAGTTAGGAGGGGCAAATTTCAGTTGGGTCACCTCACTGAGAATCAATTCTAACCTACGCTTACACTGTTTTACATGAACAATATACTCGTATAATAATGCAAACAGAATCAAAGCTGACTTCGATATCCTAAAAATTATTGTATTTTTTTGAAAAAGTAATGTCCTCCCATTGCCACGGTAAACTGAACAATAAGATTAGTAGTGAAGTGAATATAAAAAGATTGGATCCCAATTGAAACTGTAGGTCCCATTCTGATCAGCCTATCATAAGCATCAAGTGGATTTTAATGTAACTTTAAAAACATATTCTTGAATTACTTACGTGAAATTTTGTATTTCTACGTTGCACAATTTAATGGTTATTTCCAATTAATGATGAAGACAGAGAGTCTTTGAAATTAATCGGAAATAACCATTAAATTGTGCAACGTAGAAATACAAAATTTCACGTAATTCTCAAACCACATTTACCACATCCATCATGATATTGGTGAAGTTGTTATACTTGGTGATAAATGACAGAAAGTTTGAGTCTTCAAAAATTTTAGGCATAATAATTAGTGACATGCATATTTTGTTTTTGATGAAAACACGAAATGTGAAATAAAACATTGTAATGTTAATTTTTCTGTTTCTGAAAGGTGTGAGGTGGATTTTCCTACCTTGTTTTGTCACGAAATGATGCAAAATGAACTGCAAAATGCGAAATAGACTCTTAAAAACGAAATTTACCGTTTATATACCGACGCGACACTTTCTGAAGTCTGAAGTATCCTGTGAGTTATGCAATTCATGGAAAATTGATTAATTCTGCTGCAAACATTTGAGAAGCAAGAATGGACCCCTTTATACAGGAATAAACTTAATATTCTGGTAATGATTTAATGTGCTATTAGAAGGGATAAGTTTATTTTGTGTAATAGTGCAGTTTTTAAATCAAATTTGGGATTATATTCATATTTTTAAAACCAAAATGTCATTTTATATGCTGCTTTTTCACCGCTACAACAGTGAAACTCTGTTTTTGTACCGAAATTTTGCTTTTTTATTTACCAAAAATATGTGCCTCTAATAATAATATATCCAATCCTATCACCCTCCCTGTTTATCCGCATCTTGTTGCAACATTAGCCACATCGTTCTAGCAGCTCTTGTTTAATTCAAGTGCCTTGGGGTATTTCTAACAGAAACAATTTCAATTCATGCATGTGGGATGGTTTTCTTCCTTTTCCGTTCAGGAGGAGGACATGAGTGAGCTTGGGGTCTCCCTGAAGCGTCTGCTGTGCACCCTCCCTCTGTGCGGGGCCCCCTTGGAAGCCCTGGATCTGACCGTGAGGGGCTGCTGCCAGTACCACGAGCTGCAGGAGATGGTGATGGCCTCTCTGTGGGAAGGTGAGCTTCTGGTATATGTAGGGCCACGCAGATTTCATTTTCGATGAAAACATGAAATGTGAAATAACACATTGTAATGTTCATTCTTCATGGTTTTGAAAGGTATGATACCTAATTTTGTCATGAAATGATGCAAAATGAACTGCAAAATGTGAAATAAACTCTTAAACATGTATTTTTGGGTTTATTTGCCAATGCAGCACCTGAGATCTGAATTTTCCTGTGAGCTATGCAAATCACGGAACATGGAGAAGCAAAAATGGACCCCTTTACACAGGAATAAACTCAATACTCTGATAACTAACTACATACAGTGGAACCTTGATTTTACGTTTTCAGGGCACCAATGTGAAAGAAGTTAAAATGTGGGAAAATTTCATAAGCATTTTGCTCTATTGGCACCATAAAGATTGAATGTATTAATGCAGCAAAATGTAAAACTGAGGAACATAACATCGAGGTTCCACTGTAAATGTACAGAAATGGAATGTTAATTTTTTGTAGTAAGTGTAGTTTTTAAAATCAAATTTAAGGTTATATTTACCATTTTAACACTGAAATGCATGTTTACCATTTCAACACTGAAATGCCATTTTATATACCGCTTTTGATCCTGGAATGTGCCCACTTTTTGTACCGAAATCCTTTTTTATTCGCCATAAATATGTGGCTCTAGGTATAGCATGGTCCAAACACACATGTTTGTTGAAGAGGGCTGTTTGATATGAGAGTGATGTTAGTTTAGTAACCACTTGAGAAGAGAAGAAAGTTCAGTATTGGGCCTCATTTTATGAGCAGAAAGTAGCCAAGACTGAAGTTTTGACACTTTCAATAGGTGTATTTTTCCTCTAAGGAAAGCCATGTGAAGTGAAAGCTGTTCCATCTGCATTGCCATTCAGACACTTGGGAAGTGTACAATTAGGGCTTCATTAATTCTCGGTCATAGCAGAGCACTATGTTCTGGCTGCCTTTACCCTCAAAGTCTGCCATGATAGTCTGGGTGGTAATGATTCTTTGGTAATTGGTTTAGTGTTGCATGAGTGGTGTTAAATTCCAGGGTTTTCGTTTTAAATCCACCGATCATTTTCATTATGAGATTAACTTTAGATAGTAGGAAAATAGTAGAGCCGCAGTGGTCTAGTTGGTAGGGCATCTGACTGCCATGCTGGAGACCTGGGTTCTATTCCTGGGGTGATTGATCTAAGGTTGGAATAAAGTGGCTCTAGGGCTCACCCAGCCTCAAATCAATGGGTACCTGCAGGTAAAGGTGGCTGAAGTGTGGTGCTCATCACATCACCTCCAAAATTGTCTAGTTCGAGAATGAAGGTGGCCCTACCCCCATATCCCCTAAACGTGCCTTTATGACATGGTACTATATGCACAAGGAACTTACCTTTACCTTAAATAGAAAAGTAGTGTACAATAACAAAAGGGCAAATCAGGGATTGCACAAAGTATTCAGAATTGGCTGGTGTAGGCATATCACTTTATGAAAGTTCAGTTTTTGGCATGTGCTTACTTTGCTCTCTAGCTATGACCACATCATGTGGCTTCCTCAGGAGATGGATAAGGCTAGTCAAGGTTTATAAAGAAGGGGAAGGTAAGTTGAGGTTAGAAAGATAGAAGACAATGTAGTGCCCTGTCACTCCTTCCTACTCCATCTGGCTGGCAACTGACTATCCTATTCAATATGGCTGCCTGGTTGACAGGAAGTAAAGATGGCTGCACTTCCTGTTGGCCATTTGTGACTGTCATTTGTTCTTCAGGATTCCATACAGAAACACCACTTTTTGGTGGTAGTTTTTCAAATAATAATTGCCATCCTTTATCTAACGGTCCTGCATGTTCTCAGGTTTTGTTGTATGTCCACATGCAATACCAGCTGTAATGTAGCGTGGAATGAAGCCAAACAGTGTAGCTAGAATCTTGCAGGAAATCCCTTTACATAACAGAATTGTGATTAGTATTTTTACGGTGCTATTTATTTTCCAGGCGTTGTTCACCCACGACCATCGGTGAGGTCAGCGGCAGCCAACCTCTTCATTTCCACCATCGGAAGTGTGGACGATGCTTTGCTCACGAACCGAGTGACGCCAGCTCTAGTGACTTTGGCGAGCGATCCTGATGTGTGAGTGGCTCTTGTTCATATTGCAATATTCTTGCTAGTGTGGACCCTTTAACATTTTTATTATTCAAAATTAATCAGAATAACTATATCTTGGGGTTGGTTGACCAATTCTAGCCTAGATGTAATGGCATCCAAACAGTGACCACCATGTGCTAACATGATTCATTCTTTCCCAACAGATCTGTGCGAGCAGCAACAGTTCCTGCTTTCGGTGCTATCATTACGAACACTACGAGTAGGGAGGTAAGTGCAGTTCAGGGTACATAGGCTAGTATTTCAGAATCTCTGATTCTCCTCTAAAGAGGTAATATAGGTTAATTATATATATATATATATGAGGTGTGGCTAGATAAACCGGACTGTTGCTACAAAATCTTTTATTGGTTATTTTCTACAATATGAACATTATCCCCTTCAAAGTACTCCCCTGAACTATCGATACCCCGCTCCATACGAATCTTTCATTGCTGGAAACAGTGCTGGAAATCATTTTCCAAAACCATGTTCATGACCTCAGTTGCTTTTGTTTTCACACATTGTATGGTCTTACATCTGGTTCATTTCAGTGCTGATTTGACCTTTGGGAATAAAAAAAGTCGCACAGAGTTAGATCCGGCAAATAGGGTGGATGTTCTAACACTGGGCTCCCATAATTGGCCAATAAAGCCTTGACTGACAATGCCGTGTGGGCAGAAACATTGTCCTGATGAAGAATCCATGACTTGCTTTTCCACAAATCAGGTCGTTGTCTTCTTACTCGCCCACGAAGTTTCGTCAGTATCGTAATGAAATATTGTTGGTTGACAGTTTGACTTTCGGGTACACAATTCGAATCAATTCACTGATATTTGCAATGTTGATTCCGTTTTTGACGTGCAAGACTGTCAAGGACACTTTTCATTCATGATCACGTCTCGTCCCTCTCTAAACCTTTGAAACCACTCAAATATTTGAGTGCGTGATAAACACACATCTCCATACACTTCCTTCAACAAACGATAAGTTTCTGTGGTGGATTTTCAGAGTTTGATAAGAAACTTCAGATTGATATGCTGTTCCACTTTCACACTTAATTTATTTTCTGCCATGTACACTTCACTTCGTCCACAAACTACAGAAGAACTAAGTGCCTCACATCTGGGCAATCACACAGCCGGTAGGCAAGATATCACATTATACACCCATGCACCGCTTATCCTTGACGTACTTGCCATTTGTCGACAGCAACATCAATCCGATTTTTTTCTAGCCACACCTCGTATAATTACTCTTCAAAATTTGTTTGTAAACAGCAATGATCAACACATTAAATTAATCATATTTGTTCTTGGTAGAATTTTAAAATTTCTCATCTTTCTTAATGAATCAAAGGAAGCTAGACCAAAAATACATATTAAGTTTAAAGACATTGTTCTTTGCTCCATTCCACATTGAAAATTGAAATTGAAACTTCTCTTCCAACACGATGTAAAATTAAGCATTATTAAAAAGCATTTAGTGTTGAAAGCATTGGAAAATTTTATCCATTTTTGTTTAGTATTGAAAATGTAAATCAGTTTTAGCATTGAGCTCGTAAATAAATAAGAAAAAACTATAGAATATTTAACCAACCAACCAATTATGGAAATATGACGTGACTGAACTGCATGCAATTCCATGCAATTGAATAATGTTAAATCATTTTCAACGCTGATAATTTTTGTATCAACATTTGATCTGCACTGGTAAAAATCTCTTTGTCACCATAAAATAAACTTGTTGCATTATGTAAAGTGAATCCTCTCCGATGTCTCCAGGTACAAGACAAGACGTACATGCAGTTCCAAAGCTTCCTCACCGACCCAGCCAATCAGAACAACCAGGCGATGCTCCTTCAGCTGGTCATCATCCTCGGACACATCGTCACCAGGTGCGAGGTGTGGTTCAGGGAGGAAGGTGAGGCTTTGTTTCTGGTACGATAGTTGTTACGGGAGTGGCAATAGTTTTATACTAGCATGCAATGTTAATTGGACATTATCTATTGGATAGTGTAAAATAAGAAGAAACTTCGAATTTTGCATAATTTCCAGGATAATTTTACTCAGCGAATTTTTCCAGCCTTGTCCCCACATATAGCGACTCAGGGGCTCACCCAGCTTAAAATCCTGGGTGGGGGAAGGCAGCTGGAGCATGATGCTGATCACTCACCTCAAAAATTGCCAAGATCGAGAATGTGAGTGACCCTACGCTCACATTCCCTAAATGTGCCCTCATGGTAAGGTGCTACTTGCAGTGGAAACTTTACCTTTTTTTTTTCCTGTGAAAAAACAAAATTGCCAGGAAAGTATCAACTGTTGTTGGAAAATAAATTCCAACCGATACATCAGCATTGGTATCGACTCAGTCCTACAGATTTCTTTTAGCCAGTGGTGAGGATCAAACATATTGTGGAGCTGCGTTTCACTGCAGTTTGGTTGGGCTACAAATTTACTTCCAATTTCGGGAGCACAATAGCCTTTTAAGTCCCGATTGATCATATGCTGATCAATGGCACTTTTGGCCATAGTCATGATCGATGAAACAGAACCTTTTTTCGTCACCTTGCAACCCTGTTCACTTTTTATGCTCATGACTCGAAGTGTGTGGAACTTGAAACCAAGAGTCGATATGCATCGACAGTGACGACTCTGGTGCTCTTCAACTCCCTAATGAGGTGAGCAGCAGCTGCTAAATTTACACCTCCTCTTTGTCGGTGCAGTAAAAGAGGCATCGAATGACGAAAGCTCACAGAAGTGAGTTGGCACCGTTGTAAATGCTTCTTTACAATGGTTGTTTACAATCGCATGCCTTGCAGGAAGTTTAAGACGATGTGAGGAAATCATTTGTATATTGTTTTCCTCCTCAACATGCCGACGCAGGTCATGGTCGGAGGGGGAGGGGGCAATGTTGTCAAAAGTGTTTGCGGCGATAACTTTTCAGCAGGTGAAATGGACTTTTTGCACAATGCTTGCTTCAGAAGACAACCACTCCTTCTTCGGAAGGAAAATGAAAGGAGGGAGGGGTAAGAGGTAGGATCGGGGCTAAAAATAACTCTTGCACTTCATTGTGCATGTTACCAACCCTTGTCGAAAGTAACTTTTGCACTTCATTGTGCGTGTTACCAACCCTTGTCAAAAATAACTCTTGCACTTCATTGTGCATGTTACCAACCCTTGTCGAAAATAACTCTTGCACTTCATTGTGCGTGTTACCAACCCTCGTCGAAAATAACTCCTGCACTTCGTTGTAAGTGTTGCCAACCCTTGTGGAAAAAAACTCATGCACTTGTTTTTTTCTTCTTCAGATAGCAAAATGCATTAGGAACAAAAGAAATATTGAATTATAATGTAGATATGTGGTTGGAAATAGGACATAGAATTTGTTCCTGTCCCATGTCTCAACAGGGAGGGGCAAAATTTTGTCTTTTCTTTTTATCAATTTTCACATTTGAAGCCACGAATAATAGCAAATACATACAGATAGCAACACTTCGTCTTTTCTATGTCAAAGTGCATTTTATTCTTAGTAAAATGTTTCTTGTTTCACTAAATTATCTGCCATAGGAAGGAAGCTATAAAGATTTTTGCTAAATTATACATAACTCGTTTAAATGGCCTGGGACAGAGGTAAAAACTGCATAAGCGCCACAGGACTGTAAAGGATAGAGGAGTTTGTTAGTGTCATCACAGGTTCGATCCCCACCACTCGCAAAATCAATTTTTTTCACCTGAAGACAAGAGAAGAGGTGCCCCCTCAAAACGTTGTGTTAGAATAAGTGAAAGTAAAATGCACTAGACACTAGACAATGTCCAATTAAAGTTGAGTGCTGATGGTTGTTATCATATTCCAGGAATCTTGTATGTGGAGGGTGTAAATAACAAAAGATATATTTGTGAAAGGAAGAGATCTGTATGACAAGCACTTTTACACTTTTTAGAATCATCAATACTTTCACCCACTGGATATTGCCGATTCCTCCTGAAACACCCTGTATTGTGATTAATAATTTATATTTGAGTTATCATAATACAGTGGAACCTTTATATTTTTCAGGAAACCAAGTTTTAAAAAACTTAAAATGTGGGAAAATGTAAAGTTGACGAAAATTGTATAATATTTTTCTTTATTGGGATGGTCAAGATTGAATGCATAAAGTGAGAAAATGTAAAGTCCAGGAACGTAAATTTGGGGTTCCACAGTATACTTCAGTACTAACTTCTGGACCAAATGATTTTGCATTTAGAAATAGTGGTTCTGAAAGGTTTTTAATTTTTACTTTTATTTCCAACCTTTTTTTATGCCTTGCACATGACTTAGTCCATGTCATTCTTTTTGTATAATGAGAAGGAGACTTGTTTCATTTTTCCTGTGTCGTGATCATTCATTTTCATGCTGAAACCCTTTGTCCTTCTCCCCCAGTGATCCTACCTCACTTGGCTGCGATAGCTGAGCAGGCATGCCACATGCAGAGTCAGACGGGGAAGCCCGATCTGGCTGTGGCGCTGGTGGAGGCTTTCTCGGCTGCCGTGCACTGCAGTCCATCTAGGCAGTCTGTGAGCACCGCACTTCTTCCGGGACTCAGGTGAGTAGCAGAAGCAATTGTCAGGGAGTGATTCCTTTCAACATGTGAAAGCTCAAAAATATATATGTGCTTACGGATGATATTTTACGAATTACAACTATTTTACATGTAAAACTTAACCAACACACCTCGACAGAATCTTCATGGGAGTCAAGACATTTGCCACACTGTGGAACGAGTTTTATTTAACCTTCATGGAAGAAAGTAGCCATCTGGAAGAGGAGCTGGTGGTGGTCACCACCCTTGTGTTGATTTCCTAATTAGGATGTTTTGAAATGATGTAGAAATCGGTAGGTGCAAAGTCTGGGATGTAGGCTGGATGGTCAAAACACATCCCAACAAAACTGCTGTAGCCACGTTGGAGGCATGCTTTGTACGTGCGGTCTCATTTGTTGTCTTCAGTTTTTTTTCAGTTTTGCTGATAACTGGGCACCCATGAACTTTTGTCTACGTGTGGCACTCACTTCATCCACATTATGGGCGTCATTGTTAAAAAATCTATTACTCCAGAAATTGCACACTCGTCGGTATCTTCTGTTGCACCTCACAAAAGAATCAGCAGAATGGCAGGCATTAACTCAGCTTTTTTTGACATTGATTTCTGAACATCCTCTGTAGTTTCCATTCATTGTTAGTGTTAGGAAAGGCAGAATTTGATACTCTTACATATACCTGTAAACCTCAACACGTGATTATTGTGGCTGAACCATCTTGCCACTCAAGTTCAAGATTTTACTCCTGGCCTGAGTTTTTCTTTACAAGTGTCCCTTCAGGAGTTTCACATAATCTTTCATCCTCAGCTCTGATTGGACAAAGGTGACTACCAAATGAATAAAGAAATTGTAGTAATCCACTATTGTTCCTGTTGTTACGTTTATGCCGTTCTAAGTTAATAACAATGTACAGGGCTCGAAAAATCCCAGTCGCCAGGTTGCCATGGCGACTAAAAATTTCAGCCTGGTGGCTGTGATCTCTTGCTGTAATATTGCCGTTCTTTAAGTTTGCATGTACGAAATTTTGAAGATTCTAAGTTCAAATTGCAGTACAGCGTAAGCTAGCAAATTATTATTTTTTTATCAACGTTCTGAACATTCCATAAAATCAATAAGAATTTCTTACTCTTTCTCTTTCCCAAACCCCCCCCCATTTCCCGCTTTCTCACATGATTTAGCGATGTTTTGAATACAGTGATGCTCAGCTTCTTAAAGTATGCGCAATTGCTAGTAGGTGGTTACCTGGCGCCTGAGTTTCAGAGCTGGTGCCTAGCTCTGAAGAAGATTTTTCAAGCACTGACAATGTAACATTGTTTAAATTGGTTCAGTGCTTAAATCTTAACTGCTATCATATGCACCATTAGTATTATAGAATGTACTTTCCATCACATGCAGAGATAACCCTTGTACATTAAACAGTGTATTCCATAGCAAAATCAATATTGGGTTATTTCAGCAAACTACGTATATACGTACTTAGTCATTTGCTTGACAATGAATACGGGAATTGAAAATTACCTCTTTCTGTAAGTAGTAAGATTTTGAAATCATATGTGATGTTGCCTTAGGTAATACGTACGATGCAAAACTTTTGAAATAAGCGATGTAAAGACCATCGTGTTATTTCAGGTATCTGGAAGCCATGAGCAGTCAGTCGATGCCTGTGCATCATCAAACGGTCCTCGCAATGATCAGGGAAGCCGAGTCACGCGTCGAAGCCCCACGACCGATGGAAAGGTACCGTGCACAAGTTCTTTATTCATTCTTTGCTCATTTTAGTTGGGTTTATTTGGTTAGACCATGGCAGTACTTTGCTGTTGGAATTCTTACAAAATTCTGTGTCTGCTTCAGGTGTTAAGGAAAGATTTCACTGCTTATCAACTGGTACGCTTAGTGCACTAATAAGCAAAGCTGAAGGGCTAAGTCTTTATGGGACGATTGTGTTAACTGGCAAATAATAATGTAATACAATATCATTTATATTAAATCACTTCATCTGATGACGACATCACATCCCCAACAGGATAATACAAGCAACAGAAAAGTCATAGCATGTTAGTACTTTACATGTTCATGAATTTCATATAATCATCATTCATCCTTATTGTTGTGATTTGTCAAAAGTAGCAGAAAAACATTGTAAAATAACAAAACTACAAATACTGTACACCGTATAATGTTGTATTTCACTAAGTTACAAAGCCAATTGTCATACTTCTAAATGTCTTCCTGATGACATTATATGAGCATACAGAAAAAAATCCACTTAACATCAAAACTTCAATGCAGTCACTGAAAAAAAAATAGTGCATACAGTTGACATTTTTAAAGATGAGCATTGGCAGTTCTGCTCTTGTGCCACTGCCGATGTCAAAATGACCTTCAAATGTCAAAAAATGACCTAAAAATAATTTTTGCTCTTAAAATGAAAGCTTGATTTTTTTCATAAATTACACCTTCATGTTGCCCTTATTTTTGGTTGTTTTTTTGTTGTTATTGATAGTGTGAGTTGGTATGGGGGGTTAATTATTTTAATGGGCTAGACATACCAAAAAATATAAAATTCCTTTTCATATCCAATTCTAATTCAAAATTAAACAAAACAGTAATTGAACCCCTATCAAAATACCGTATATCAAATTGAGTTGAATAATTAGACAAAATCTGTTGTTTGGTGTTTTAAACTACTGAAGTAAAGGGGATGAAAGGAATTAAGTGTTAATGTAGTTTTCTTTATTCTTACTTGAAGATTCTTCTGTGTAAGTCATTCACCTCCTTTCAGAGTGCATGATAGAATAGTTGGTGCAGCAGTTGTGTTTCTCCTTACATCAATTATAGTGGTCAGCAAGGTAATCTAAAAGTAGGCGTCACATGCAGTATTTTAAGCACAGGAGGAAAAATAAATGTATGGCAATTAATTATTTAATCAGTTGCCAAACTTTCAGTTAAAAATAATATTGTGCATTTCCATTTTCCATATTTTCGATTCGTGGCAAACTTGCTAAAAAGACTGTGTCCGGAAATTTAAATACATAAATTATGGTAGCAAATGCCTTTGACATTCACAAAACGACAGGGGAGAAAAAAAATAAACTTCAAGAATGCCATAAAGATGGCAAAAAAATACTGAGAAATGACCTAAAAGTAAAAATGCAAACAAATGCGAAATAAAAACAATGTTTTCTGGTTCTACTTCTGGGAAATAGGCTGATATCAGGTTTAGCATTGTTTTGAAGGCTCAGAAAAAAAGATGAGCTCTAATAATAATAATGAATCTCCTGTTTGCTTCCTTCCAATTCCCCTCCCGGCTGTTTCTTTTACTCACTTTATATTATATGCAGTTCCTGTTCACTGACAGTTTCCCCCCCAACCTTTTCAGGTCCAGCAATATCACCCTTGCGGTGGCTACCAACGTGGGCCAAGGGATGGAGGACATGAAGCAGAGGGTGACAACAAAGATGACAAAGATGTTCCAAGCAAAAACAAACGTGAATCGACCAGGTAACCTTCCTAATCTACCTGGATTATTTCGTAGGAAATGAATTTTTAACGCAAGTGCCTTTTCCCCTCTCCTCTTTGGTGTCCAGCCACCTCTAAGTACGATGCATGCATAATGTACGTTGGCCAATAATTGCAGGTCTTACGAGTGGAGTTCTGTATGCAGTGGAGCTACAGTTGTATGTTTTCATGCTTACACACTTAGTGCATATTTGCCGACCTCCGTGGCAGAGTGGATAGCACATCATTCAGGAGTCCTGAGTTCAAAAGCAGGCTTGGGTGTTATTGTGAGTGTCCCTTCATCAATTTCATTATATCATCACTCACCTTCATCTTTGTGATTAGCCAAAAGTGGCAGAAAAGTTAAGTGAACCAAATTAATTAACTTAGTTCATATTACAATTCCCATCCATGGAGTAGCAATGGGCCAAGTAATCTGTAAACTGTCAATTATTTTACAAGTCTGACATTAAAAAAAAATATCTTTGATGTTTCCTAAAGTTCACTTTTTATGATCTTTATGCAAATGTAGGCGAATGGTTAGATCTTTAGTGCAAATACTTTAGGTTTGCTGTTCTTTGATATAATAACCACCATGGTGCAACAGCCTGTGAGGGCCAAGACCTACCTACCGGTCATCTAACCAGTTTACGGTGTGACGTGTGGTCACCACGACGAACCCCCAGTCGTCGTCGTAGGTTTTCTATGACTGGGTTACTCATTCGTGGTTCCCTAATTTCCTCACGATGGTGGGTGGCCACCGGTCCCATACACCGGCAGAAATCTCAGGAGAAAAGTTGTTACGCTTCCCCCAGGAGACTCGAACCTGTGCACGTCCTGTAGCTGGAGCCCTACGCCTTGGACTCCACAGCCACAGTGTAGAACTGTCTTTTCATACGTTTCACCTCAAAATGCTCAAAGTACTTGTAAATTGTATATTCTTTAAAAAATCCCGCAAATCAGATCGCACAATGTGAGCATGTTAAGTGACCGATTTTCAATCTCACTGCCAAAGTTCCTAGGTTTGAGTCCTAGCTTGTGTGTGTATCTTCATTAATTTCATCTATCATCACTCATCGTCATCAGCATGATTAGCCAACAGTGGCAGAAAAGTGACTAAATAACAAAGGTTTGAGCTTTTTAAGTCCACTTTATGTACAGAGGGGCTCATCAGAACTGGACATACAGTTTCAAGTGGAATCTGAACCAGTGTGTGGCTCCACCAGGTTTTGAACCATGATTACAAGGCGACGTTACCACTATGCCATATTTGCCTGCATATGAGACCCACACCCTTTTTTACATATTTTTGAGGGAAAAGCTTTAGTATTAATTTACAATTTTCAAATATAAATTAACATCAACAAATAACTTACCTAATATAACTAGAAAAGAATATAATTTTAATCTTCTTTGTCACACACTTCAAGGAAGCAAGAAAGAAATCGTCTAACTCTGAACAGAGAAAATTTCCAGAAATCAAGGTAATAAAAAACTGAGTATTGGCATGTAAGATGCACCGTGTTTTTCAGACCTATTGTTAAAAGTAAAAAGTGTGTCTTGTATGCCGGCAAATACGGTAAATAACAAAAATGCATATGTACAATGTCTCCTTGGTTTGCAGATTAAGCATTCCTTGTAGATTTGCACATCCTTAATGACAGTCCCCACTTCTGATGCCTTACAACACTTTACCAAATCATTTATATAAGTGTAAATCAGGTGAGAATTATTTCATTGGATTGGGCACTACGATTAACAACAACACATAAGCCCAGTAGAAAAGATAAGACAGCAAAGAAATCAATGACAGTGGCCAAACAAAAATGTCTGCTGTTAGGTGCACAAATAACTGGAAACTGCACAGCTGAGGTTCCACTGCATAGGTTGACTCCCAGTGTAAAGAGGTTTGTCGTTACAAGAGAGGGTGTCTAGTCCTTGTGGCACATTTCCACTTTGCATACATGTCGACTGATTTACATAATATTGGTTACCGGTTGAGCCTGAACCAATAGTGAGGTAAAAGTGGCCATGTTAAGCTGTAGCAGGTGCCATTGCTTTAAAGAAAGTCAATGTTTAACTTCGCCTTTACATGTAGAGCAAATTAGTCATTTGCATAATATTTTTTACATTCCAAAAATCTCCCTTCGTGAACTGTTCAAAGGGAGAAACATTTTGTATGTGTATTATTATTATTATTATTGGGCCTTTGAGGCTCTACAGTTGCAATATAACTTATACACAATGTGATGAAAGATCCAAAGACATGTAAATACTGTACATAATGTTTTCAAAGTATAATTTTATAAAACATTTATTATATTGTATTAATACGTCTGTCAGTATTGGAGGGTTCATATTTATGTACGGGGTGCTTTATCTTTCGTTCACTGAGAATCTCATGGTTGTGAGGGTGAATTTCGCATCAAAATACTTAAAAGCATTGTTTGTAAGTAATACATATTTTAATAAAAATTTTATAAAGGCAAAATAATCTTTTTTTACAGAAACTGTGGCTGATTATACCCATGCTTATGAGAACCATGGGTAATCAAATGCTCCCCCTTCCCCACTCAGTTTTCCACAAATCATTTACCTTATTTAAGAAGTTGGGTTATAATGAATGTTTGTCACTTGTTATCAAATCCAATTCTTTTCAGGGTGTCTGTAGCATTTTTTGTAAATGGTGGAATCGTAGTCCCTCTCCATGTTTTACACATTGATTTCAATATACAGGTTGGTCCAGAAGATATACACATTGATTTCAAAGTGTAAAACACAAATATACCAGGTGGTCCAAAAGAGTAAAACATGTCACTAATCAAACCGCTCAACCATGTAATCAATGTGATTACAATGTAACGTGAGATGGAGGGAATATAATTGCTCTGTGAATTTGCATATACCATTTGATGAACTATGTCTAACAGGTCATTAGCCTCTTGTCTTCTAGCAATATTCAGGATGGTTTCATTATGTTGCTTTCTCACGTCTGAAGAAAAGGGTCGCCTTTTATTCACCGAAAGTATTCCCTGGAATTGAAGACTTTATGTTTAGTTGGTAGTTTAGCAGAACAGAAACTGTCAGAGCTGAGCTTCCATTCAGCCTAGCTTACCAGTTCTCTTGATTGTTGGTTGTTCAGATATGCGAGCTACGAACCATTGCATGGAAAACTCAGCTCAAGTTTCAGATTGGCAAAGAACGTGCTTTGCATTGCAGCTACTCCAGTTCCGTGTGAATGAGTCTTTGGCGATGCCAGGAATATTGTTAGCAACAGGACAGTGGACCTTAGTATTGAGGTGTTTGAAGCCCTGGTGCAATGAGATGTGATTCTAAGTAGCGGAAGTAAATGAAAATGTTTTGCCTTCAAACTACTTTTAAAAAAAATCAATCACCAATGTCAATTGCCATTCATAATTAGTGATATCAATAAAAAAGTATGCGTTGTTTTTTGTGGTGTATAGAATTACCAGAAAAATTACTACATTGTATTAGTTGCTTTTGCATCAAGCTATAAACACTAAAAATCAATCAATTGATATATTAATCGGTGAAATGCATTTGTTTTACCAATTAACATTGTTGGTTGATAAACAGTGTCAGTAGTAACTCCTATTTAAAACAAATATGACTGGGGAAACACAAATTGAACATCCTGATACATGATATAGAATAACTAACTAGCTCTCTAGCCTTCTTAAACCAGAAGGTTTATGGCTGCAGCAACACAAGCCTTCCATCTGTCCCTATCCTGGGCAAGATAAATCCAATCTTTTCCATCATTACAGGGCCTTCCTGCTGGTCTCTTACCATCAGGCTTCCCAGCAAGAATCCTGTAAATTCTTTCCTCTCCCATTCGTGCCACATGGCCTGCCCACCTAAGTCTTCTTGATTTAATCATTCTAATTATATCTGGACATGAATACAAATTATGTCTAAATATTTTTCCAAGGATATTTTCTTTTAAAAAACCCTTAATTTATGTTCCTGGGAAAATCATTAGGGTATGCTAACTACTATCTTGGAGTCAACATTTTTTTCTTAAATCATTTTTTTTTTCTTCTTGCAAAGACATATTCTCATATTTGAAGCAAAACTAGAAATACTGGTGACCACTTTCCATCCTGAATAGTGTAGCATGATAATTAATTATGTATGTAATTACTCTATACATATGTATGTAATTGCCCAGTGGCCGCGGTGGCACGTCTGACTACGATGCTCAAGGTCCCAGGTTCGATCCCCAGTCGGTTCAAATCCGGGAACTTTTCTAACATTGGAAGCGGCCCCAGCACCCACCCAGCATCGAATGACATGGGTACCTGGGGGAAACCCTGGGGGGTAAAGGCCGTCAGGGGCATGATGCTGATCACATCACCCCCACTCACGACCGGATCAAGAAAGTGTGGGGCGTTACCCCCACACCCCTTATACACCTTCATGGCGTTGGTGCTATGCACAGGGGAGCACTTTACTTTACTTTACCTTTTTTATGTAATTGCCCTGATTTCAATAAACAAATTCTTTGTAATGACAAATGAAGGTTTTTGGATAAATACCACTTCATGTTGTTTAAAATTGTTGAAAACCTAAATCAGTGGAAGTAATAAGTTGAACCGATATATTTATAATTTTATTAACATATAAATTTCTGAACAACTTATATAACCAAAATATACATATTTCCAAAATAAACAACACAGACAGCTACTCTTGTAAGTAGCAGCATAAAGGTATCAATGATCAGCAAGTACTTTACACAAATAAAAGGAAAATTGAATCACAGTGTTTTACAGTGGTAACAACCGTCCCAGATACTCTCTCATCGTTTCGTTACTATTTTAGTAGAGTTTCCGAGGCAGAACAGCATTAACTTGTAAAGTTCCAGAGCTACAGTTTGCTGGAGATTTGTGTCGGTTTGGCAGCCAGAAGATTTTTTGCTAGAGCCACAGCATGCTTGGCAGTGCCTGGAGCTGTGGTGACCCCGTAGCCTCCGTGGCCGTAGTTGTGTACAATCTGCAACGGAAAGAAAACACAGTTTGAGTGTCCTTTGCTATTTAAATAGGGCTGAACTAATGCCAACTGTTGAGCACTAACAGCTTAAAATTGTTCAAATTAGTTCTAAGTGTTAAATCACGAAACACAGCTTGAATTTCCTGTGTACAAAACAACTGTTAATATTCAATTCCTGTTCCCTTCGTTCATTTAAATTAGGGATGGGCCAATAAAAAAATTTGCTGATTCCGAGAAAGTATCTATATAAAATTTATTGATAACCGATATTCTACCGATCCAATATAAAATTCCAAATGTTCCTTGAAAACCTGAATGGTTCATTGATCTTCTTAATAAATGTGTGTTTCAAGTTGACTGCAGTGAAAAAGAAGTTGCATATTTAGACATTTACTTGTTTTTAGAAAGTAGGGCATGGAGATTATCCATAAAAATTGTAACAAAATGATAGAATGTTGCACTAAATTGTATATATATATCGGATTGACAATCGGTAATTTTCCCAATAAACCACCATGCCAATTGAGTCCCTTATATACATGTACGGCTGGACAGAACTTGAATTACAACACAGTATCACATCAGGTGTTTATTAAATAAATTGTATTAAAAAAACGATTTGAGGTTTTAAAGCACTGCCTTTTTAAATGTGTGGTATGTAAAAAAAAATATAAGTGAAGTAATTGTTGCAGAGTTGAAGTTGTTTTTTGGGATGAAGGCTTTTCACGAGTCAAATTTTGACATCCTACCACCCAGCAAATGCAGTTATGATAAATTTCTTAGATGTAGTACTGCATACATGCAATAGAATACAAGCATGTAAAGCACGTTAAATTCAAGAGGTACAAACAGGTCCTGGTGGTGAAAAAGTTCATGTTAAAGGATTTCATTCCAACTCTACCATGACAGTGTATTTGTTTTTTAAGGGTTGTTCAAGTTACATGCTGGTGTAATTTTCTATACCTGTTCAGATACTGAAAACCCAGAAATATCTGCGATTAGAATTCAAATTGTTACATAAAGCCATTCCTCTAGTTTTCTGTGAGTATTACCATTATATTTGCAGGACAAGCATTCAAGATATGATTTCAGTAAAAACTCTGATTTTTTCCGACTACAAGAGACATCAATTTCCTTTCACTCAATCTAGTTTTTGGCCATGAAAACCACGCAGCAAAAACCAGGTGCTGTACTAGACACCTGATTAAAAGATCGATACAGGAAGTTAAAGTTGCAATAGGAATTTTGTGATTTCCTTTATTCCCAACGGTCATAACAAAAAGCATCACCTTCAATTTGTGAAGCCCAATGTCCATAATCTCCTCTTCTACCCTCACGGGGCTGCGATGGGGTCGCAGCCCCACCCACTCTCTGACGATTTTACTTTTCTGCAAGTTTGGCACAAGTCGAGTGCAGCGTTCCCAGATGTCAGCACTGTCATGCTGGCTGAGCAGGTCATTGTAGCTGTCGTAGTTCCTTGTGCCACCCAGGGTGACTGTTTCACTGCCAGGCACTATGTATGTGTCGTAGTCCCCATAGAAAAAGGTTTTGATCCATGGAGCCTTCACCTAGATAGAAAATAAAATTAAAGCTTTGCACCATGCCATGAAGGTATGAGGGATGATTGAAAAGAATACAAAGTCTGTAAATTTCAGTAGGTATTTAGTAGATGAATACAAATGGAATTGAATGAAAGAATACTTCATACACTACTTTTCAACATAGTCCCTCCCTCATTCAGGCATTTATAACAGTGCTTCAGGATGCCTGTCTCATAGAATTCTGGGTCCTGTTGTCGGAGACAAGCCCTTATTTCGTGCTTTACAAAATCATCCAAGTGAAACCGGCATCCTCTGATATGCTTCATCAAAGGAGCAAAGAGATGGCAATCACTCACAGCAAGGTCCAGATTGTATGGTGGATGTTGGAGCACATGCCACCCAAAACTTGCCAGCTGTCACATGTACTGTGAACCATGTTGTCATGAAGCAGAACGGCTCCTGTGGTGAGAAGTCCAGGCCTCTTTTTCCAAATGCTGTTCCTAGGTGCAGTAATGACGCCGGTTTCACTCGGATGATGTTGTGCAGCACGAAGTAAGGGCTGGGCTCTGATGACAGGACCCCGAGTTCTATGAGACGGGCATCGTGAAGCGCTATTATAAATACCTGAATGAGGGAGGGACTATGTTGAAAAGTAGTGTATGGAGTATCCTTTCACTCAATTCCATTTGTATTTGTCAAATAAATACGTACTGGAATTTACAGGCTTTCTATTCTTTTTTTTCCGATCATTCCTCGTACATACGGCTTTGTTTAAGAAGCTGGGTGAGCCCAAGAGCCATTTTGTAAATGAAGATTACACTAGGGAACAAATCTCAACTTTTTTTCTGTATCCTGGATGAATTCAGAGGTCTCAAAATTTGTGTATCACGTCACATTTCAAGATATACAGGGTGTCCCAAAAGTCACGGAACAGAGTCTTCGAACGTTCTTAACTTTTGTACAAAAAACGATAGAAACATGAACCTTGTATTAGTTATTAACTTTATTTATATGGATATTCTATAAACAGGAAACACTAAAATAATTTTCTCCATGAATGTTCAGTATGGAAAAAAAGCTTGTAAGGTGTTAAAAATATGCTGTACAAAGGAAATAAAACCATGGATAAAAGACAGATATGGAGTTGCTTGAAATAGTTTTCGATGTGTGTCCATGGTCTCAATGGGTATTTATCGAATTGATAAATAGTAAAAAAAAAAAGGTAAAGTTCCCCGTACATGTAGCATGCAATAAATGCACATTAGGAGATGTGGGAGTAATTCTGTGCATTGCAGACAATTTAGAGGATTGATTATGCCATGTTCATAAAAAAAATGTTGTTTTCTTTTAAATTACGAAGTGTACTGGCAACATTGGTCGTGTCAGAGTCAAGTACCAGGTGTGCTGACTTCTGGTGATGTTATTCAATTGATATCCAGATGAAAAAAAAGATTTGAAATTTATCGTGCAAAAAGTAACCTGCCTATCTTTTTCTATCTAACACTATATTTTATATTTGAAAAACCTCCCTACCTCCAGGTACCCACTTTATACGACAGGTTGAAAAAGTCCCGTTGGGGATCGAACCAGGGTCTCTTGCATGGTAGTCAGACACCCTAACGACTCAGCTCATAATTTTTTCAAGTTTACATCATTAAAAAATACCTGCAAATTTGAGAAGTTAAGCTTCAAAACGTGTAATTGTACTTAAATTTTGCCTTGCCTCTAGAATAATCATTCTGAGCATTGCTATTGTGGTATTGGGTGGAGGAGCTTGCTGTCCTACCTTCATTATCTGCCCCCGTATTGGCACCAGTTTGTGGTCTCCGCACAGTTCCTTTGCCCCAAGTCCTGTACAGTTGACGAGGAGGTCATATTGGTGTAGCACTTCGTGGAAACAGGAAACATGCCTCTTCTCTACTTTACCCCCATTTTCCTGAAATCTAAGAATGAGTCAATCAACACTGAAGATATATATTCAAAATGCAATAACTAGTATTTAACTCTCCTTGAGTTTTGAAAATAACCTGAATGTAAGACAGCTACTGTATGTTGATATAGGGTGATTGGAAAAAATCACTCTTGTTTTCACATACAAACAAAGTTTTCTCACAGTGAGTGACTGATTTTAATGCCAAACCCTACAGTGGCATATGGCGTTGATTAAGAATTTCCCCTCCTTTTGTAAAACCAGTGATATTCCAAATTCTCAAGAATTACATTTGCTTAGAATTTGTTGTGGAGCATTCTCATGAATTTTCGTGTGTGGTAAGCTTTTGCTGTTGTGTAGATATTCACAATAATTTAATAAGCTTTCGTAGTCACAAGAATACTGCAAATATCTGAATGAAAGCAAAGAACATGAAGATCTTTGTATTTATTAAGGTAAGACAGATTTCTGAAGGTGTGAGCAAGCTATGACAGGACATTCTAATAATAACTGTGTACTACAATACTGCATGAAATGAGCCCAACCTTGCCATGAGCCATGGTTGATATTTCCTGCACTCAACGAGCAGGGTGGTGAAGAAGGCGCCAAACCTCCAGGTACCGGGACACAGGGAAAGTTCATCAGTAGTTGCTGCTCTGTACAAAGGCACCAACTTCTCCAAATGTTGGTTCTGAAATGATGATAATAATAGCAGCGATGATGACTGAAAGATTGTAATATTATTCACAGCCGACATGAAAACAAGTACAAAACTGTATACAACAGAAAAATCACTAAAGAACAGGAATTTTATTAAGTTTTTACAAGAGCACTTACAGAAATTGTTTGCGGCTTATTTTTTAACACACTTGCCTTGCTTCACAACGCACATGTATAATGCATGGTAGATGTGGTAAATGAAGTTTCAGTATTGCACCACTTATATAAGTTTTCATTTTCCATAATACAAATCAATTTTGTCTTGTTTTTTTGTTTTACTTTTATTGTTATTGGTGTGAATGTGTTAATAGTCTCTTAGAGGGTGTGAGGTGAGGGGGAGAGAAAGCATGCCTTAGGAAAGTGTGTCTAAAGTCAAAAGTAATTGCTTATTTTCCGTGGTCCCCCCCCCCCCCCCCGGAAGTTTGGCTGGTGGCAATTTTTAGGATGATTGTTTCACACCCTCTGACCACGAAAAATGGAATAATGCTTCCTTGCCTCCAACAGTTGTAGGAGACTGCTCAATCGCCACGACTATGACCTCTTGTCTACCAAGAGAAAGTTGTAAGTGTTGTTCCTAAAAAGAGAGTGAATTAATGGATTCCATTAACCTATGTATGGTGATTATTAGTCAATAATACAAGTTGGTGCAAAAAGAACACATGTTTTTTGAATAAGTGTAAGGTCGTTGATTTTCAAGATACAAACGTTTCATTACCACCAAAACCATCGGTAAGAAATGCAGTTTGGATAGGTATACAGTGATGATTTAAGTATGGAAGATGATGTCGGAAAGATGACGTCCTTGGTGCTGTACACACATCTGGAGCCTCACCTCCAAGTTCTGCATTGCCCTTGCCAACATTTCGTTTGGCACAGCTGTAATTTCTTCACGAATGGCAACTTTCAGCTTGTCGACTGTACGAGGTTTGGGAACGTAGACTTTCGACTTCAGGTAACCCCACATAAAGAAGTCTCAGACAGACAAATCTGGGGAGCGTGGGGACCAAGAGACATCACTGAATGTGTGTACAACAACAAGGACATCATCACTGTATACCTATCTAAACTGCATTTCTTGGTATAAATAAAACGTTTGTATCTTGAAAATCAAGTGGTCACAGTGGCACAGTCGGTAACACGTCTGACTATCATGCTAAAAGTCCCAGGTTCGATCCCTGGCCGGTTCAAATCCGGTAACTTTTCTAATGTTAGAAGTGGCATCTCCACAAGTTTGAAGTTTTCAATGAAAGAGGTTTACATTGAACTTTCTTATGTCTAAATTTTTATATTTAAATAAATAATGAATATTAATTTTAGATTTTGATCTCTGAAAAAAGAATATTCTGATTGTATTGAAATATGTTAACATGAGTTATATCTAGAATAAAGGAACTTCCACTTTACTTTTGGATCAAAGTAACTAACTGAATTACTGCTAAAAAGTAACTTTCTGAACTCTTCTATTTTTGGATCATTTGCCATGTTATAACAGTTGTTGTGGTATTGGTACAAATTCCATATTGGTTAATTTTTAAGAAAACATAACAAAAAAATCAAAACACTGATAGATTACGGAGATCCAACATGCAAAAACTTGCCTTCACAATACCAGGATATTTACTGGAGAAGATGTAGCCAGACACTTGGTACACTCCTGCCAGCGGCGACTGGTCAGAAAGTCTCAGTGCATCATAGTGGTGGTAGGAGTCTGATATCCACTGGCTGTAACAAGAAAAACAATTTGACTTGGTGGCATCAGTCATACTAGTTCTAGGATTCCAAGCTTTTTCAGAGCTAATATCATTCTTGCAAGCTTTGAACCTTATTTAGAAGCTCATACATTGAACACTACTGAGCAGTGTTTGATATTAGCAATCGCAAGTTACAATATAAAGAGTGTATATTTTTTTTTTTTTTTTGCTTCTACTATTGTGTACTTTTCACCACCTCAGTTTGTGCTATCATTTCTGATACACCCTATATATACACAGAATTTATTGTTTTATTCTTTTTAAATCCATCACTTTTGGCAACTAGACCAGTGGATGATTGTCTTATGATCAAAATGAGTTGATGTGTCTCGTGAACATGTTCTAACTTGCAGTAGTAGTTATGTGGGTTGATAACCTGTTGTGGAACATTACAGCACTACATACCTTATTTATAGTACTGTTAATGCTATCATTTTGTGACTAATGTTTCAACTTTGACACCTAAAGTTATTGCACTAGGAGTCACACTAAGTATTGAGGCTTAAGCCCGCATCACACAGAACTAGATTTCCAGTAGGTATGCCCTAGTTGGCGCTGGACTGGCTACCAATTTGCTAGTTTTCACCTCACACGATACTTACCAGCGTACTTGTCGATAGACTTTTGTTCCCATAAAAGGGAAGTTGTAATGGCGGTCGCGTGAGATGTAAACAATGTATCACTTCACATTTTTAAAAGCCGATAACTATTCAACCGAGAGGAATAACGTTTCCTATAAAACGTTATTAGGTACAAAACAATGGTGCTGCTTAAATACATAGTTTACAACGTTTACTGTACACGTATGGAAGAATATTTTAGTTGTTTCAAATGTAAACACCATGCACTCAGCATAGATGGTGTAACTCAACGTGCCTTTCATGCTGTATACGTTACACATTGCTGGAGTAACACTTGGAAACCACAGACAAAAGCGCTCCTTTGCACACTCAGATTATCTTCACATGGCGAAACTTTGCTCTGATTGGCTGTTCCACAGAATCCAGTCAAGGAAAGCAAGTAGCAATTAGAACATGTCATATTCCTCCAAACCAGCCAAGCAGTCAGCCAGGCAGCCATGATTGCTATCTAGAAAGTTAGTTCAGCGCCAACTAGGGCATTCCTACTAGAAATCCAGTTCTGTGTGATAAGGGCTTTAGTTTCGAACACTGTTACTGACTGACAGATTCTTAGAGAATAAATGTACTTAAATCAGTAATTACCAACAGTATCATACAGACCTCCCTGTAATAACTGTCACAAAACTTTTCCGGTTGTTCATGGGTCTGGTTCAACTTTGCAATCACTCGAGCAATGACAGTAATTAAAATTACGTAGGGAAAAAGAAATGGCATATCTCATGAAGAACACACTTTGCTAAATTCACAGTGAACCGCTTGTAACCAAGTGGTTTCCAGAGAGAGACTGGCTTGGATTATGGGTGACAGTTTCTTGAAGGGCCTGTTTCAGTATTTTGATCCTGTTTCCGGCACCTTTAAAACTTTGAACAAATGGATTCAAAATGACGTCATGTGCTCCTGCAGCAATGTTTCTTTACCTATGGCTTTTTACTGTACTCTCTTAGTGATCCTTTTTTACATTTTAAACTCATGGACCTTGAAATGGGGCTGAAATGTAATAACTTCAGAATGGAGCAACTACATAAATACAGTGGAACCTTGATTTTAAGTTTTTCAGGGAACCAAGCTAAAGAAACGGTACTATTATAGTATAAGGGAAACACCTATAAATCATATTTTTTACATTGCTAACGTACTATTTTGGAATGCTGAACATTTCCTAAGGTGAAATAATGCATTTCTAACTAAGATAATGTCTATTTCTTACATTTACAAGTACTTACTGTTACTTGTTATTTCGATTCTGTAACACATTATGGCAGGCAATAGCGTACTGGTTCAGGGCGCGTTGTGAGAGTGTTTTGTCGATTTATGCAGTGTTGCAACTTCGTTCACCGGAAAATCGCTACTTTCATGCCAGGATTTGAAATTATGCTAATACGTCGCAAACCATTGACGTTAGCCCCACAAACCATTGATGTTAGCCCCACAAACCATTGATGTTAGCCCCAAAAACCATTTTCCGTAAGGTTAGGTTAGGTTAAGTTAGGTTAGGCAAGCTAAAAAAAAAAAATTAAAAAATTAAAAATACTCGACACGTCATGTTCTAGTGAAAACACGGCGAGGCTGAAACACTGACTATGGGGTTGCATCATCTTAACACACGGAACATTGTACTCTCGTGCAGAAAGCGCATGGCGGCAGCAGAAACAGCGTGTCGGAGACAGATTTTCACAGAAAACGACATATTTTTGCATGGATGGAAATGGATCAAAACTAGATTCACGAACTTCCACAACGCTACAGAAAATGATTTTCGTAAGTACTTTCTCCTGTAAATTTGAAGAAATCCGTTTCCCTTATACTATAATGTTACCAAAGAAACAACTTAAAATGCAGGAAAGTGTAAAATCAAAGAAAATTTTATAACGTTTTGTTATGTTGGGAGAATCAAGATTGAATGTCTAATGTGGTAAAATCCACTGTACCCTACTTTCAATTTTCTTATAAATTTGGAGAGGGAGGGGGTAAACATAATTTTACAGGAACATAAACCTACCTTTTATGTCTGTGCATGTGTGGAGAAATCAATGTTAGGATCCCACTTTACAGTAGGTATAGTCTCAATTAATAACCTGTACATAAAGTTAATTTAATTTCTAACTTCTATTTCAGTTATTTTACGTAACTTTTCTACCTCTGAGGTTAATCATGATGGAATTTAATTACATTTATAATGTGGAGTTCATTCTTTATTGATTTAATAAAAAATAGGGATAAAATGAGTGTCTAGGAAGCAACTTGAAGAAACCATACCTTGTAATTTCGGCCGAAGGTCCGCTAAAACTTGTCCCAGGGCGAAATATCCCGGCTGCTCCATCACTCGTCGTTTCCTCATTGAAACGATCAGCAACCAGGGTGACTTGAACATTCCGAAATTCCTTCTGCAATTCCGTGGCTGTTGTGAGGCCAATAACTCCTGCCCCGAGCACACCAATATGTGGAACACCCATCTTGGGAAGATAAAATTACAAATTACTTAATCTGGGAGTGGCTGGGCAGTGTGCAATTCTCACAGGCATCTAAATGCATGTGGAGAGTACAAAGATAAAAATTATGTGTGCATTTATGTGAAAAGTTTTCCATTTTGATTTTTTTGGGGGAGGAGGGGGTGGCAAGGAAATTGGAAAAAGTTTTTTGGGCTCCAGTTCCGATTGTGTGATGACTTTTACATTCAGGAGAAAATTATCATTGTTACTATTTATTGAAAATCATGTTGAAATTCCTAATGTACACGCTATTGTAATAAAATCTTGCATCGTTGTTGATTTTTACCATTTATTTGACCTACATGCCAAACATGAATACAAATTACAGAATTTTTGGGGTGTGCTTTAATGATTTCATAAGAACTTTTTTTTCCCTGACTACAGGAGAATGCGGAATTAAATTTGAAGTTGGAGAAACCAATTTGCATGCTTTAAAGATGCATAAATGGCTACATTACGAAAATTAAGGACACAAAAATTAGCATTTGCAAGTGACCACGTTTGTAAGTTTCTGATGCTGCCTGAAGCCTTTTTTTTTATGCATGGAAAACTTGACATGTGCAGAAGAGAAGGAAAGGTGTGGAAATTCTAAGGCAAATACATCTAAAAATATATGCTATTCAAATCTTGTAAATAGTAATGCTTTAAGCACACAGTGCACCAAATGTAGCCAGTATTGAGTTTTCGATATGTACAAACAATGTGTGTCGGTAACAGTATGGTATAGTGAAAACACATTTCTTCAAATTTACAGGAGAAATTAATTACGGAATTGAGTTTCTGTAGACTTTTGGAAGCTCGTGGAAGTGTTTTCTCCCTTCGTTCAACTTATTCGCCCAGTAAATCATGTAGTTTTCGACATTAATGTATCTCCAATGCACAATAGCTCTTGCCACCATTACCGTCGACTATGTGTAGCAACCACGTGGTAGTTTTACAAGATGACATGTGAGCAGGGTTTTTTTTTTCCAAATTTAATTTTCTATCCTTGCCTAACCTAACCTTCCGTGAATGGTTTGTGGATTAATTTTCGCTTAAAAACCTTCTGTGAATAGTTTGTGCGGCATTTTTCGGTTAATAAGTTTGGAAACACTGCATATCAGCTGACGATAAACAACGTGAGATAAGATTTGCCCGCGAATTAGCAACGAACAATAAATCCTTGTATTGTGAAAAATTACGCTTTTTTCTGGGAAAAAAGCAAAATCCCACGTTCAAAAAATGTTCCGCTATGCATAACAGGTAAGTACAAATGTAAATAATTAGGAAATAAACGAGTGAAATGTGTTTTCACTATACCATACTATTACCTGTGTCTATAGTGATAATATTGAAATTACGCAATCGGATCTTGGGCCATGCTCAGAGTATATCTCAATCCAAAAGATAACAGCAGACCATGTTCGTTCACTTCCTTTGCAAAGGGTTTAAAAATTAAAACAAAAAGCTCAGTTTACAAATCAGTTTAATTTTGCTTCTTAAAAACAGATACGAAAGAAAGGCGGATGAACAGAGCAATGGACAATTGTCTAATCTTTTTGCAGACAACTGTATTGCGTGTCGTCAAATTGGCGGAAATAAATTGTTAAATCAGTGTAAGTACAAGGCAATATATGAAATAATATTAAGTTTTACGTTTTAATCATACATTCAGAAATCAGTGTAAGTACAAGGTAATATATGAAATATTATATAGTTTTACGTTTTAATCATACATTTAGTAATTCGACCGATCAACAATTATATATTTGAAAATAATTCTTGCATTTATCGCTCCGAAAATTAAACCTTGCAGTCGATGCAACATCTATTATCCTGCCATAGTCGAGATCAGTCGTAAGACTGTTTTCAGCGTGAGAATAGTGTAAAATAAAATTTCTACTTCATGCGAGATGTTCATTGAGACGGAGATCGTAATTTCACGCTAGAACCGGGCTTATGCCAAGTACCGAGTCAGGTAAGTATTGAAAACCTTTTTCATTATTATTTTAGTTATTTCATATTTTTTCTGCTCTAAGTTAATCGTGGTAATGGTGATAAAATAATTACATATTTGGGAGAGCATGCAATTCAGGACCCCTCGCTATCCAGTGTTTTTTGCTCTTCACTGGAAGTTGGGGAGTCCCACGAATTTGTGTTTATGTTAAAGTACGCATCTAAGAATACAATTCATGCATCATTCACAATTACAATATTGTTGCAGGTTCCAGTCAGTAGTATTGAGAAAAAAATATATTTGAAATCATCTATTCTAACCCACCGCAGTTCGCAAACCACACGAAAACAAAATCAGCTGATTCAACCAAGGTTGCCATCATCGACAAACATAAACAAAACTCACTTCCCCTCGCCCCGAGGGTTGTTTTTTTTCCCGAATAAATGGTCTTTGATTACATTACTTTACAAGTAAAGGTATTATTTGTCTATATGAATTTTTAAAGTCGCTCTTGTTTTACCCTACGAGGTCAACTACAAGGAGACTGCTTTTATTTTTATTTTGTGCGTATCAGTGATCTCTTGCACGTCGCATCTCTCATTTTCGTTCCGTAGTAATTTGAGTGTTCATTAAAATTATTCAATGCGCCTACAGAGTTGGTCACTACTACGCAAATTATTTTTGTTTGGTTTCTATCTCCCTGTGTGGGTCTATGTCAATGTCAAATGTTGCAAAAAAATGCTTTGCCAAATTTTTTTTAACGTACCCTTCCCGCTCTCTTCCACTCAGTTCCCACATAAAGATTTCTGTCCAAAAAAGTGTAAAGAAAAACCAAAAAAGCAGTATTTTTTTCTTGTTACAGGCTTTGTAAGTTTCAATTGTTTGCATTTGTGCAAGTGAATCCCTGTGTACTTAGGTCCTCTTTGATTTAAGACTGTATTTTACATGGTTAGTATTTCTTCTATTGTAATTGGGTATATCTTGGTGGCACCTAACCAAGTTATGGTATATAATCCAACACATGAAATATTAACAAGCTTGGAAGTCACAAAATACTTAGATCCATGAACAGCTGGGCCTTTCTGGTGGTCAGTGCAAATGTTATAGTTTTGTATTGAAAGGGTCCCGGGTTCGATACTCGGAGGAGACACTTTGCACAGTGATTCTGATTATACTTTAAACTGTAGGTCCAGTCCAGATTAGCCTATCTACAAGCGAACAGCTTTCTTTCTACATGGTTCATCTGCTCTATTCCCCATGATCTGGACGACTTTCTTTTGTAAAATAAAGATCTGCTTCCGTAGGTTAACAAGGATTGAAATAAATTATTTTCATTGTCTCCTGGTTTGTTCTTCACAGTATGAATCATCTTAATGAGTTTGTCTGCCAGGTAATTTATATGAGATTCCATCTAAGGTTTTCATTAATACACAGTCCTAAAAAAATAACACTGTTTGCAATTTTGATAGTTTTTCACCCTGAGATTTGTTCCTTACATGATGAAAACTTACAACTGTAGTTTTAACATTCAGTCACTTTTTGTGGAGACTGAACTCCTCTCTTTTTTTAATGTTGGAAAAAAATTCTTTGTTTGAGCCTATCATAGTGGTGATTGTATCATCAGCATACAAGACAGATTGCCCCGAGCTTAGATTTATTGGTCAAGTCATTTACGTACAGTATGTAACATTTTTATTCACACACAGATTTTCAAAGAAAATGCTTTAATATCTGAAAGGAAATACACTTTTGAAATTGTTTCTTTAAAATTCAATAACTGATATCATTAGGAACATAAAATCTTCCCCAAATTCTGTATAACCAATGACAATAATAAATTAAATGAAACTGAAAGAGAAACATGCCATTTCTTGTACAACTTTTCTATTCGTACACTTAATAATATAAAAGAAAAAAGTATATTCAGAGCAAATTGACTGACAGTTCTAATACTTTCATGCATATCCTTTGGCTTTAATTACTGCTTGACACCTGTTCTTCATAGAATTAACCAGTTTCCGACATGTTTCAGAGCTTATTTTATTCCACTCTGCTTGCACAAATGTTTTCAACTGTTTGGTTGACACCTGCTTTATGGACCCGCCTCTTCAAAATTGCCCATAAATGCTCAATGGGATTTAAGTCTCGACTTTGAGCTGGTGTTTGTAGTAGTTTGGGCACATTCCATATTAGCCAATTCATGTTCGCCTTATGCTTACTGTCATTGTCTTGTTGGAATCTGTAGATAGGCGGCATGTCCATTTTTGGGCACTCTGCTTTACATTGTTCTTCAATATGTCCAAATAGACATATGCATCCATGATACCATCAATAAACTGGATGGTACCAACACCTTTGGACGTGATGCAGCCCCAAATCATTAATGACCCACCACAGTGTTTAACTGTTGGAACTGTGTTAATGTGATCATTTGTCTCTATTTGATTTTCTCAGGACCCTATTTACCCCATCTGACCCGTATATATTAATCTTGGACTCGTCTGACCATATGACACTATCCCAAAATTCCTGGTCCTTGTGGATGTGCTCTTTCGCGAATGAAAGTCTATTCCTGCAATTCACCTTATTTACATATGGCCTCTTTCGTGGTATTCTGCCATGTTATACATGCTTCCACAAGGCACGTCGGACAGTTTGATCGGACATCATCTTGCCAGCAGCATTTTCTACTAACGGTCGTAACTGAGGAACACTTAGTCGGGGGTTTTGTCGCACTCTTTTTAAAATAAAGCGTTCATCACTCAACCGTCTCTCTTTTGGTTTTCTCGGCACATTCTGTGTTGAACCTTCCTCTCTAAATTTGTCTACTATGTATTGAGCTGTGGAGTGTGATTTATTGACTGTTTGTCCAATTTTTCTTAACGAATAACCTCTAAGGGCCAAATTTATAATAACATGCTTCAGATCGGAACTAAGTTCCTTCACCTTGCCCATTTTGAACACGCCGATAGATAGACAATAGGCCTACAACAATTCCTACGCCATCATTCCACTTGATGGGGAGTGTGCCTGCATGTTCAAACTTGTTACAAAGTTGCAAACTGCACGAAATCACCCGAATAGCGGTGGTGCTGTATGCGAGGAAGATTGAAACTCTTGCCTGTACGAATAACAATGTTGCATGAAACAGCGTGTTTTTATCTTTTTACACAAATTATATGCTCTGTTCATACACTTTTAACATACACTTTTGACATTTGTTGGTGAAACCTTAATTAATATTAATTTCTAGGTACATATGAAAATTATTATATTTACTAGTAGATGTGACATTTTTTTCCTCGGAAATTCTATTTGTACGAATAACAATGTTGCATACTGTATATCACAAACAGTACTAGTTCCATTGTAGATCCTTGAAGAATCCCACATGATATTTTATATCATGAAATGTATGTATGTTTTGTTTTTTTCACCTGCATGTCATCATCATCATCCTTTGCCGTTTCCTGCCTCTGGCTGGGTCGGCATAGAAATAAAGCCACTGGTCTTCCACCACTCCTCTTTCCACATTGTTACAATCTTGTCCTCTTCTCCTAACACTATCTGCTCTTTCCACCGACAACTTTGTCTTCCCCTTGGCCTTATTCCCACTCCTTGAGCATTGTAAGCTCTTACTGGTAGTCTTTCTGCATCCATCCTCTTCATGTGTCCGAACCATCTCATCTGAGCCTGATCTATCCTGTCCTGAAGCTTCACCACCCCCACTGTCTGTCGGATCTCCTCATTCCTTCCCCAATATACTCCTTAAAAATTTCATCTCCACTGCCTGCATCTTTCGCCTCTCTCTGTCATTGTCCAAGTTGATATATAGTATGTGATATAATGGGATATGAAGGATTATTTCATAACTGCAGTTATTGTCCCTCCCTTCCTCTGTGATACTAGACTGAAGACACTGCATCATCTATTCTCAACGGCAAGAAAATGTAATCCTCAAGAATGCAGATGGAAATTTGAAAGGCTGTAATTATATGTACTCCTCAATTTAATACCATTATTGAAATGAAGAATTGTTCTATTTTATCATTAACTTTTACAAACTTCATTCAACAAAATCTTTGAATGTTACGGGGAAATATTAGTGATAAAGTTTGTTGTGCAGCCTCTCACATAAAAATCGTATCAATCCCTAAGATTATATGTTTATTTTATTAAGTCTCTCTGAATACTTCACGTTGACCAGGGCATTCACTTGTTTTTCTCAGTTGTCTCAGCCTCTGAGGCATGTTATCAATGCACAGTGTTGTGCCATGCAAACCTCCTGAGCATTCAGGAAACAGGTAATTTCTTCTGGTTATAGAGTCAGCGGTTTGCATGGTGGCAATTAAAAAACACGATTCGGCATAGAGGAAGAGCTCGATGGCCTAGTGATATAGAGGTGAGACAAGCTGAGAGGGGACTGACTTTTGGATTGGAGTTGAGAAGGGAGAAGTGGTCAGGAGAGCAGTGGGTCAGAAGTGAGACGACGCTCTGGTCGACAAACTGAGAAGCCAACAGAGGACTTCGTATTTTCTATTCAGCCTAATTCTTCAGATAGACAGGTAATTATCCTAACACCCAGTCATGATTCAGGTTCAACGGTTCACAAAACCCAACGAGTGACCATTGTCTTTTCTGCAGTTTAGTTCCTTAATTTGAGTGTGTACCTTTCGCATTGCCAAGCGTTAACTCGTCATGCCAATGACGAGTGCTCTCATCAGAGGATGAATGATGAGTAATTTACATCACCCAGCAATTAATTGCACAAACACTGGTTCAGATCCCCTCATTCTTTAGAATGACACGAAATCTAACTTCAGGAACCGGTTAAGTATATAAATAAATATAATCTTAATAATATTACATATCTAATTTATTGGCATAAACAAAATTATAAGTATCATGAGCTTAAAATTTAAAGCTTCAGTTTAATATTTTGACAATTCAGAAATAATATCTAGCAGCATGTAAGCATGTGGAAAAATGAACAATGTTGAAATTCATTGTATTTGCATAAGGCTAAACATCCTTTCAGAAATATTTTAGCATTTCCTTCATTTCTTGTTCATAGAATGAAAACACGCTTATGCTGAATGGAAGTACTTTATTTTTTTACGCATGAATATTTTATGCAAGATTTTTGTAAACGTGCATATAACCTGGACTCCACACATGTTTCCATGTTCACAAATTTCCTCTACATATGCAGAATCCAAACCAGGTAAGTTTCACCCCCATTGAGGATTGAATCCAAGAATCACAACAATAATTATATAAACAAAACAGCTAATGTGTCAATCTTAAAGAAATTGCAGGTAGATAAGCCCATTCTGAGGTAAATAAATAAGTTATCATAGCCAGCACTTGAAGAGAAAAATGTTAGCTTGGGTGATGTTTGAGGAGACTTGGAGTTAGCTGGGAGAAATGCTCCTATGGTTTAACATGGGGACAATGAGACAGTGGGGGAATGTTTTGTGAAAATCTTGTTAGCGAGCTAACTTAAACAGTAAACTGCTGCCTGCTTGAAGCTTCTCGATGAAATTGAAGCAATTGGATTGTTGTGCGCAATTAGCCAAAAGTGGCAGAAAAGTTATGCTAAATATAAAAAATAAAAGATTTCTATAAATAATTTGAAACAATGTTTCCATGACACTAGTTTAAAATATGACTGACTTCTTTTAGCAGAAATGTCTCAGTTTAGATCTAATTTTCAAGCTAACTTCTAGATTTTTATAAAACAGGATATATTAAGGATTTTTAATATGACGTAGTGAAATTCTCATTGATTTATGCCATCTTACCCTATAAGTTTTTTTTTTTTTTGTTTTTGTTTTAAAAGAAGTGCTGTATCCTGTAGCATTCTTTGTTAGAGGAGTCACTGGACGTTAGACTTCTCACAGCAAAGACCTTTTCAGGTTTGATTTTGCTGTTTTCCAAATATGTGACAGAAAATATTTTATGATGACATACATATCTTAAACAGTGAAATGAAACATGAGTATTAAGGCTCAGCTGGACCTTTCGCTGCATCCAGGGCAGATTTTTTCAAATTTTCCTTTCCTTTTGAAAAATTGCATCAGCTTAGAATTCCTCCTGGAACACTGACATAAATTTTTGTGTGGTTTTTATTTCGCTGTTATCTAGATACTATCAATAGTTTAATAGACTTACGTAATCATGAAACTATCGAGAATATCTAGATAACGGCAAAAGCAAACTACACAAAAATTCATGTCAATGATTAGAAGGAATTCTAAGCTGATGTAATTTTTAAGATTTTAAAATATCCTAGTGTTTTTTTTTAAAGGAGAGGAACATTTGAAAACATCTGCCCTGGATGCAGCGGAAGGTCCAGCTGGGCCTTAACTTTGGTCCTCTAGAAGGAATTACAAACAAATTAAAATATTCACAATTTAGACTATCATAGTAAAAAAGAGACAAGTTTTCAAAAACATTTTTAGAAATCAAGCAAGAAATCCAGGAAGCGTTAATAAGTTGCTTGGGTTATGTATGGTTGCATTAACACACATATGCTGGAAACATTCATTCAGTCTTGTCCCTGCATCTGATGAATTCCAGGTTCCTTTCTACTAGGCTGTGCAGGACCTTCATTTGATATTGCTTTTCTGACACTTTTCGCTAATAGAGTCAATGATGATGATATGATGAAATTGAAGGCATGCTCACAAAGAACACCCATGCTCAGGCTGGAATATGAACCTCGGACCGTGAAGGTCCTTCCTGATGGCATATAGTGGTAATTAACACTCAAGCCATCCCAGGTTCGAGACTTGGTGGATCAGATCCCACTTGAAACTGTAGGTCCAGCCTCAATTAATTTATGTGTGGATTCAAACAAACTTCATCATTATTGCAAGTCTGCATACTTGCATGCATGTCAGTTTCCTGCAAGTAAGTATAATGACAAAGAAGCAGCAGCATTCCTTATTCTGTGCCAAGCGCACCCCCCCCCCCCCCCATCACACCTGATTTTAATATTTGTTGCATTGTGAAAGATTAACAAGTATCAGTTACACAGCTTGACAAAATCAGTGGCATATTCTCCCATGTTGCCTGGTTTAGTAAACAAATTTTTTCATATACAGAGTGAGCCAAAAGTACACTTACACTATTCGTTCCACATTTTTTTGTCTAATTTTTCAAAATAATTCCAAACCAGTATTCTTACGAGATTAAACTGTGTTAAAAAGGTAAGTGAAGTGTTAAATAAATGTACATAAACAGTATTGAACATATAAATGTACTGTACAGTGCATACCTACTAAGTGTAAGGCTACTTTTGGCCCACCTTGAATATAGAAATTGGCAGAAAATTTCAAGTTTTCGGAATTTTGTTTTACATGCATGCCTTCATTGGTCATTTTTTTCTATTATATGTAATTAATATCAAATAAATATATACAATAATTAACAATTGTTCTGGTAAACCAGGTCATTTTTTCAGAATACGCTTCTGAACAAAATTAGTGTGCCTGCAATTGGATTGTAGTGCATGTTGCATTAAGTTTAGACTCAAGAAGGGAGCGAGAGATCTGAAACATGAGTAAAAATTGCAGTACAGTCATATAATGCATGAGAGAGGAATTTTCTGTCATACTGTTAATATGCCATTTTTTTTTTAATGAGCTGATTTGGAAGCCGTGTACATGTCAGGGCTCACGTTACTCTGTGCGTTTTACGTTTAATGCTCAACTTTCGAGACACCGAAAAAACATCTTTCACATCACCTAAAGTCTGCAGAATAGGCACAGCAAAAGGAAATAAATATACCAGTTGTTGCACATGCTAATATTATGCGGCCAAGAGCATCGTGTACTTAATGTGCAATCTTACCACTGAAGGTCCCTTGGTTCAAGTTCTGCAATTTCATATGATTATTATTCATTTGCATCAGTATTATTAACCAATTAGCAGAAATGGAACATAAAATAACAAAAATACATGTTCATAAATCCAGTTTTGACAATGATTTCATGTAAGGTTTTTAAAAGTACAAAATGGGACATTTTCACATTTTATGCCTGTAGAAAAAAAGGGACGCCAAAATGTATTTTAATATAAAAACCGTTCTGTTTGAAAACTAAATAAATACTGTGTAAATAACTTGCATGATGTGGTGATATGCACTCCAATCCAGCAGCTGTTTTAGAATTTGAAGTCACTCATTAATATTTTGCCGATTAATGGATCTTCTTCGGTACATCCTTCTTTTCAAATAACATGTTGTGAAAGTTTATACACGTGTGATTAAAGTTCACCGTATTCATCAACATAGCTTTCCGAGTTTGTGCTGAAAGAGCGTTCTCGTTTTGACCACAAACTATTCATGATCGAAAACATTCGTTCAGTCGGGATATTAGTTCCAGGCAAACAGAGAAGAAACTCCAATAGTTTAAGAAAACTGGAATATGTCACATTGTTGACATTGAAATGTGAAATAATTTCTACCCAACAATGCTATAGTTCACAGTAATAGTAGAGAAGGTGCACTGTTGCAGAAATTCCATGCTGATAAGTCATTGTCACAAAAAAGGAACATTTTGGCATCCCGTTTAATGTCTGAAAAAATCAGGGTGGGCAGTCTCAAAAAAAAAGGCATTGTCCCGACAGAACGTGCTTAAGTTGTGTAAACTGATACACAACTGAATTAATATTTGTTTACGGCTTCAAAGAAGTACAGATATGCATGTTGGCCACTAAATCATGTATCACACTCCACGTACAGTCACGGACACTTCTGGGTTGTAACAGTACCATTGAGAGTCAATGGTTTTGTTACAACCCAGAAGTGTCGGTGACTGTGCTCATAGCAATGCACAGAATAACCTAAAATAACTAAAAACACATCAAATGCCTAAAAACTAAACTTTGATCAAGTGGCTTGCAGTTATTTTCTTATTGCAAGCTAAAGCATCGACATCTGCAGAAATAATGTTCGTGTAGTATTTCTATGTGTGTTTACACACACATTTGGTTACTCCCTTCCTTTACAGTAGATATATGATGTAGAAATTTCAGCAAAATGATGCAGGCTACACAATGACTAACCCTGGATTAGTGTGTCAATTGGGAAAGCAATGGCATGGAATGTCAGAGATCTGGATTTGAGTCCTGGTCGAACCTGTATTTTTCGCTGAAATTTCTGTTTAGTACATATCCTGTGCATGTGTATACTGCCAAACAGTAAGGTAATTTACATCTCTATGTGGGGGGGGGGGGGGGCAAATTGGGACATGTCTTGGTTTTGCTGTCAGAATAAGCATCATGCTTTTACTCTTGCTCTTTCATCTGAAAATAATGTTAATGTTAAATGTGCTGCAGGAAAATTGCAATTTTATAGGTACAGAGAACTTCATGGCACAACTATATTTCAGAATATTCTCTGTCACGGTGGCATCCAGATATGCTGCACACAGAAGCAGTTGATATATCGCACAAGAAATTGTTTTTATATATTCAAGAACTTTGCATACTAATGGTTGCAACTGCACATTAACTATTGCAATTATTTTATGAAATGAATCACTGCATTTCAATTCCATGTGTTTTAGTATGACCACGCACACAAGAAAAAGAACAGTTCTAGATGCTTTTGCAGGTACAAAGGATGCCCATGCTAGGATTGTGTGGGAGGGGATACTTGTTTAAGCTATATACATGTTGCATCAGTACTTTACTATATATTTTTTTTACTTTTTAAATTAAAGGTTCAACCAGTTTGGTGAAACAATCTGCTAAATTTCACAGTATATGCCAGTGTCATCTAAATTTGCAATAAGGTGGGGTGGGGCATGAATGGCCAATCTGTGTAAAATGTAAAACATTGTTCCAAATATATGCACCATGTAACTCAATGCATGTAATACATGCAACCAAAAGTATAACCAAATATCATTAGCGCTGAAAATATTCTTCCGAAAGTTATGTTGATTCTACATCAAACTTAAATGAGCAAACCACTTTTATAAACTATCTTCAACCAGTAAAATGTATTCCATAATCTACAGGTACAGAAACATATTCACAGCTTCTTTATAAATATGGAGGAACAAACATTTCAATGGCATAAACCAGACGTTGGCTGTACAATCAAGTTACATGTCTATCACACAATAATCGGAGCAAACATTCATCAGCAATTTTTGATTCATGACCTCTAGAAGAGTAGACGGATGAGAAACCTATCATATGCTGATCATGTATTTAGTTTTTTTAAGCTACTGTTTAACACAAGCTACAGTTTTTTTTCTTCTTACTTTGGACATTGGGGAAGAGAATAAATATACATGCACAGCATGACGTAATTACTAGCCCTCTGGATATGCTTACAATTATGCACGTGTGTGGTAGTCTATTTCTATGAATTAAGCCAAGGATGCTTTAAACATTCTGCTGCAGTTGCTCTTCTGGCTGGATCATAGTGCAGCATCGGCTTAAGGAAGTCGGCAAATCCCCGAGCTTCTTCAGAACTCCATCCATACTTCTCTGTCAAAACCTCGTACAAACCCCATGGCTTAAGTCCTGCTATGTGCCTCAAGCTGCACTTCTTACTGAAGAACTGTCGCGAATATTTTCCTGACAGAGCGACAGTGCGCGGTATCTCCCCCAGCAGTTCAATGATGTGCGCCAAATGATCCTCGTCGCGATTGTAATCCTCACCAGAGTGAGGTTCAAAAAGGTAATCCCCCGTTGCCAGCTCAAAGGCCATGCAGGCTGTGCTCCAAATATCTGCTGCTGTATTGTAACCGGCACCAAGCAAAACTTCCAGTGCCCGATACTGCCTGGTTTGTATATCATCGGTGAAGTGATGGTAAGTCCAACATGCATTGCCAAGATCGGCTACTTTAACTTCTATATCACACACATCCGACACGGGATCCTTCTCAGATTTTTTACTTACACTTGCACTTGTTGGAATCATTTCTTCACTTTTTGTAACATCGTCATCTCCACTGCACATGCCGAGTACTGCAGTACAGTCTCCTTCTCCAGAACCCATACCGTTTGTCAACTGATTAACGTCCATAGGTTTTTCATTTTGTGCATTGTCGTCATTCTGCGGCAATCCCTCTGTTTCACACATTGTACTGGTATCAGCATTACAATTTATTTCTGGGACTTCATTATCAGTCATCTCATCATTTTCTAAATTAACAGCGTCCATCTTACCTGCTATCACATCTGCATTTGCTTCAGTAGAAGTCTGCTCTACATCTTCAGTATTACCTTGAGGTTCATTTTGATTTTTCATCTGCTCCATTTCTTGTATCTGTTCCATCTGCTTCTTCAGCAATTCTGAATGTCGCTTGGCCTTCTTCTTCAATTTCTTCTTCTTGCTCTTGGACATTTTTGCATGTGGAGTAGGATCTTGAAATTTTTTTGGTGCTGTGCTTACTAGAGAGAGGGGTAGCCTTAAACCTAAACTATGTAGTTCTGTTGCTTCACATGCTAATTTTCGCACATCTTCTTCATCAACAGTAACAAGAATATTCTCTGGCTTTATATCAGTATGAATGATTTGGCACTTTGCATGTAAATAATCTAAAGCTTCAAGAACTTGCCTTATAATGCACTTCACATTCTGACGAGGTATACCTTGATAATTGCTTCTAATGATCAACTTTAGCAAATTGTAGCCAAGAACTTCAAACACCATACACACATGAGAACCATTCACACCATTTATCTTGAAATCGTTTAACAACTGAACTGTCTTGTCCCTTTTAGGATCTTCAACATCCGATTCACGGACACATTTTAACAACTTAATTTCATCTAAAGCAGTCTCGGTAAAATGAGACGCACTTTTTACAACTTTCAATGCAACAAATCTTTTGTCCACTAAATCCCAACATAACCATACTGTAGAAAAATGACCCCAACCTAACTTGCGAGTGACGTGGTATCTGCCCTGAAACAAATCTCCAATTTTCACCGGATGATAGCCTCCTTTACAATAATCCTGGGGATCCTCTTGTTCTTCATCAGAGCTGAAATATTCCTCGGCCTCTCCATTACTGCTTTCACTGGATGTTGAATCGTTTCGTTGTTCCTGCTTATTAGATCGATACTCCTCATTCTTGGCCTTTCTTTTCGCTACCTTGTGACGCTTCTTTTTGGCTTTAATCGCGAACACTTTTCGGCTCATATCTGCTTTTGTATTCATTTTGTAATTTGAACTGTCCTGGAAACTTCACATAAAGTTCTACTGTAATAACAATATACTTTTCTCTTGATTATGCCGACCTAATTAGTCCCATAATATGTAGATCGAACAATAATTTTCGATCACAACTGACAAAAGATTTTTCACAACGCCATGATAGAAACGACGCTGACTGCTTTTCGTCTGTCACCGATTCGTGTTTGGATGTATCCAATTCAACTCAATACTCGTAATCGGGTTGAGCGCTGGGAGCACAACGGTGCTGTGTTGCTTTCATGAAGAGTTGAGTTTCCTGTGTCCCCGCGATTCCGACTTCGGGAACAGCTAATTTCCTGACTATTTGGAGATCCTAAGTAGTAGGGGTGTAGCCTAGGTGATAAAGTTGCGCTATTATACATATTTTGTATATTTTTTCCCCGAGCATGTTGTGTGTGTGTGTAGGCACGGGATGGAAACCTCCGTCTTTCCGCGCGGTGGTGTACTCGGCTTCTGCCACTTCAAGAGGACATTGGAGGCTTTATCCTTTTACACGAATTTTTCATTAAGCTGTTTTTTACTTTACCTCCCAGGCAAGGGCGGTCCAGACCTCCCTCCGAAAGACTTACCAAGTGCAAAAATTAAATAATAAAAATATACTTGTTTAGCATTTCCTGTATAATCGAGGGTTATCTATTTCTGCCGATCTTTGAATGACACTTTAATTTTCGTCAACCGGATCTAATATTCTTTTGAATTGGAATTTGAATTTAAAATTTTGGATGCCTCAGCACTTAGGCTATTTTGCACCCATCACATTATACGGGAGTCAGCCCCTTACCATTACAAATAACAACTCTAACGTTGCATAACTAAAATATTAAATTATTCTGACTTAGGTTAGAAGCTGAGGCTGTAAGGGGGCACTTAACACACATAAAGGCAAAACACAGGACAACACATACAAAATTATAGTGTCAGTCGCCAGAGCCTCGTTCGTCTGAAAAATGCAGTCTAGGGTGTACTACGTGGAAGTGACTTTTGGGTGTCTACACCCCGGATCTAATATTATTTCATGTATTTAATAAATATTCAATTCTTTATCCATTTGCACTGGTTTCCTTGCCAGGCCAGTTGCTTTAATATACATTATAGCAATCTTAACTACGCGCTAGATAATGAATACATGTTTTTATATCTCTATTCTTACACTGTTTTTACTTATTAATGTAATAATAACAATACAGGATGAATTTAATATTTATTAATTATTATTTTAATTTGAACCCTTATATTATTTATTATTATTATTTCTGAGACACTTGGTTCGGACCCCCTCCCCCGAAATAGATTTCTAAATACGTGACTGTTACCACGTATCTATTTATTTGAATCTGGATGAACGCCAGATCCGCTTTATGCAGAGACAAGGCCAGACAGAATTCCGACATTAGTTCACGCACCCTCGGAATCGAACCCGGGTATCCTACGTGACAGTCAGATGCCCTCCCGACTAAAGCATCGCAACTCCAAGATAGAGATAAGTTTCCAGTATATTGCGGAGAAACCAAGAGATACGTTTCCAGTATATTGGGTATAAACCGGGAAAACAATAGTGACGCTAAAGGGGGACCAAGGTGCCTCTCTTCCACAGAACATCTGGCCTCCAGTTATCCGAGGAAGGGTGAAATGATTAACAGGGTGGTACAAATAGAAATTCCCCCTTCTGGTTTCTATATACTGTCGTTTCAATGGGAGACGTTGTCTCTACTAGATTCTTGTAAGAATAAATGTTTGTATCAAGCACACACACACATCATTGATCCAGTTCTTGGCAGCAGCTAAAATTCATCGCCAGATTGTGCACGGCGCCAATGCAATGAGTGATAGCAAAATGCGGAATTGAGCGAGAATGTTCAAGGACGGGCAGGAGAATGTGCATGATGAGCCGCGCTCAGGTCGGTCATCTGTAATCAGCGGCGATTTGGAGTGTGCGGCAGGCGCCAAAATCCTTGAAAACAGACGATTCATAATATCCATGCTTTCATAAACATGGGTGTCCCACTTGACTCCTGAATCCAAGCAGAAGGTGGAGTGGCGACACACGTCATCTCCGACTAAAGTTAAATTCAGACAGATAATTTCAACGCACAAGATTATGGTAACCGTGTTTTGTTAGTGGACTTCATGCCGCCAGCGAAAACAATAAACCCAGCTGCGTATTGTCTGACTTTGAAGAAACTGCGGCGTGCAATCCGAAATTGACACCGCGGCCTGCTGTCAGCTGGGGTTTTGCTGCTTCATGACAATGCGAGGCCTCACACCACTCTCAATCGCAAGATCAGATCGCATAGGTTGACTGGGAACAATTAGCTCATCCTCCTTACTACCCGGACCTTGCCCCCAGTGACTATCACCTCTTCCGGCATCTAATGAAGTTCCTCGGCGACAAGCGTTTCGGCAGCGACGAAGATGTGAAAACGGAAGTTGGGGAATGGCTTGCCTCTGAGGTGGGTCTACAAAAGCTCATCGTACGTAATGGAAACTGTTTAATTAACCACGGAAACTATGTGGAAAAATAGAGAATCTGATCCATAAAAAAAAGAAATAACTAAAAATTCGGCAGTGCATTTTTAATATTTTTTTGTCGAAATGGGCTAAAAATATATATAAATAAAAAAGACTATATAATTTTAAATTTTCATCTCTGCAACCACCAATGTTCCAAACCACGATCCGCCACTCGCAAAATATCCTAACTGGGGTCTGGTGGTGCAGCATGCCTTACTTCTCGAGTGCTTCGAGCACTACACTGCGCTACTACACATCAGTTTTTAACCAGAGCCGCATGTAGAAATGTGTTACAAATTACAAGGGAAATAACCAAAGAAAGTAATTACATTATCTTCATTTGTGGTTCCCCTCGCTGAGACTTGACGAGAAACTATCATTTGAGGTGATGGAAGCAGTGCATCTACATACAACGTGAAAGCACAATGTTCCGGGTTTCGATCAGCTTTGGAGAACGTTGCAGGTATAGCCAGTGCTCAAAGTGAGAGATTTGCGGTGGATTGGTATTCCCCCAGCTACAGCGCCTAGAATAACGTAGTGTGGAAAACGGCATGGTTCTGCGCTCTGTGGCTGGTTCCACTCGAAAATGATCCGCTAGAGGCGCTGGTGTTGACCCCGGTGCTTGGTGTTCGACTGCTTATAATGGAAGTAACGGGAGTTTTCGCTGCAACGTCTGATTCTTTTACATGAAGCATTTCTATGAATGTGATAATTGCTATGATATTTGGTACAGTGGTTGCGAAGATATTAACGAACATTCTAGACAGTCGACCACGTCCTGTTATCGTCATACTTTCGTTAATAATACGGGAGAAAAAATACACGTGGAATGTTCTTGGCAACTAAATTTTTGTGTATGAATTAGGTTCATTATTATTATCATCATCATCACCATCATCATTTCTTTTAAAGATATACACACTGCAGCATTTGTATTTTTGATATTTACTGTCTCTTTTCTTCCACTTTAAAATAATCGCGGCGATGATGATAATGATGATTGCATGAAACGACAAGGGGAACCCCACAAAACTTTCTTAGTGCCATCGACATGAGTGCAAGGAAACTTTCAAACCAATGGGACAAGCGACACGGGATGTTCACACTGTCACACTAGTGACACACACTTCCAGACTGTAAAATAGCATTCATTGCACATGAACGACACGTTCATATGGCGTATTCGCGTGCTACTTGTTACTTCGGTCGGAAAGCTCCTTAAAGGAAGGGTGCTGAGACCGAAGCAACGCGCTACAGGGGGAGTTCCCAACTAAGTGACAAGCTACATGGTGCCTTCAGTCTATTAGCAAGCGTTGCTTGCGAACAACAGATAGGCGACACGATAAAGCGCACATTACAACAACAGATCTAGGCGACACGATAAGCTACACGTGTCGCTTTGTCGCTTCTGCGTCGCTCAAACTGGGCCATTTCCTCAATAGCTTGCAACATGTTGCCGTGGTTTGTTGTTCGCGCATACGCGATGCAATGGGTGTCTTACTTTAGTGAGATTGCGCACCAAAGCGACAAGCGGCACGCGACACTTATCGCTTGAGGATTTCACCAACCGAACGCTGGCCTGTGCTTCCCGTCATGTCGCTACGATGTGAAATGTTGCTCTTGATTGGCTCCTTTCCAAGCAACATGTGTCGCTTCGGTATGAAAGTTGCCTTGGACCGAATGACCCGTGTCGCTTTGGTGTGAAATCCTCGTATCGTTTGTCGCGTGTCGCTTTGGTGTAAAATCTCCTTGAGGAAACGGTGCAGTCAGAACTTTTGTCCCTACGGTTCGAAAGGCTGCATTGATTTCCGACTGCTCGCTTTCAAGCGACATTTGTGGTTTGTCGCCTCGGTATGAAATATCTCTCAGGATACTATTTATATTCTAATAACATAGAAAAATAAACTCTAATACACAGTCCAAGACCTGACGTCCGGAATCACATTGCGATGTTTCTTCTTGTGTTACGCATGCTATTTAGTTATTAATTTTATTTTACTTTTCTTTCCAAATTAATGCCACTTCGTGACTGCAAATCACTCCACAAATATAACTGTTTCCATCAATTCACTTACCGCCTTTCTAGAGAAACAAATCTATACAATATATTCCAAAAACTAACTAAGCCGCATTACTTTCATAACAAAATTAGCACCTGGGTCGATCGCACTGCCATCTACTTGTCATCGTCTCGGGGAACCAGTTTGTTGGGTCGTTTTCCACACTAAGCTGCTCGTCAAGTCAACCTTGCAGCAGGTTTTATGTATCAATCCGCGCGAGAACTGAGCTCAGAATCTTCCGTGCCAGTCTTTCCTCAACCGCCGAGCTGCTTACATCGCAGACACTGAGAAAATCCACAGTATTGCCAACCGCACAACACATCAAAACCCGCATGCATGTCAAGTGGATTGTATTTTTGCTTCTCTTTGTCTCCTGAAACATAACATTTTAAAAGTACTTTCTGCGCATATATTATTTAATAAATGTGTCATTAATATAAGAGCGAAACAACTTCTAAACATGAGAGCATGTGTGTATATTTCGAGCACGCAAAAATAAAAATAAACAAAGATAAAAGTAAACAACGATAGGCTCCTCTTGAATTTAATGACAAATTATTGTTTTTGGTTTAGAAAGAAATAGATTTATGAAAAACTTGGTTGCTTCGTTCGCAATACATCCGTTACTGTAAGACACACGCACTTCAAGTTGTACCACCAAAAAAGCATGATTTGTTATTGGTGATATATACAATCAGGTGCATTGTCTGTCGCTATTACTCTGGTTTCAATTTATGAATCACTTCACTAAACCAGGATTCAAATCTTGGTCTGTCCATTTCTTGCTGATAATCACCCTTCCCTTTCTTTGCGCGGAACAGTAAATATGCGCCTTCAACAAAGCTTTCATTGCCGCCAGTGGGTGAAACAATAAGCCTCCCCCTTCCCCTCATCGTCGGTTTCTTCAGCCCTGGCGGTGGTTTTGCATGGTGGTATCCTTCCATGTTTTATTACCCCTTCCCCCACCCACCGAGTTGAAGGACGTCTCGTCCAAATAATAAACATGTTTCTTCTCACTGCGATATATTTTAATACCGCGGAGATTCTTTTGTCGTCAAACAACAAACAATCGTTTCCTCTTGCTAAACTCAAACCGCAAATCATTCAACACCCGTGATACAATTCGTGTGCACATTGACGGCAAATCACCTCACGCCCTGTTTTACTTTGATCTTGTTGCCGCAAGGAGGATTATGCATTTAAAACAACTTGCTTGACTTTGAAGAACATTTCCTTTCGGATGAAGCCCAAAATAACATTCGGGTAAAACCGCGCGCTGAACAGGAGATTCAGCCATTCTCGCCGCTCTACAATAAACATAGGGTTAAAATAGTGGAAGGTACAACACTGGTATCAGCGATTTCACGCGCTCTGCAACGCATTCAGTCTCGCTCGACTCGCTCTAAAGTTTCAATGTCTCTTCAACGCATTACAGATTCGAGTTGGCGAATCTGCGGTTCTAAGTTCGTCTGCACAGTGATTGCAACCAATTAAGTCCATACCTGCTAATCAATGTATTATTTTGTCTGTATATTACAAATTAAATAACTGTTTTCTTGCAAGTATGCAGTTGTGTCGGAATAGAACCCGTCTCAGTGGAACTATATTCTTGCGCGCACGTTTGGATCTACATATGCTAAAACCTGCTGCAAGGTTGACCTGACGCAGGGCTTACGTTATTCAAGGCGCTGTACCCCAGCTGTCACCATGTCAAACCGTAGGAGCATTCCTCTAGCTAATCCCAAGGCTCGACAAAACATTCCCCCACCTAACATTTTTCACTTCAAGTGCTGGATACAACCTCCTTTTCAAAGTTGACAATTTTATGCCGTCTTTATTCACTGTGTCAGAAACCTAAGAAACACTAACCTTAAATGATATCCTGGTGTATTCAGCCTCTACTTCTCTTCAACTATATCTTTACGCGGTTGATGATAAAAGACAAAAAGTCTGGTACTCTGCCAAGTTCATATCTTATCTTGCCTTAAACTTTAAACAAGTACACACGATAACTTGTATTCCCCTAATGACGGTAAAACCTTTAATTTTAGGAATGTGTTCATGGATGTCAGGATGGAATGTGAATGTCAACTTAAAATTATATATTTTAAACATATAGTTTCATTTCAGCTGGCCTCCGGGTCGGAGTACATCGCCCTACAACGACATGGGTCCCGGGTTCGAATCTCATGGGTGTTTGTGAGTGTCCATTAATCAATTTCATCATATCATCACTCAACCCCATCTTCATAATTACCCAAAAGCGGTAGTAAAGCCATATGGTAAAGCGAAGTAAAATAAACCAAATCAATCAATCAATCACTGCAGCGACACAAATATACAGTATTTTTTTTTTAAAAAAAAAAGTGCGTTGCAGGATGATGATTTCAAACTGAAGAAGTGTTTCTTGAGAGGACAACACTATTTTGTGTATAAAATATACCTCGTTTGCCCTCCTGTAAAAATACCTTCTTGCCCCTCCTTGGAAAAAATCATCCGGACGTCCATGGGTGTTCAGAGTTCTGAAAAGTTGGTACCGGGATCGAGAAAAAATATTCTGACTTCGGCAAATAAAATTCCCGCTTTTTCAGTCGGGAAATTCCAAATTATAACCTAATTTTAAATTTAGAAATGGTTAAAATACAATGGAGACTTGATTTTGAGGTTCCTGTTAACGTATGTAGCTACACATTTTTGGAACACCCTGTATTTGGGTGAATCGATTCTTGGAGAAAGAATTTCACTTTTCCGGATCCATTTCAGCAGGCCCGTAGCTAGAGGGGGGGCAGGGGGGCAACTGCCCCCCCTGAGAGCCTACTTTGTCCCCCCTGTGTAATATACAGAACACCTGATATTCTCACTAATATTTACAATTATATCCTGTATTACTCTAGCAACATAACAAAGACACTTATTGATTTTGTGTTTTCATGAGGTGGGTTGGATTCCAAATAATGTCGTACTAGGATTCAGACTTTGGGAAATTATTTCGTAATTTTCAGTATCTAGAACAGTTATGACATTTTGAGAAATCTTGTATTAAAGGTGCCTAATGTGTTTGGATGTTTTTCTTGGATGTGTTGCTATGAAGTTTGAAGTACTTAATTTTTTGTTTACAAAGTCTACCATTTGGTAATAGTGATTCATGCAGTAGAGAGGGGGAATGGATATTTAATTTTTGTTACTTAGCTTTGCTTTTCTGCCACTTCTAGCTAATCGCGAACATGAGGAATGACGTGAAATTGATGAAGAGGAACTCACAAAGAGTGCCGCAACTACAGGGGAGCAGGGAGCATTGTCCCCTCAACCTTGAACGGAAGTCCATTCTAGGGGGGGCAAACACTTAAGTAAAAAACAAAACTAGCAGAATCTAAGAATAGTAGGACAAATGGATACTCAAGATGGAATTAGCTTTTTCTTCCAGACGGCCAAGGGAACTTGCAGGGGGGGGACACAGGAAATTGCCCCCATTGATTTCAAATTTTCGTAAAATTTTCTTGCTCGCTTCGCTCGCAATGTCTGCTGTTATTATAGTCCAAGTTGAGAGCCATAGCTATGGGGCAGAACGGTCTAAATGAAATTAAAAATGTGTTAAAGAAAATTCCATGGCGCCCTGTGAAATTTTTTACACCCTATTAAGTTTTCAGTTTGAAAAATTTGGATCTAAAAATGTTCTTGCTCGCATCGATCCCAATATGATTGTTTTCTGTAATGCATTCTAAATTACCCGAGAGAGAAGTAAGACCAAATATGTAGCTACTTCAGACTGTTGCTGCTAAAAAGGTTTCTCTCAAATGCACGAATAATTCTTTTAAGGAAAAGGAGACAAAATTTGTATTATTTTTACTGTTGATTTTTTATGAGGCGGATGAATTGATTATGTAATGTATTTAATGTATTCTCATTAATATATATATATATATATATATTAAAAAAAACTTTGAATGCATACACAATTTAGCGTTAACATGTTGCATACTTGTGTATTTTCTTATTTTACGTTGTTCCATGTTGCATAAATAAAATATATGTTGTACATGAAAGTAATACATGTCATATGTACAAATAGAATTATGTTCATCATGCATTTTGTGTCTTTCAAAAATACAGTTGTGTGCTTGTTTTCCAGTATTAGCTAATAGCTAATGTGAAATTGAATGTGTTGGAAAAATATTTTCAAATCATTTGTTCCATAACAAATGTTTTAGCACAGACTTCTAACCCCTTCTTGCGTGATTTTTAATAACGTCTTTGATGCTACTATTATTACTACCACCACTATATTACAATTATTATTATTTGCACGTTTGTCCTGGTACTGGCCCCCCTCCAGACAAAAATTCGTGGTTCCGCCCAATGGCGAACGCAGGATCTTTTTTTCTGGAGGGGCTGTAATTGTATAGGTGGATTCTTTCAGTGGCGCAAACTTATAGGGATCCGTGGGAATATAGAGCACCTAATAATTTCTCGTGTTATATATATATTTTCGTATTAAAATCAATAAATAATATTTTTAAAATAGCGAGTATGTTGCATATTAATATCATAATACATGGAAGGCAGAATTTGAGATTTTTGAAACTTATAAGAACACAATGTTTTTTTTCACAATTTGGCATCCCTGACTGGTTTCTAGTGAGCTGCATACACAATAAGATATATCGTATATTTACAACTTTCCACTCTCAAAAATGTCAAGTGGGGATAATTTTGTAGGGCTGAATTTACCACTCTGGTTTTTCCAGAGTTTATGGTGCTTTTACTTGAAAATGTCGATTTTTCAAAATTTCGTAGGGGCTGTAGCGTACGCCAGTGGTTGCGCCTCTGCTCACAAAGATCACTCATGCCCTTGGACCCTTGGCTTCGTAGTGTGTTGTGTAACCATCCCACCATAGAGGTCGGCTGTTGAAAGATGTTGGTCAAATAATTATCAAACATGATGAAAATGTGATAGTGTTTCACATTTATTATTATGGTTAAAAAACGACAAAATATGTAGTTGGTTTCTCATTAGATTCCTTTGTGCGTAAAATTCTTGCATACTGGAAACTAGAGGGAAACATTATGAAGCACGATTTATAAAGGGCTCCCTTAATCAGCTCTGCAGAGAGGCTCAAAGCAGTTGATTCATATTAATCGTCTATTAACATTATCGACCTGTAAATATCAAGTAGCTACAGTCCCGACTAGATTTTATCTTTGTATTCTTTGGCAGTCCGGAAAGGTCATTATCGAAATACTGTTATTTGACGTTGCTCGAACTTCATTTGTTCGTCGGAGTTTCAAGATATCATCCCTTTCCTGTTACTTATAGATTTTGTTATATCTGCCAATGCGACACAATATATTAAAAAATTGCCCCCTCTGGGATTGACTTTGCCCCCCCTACTAAGAATTCCTGGCTACGGGCCTGCATTTCAGTTGGGAAATTCCAAAACCCAATCGCCGCCACTAGTGTGTGAAATTTCTTGAAAATGTAAGTTTCTTATTCTAGAAATGCAAACATAATCACTCTGTGACGAATCAAAGAGTTTCACAGCGCCAGGGAATTTAAAACATTTTCAGCCCCAATCCTCGAACGTTGGATCCTCACCAACAAAACGTGTTTGTCCCTCGCACCCCAAAAGGTCATGTAATTGTGTGAATTTCTAGCGTGAAAACATGGACGGGGGGCGTGAAAGACAAATACCTATGCAAATTAATCTAGTTTTGGGTATGTTTTATGAGAATTATCTTAATTGGGAGAAATCATCACCCCACCTACCCCCCACTTTAAACACTGCTGCCCCCTTAGAATAAAATCCTGCGGGCGGCCTTATACATGCTGTATAAAATAAGTCACATTTCCGAAGCTTTTGACGCCGACGAAAATGGCGGGAAGTATATTTGGTATTTCCCACTGAAGTGAGTTCATAGTGAATATTTTTACAGAAAATCCGTTTACTACCGTATCGTTGCCTCTTGTATTCTCTTGTTATGGCTCAGGCATCTATAACAGATTATTTTATCTCTCGTAAACGACCAGCGGCAGGCGAATTAAAGAAATGTACAAAGAAGCTAGTGCTGGATTATGGAGTAACAGAAGTAAAAGAAGCCAAATCCAATATCGAACATCTAACACCAGAAACATTACTTCCAAAAGAGCACAGAACCGATAAAAAAGTTGACATCCCCGTTCCATCTAAAACATCTCAAATACAACGCGAAGATAAGTATGTGCAACGAAAAGTATCTTCGGTTAGGGTAAACCGTGATGTGCACAAACAAAAAAAGAGTGGAAGAAAATTGGCCTCCACAGACATACGTGAAACGTTTCAGAAACTGAATGCTGCGAAGTTGACTGCACAATCTCATTCAAGCGGAGAACAAACTGGCTGTACCAGTGCCGAGCATGATGGTAAAAATGTGTTCTCAGATGAAACATTGCAGGCAAAATGTGTAAGTATAGGTCAGCAATTATTAATTACTAACAGTTAAAAATTAATGTCTACATCTTCTAGGTATTACTCTCAGTACTAAAATTACACATGTTAATTTTTAGTAACAATTTTTGTTAATGACGTAAAGAGAATTTGGTAAATATTTACTATTCCACAAACACCTGTAACTTCTTCCTTTCGTCACATTTAACATTCGTACGTACCAATCTGCTTTGCGGAACATTCTTTAAGGTGTATTCACGTTTTTTTGATGAAAGTAATGTCAATTTTTTACATTACCAACACTTCTTTATGTGCATTGTCTCGCTTGCATATGCCACAGTATGGCGCATACACCTTTGTAGATAATCGCGCGTCGTGCTTTTGTTTTGTCGATTTTCATTAGGTATCCAGTATTTCCAACCTTCTTAACCCAAAAAAACACTCGTGAAGAAAGCTGATGTATTTTTTTTTTCACAATTTTTATTTTTTACTTTGCATTGTTTTACGAACAAAATTTTAACTATGCTTGCCTAACCTTACCTAACCTTGTCGGAAATGGTTCGTGGGGTATCCGTGAATGGTTTTGGTTGGAAACACTGCATCCCAATGAACATCAACAAAACATAAGCACGATGCGTGGTCACCTACGAAGGTATACGCGCCAAAGGCTATTGTCCGTCGGAGAATTAATTTTCAAGAAAAAACATGAATTTCCGCTATGATACATTCCCACATGACAGAAAACACCTTCCAGATGTTAGACAATGCTACAGGAACTTATTACCGTAAGTAGTTTCTTGTGTAAAAACGAAGAAATCGGTTTGTGGAATAGTAAATTAGGCTCGGGTACCCTTTTCTACACCCTCGATTTTTCGCACATTTCACATATTATCGTTACGAAAATTAGTTCTTCATAACATACGATGTTTCTAAATAGCGCGGAAAGTAATTTCTTAAGATCTACGTGCTATAAAATTTACGTTTTTCAATATTTACAGTCCTTATGTAACGTCGAAACGGTTTTGCAGCGATTTGATCATGGCGAATCTTGGATTCATGTCACAGGCGCAGGTCTGAACATTTTCTTCTTCTTCTTATGTCTTATATCTGGATGAGTTCATGTGGTTTGACAGGTATGGAAAACAGCGACGAGACACGATGAGGAATATCATTCAACATATTGTTGAACGGTATCCTCACCGTGTGTAAATACGTTATCTTGTGGAACATCGTGCACATTTTTTTCGGCAACTGTAGGCCGTTTTCTGAATGACTTGTGGGCTGGGATAATTTGCGACTTCTTATTTTTATCATGGAACGACGGGGTAGGGCAATATTCTGTGGAAAAGGACAAAAAAGACGACTTATTGCATACGACTGACTGCACTTAACGACTTTCAGTTTCAACTTCCACCTGCAATGCCTGGCCTTGGGGAAAAGAGGTAAATTAACTTCTCAGCTTTACTTTCAGCATTAAATTTGGCTAATGTTTGTTTCTTCATGAGTCAATGCGACAAAAGTGAGAAATAGTGTTCGGGGCAGGTGACACCGGCTAATTTTTAATGCCTTGGTAAATGTGCGATAACGCCCGGAAACCTTTCACTCGTAGCCCCAAAAACCATCCACGGATAGCCCCACAAACCATTCACACAAGGTTAGGTTAGGCCTGTTAGGTTAGGTTCCATTAGCACTCAATTCACCCCTAAATTCATCGAAAAAAGAAAGCGCGGCGAACATAGTTAAAAATACGTCCGAACTTTTGCAAACGACAAAATCGCCACTTCAAACGGCCACGGATAGCCCCACAAACCATTCACACAAGGTTAGGTTAGGCCTGTTAGGTTAGGTTCCATTAGCACTCAATTCACCCCTAAATTCATCGAAAAAAGAAAGCGCAGCGAACATAGTTAAAAATACGTCCGAACTATTGCAAACGACAAAATCGCCACTTCAAACGGCTGTAGAGTCGTAAATACTTCTTTCCGGGCTCCAATGTTTTTTTATTCAGAAATAGGATCACATAACCTTCATAATGAAAGAAAAAAAATTCAAAATTCGAGGGTGTAGAATAGGGTACCCGACCCGTAAATTAGTATCTATACCAAGAATTGGACCTAATACATTCAGATCTTGATTAATTTGAAATTTGCTTGACTAATTTCCAGCTAACACGGGACGAAAGTAGTTATTTTGTTTTTGCTGTCTTATGAATATTTGCTAATTCGGAGACACTATATACATCAGAGGCATGTAGTAACAGCAAAATGTGAAGAATTGAAAAAAATGTTTCAATTAAATAACAAAAACATTTTTAAATACGTTAACAAGTAGATATTGCAGAGGACATCTTTTCTGTAGCCGACAGAAGCGAAGAGGGGATGCCGTTCCGCTACCGTGAAGAGGTAACAAGAGGAGTGGACGCCAATGCAAGGGAAGAGCGGGGAATAGCTTTGGAACCTAACCTCGTAGGCATATCTCATCTGATGTCTGAGACATTGTGCTACAGGGCTGTTCATATGCCTGTTCAAGGGCCCAGTTAACGGTCAGGCCTGCCGGTATATGCCAGTGTTGTAACATCGGATAGGCAGAAAAGAGCTAAATCCTGTCTAAAATAGGGATACTATTCTCTGAAGCAACTAGAGCTAGACTGCAAAGCCAAGGCCGGCTTGTACTACAACTGAGGTCGATTAGGTACTAGACGAAAATATAGTTCCTTCGTGCGATTCGTGATTTGGACAAACCTTGCTCCAAAATACTAAGTTGGCAACAGTAGTTCGTACAGCTGGAGTTCTCTTCCACAATTTGACTGGCTGGAGGAGTGGAATTCTGTCTGCTCACCACACAAACATCAAACTGGCCCCAGAAATGTCGTTCTTCTTCTTCCCCTCCACCTCATTTGCAAAGAAACAAATGAAGAATTGACAAGGCTCGACAACTATTCATTGGGTTTTCGTGGTAATTGTCTCGTGAGTGGTAGTTCTTGCTAGGAATATTTGTGGCTAAATCACAGAGTTGATCTAGGCCGAAGGAATGTTTTTTTTTTTGGGGGGGGGGGGTAGATGATAACATCTAGCAGAATAATCGTCGTACTGATGGCCGGTAACACCTTTGAAAAAGTTACGCCACGCTGGTATACATGTTCATATCACTGTTAGGATGCCAGGATTGTTTGTCTTGCAGAGAACGAACAGTTGTTAGATGCTTGTTGGACTGCGATACAACCCCAAGTAATGTAAACAGATTTTGCATGTTTTGCAACATTGCCAACACTAGCTTTTAACATTTTGTGATTGCGAAGAGAAGTACATGGGACAGTGGGTTAATGACCCCAAATTTCGTTTCCTTTCATTATTTTGGGTTCATGTAAGTTTATTTTTTGTGTAATTTTATTTATTTATTTATTTAATAGAAGATTCCAAATACAGCGTTAGCCATTTTACATTGGAACGTATTTATAGAACATAAGGACAAAAAAATAATAACATAATACATCAAAAATAATAACATAAAAAAAAATTACATGTGGTTAAAAGACTTATATTTTTTGCTAACTTTCTTCTAAAACTGTCCAGATTTTCAAAAATGGAATTAAAATATTGTATTTGAATGGTATTTTTTTATACTTATTAAGTTTTTATTATTTTAGTAACGTTTTCTAATGTGCCATGGTAGAAATAGAATTCTTTACATTGAACAATCTCTCTTAATAAATGAGTAATATGTCTCATGTTAGGAACACTGTGTCCTTACGTGGGCCATGGAGAAAAGATCACACATTTACATCGAATGAAAGGATATAGGCCTAATTGTATGATACTTGAAGGTTTTGTTCTATGATATAGTATCGATGTAAAACAGTAAAACTTAAAATTGAAAAGGTTTATCAAAATAACTTAAATTTCAAAAGTATCCCAAGTTAGATCAAGCAACTGTATTATAATTTAGCATGCAATGTTAATTGTACATTATCCATTGTCTAGTGCTTTAAACTATACTTACTTGAACACTACATTTTGAGAGAGCACATCATTCTCTTGTCTCCAGGTGGAATGATGGTGTGGAGTAATTGATTAAAGCGTGGATTTGTAGTGAAATCACAGTCTGTCGTAGGTTCGATTCCCACCATTTGAAAAATAAATTTCAGCTGAAGACGAGAGAAGAGGTGCTCTCTCGAAACGCAGTGTTAGAATAAGTATAGTTGAAAGCACTGGAGAATGATTAATGTCCCATTAAGATTGGATGATAATGTAGAGCCATCGTCACTGACATTCCGAGAATTATTGTATTTTAGTTTGCCTTCATTGTTTGTTATATATTGTGATTTTGAATGACTTTGATGTTTTTGTTTTTATTTAAATCAGAATGTGTCACCACCACCATCAGAAATCATTCGGACTGTCACATTCGAAAAGAAGGGCTGTCTTTCTCCTAAGAAACGTGACATTCCCAAGGAACCGAGCAAGAGTGAAGAATCTCGACCATCTGCTCTTAGCAGGCAGGGAAGAGAAGATGCAAAACCAACCACCTGCAGTGTGGACGAAGAAGTGGTTTTTAAAACTCCGAAGAAAGAAACTAAACAGGCATCTAAGCAGGTACGTAAAGGATGGTTACCTCCAAGTTTCTGGTATTCAGGGAAGCAGTGGGAAGTGTCATTAGAGCGTACCCAAATATAATTTTCCCTGTAAAGGTGACTTAGGCCAACTGCATGGTGGATCCAATGCGGCGCAACACGACTAGTCACAAAGTGATATAACACAGTGAGTCATTTTCTTTGTTAGCTAAAATGTGATTGGAGATTTCGTCCATGTCTGAGTTTTATAATTTGGGTAGCAGGTAATAGTTTAGCAGAATCAGTGTATCAATGTCCTGGGTTCGATACCCGGTGGAGGCACATAGTGGTTCGGATCCCACTTTAAACTGTAGGTCCAGTCCTGATTAGCCTTACTGTGCATAAAGTGGACTTAAAACAACAACTCAAATCAATCAGTGTATCAATGTGTGTGTGTACAGAATTGATGTATCAGTTTATATGTTGTTAATTAAATATATTTCTAGCAAATAATTGGTTAGAAATACAATATTTAATGAAAGATTCAATGATTATATTTAATTGCTGGCTTCAAGTTGCTCTCGTTTTCAGTCTGTGATTAGAAGTGAATAGATTGGGGCAAATTGTTTTGTCACAAGCTCTGCCATGTGAGGCCAAATTTCACCAGCCTTTGTTATTTTGGTCAAGTCAAATGTTTGGTCCGGTGTGTGGCCACCCATAAAACCCTATTGTTAAACCTTCGCTGAGATGGATTGCAACAAAAATTACTCATCATGTTGGTCCGGTGTGCGACTGTTCTTATCAAATCATTGTCTTTTCAAAAGCTGTAGTTTTCCTCTTGTATATTACAGTTGTTAAACATTTAAACATATTTTTTGATTTAATGTTTCAGGAGAGGAGACTAGATAGTTCTGCTACTGATGCTTGCAAATTTTCTACACTAGGGATTTTTAAAATGTGTTTATTTTTGTTAATTACCTCACTACATTCATTTGTGATGATTTTAATGGCTGTTCTGCAGTGAGGTAGAGCCTCCGTAGCTCTGGCGTTAGGGCTCCTGACTACCATGCGAGATACATGGGTTCGATCCCCAGTGGGGGAGAACCAGGATTTTTTACACCTGTTCAAGTGGCTCCGGCACCCACCAAGCATCATGTAGAGTGGTACCTCGAGGAAACTTCTGGGGGTAAAGGCAGCCTGGGGCGTGGTGCTGATCACATCATCCCCACATTCGTTCATGATCAAGAGAGTGTGGGGCCTAACTCCGCACCCCCTATATACACCTTTATGGCATGGTGCAAAGCACAGGGGAGCACTTTATTTTTCTTTTTTACTTTTGTTATGCAGTGAGGTTTGGTTTCCTCCTCACCCCCCTTCCCTTTCCTGAGGGAACTAGATTCAGTGTTGCTTGCTAAATGTTTTTTTTTGGATATGGTTTGGTATGGAGTAAAATAATTGACTGATAACACAAATGATTGGAGCATTTGTATCTGTAGGTGTATGATTCTAAGCACTCTTATTGATGCAGGTTTTTTTCAGTTTCTTACAGCCGAGCAGGTGAAAGCTAAGCTTTCAAGCTGCAACAATCGTTCAGAGCTCCGAGCAACATTGTTGAGGCTGAACAATTGCGCAGGGCAGCTGAGGGAGATGAAGGAGAAGTACGGACAGATGCAGCTGCAGAAGTTCCAGGCGATCGAGCTGGAGGTCCCTCTGTCGCCTGTCAAGTCAAGGTTAAGCAACGCCTTGTTTTCATACCTTGTGCATGCTTATAGGGTTAAAACCTGAATATCTTGGAAAAGTTGGGTATTTTCATAAGATTATTCAAAATTGTAGACATGGAAAAGTTGCCTTCATTGGGGACTTAATAAAATTGTTCTGAAATTCCCACAAGTGGCATCTTATCGTGAAAAGCAGCCTCCCATCAAGGGCTGTCTCTTGTTTGGTACATCGCCCGGCATGTCTGCCAAAAGGAACACAAATTATGGCCAATTTTATGTGGGCAACAACAATTTTCTCATCACGGTATATGCTGTGAATGTGGGATATTTACACATTTGTAAACACTATTTTAATGCAATAGGTTAGGGATGTATCCAATTTCCAATATATGAATAGCTACCAGAAATACAGTTGTGGAATTAGTAAAATTCTGTTTTTATGCCAATTTGGTTATTGAAAATCTTAATGTTCCATCTTTTTCCTATAGGGTACATATTGGTATAATTTTGGCAACTTTAATGCAGTAATTTTGTACTGATCTGAAAGGATAAAACCTCAAGCTTCTCTATTTCTTTGTAATTATTGTAAATCTCACAACTTTATTCCTTGTCATAAATATGTGATTATTGTTTATTGTTAAATAATCCCGTATTTCAGAATGTCTTCAAAAAATTATCAGCGAATACATTGGAATCAGTAAGTGCTCAGCTCTGAAGCTAAGTGGGAAAAAGTGTGCATATGACCTGCAAGAATCATCAGAACGTGTATCATCTTTCTGTGTTAAAAAAATGTGTGGTTCTTGTTTTAAAATTATGACATTTTGGCCCCTGTTTCGAAAACCTTCCTCAGGAGCATAAAGCATTATAAAAAAGAAATGATGATGGGTTAAAAGGTTAAATATTGAATGTTGGTAAATGTACAGCCCTGCCATAAAAAGGAGCAAATAATTCCCCATACACAGAACATCACCCCCTCACAAAAGCCATCAGTTGATCAGAACTTGCTTTTCGTGCCAATCTCAACAGGATATATATTAGATATTTTCATTTTGTTTTGTGGTGATTTCTTAAAAAAATAATTTGACACATGTTTCTCCTGTTTCACCCACATCGTAGTTCATTTTATGTACTTATTGTTCACATATCCATCTTCAACCTTTAGCTGACGGAGCTAAGAAAGTACCTTTTCAAGCGCTTGGTTTTCAAACTTGCTGCAAGGTACAAAAAAATAACTAGAACTAATTGTCCTAGAGAGATGAAATCTGTTTTGTTATCTTTCCTTTTGCGGAGATAAAATTTATACATTGTACCTCCCAATAATTAGTGTTAAAGGAAGAAGAAGAAATATATATATATTTTTTTTTTTTCAAAAAATTGATGCTCTTGTCAATAGATCGAAGTGAATTAAAAAACGTAATATATAGCAGTGCTATAAACCTAGAATAATGAAAAGTTTCGTTAAAATGAGACTGACACCTTTTGAGTAAAAAAATAACATTATGTAAAATGTCAGTGTTGCCAGCTTTGTAACAATGTCCGGAATTTTGCTTATAGCGTTGGTCCTATGGATGCTGGATGGAATAAATGTGGAGAAAAGCATGATAAAAGACCACTCTATGATGATATGTAAAGCTCATGCTGCAACTTTGGGTGAAAAAACAAAACAAAAAAAAAAAAACCTGAAATTACGGCGTTCAGAAAAAAATTTGAACTTTGGACCTTCGGGCCGCTTCTCCCCTGGTCCCTCAATTGTTGGATGTTGGTTGAAATGTTGCTTTTAACTTATATAGAACTTAAATTTTTCAAATAGATGTAGTAGTTTAGAAGTTATAGCTTTTTATCTTCAATTTATCCCACAGTAAGAAAAGGGAGACAAAGGGCTTTTTCAAACAGCCCTTGTTAATAGTAGTAACAATTGATATTTTGTTTTGTAATTCAAATATGTCATATACTAAAGATCAAAAAAGACAGAACTGAAGTATCATGTATAGTTTTCAAGAAATGGCACATTAATTGCTGCCCTGTGGTACTGGTTGAAATATCGACCATCCGGATGTTATTAATGTTTTGAACGTCTGGAAAATCCTTACATTAGGCCTGGAAATGGATCCAACATTTCAGACGAAGAATCACTTGTCTTTTTGATTTAATGTTACAAAAGTATTGAAGCATTTCACCTTAAGTTCCTGCATGAAGTGACTATGTTATTGTATTCCAGCCCCCAGAAGGCAGGAATTCTTTCTCCAAGGAAAGAGAGTGTGATTGGGTCGCCCGTGAAGCCTCCTGCGTACCAGCGCTTCCACTCCCTGGCCTCCCCATCCAAGTCCTCTGCACTCATTCTCCCCTACAAGTACAAGTACCTGGCGGAGGTCTTCCGTTGCCTGGACACTGTCGTCTCCATGATCCACAACCGGAAAGAGGTGGTGACCTTCAGCAAGGTCAAGCCAGGCATTCAGGAGCTGATGCGGAGGTAATTGAGTTATGTTCAACACCTTCACTTTCATTTTTTCATGTACTTGATTTTTCTGGCTAGCATTCATGTTTACCACATTTCGATTATTGCAGTCTCGATCAGGTGAGTTGAAAGAAATGATTTTCATTCTTCTTTCTTTTCCTAGTTTTCTTTCTTATATTTTTTATCATCTTGCTCCATGGCCATGCGGTCTAAGGAGTCATGCTTTGGGCTCCGGCTATGGGACACGCTCTCCTGGGGGAAGCGGAACAACTTTTCTCCTGAGATTTCGGCCTGTGTATGGGACCAGTGGCCATTCAGCATTGTGAAATTGGGGAGCTACAAATGAGTAGCTTAAACTGGTCATGAAAACCTATGACGACTACTGGGGGTTCATCCTGCTAACCACACGTCATCCCTTAACTGGTTAGATCCTGCTAACCCTCGTGTGAGTAGGCCGATATCTCACCTCGGGTGAGTGAGTGAGTAGGCCAGAGCCCCCAATGGGCTGTTGCACCATGGGTTATGTTTTTCATAATTATTTATTATTGTTTTTTATCTCGAAGGTATTGTATTCTGCATGTACACGTCATCTTACCTTGAGTTTGAAGGTAGATTCTGCTGTTGTAGGCTGTAAATACATTTAGATGTTGAAGTTCACATTTGCAATCTCAGTGTGTGTGTGTGTTGCTGAAGAAACTTAAAATGAATGAAAATGTAAAATCGATATAACATTTTGCTGTGTTGGGGCCATCAAGGTTGAATGTATAATGCAGGAAAATGTAAAATCCTTATTGTCCCACGAGTTATTCAGTCCTTGTCCTCTCGTTTCAGAACTTTCACTGACCACCTTCTGGGGCAGGTGAAGAGAGTCTTCCCGGCTGCCTACTCCTTCCGGCAGGAGAAGAGGAGGACCTTCAGCTCCCCGAGGGGAGAGCAGTATGACCTGGTCATCATTCCTAACATGAACTACAAATGCAGTGGTAAGAAGAAGCGTACATCGTTACGTATTATGATTGTGAATTTCATCTCGAATTACAAGCATTTGCAAAAATGAAAGTGAAGACTTGTATTATTAAGAGTTTACTTGCAATTTAGTGAATTAGTGTAACAGAACTGCTGTTTTCCTTTTTATAAGTTCCTTAGTGTCAGTTCCCTCAAAACCTGAATGTCCAACACCCCAACTGGAATATCTTATCCATGTTAAAGTTCAGCGAGGGCATGTTGTTAGAGGAGGCCACACAAGTCGAATAATGGATATCCGTATTTCAAATTATCCGATATCCATTTCGTATGCAATGGATAATCTGCCTATTTGAATATCCGTATAATCTGAATATCCATTTAGTACAAATATCCAGATAATCTGAATATCTAGATAATATGGATATCTACATGGTACTGATTTGATGAAGGATTTGTAGAAAATCCGTACAGTGAACTACGAACATGATCGATAAAAGAATATGTAGATACCCTGTAAAATGGATAAATGATAAAACTGTCCAGATAATGCACGCATTGGGATACTCTGGATATCAGATAATTTGTATATCTGGATAATATGGACAATTTGGATATCTGGATAGCAATATATCCAGACATCAGAATATCTGGATATTTGAAATCCAGATAGAAAATTATCAGATATCCAGCCAAAATTTTATCCAGATTTGGCCATCACTATTTGTGATATGCTACTTCATGTGCTGAAGTTGGATCAACTGTGGGCCCTGTATTTACCCATTCATAGTGCACTTGTGAATCTTGTCACTTCCAGGTCACACACCGGTGTGCGCCTGACATCCACTAGCCTCTCTCAGTGAACTTTGGCACGTGAAGTAACATGTTGCTCAGTCCAGGCTCCACAAAAATGCCATGGCAGATATTATGCAAAATGAATCCTTTACATTATTGTGGCAAGAGCATTTTGAGGAGAAATGGATTCTGTGATCAAGTAAATTAGGAATATTTGAAAGCAAACTTTCATGGATTGACATGGTGTAGTTCTAATTAAAAACTGTATTTTAAAATTTGTAAGTTTTCTGAAATACTTTGAATTGTTTCAATTAACAAGTATCAGAATCATAAGAGTACAGACATTATTATTGATATCAGGTCAAATGGTATTGGCTAGTGTGTTGAGTAGACCTAAATTATTTTAAAGCATTTAATGCATGTATTTGCAGTTTTCTGCTCAGACCATGCAGACTACAACACAACTCATAAAGTTTTGCTGCCTGAGTGGTCAAGCAAGCACGTTGATTACTCTTACATGGCAACTGAACTTTCTGGGTTCATTCCCAGACTGAGCATAGGTGTTACTTTGAGTATCCTTGCACCTCATCAGTGGAAAGTATCAGATAAGCTGTGCAAAATAATAATAGAAAGAGTTGTCTGAAACCATAATGGGGAGGTTGTTGGTGGCCGTGTGGTTTGAGTCATACTTTGGGCTCCATTTATGAGATGCATATCTCAAAGTTTCTGATATTCAGGGAAGTAGTGGGAAGTGCCGTTAGAGCATACTGAAATATACATTTCTCTGGAAACTTGTTTGCACGTTGCTTAGCAACGTCTTTCCATTAGCTGTAGTTTTCTGTTTTATTTTACAGTTGTTACAAACATTTATACATACAAGGGTGTGCTGAAAAATAATGGCTTTATTGGAAAACTGTTCAATTTATTTGAATAAAAGAAATGCAGGTAACTTACTAGAACTTTATTGTCCTTATCTACACAATTACTTTTCCACATAATCGCCCCGGTGATCAACACAAATTTTGCCAACGCGAGACCAGTTTCTTAATGCCGTCACTGTAGAATTGTTGATCTTGACGACGGAGCCACAGCCTCGCTTCTGTTTGCACTGCATCATCAGAATCAAAGTGAACTCCTCTGATGCATGCAGGTCAGGTCTCCTGAGGGAAAAGAAACAAGTTTTCCGGTGGCTGCCCAATATTGCATGGTCGTTTCTTCACCGAGGTTCCAACCAATCAGGATGAGGCATAACGTCATCTGATAGTATCTGCTCATTTTGTGGGTAATGGGTTACAGGTACAAACCTTTTGATTAGAGAGGTACATGCAATGACTCATTTATAAGTAAGTGATGTGTTTATTCTTTCGGCAGAAGACCCTCCCGGAGAGAACAGCGACTGCCAAGACATCCGGATAACGCCGTCTGCATTATTGGAAAGGAAGCAGATGTTCGAGAATTTTCTTTTGGAACTTGTGAAGAAGCATCACAGCGTGAGTGGTTCTGTTTTGAAGCCAACATGGAAGTAATTAATAATTACTACCCAATGTTCCTGCAACTGTCAATTGTAGCAGCAGAAGTTTATGTTCATCACACTGTTTCCTTGTTTCCTGTGGAGTCAGTTATGCAGAAATGTAATAGTACTAATAATAATAAATGTTTAATGGCTAGACATTTGTTCCAGGTATCTGCTGATCACAAGAATTATTGGCACCAGAAATTAAATGCAAATTCACAATCATTTTTTGTAGCAAGATTTCATTTTGAACAATTGCAACAAAACATATTTGCAATTGTCTATGTTGTGAGAATTCTGTGGTGAAAAAGAATGTTAAAATGTGGGATCATGATGATCAAATGTGTAATGCAGAAAAATGTAAAATCGGGGAACATTCAATCGGATGCCACTGTATTCATTCTTCCAGACAATAGGACTTCTTGTAAGCAGTAAAAAGAACAAAACCCCTTAAAGCTTATGTTGTGAACTTTCAGTTCATTTCCTTTTCTTCCATTTCTTGCAACAAACATACTCGTCAAAGCCTACTAATACTTGCAACACATTTTTCTCTCTAGCAAAGCTAATCTTTCCCATATTCCATCGTTTCTCAACCTATAAGGCATGACCCACTGCTAGCCTCCCCCATGGTGCAGTGGTAGCGTCATTGCCTTGTAATCAAGGGGTCCCAGTTTCGATAACCGGTGGAGGCACAAGTGGTTCAGATCCCACTTTAAACTGTAGGCCCAGTCCCGATTAGCCTTACTGTGCATAAAGTGGACTTAAAACACCAACTCAAACCAAACAACCCACTGCTGGGTCTCGAGGGGGCATTTGGTGAGTCACGAAGTCAGGCTTCAATCTTTAATTACTGCATCTTAAAAACCTATTCCATTTCAATTACTAAGATATACCATATTGTTTTAACAATTTAAATTCAATCTGTGTTGTATGTAGTCTAAACTCTGCATTTCTGTTATTTGTGCTGTACCATTGCTTTTTACTGGCATCTCTCTGATGTTTAACTCATGGGAATCGGATGTCTGTAGTTTTAGGTTTATTTATTTATTTAAAAGTGTTTTTAAACTGCCGAGAACAGCTTTTCAGCCTTAATACAGCAGTATTACATATTACAAGGTATCCAAAACCACAGTATTGGACAAGAGAGCAATGAGTTCTTAATTATCTGTGTGTCACATGCTTGTCGACGTAAGGTGTCGCTTGATATTTCCGACCATCTGTGCCTGTGTGTGTATGAGGTTGCCAAGGGGTGTCAACTGTCATCATTTCTTTCACATTGCTATCAAGACTTCTTGGATTACAAAGCTAACCACATTAAAGAACATGTTTTCAACTTCAGCATTAGTTGAGCATATTTAGCATTGGCATTACATTCAGTAAATTAGTTTTTTAAGTTACATATTTACTTTTGTAGAATGAAGTGTGTGTGATTTGTTTAACCTTTAGGTGCCCAAGCGTCTCGGTCGAGATACCCAAAAGTAACCCTCAATTGCCCAAGCGTCTCGATCGAGACGCTGTGTCAAGGTCGTTTTGAGAGTTAGCCCCCTCCCCCCCTGCCACATATACACCAAATTTGCAAAAATTTCATATAGTCTGAATCTCTGGTTCATTCCGCGTACAACGGTATATCACTCATCTCTCTAGGGCAATTAGCTTCCGAACTACACTCATTTAATTGAAACTCTGCATTTTGCTCAAAATCGGCTCGGGCAACCGAGGCTTACTATTGGAATAGGGCTTGAACGTCAAAAGGTTAAGCAAGCATAAAATAGAGCTTCTTAAAGTACTCGATGTTAGCAGAGTATGATATTATAAACTAGGTGCACATCCCTACTTGTGGGTCTCGTGAAGTGTAATATCCTTCAAGGTGGACCCTGGACTGAAAAAAGGTTGAGAACCACTGCCATATTCTGTTTTGTTCTTGTCAGTATCCACATGTGATATAGAGGCATAGGGCTCCTTTTTAAAAAAAAATTAAACATGCACCAAGTGTTATAGACAGACACATGGCTGAAAGTTTCTACAATTCACAAGGTTGAAAAAAATCAACAATTACTCCCTTGTGATGCTTATGCCAATTTATCACGTATAAAGCAGTGTGAAAAATTTGCATACATCAAATAAGTGATGATGTCATGCTTTGTATCAAGCATCAGCTGCATGCGTATTCTGATCTTGCCACTAAATGTTCTGGCTTTGAGCAGTCTGTGCGTGAGGGAAAGGATTTAGGTGTATCACAAAAAATACAGATTTGCTTCTAATTATCATTATGGTCATTTTATCATTATACTGAACAATTTTAATTCTAAAACTATTGTGTGGACACACAAGAAGCCTGATAAGTTAGACTTTCACTGCCTAAAACTGTTCCTGTACGTATATTTTGCTAGATATATATTGTCAAAATTATTTACATATATTAGTATTGTATCCTTAAATTTGGAAAATGTCTTGTGACAGGGTGTCTACCAAAATCCAAAATTCTTGACCTTCCTTTCCTTCTTTCACTTTTCTTAACATTCATTTACTCCCCCCCCCTTACTTAGGTATAGTTGGAAATTAAGAAAATAGATATTTTTATTCAATGAAAAACCCCTACCAAAAGGCGGTTAAGATGAAAACTGAAGCTGTACTCTAACAAGATATTTACACTTGCTTTAATTATTAATGCATGTAAAAATGAATGCTTCAGACTTCATCCTGGATGGGAAATGGCCACATTAGTTTATTTTTACAAAACTTCTTACGAGACAAAGTGAACAAATTTTAACCACAAGTCAATATAATTTTAGATTTCCAAATATTCAATTTTATCAAATTCCAGCAGATGTATATAACAATTTAAATTCACTATATGATAAAAAAATAGAAAAAAAATGTTGACCACAAGCATAATTTCTGGACATCCTTGACGGTAGACACCCTGTGTGACAAAGAGCATTGTTGTTGTGTTTTTTTAATTTTTATTTATTTACTAGCTGATTGCCCGGCGTTGCCCGGGTATTTATTTATCCCAATCTTCTATTAGACAAGAAAATAGTGAATTCTAACTATAGTGTAAAATGAACTTGGAGTTGAATGGCATTGGGAGTGTCACTATTCATCCTAGGGACCACGAAAACTATGGATTCCACACTAATATCGGTCGTTTTACATGTCACCCCTTCCCACCCCACCCCTAGGTGTGCGAGGGGTGGCTTGGAGTTGAACGGCATTGGGAGTGTCACTATTCATCTTAGCGACCCTGAAAACTATGGACTCCACACTAGTATCAGTCGTTTTACATCACCCCCTTCCCACCCCACCCCTCTGCAAGGTGTGCAAGGGGTGTCTTGGAGTTGAGCGGCATTGGGAGTGTCACTATTCATCTTAGCGAACCCAAAAACTATGAATTCCACACTAATATCGGTCGTTTTCGATTATTTTTACATCGCACCTCATTACCACCCCCACCCCCAGGGGTGTCTTACCCCCCACAGTATTTCTTTCCAGGTTGCAAGTGATATGTGTATCAAGTTTGGTTGAAATCGCTCCAGTAGTTCGAGAGTTATGCCGGAACAAACACACACACATCCATTTTTATATATATATAGAGATTTATTCTTAAAATATTGTTACGAAAACAAATCTTATCCATGCTTGGTTTTGTGATCTGACAACACATGACTTTACTTACAGAAATTCCTGCAAGAGCTGGACCCTCCCCTCGTAATTCCCGAGGAGAAGCTGACCCGATGGCATCCAGAGTTTGAGCTGGAGCAGGTTCCAAACATCGAGCCAGACATTCTTCCTCAGGCACCTACGGCAGATACTGTCTCCTCTGCCAAGGATGTTCTCCGTAAGTAATCTCTTTGTCTGTCGACTTGCATGTCTAGTGTCTAACCTGTGGGAGGGTTCAGGAACACAGCTATTATACGCCACTACTCAGAAAAAGCACCGTCACTTATTTGATCGCAATACACTTGAAATGAGTTGGACCAAAAAGGCTCAGCACCGAGATTTTGAAGAAAGTAATGGCCACCTCCCCCTTCCTTCAGCTTCACCATGTTGCTCACAAGGAAGCTGGACACAATTTTAAACTTTTAAACATGCTAAAAAGGTGAAGTTTGGCCAAGTTAAAAAGAAGAAAGCAGTTGCCCTGTCGTGATGTTTTATCTTCCATGCTGTTACAAACAGTATATGTTTTGTGTATATAACTGTGTGTAATTATGTGTTTGTGTTGTAATTACTTGTGTGTGTGAGAGAGATGCAGTAGACGATTATCCGAGCTAATTGGGACCGAGACTACCTCGGATACGGAAAAACACTGATATTACGGAGATAATGTGCTAATAGGTCGTAAATGACTAGACAACACTTAAAACTGTATAGTAATTATTTATTACTAGTACAACATAAATAAGAAGATTACTTTTCAAAAAGTCTTTCATTGTTTTTTTGGACACATCTTTCCGTTTGCCACTCGTTTACTGGCTTAGAATAGGCCTATACACAGATTTAAACACCACCGTAACAATCGGATACACCGACAATGTAACGAACACGTGCAGCACGGACTGTGACTTGAATCCAACTTACTAGTTAACAAACGGGGGTGCGTTATGAAGCGCGATGTTTTCCAACCATAGCTTCGGTTAATCGCGAGTCTACTGTAGTTTGAGTTTTTTAATTTTTGTTTCAAGTCCACTTATATGCACAGATAGACTAATTGTGATTGGACCTACAGTTTAAAGTGGGTAGTTTCATTTAAATCAGGTTGATTTAAATCAAGTGATTTTTTTAAAGAAATAATTTATGGAATAATGTAGACATCAGAATCACTTTTGGTGAAAACATTAATCTCATAATCATTGAATGGTGTTTATTAAGTTCTAAGGGAAACAAAATATATTTACTGCTGGGGTGAAGCTCATACGAAAGGAAATGTAATATGTAAACTGTGAACACTCTTACATTACTCTTGATTAAAAATCAATAATTTTTATAGGCAAATTATAGCAAATATTTTGTGTAGAATAATATACAAAATACTAATCATGTTAAACTGCATTTTCTGACAAAATGCTTTCCCGCTCTGCGTATTTGTTTTTTGTGAGTTTGCGTAGTAGTATTTTTAAGTAGCTACTGCTTCAGCACAATTCATCCGAGTATCATGATTCATATGTCTATCTCTTCAGAATAGAACAGGCTTTCAAATGGTACCACGCACATGTGTACATCAAGTATGAGGAAAGGGAAATCTGGGATAATTCGGGAAATTTCCCTCCGAAAAATCTCTTTTGGTAACTTTGAGGCCCTCTGGACCAACCCTGGATATAGGAACCCGATTATAATCTACCTTGAAAAATACTATGGTCTATACGTAATGCGTCAGCCAAGTTTCGTTGCAATATCTTCAATAGGTATGTGGGATGAGGGAAAAAATATTTCGCAATCCTGTTCGACAATACTATTAGATAGCCAAAACCAGGGGGCAAGGTGCCAAAACGGGGGGCGGGGGCAAAGGCAGTATTATTTCCCTTTGTAGACGAGATTTAGCATAGTGTGCGGTTAAAGTGGCCCCCTGAGCGCCACCACTGTTAGATACTATTATAAACTCGAACTTAGGAAAAACAATCTGAACTTGAACACTTTTCTTGGCACTTTTCCTCTGCCATTTTACACACCAAAACCAACAGTTCAAATAACACAACACAAAAAAAATGCACATAAAGCAACTTAGTAAATGCGGCACACAAACGAACTCACGTTTGCACTTTGTCAGCATAACACAAAAACAGTTTACTTTCCTCTGAACTACTACTTCTTCTTCTTCTTTGTCGACACTGAAAATCGTGACTAAATAAAAGGTTGTTGTTTCTTCAATAGCAGAAGATATGTTTCATCAACAAGAAACGTATTATTCTGTTCAACACAGGTTACATCAGTCAGAGATGTTCGCGGGTGTAATATTACGCCCAACACAGGGAAGGGGTTAACAAATTGTCAAAATTCAGCTGTAAAGACTTTAAAAAAAATATCTTAAGTTACAATTACGTAGTACATCCAGAATCTTTTATTTTCACTGGAAGAAAGTTACTGAAATTACTATAGTTTCATTAACACACTCAAGAAACAGCTCCATGGTAGGTTCATATGAACAGTATCAGAAACAGAAAAATGTATATTTACAGATATTTTTTTATTTGCTTTCATCAAACAGTTCAAATATTTTACAGAGCCATTTACCAGGAAAAGCCTTTTGTATTAAAAAAAAAAAGTATGTAAACGTTTGGTTTTAAATACCATGCAAGGAGTTTTAAGCATGTTTTTTAAAAGGAAATAAAAAAAAAGATTTTTATCCTTCCAGGATTTGAACCACTATGTGCCTCCACCAGGTATCAAACTCAGAACCTCCTAATTACAAAGTGACAATATAACCACTGTGCTGTCCAGAGGCACAAGATGGCTGTTATGTCGCTGAGTTTAGTCTAGTTCATTTCAGATAAATGTAAGTAACTCCCGTATTCTTTCACAGTCCGTGCAAAGAATCTGTTTGGCTGCAACCGCAGGATGGAGAAAGCGTTAGAGAAAGCAAGCACCAAAGTGGCAGAGACCGGCACACCGAGTGGGGAGAGCAGTCCAAGCACCTCCACCGCCTCCCCTCTGTCATCAGCCCTGAAAGGCATTCCACAGGTGATTCTAGACAAGGTAAGTTGGCTGTTACGTGTGTATGGAGAAACACTTACGTTTGCTCTTGTTCTAGTAAGCAGGGTTCTTGCTCCGATCTATGTAAAGGGTCTTGGTATGTCGATCTTGATTGTCTGAAATCAGACTTCTGCTCAAATATTAGAAAAGCTTGTAGGAATCTTGGGTTAGTTTATCAGCAAGCCTTGGTTGTGTACTGGGAGCAAGACTAGGCCCGAAGGTCCATTTGGAGGAGTATTATGTGCTATTTTCCAGCTTTCATCAATGTATAAATGACTCTTCACTACCTTAGAGCAAAAAACGACAAGACGTAAGGGCACAAGGGACAATTTCCATGTTCAGCCAGTCATGATGACCTGAAAATGCTCCTCCCCCACCAACCTTTCCCGCAGCAAGCTGGGAAAAGAGAAGTCTGTGTGCTGGATGGTTGTAGGAGGGGGAGAGAACTTAGCATTACGCTAATGGAAGTCTTGTTCTTTTGGGAATATCAAACTTCCGGTGGTGTAGAAAAACACATCAGCAGGAACAGAACAGGTTGAAGATTGTACTTGTGTTAGGAAAAGTCGAAACTTCCATTTGATTAGCTGTAACTTCAAATTGAAATTGTTTTTCATAAGGAATACACAGGAGTCATCATTATTCATTATATTTTGTACAGATTGTATCTAAGCCGCGCGTCAGGCTACGTTTGCAGCAGGTTTTATGTATCAATCCGCGCGAGAACTGAGCACAGAATCTTCCGTGCCAGTCTTGCCTCATCGCCTGCTTACATCGCAGACACTGAGAAAATCCACAGTATTGCCAACCACACAACACATCAAAACCTGCATGCATGTCAAGCGGAATATATTTGTGTTTCTTTTTGTCTCCTGAAACATAACATTTTAGAAGTACTTTGGGCGCGTAAATTATTTAAAAAGTGTGTCATTACTTAATATAAATGCGAAATATCTTCGAAACATGAGAGCATGTGCATGGACGTCCGCAGGATTTTTTTCCAGCGAGGGGCAAGGAAGGTATTTTTTCCCAGGGTGGCAAACAAGTCACATTTCCCCCCAAAAGAGTGTAGTTCCCTAAAAAAACTTTGCTTAAATTTGAATCTATGGTGTTAATGCAATAATTAACACATATTATTGGGGCTAAAATGAAATTATATGTGTGAAATACATAATTTTTGGTTGACTTACATTTTCCAGGGCGGGCACGGCCCCCTTGCCCCCCCCCCCCTTTCCGGATGCCCATGAGCATGTGTATATATTTCAAGCACGCAAAAATAAAAATAAACAAAGATATAAGTAAACAAGGACAGGCCCTCTTGAATTTAATGACAAATAATTGTTTTTGGTTTATAAAAAAATACATTTATGAAAACCTTTGTTACTGTAAGACACGCGCACTTCAAGTTATACCACACATATTAATGTTCAAACAAAGATTTTCTTATTAGCTACAGGGCAGTGGATAACCAATTTATGAAATTACACAATTTGCATCACATACTAGAATTGACATCGTAACATATGAAGGGTATTAAATTGTAATCATAGCATTTTCAATGTCCCTAATAGTAAACAATGCAGAGGCATAACAACTAAGCGACCAGTAGTTGGGAGTTCAAGGTTAGAGCCATGTAAGCTGGAATGTGTCTAATGCTGGATGCCTTTTCCACTACTCGTTACTTGAGTGTGCGCTAGACCATTAATTTCAACATTTACAGTGGTGGTTGTCGAGTTTGTGTTTTAAGTCCACTTTGTGCACAGTAAGGCTAATCGGGACAACCTACAGTTTAAAGCAGGGTCATTAGAGGTCCAGGAATACATAAATTCTAATGGGTTCTGGTGCAGGACCAAAACCTTTTTTCTCGCACAATTTAAATTCGGTACAAGTTGCATATTGTTACATTGAAAAAAGGTTCCTGGACCTAATTGAAATTATTTAAATGTGAAAAGGTTATACACTGTCTAGAACTCATTTTCGTTTGCCGATTCGCTCTCCCAGTCTGGAATTGAAATTATTTACAATTCCTGGGCCAGGATTGACCGATTAAAAGTTGCCTTCTAAAAATGTCCCCAAGTACGTTTTACATTGGAATGTCACGCTTCTGTTGTAGAAAGCGTAGCACAGGGAATAAATAATAACGCTGTTGTTCTCTCGTGGGCCAGGTTCAAAAACTCCCTTGTCGAAGAGTTACTGTACGTAACGCAATGGACTATATTAGCGTGGCGTCACATTGAGCTCAAACAAACCTGTTACGCGTTGCTCCGGCATCCGATCCAGGAACTGCAGCCAATAGGAGCCGCCCAGCAGATATCAACAGGGACAGGTAGTGTTGCCAGAGTTGTTGCTACAACCAAGTGAAGGAACACGCGCGAGAGAATGGGGCTAAATGGAGAGGGGTAACGCAACTGCAGCGTTTGCTTTTCGTCCATTTCTACCTTGTACCTTAGATTCTCGAGGCACCCAGCACCTGGATTATTCTTGTTCACAAGTGGATAATTGTTTATCGTCAGGTCCGTAATAGATCCAAGTTGCGTATTGTTTCATTTCAATATGGAACTTGGACCCTATTTAAACTAATTCGGGAAAAAAGGTTCCTGGACCGGAATTGAATTTAATTAAAATTCCTGGACCTCTAACAACCCTGGTTTAAAGTGGGATCCAAACCACAATTTGCCTCCACCGGGTATCGAACCCGGGACCCCTTGATTACAAGGCGACGACGCTACCACTGCACCATCAGGGAGGCAACATTTACAATGGTAATATGGTAAATTAAGGTTACAGTAATACGGAGACATTAATAATTTGCCTGTAATTTCTCACAAAATAAAAGTTTCCATCACTTGGCAACTATAAACAAAATGTCAATCAATGTGTATGTCTACAGGTTAGTAGCTACACCGTTGGACATTAAATAATATCACTTTGTCATCTGCTGCTGTGGCTCGCACATTCCTTTTTTGCTGCTATGTGACAGAGTGGAATAGTAGTGCAAGAAAGCAGAAAAATGTTACGTTCAAAGCCTCCTATTAACATATATATTCTATAATAGGAATGGGGATGATTGTATTATTTAGTAAGACAATAAAGACATGCCAGGATGATGGTTCATCATTAAATTTGGCAATAATTTTATCACTTCTGTACTTGTACAAATAGCCTGTGACTAAAGTTTGTCATTTCATTTATTGTTGGTATGAATATGCAGATATAATTTGGAGATACATTGTATTTCTTTAAATAGATTTAATTTTTCAATGGCTAAACATGTTTTTTTGCATTAACAATATATCTTAGCAACAATACTCGAAATATAAAATGGTCGAAAAAGGAATTTATGTTATATAGTTGAAATATTGTTTAATAAATGTAATATGTGCCAAAATATAAATAAAACACACATGCACACAAGTATTCACATATCTTAATGTTCTTGTTTTGCTTCCTCTTGCAGATCCGAGCAAAGCAAGCTGCAAAGGCAATGGAGGCCATGACCCGCTCCCCAGGCGTGGATAGGGTCACCGAGCGAATATCTCGCCTTCCTGATTTTTCTCGCATCGTGCGCAATGTGTTCGTGGCGGAGCAGAAAAGTGTGCTGCCTGTGGAAGTGGTCGTCGGAAAGCTCGAGAACAGCTACACTGCCAGGTTGTCAACAGGTATGTTGATCATAGGGAATTCACAAAGCTTCTACTTTCATTTTAATAGTGCCACACTTGTACAAAATACCATGTTATTTCCTGTGAATTTCACACACTCGTGTCATAAATGGGATTACCACTCTTCTACCTCCCATCCAAATGTTATATCAAGAAATGAAGATGAGATCAGGCTGCATATTCACACAAATCTGAAGATTTGAATATTGTGTAATTTTTCTTGTTCTTGTATGTATGCATTGCTTGCATTGTATAATTTATCTTGTAGTCTACGGTTGTTACAAACATAAAGACACAATTTTTGTTGTGACATTTCAGGGAAACACATGCTCACTTCATCACACATTTATTTTTAATTTGATTAAAGATGCAGTTATAACAATGGTTAAGTTGCTATATTACAACAATGTAACATTGACAAGATCCAGTGCATAACTGAATCTTTTTGCACCTTTAATCAAACTAAAAATAAATGTATGATGAGAGCATGTTCTCCAGAAACATCACAACAAATGCTGTATCTTTATGTTTGCAACAACCGTAGACTACAAGAGAAATAATTCAGCGATGTAGAACTCAATCTTACCTCACTCTTTGAACAACTACTTTTCCCTTTCTCAAAATCATCCAATTACCATTCACCCTCATCATCATTTGTCAAGACAGACAGAAAAGGGACATAAAATAAGAAAAATACCAAACATTCATATTATTTTACAATGTTGAGTGGAAACATGAGATTAAAGAGGTGTCTTTTGACATTTATAAACACTTTTTTTAAAAAAATAATAATTAATGTTGTTCTCTGTTAAAAAAATGCAGTGCCCACGGTACAGAATTTTGAGTACAATGCTCGTATGGGTCCTAGTCGTGTGGTTGAACCATAATTTTCCATAACTTTTCAATAAGTTGACATTTTGTGCTACCTTTGAACGTATAAGACCATTACAAAATAGCAGTTGCATCCCCCCCACACACACACTTTTTACTACCCCATTTCCGTTGCCCCACCCCTTGAAAGCATGGTAGCTATGCATTAAAGTATTTTCTAATGGAAAACTTCCCTTCCGCAGCCGAACTGGAGGAACACTTGAAGCTTCTCTGCAAGCTCCTTCCCAGCTGGATCAGCAGGCACAGCGTGAAGAAGGGGGAGTTCTTGAAACTGAAAAAGGACGTCAACATTAACCGAATTGTGGAAAAATTGGAGAAGCTTGTGCAGGAGAAATGCAATAGATGAGTTCGAAATAGCCTTGCACTGCCAGTATCTGCCTTGTACTGCATTTCAGCAAGCCCAAAGAGGCTTCATTGTAGTTCTTTTTGAAGTATGGAAAAACCTGCACATGTTTGCAATTAAAATGTTTTCAACAACACTGCTTTTATATAATTTGATACCATGCATGATTTTTTTTATATCTATACAATTTCTTCTGTATGTTTACATTCATTGTAATAATATTAGTACAATTTTTTGACCAATTTTAGCAACATATGTAATATTTTCTAGATTCAAGTTTTTCTGAAATTTAAAAAAGACACGTGTGTACCTTTTATTGAAAAATAAATAAATTTGTTTTCCTTGAAAATCTTTTAGTAAAAATATTCTGAAACAGCAGGTTATAGTTTCCCCTGTCCTCAAATACTACAAAATACATATACAGGGTGTTCCTGTGACCTTTATTCAATCTGGCAGGGTGGATGGAGACTGACGCAAGTATCAATATGAGATCAGGAATCCTGGTCCGGAAGTGCGTCACTAAAGAGTTGCAAGCCAAAACTGGTTGGGGCTGCCTGTGTCTCAGGAAAAAGACAACTAAAAGATGAGGCTTGTATGAGCAGTTTTTTAGGGTGCACTGCCTGGAAGTAACAGCCGATGCGAGGGACATTCCTTGCAGCCCCTCCTGGCAAGAATCCTTGCTGCCTGCGATCATCAGAACGACTCCAGGGACGTTAGAGCGGATGCAACAGAGCTTCTTGTGACGCTGCCTGCATTGACTCCTAGGTCTGGGATTTTGAACACTTACTGTAATGTTTTCGTCATAGTGTGCTACAATACACTGTAGTAATGTCCGCATCAAATCTATAAGCCTCATAATTCAGGTCATAGGCAACCCCAACTAGTTTTGGTTTGTAACTTTTTATTGATATATTTCTTGACTGAGGTTCCTTATCCCGTATTGATACTAGGGTCAGTCTCCATCCACTCTGCTGGTGTGAATCAAGGTCACAGAAACACCCTTTATGTATGATTTACTTGTTTGCTGTGCACCAGCATGGTATTTGCAGGTGAGGGAATAAGGGAAAATTTCTCAAGTGATGTAGCATTCCTCGTATGGTTGTAATTTTTAACTTTGTGTTTTATGTAGAATGGCAATTTTTGAAATACCCCACTGCTGAGCATGTTGATCGATAATCTCATGATTTTGCTGCCGAAGCTTCAGACTTTGAGGTGTGACCTGGACAGGGCTGTTCCTTTGTGAGTGATCCTTTCAAATTCTCTCTCCCATTCTTGAATACTGCTCCCCCATCTGCACTGTGGCTTCTAAAACTGATCTTTCCAGGCTTGATTCTGTCCTCAGCTTTTCCCTCGCCATTGCTCGCCATAGAATACTTTCTCTCAGACACCTCCATAAAACAGATATCATGTCTATTTTGAATATCCAGTCTCCACACACTCGTCACGAACTAGAGTGGATGAGTTGTATCTTTGCGGGTGAACCTTTACCACGACTGGCTGCGCAGTAGCAAGGGGAGGTGCTACCGGCTGCCTTAGCCAATGGGTATCATTCTCCTCTAACTTTGTAAGAGCTGTCGACCACTCAACGACGAGTAGGTAGTATGTACAGTACATGTACATCATCTGCGTGAATTAGTCAAGGTCACCCGCAGAGATACAGCTCGTCAACTCTAGCAGACATAACATTTTTGCATAAAATCATTAATGGCAAAATTAAAACCAATTTCATCTACGAGTACCCACACGTCCAACCTGCAACGTAAAGCTCTCTTACATTCCCCCTACAAGGTGCTCTCTCCTACAGCGGTCTCTTTAATGTAGGCTCCCCCACTTATATAAAACCCTGCCTGTAAATGTTGATATTTTGTTGTTAGAACACAGTTTCCGACAGTCACTAAGAATGTACGTGTAACAATTTCTTTTTTTTGTCTGCCATCTTGAATTGTCTTGTTTTGTTGTTATTTTTATTTGTTGTTGTTCCTACAGTTTCAGTACAAAATGGTCTTTCAGTACTGTATCTGAAACTTTAAGTAAATAAAAAAAAACTCAACAGTGATCGAATCTGGATCCTTGCCAATGCTCCCTTTCTGTAGACTCAATTGTCAAAATGACGACCTCTGGAGGTTGACAATTGGCAGAGTGGTTAGCACAGCACACTTCAATGCCTGGGTGTTCTCTGTGAGTGCCCATTCATTAATTTCATTATATCATCACTCAACCTCTTCTGTGTGGTACAATGTTCTGGACCCACAGCCAGTATAACCTGTGAAATTTTGGTTCTGTCTCTTCCATCAATTTCATCTCATGATTCATTCTCATCATTGAACTTAGCTGAAAGGCAGAAAAGATGTAAAATAAAATAAATACATAAATTATATGTGTGCATATTTAAGAGGGTTGAGCTAACACCATTTTGAAAATTGTTACAGTTAAAAGTTGTTTCATATTCATGGGTGATTGATCAATTAGGCCTCCCTGATTGCGTAGTGGTAATGTCGTTGCCTTGTAATCAAGGGATCCTGGGTTCGATACCCGGTGGAGGCACTTACTGCTTCGGATCCCACTTTTAACCGTATGTCAGTCCCGATTAGCATATCTGTGCATAAAGTGGACTTAAAACAACAAATCAATCAATTTCACAAAATTATATTCAACAATTTACCAGTTTTGGCTTTATAATTTTAAAAAATTACATCAGAATATAGAAATAACTGTTAAGTAATCACAAAATACAGTTTTTCACATAAAAATAACCCATGGCTCAACAGCCCTTGAAGGGCCTAGGCTGATCTCTCATAATATTGGTACAAAATTAATGGAAACTTCAAATGTTGCATAACCTCCAGGATAAAAGGGGCATTTTCGCTGACCCCGCTTATGATAAAAATGCTGGAAAAGTATTATCCAGTTTGAGTAAATAAAGTCCTCCGTGGCTGTGCGGTCTAAGGTGCTGTGCTTTGGGCTCCGACTGCAGGATGGCATGGGTTCAGTCTTCTTGGGCTGTGTATAGGACTGGTGGCAACCAGTGAGGAAATTAGGGAGCTACGAGTAGCGTAACCCAGTCTCTGGCAATGGCTGAGGGTTCGACATGCTGACCCCATGTCACCCCATTACCTTTTGAAGATCTCCACACCTCTAGGTAGGATTGTGGGAGGGAGACTGGTAGTCGGGAGATTGGCCTAGGGCTGTCGAGCCATGGGTTATTTTATTATTATTATATGAGTAAATAAAATCCCACTGATTCATCGGTATCGGTTCAGCCCTAATATTTATAAATTACCTTGATTGGTATGATCTCTATAATTCAACTGGAAGAATCAAATTTTCTTTCAATGTTCCTGGATTGAGAGAGTTGGAATTTGTAAAACTGCTCTTTTAGATCTCAAAGTTAACTGTTGCAATGAGGATGGCTGATGAAATGTACAAGAGAACAAATGGTGTGTCCAAGATACTCAGTACTTGTATCAGCCAATATAGGCATATGGGTGTATATGTTTATCAATAAAATTACTGATTATTTTACCGATCCAGTATATCTATAGATATCTTATAATTTAGTGCAAATTTCTGTCATTTTGTTATTATTTTTATGGATAATCTCGATGCCCTATTTTTGAAAAAGTAAATGTGTAAATATGCAACTTATTTTGCACTGCAGTCACCTGGAAACATGCATTTATTACGGAGGTCAATGAACCATTCAGGTACTTTAAGGACCTTTTGGAATATTATATGGGATCGGTAGAAGATTGGTTATCAGCATCGGTAAATTTTATATATGAACTTGATCGGTAAACAAAATTTCATATCGGCCCATCCCTAAAATATACATATGTTAGATTCCACTCTATATCACCAGCAGTTGGAAACAGTATTGAAAAATATGTGGAAATAAGTACTACACTGGCACTACGAGCCTAGCTGTGCTGGCATGTACTTTTACATGTTTTCAGTGTTAATTTATGCTGATATCAATAAAGAGTTACTGCAAATTGATATTCTACCAATATTATACAAAAACTGCAAATGTTCTGTGGATAGGTTTCTCCTTTCCCAACACTGTAAGAAGCAACTTTACAGTGACACACAGGAATTTCTTTCTTCTGCAGCTGAAGATGCGGCCAGAAAAATTTTAATTATTCCAGTGTCTGGTGAGTGTTCCCTTTTTCCTTGTTATATTCGAACTGTTTTGTATAGTTTAGTTTATTTCCGTCCAAGGACTACCGTGTGTGTACAAATAACAGTCCATGGTAATATAGGACATGTCAATACATTACGATACAATACTAATAGATCTTACACATACAAATATAAAATACATAGCCAAAAATTGTAAAAATTGAGCCTTACTCTAGTATTAATCAAAATCACGAAAAAGAAAAAAAAGCATAACATGAGAAGATATAGAACACTACAGCATACTTCTAGGTGACACTTAATTATCTCAAGTTCATTTCACATTTGGTTGGCTGCGGTGGCTCAGTTGGTAATGCGTCTGACTACCATGCTAAAGGTCCTGGGTTCGATCCCCGGCCGGTTCAAATCCGGGAACTTTTCTAATGATGGAAGCGGCCCCGGTGCCCACCCAGCGTCGAATAACATGGGTACCTGGGGGAAACCCTGGGGGGTAAAGGCGGTCAGGGGCGTGATGCTGATCACATCACCCCCACTCACGACCGGATCAAGAAAGTGTGGGGCGTTACCCCCACACCCCCTATACGCCTTCATGGCGTGGTGCTAAGCACAGGGGAACACTTTACTTTTTTTTTCTTACACATACAAATATAAAATACATAGCCAAAAATTGTAAAAATTTAGCCTTACTCGAGTATATCAAAATCACCAAAAAAAAAAAGCATAACATGAGAAGATATAGAACACTACAGCCTACTTCTAGTGACACTTAATTATCTCAAGTTCATTTCACATTTAAATTTACAAGAAGAATATGTGATTATACTATGTTATAAACATTTTGTCTTATGTAAAAGTCTTCCATGTATTCAGCTATAGAATAAAAAAACATGCTTCAGAAGCATCGATTTTATCTTGTGCTTGAATATCATCAATTTTGGGTCGTTCCTCGCATCTTGTGGTAGTTTGTTGTAGAGATCTATGGAAGAGTTTAAGGGACCTTTCTTACATGACAGTGTTTTATGTGATTTCAGTCTTCTCTGAAAGTACACAAGTGTATTTACTGTTTCAGTGTGATTACTGTATTAGGTAGAAAAATGAAAACCTAATTTAATGCCAATTGGGTTGATACATAAGTTCATAGCACGGCAAAAGTATATTTATTTTATACTAATTTGAGATGAACCAAGTACCTAAATTAAGCAGTAATATATTTTCCCTTATTGTCTATGCCTGTCTACCTATGCTGAATTCATGATGAAAGTTGTGCAAATTACTCACAATTATAATATTAAAATATATTAAAAACTTACGTTTTGCGAGTATCTATACTGCTTCTGCTACGTTTCGGGACGCCACTGCTCCCTTCTTCAGGCTGTTCACTTTTAGGTTATACTCAAATTCATAACCTCGTCGACCTTTTATTAGGTATAGGATATGGGATTGGTTAAGTGTGTGTGGTTAAACAGTACATACTTAACACCCATAACAGGTGTGCGTCAATTTTACCATGCTGTTTTCCTGATTAAAACTGCCCCTTGTAACGTTAAAACTTTTAAAACTAAATAGCCACGGCCCGCGTGTGCTACATTGCAGCACACGCGGGCCGTGGCTATTTAGTTTTAAAAGTTTTAACGTTACAAGGGGCAGTTTTAATCAGGAAAACAGCATGGTAAAATTGACGCACACCTGTTATGGGTGTTAAGTATGTACTGTTTAACCACACACACTTAACCAATCCCATATCCTATACCTAATAAAAGGTCGACGAGGTTATGAATTTGAGTATAACCTAAAAGTGAACAGCCTGAAGAAGGGAGCAGTGGCGTCCCGAAACGTAGCAGAAGCAGTATAGATACTCGCAAAACGTAAGTTTTTAATATATTTTAATATACCTATGCTGGGGCAGTTTTTCAATTCAACGCCTGAACAAATCAGCTGATTCAGTGTTAAAAGTGTTGGCAAGCCAAGTTTGCAGAGCATTTTTGTCACCAAAGGAGCTTCCTTGAAGATTGATGGGTTGAGAGCTGAAAAGGTAGCAATCTGAGGGTGCAAGGAGGATGTGAAATTACTACCTAAACAAGCTCTTGGATAGCAGCTTTTGTCACGTTAGCAGTGTGTGGCCTACTCGCTGATTTGGTTGTTTTCATTTAAAGCTTGTGGTATCTTGAACCTTACCCACGGAATGCAAATGTCGGACGATGGTTGAATGGTCCGTTCATCACATTTGCTAATTCTCGAGTCGACTCATGTGGATTAAAGCATTTAAATGGTCTTCATTAAAGCCCGATAGTCTTCCTGAACGTGGAGAAACGTTTAAGTCAAAAATGCCCTCTTTGTAATGACAAAACCATTTTCTTACCCTGCTTTCCCCATTGGCATTCCTCCCGCACAAGGGACAAATGTTTTGAGCCGCCTCTGCTGCCTTTGCCCCTATGTTAAACTTAAACTTGGACAGGAGAATATGTTGGAAATGTTTTTTTTTCCCCCACTGGACACTTACTGTTCTTTAGCCCATAAATAACAGTCTTTCTTCAAATCTGTAAAATTCAATGCATATTCACAAGCACAACAATGCCACTCCAATTGATGAACATTAAATGATAAACAAACTCCAATACCTGCCGCAAAATTAGTTTGGTATTGACGCTTGGGAAGCACGTGGAGAAAGCGGGTCTACTTTACTGCGGCAGGGTGGGTTGCTGGCATGCGAGCCAATCAAAATCGTCCCAGTGCTTCACCCAAGTTCTGGCTACCTAGCAACAGAAAACGTTTATCATGGTGTTGCCGCTTATCGGGCGATTGTTCTTGCGATCAGTTTTCATGTTGTTGGGACAGGAAGTGTTATTTGTTGCGTTGCTGTGATATTTTAACCAATCCGTTTGTTTAGTGTTTACTGGATTTAGAGTATTCTTTGTTGTATATAGCGTGTTATTTTTTTGTACATAATTTTCTGCTTGAGTATGTCGTGTGCTTGTGTGAAAAATGTCAAGCACAGGAGGCAATACTAGAGGAATTCCTCCCAAAGGCCAAACGCGGGAAAACGTTTGTTCTGTGCGCAAATATTTTGAGCAAGAGAGAAACAATGGGGGTCCAATGATTTCTGTAAATAAAGTTCTGGACAGGACTGCTGCTGCTGTCGGCATGTCTAAGAACACTATTGTTACCATGGGGAAAGAAGAATATAATGTGGTAGAAATAAATCAATGCGAGGCTTCAAAACTGGAAACCCCAGGTAAGTAGAGGAATATCAGTAAACGCGTGACAAATTTAGATACCTTTCAGCAAGATGCTATTCGTCGCCATATTTACTCTTATTATAGGAGGAAAAATCATCCCACTGTAGGGAAACTGCGCGTTTCGTTGAAAGATTCGGGACTTTTTCAAGGTGGGAAAACATCTTTAAGGACAGTCATAAAATCTCTGGGATTCTCATACAAAAACAAATAATGGACGCAAAGTAAAGTAAAGTATGGAGGCATATGGGGATGTGGAGGTAGGGCTCCACACATTCTCGACCTCGACCATATTATGGAGGTGATGCGGTGATGTGGTTCACCAACCGCCTTTACCCCAGGTTTGCCCAAGGTACTCATTTTGCTGAGTCGACTCCGGAGTCGCTAGGGATATTTGATTGATTGATTGATTCATTTATTTGTTGTTTTAAGTCCACTTTATGCACAGGAAGGCTAATCGGGACTGGACCTACAGTTTAAAGTGGGATCCGAACCACTGTGCCATGTGCCTCCACCGGGTATCGAACCCCTTGATTACAAGGCGACGACGTTACCAGTACCCCATCGGGGATAAGGATATTTGAAAGAGTTCCCCAAACCACCGCGGGTCTCCCGCATAAAAGTCAGACGCCTCACCAACTGGACTTTGTGCAATTCAGTTGCGGTATAATTGAAAGATAGTCAGACTTTAACGGCGACTTCGGAAAGAAATGATTATTGAAAGTGTATATATTCAATATTTTCAGAATGGATTGAAAAGGTAACCTGTAAACAATGTTCGTTTCGTTAATTCATTCATGTTGTAAGGGAGATGGAAATGAAGAGAGAAAACAATAACACATTCATCATTGTTGTCATCATTGTTATTCCATTTTCCTCGAAAAGCAATAACACATTTCATCATTGTTGTTCTTTTTCATAATACGTTTTCCTCGACACAGCGTCAGAAGGCTGCACTGCGTACCGTACCACATGATATGGCAACACCATGATGCGTGTTCCTTCAGCTCTCAATACCAAACTAATTTTGCAGCAGGTATAACACTGCATGCAGTGTTGCCATACCAAACACAAAAGCTACGAACTTATGCATGAACCCTATACATGTACAAACAAGCTGCTTGGTGGCTGTTTACATTATTCGACAGCAAAATTATATACTGTCCACTTTTGTAACTTCATTTCCTCAATGGAAAATTTATTTTAAAACTGTCAGTAGGCGAATACAGGACATAGCTTGCTTCTTTGACAAAAATAACATGAAAAGAGAAAAATTTTAGAAGAAAAGTAACTGCAAATAATTCGGTCCCAAATGATTGGTATTAATGAACATTTGTAGGATCTTTTTTTTTTTTAAAAAAAGATAATTTTTGATTTTGTAAAAATCACATGAATGAATATTTTTAGTAGGGGTGTGTAAGATCCTAAAATGTCAGTGTTAGGATTGGGGGAAAAAATACCTGTCCCGAAATTGACTTTGGGAAATAATTTCCAATTCAGGGGGAGGGGAGAGAACCTGAACTGTTGGGAAATTTGGAATGGTCATGTATTAAAAGAGCTTAATTCACAGACATTTACTTCGCAGGGGTAGTATAAATCAAAATTTTCATAGAGTTGGAAAATAACATTTACCATTCCAACTGTTGGGATTTGAAGGCACTGTGTGCCTCCAGTGATCATTGAACCCGAGACTTCTAATTAGAAGGCACCAAACATGTAGGTGAGTATGCATGATATCCTGCACTTCAAATATGCACGTCTGACTACATGTAACGGTAGATTTCACAATAGAAGTCATTGTTCAGAGATCATCTGAACACTTACCTCAGTGTATTCATCCATGCCACATCTAGTCTCATGTGAAGGGACACTGGCCTGTCTGCTGTATGGAAAATCAATGTCATTGTAGCACACACTGCTATTTTTTTAAACTTGTATTTCTGAAGTTTGCATTAAGTACAAATGACACACACAGAAAAAATTGGCACAGTCAGTCTCCATTTTGACGACTCCAAGAATCTGTCACGTTTTAGACAAATCTAAACAATGTTAATAAAATTCTCCGCTCCACAAACCAAGACTGATGTAATTTTGGATATTCAACCATAAATAAGAAACGCACAGTTCCATTTCAAATTTTTATCATTCAGAGTTGTCAACATACATCAGTTTATAAATATGTAAATAAATAAACATACAAAAATGATAAAATCAGTTTCAACATGGCATGTCAATGGTAACAAAAAGATATACAATGGTAACATTTGTAATATAAAGCTAAAAAATAACAAAATATACACTACAATTCATTGTAAATAGGTAACTTTACATTGCAATTGTACAATTTAGTTTCATATTTGTTAAATACAAAACAGAGTGACTATTTTTTGTTCTTTGATGCTTGACTGGAATTTGTATTTTTTTCTTCTTCTTTTATCATCCTTTAAGAAGTCTGAATGTTTCAAACTGTCCCAATAAAATTCAGAAGTTTTGCATGGATCGCCTCCATATGGCAGGTGATATATTTCAAGACCCATCACAGATGGTGGTGAATCGTAAGCAGCAGAGGTGGATGGGACCGAGACTACCTTGAATTACAAAAAACTCCGACTATACACAGGGTTTCTACTCACCGGGAATTCTGCGTGAATTATTTGTTCCAGGATTTATGCATGAATTCTGCATGCATTTTTCTCCGTAGACATGAAAAATTGCAACTTTTATTAATCCAAATCCCATAGAATTTATACATACTTTTAGGTGCTCTGAGGAAAGTTTTAAAGTTTAGCTTTTATTTTTATGAAGGAAGGAAAAGATAGCTGCGTGGAAAACAAAACAAAATTCTCTCAATCCATTTACTTAGTATCCTTTGCAGAACAATCTGACAGAGGGAAGATTCTTGCAAGATATCTTGAAGTTGATTAGGTAATTGCATATACTGTTTGACTGAAATGAATTAGAATGTTTTGATACATTGGACTCACGCAGAGTATTTATATTGTTAATATATTTGTGTGCATGTGTGTGGGTGGTGAGAGACGGTATTATATAAGGCTGAAATAGAGAAAACATTTGTTGTACTCTTGAAATTTTTCATGATCCTAGAGTCTCACCCTGATACAGAATAACCTATGGAAAATCAAGAGGAAAGAACAATATAGCAAAAAGCTACAGTATGCCAAAAATGGAATATATACAGGGTGGCCCATAAGTAGTAGACCACACTTTGAATCACCATAACTTCTAGCGGAAGTGCATTTTCTGACAGGTTTAACTTGTAACATGTAGCAGAAGTGTCATATTGGAATGTTCTAAAGATGATTCTGATCGCCGCCTGCAGTTTGCTGAAGACTGGCTCACCAAGTTGAAGAGGGCCCACAGTTGGAACAGTGTGTGGTGTGGACCGATGAAGCCAAATTTCACCTGTCCGGTAGTGTAAACAGACATAATTGTGTTTACTGGCGTGGTAGTCGAGTATGATGATAAAAGACCTGGGGTTATGGTCTGGAGAGGTGTTATGTACCAAGGTGTCATTGGCCCGTTCTTCTTTGAAGATGGCATCAATGGTGAGAATTACCCGAAGCTCATTAGGGACACTCTTTACCCTTTACTCCAACAGAGACACCACTTTGATCAGTTGTGGTGGCAGCATGATGGAGCTCCCCCTCCTTATGACACAATCGTATGGAATTGGTTGGACCAGGGATTTCCCAGACGTTGGATCGGACGTTTCGGACGTTGCGGGTCAATTGAATGCCCGCTCTCCTGGTCTCACCCCAACAGACTTTTTCCTGTGGGGGTATTTAAAGGATAAAATTTATTCCCGCAACATAAAACACCCTACAGGACCTGAAAAACAGTAATCACATGAACTGTGTGCAAAAGCATGTGAAAATGTGTCTTTGCGATTACAGGCCTGTATTGACGCTGATGGCATGCAACTTGATCACACAATGGAAAACCGATATTAAAGAGTGTTTGTGTTACAAAATAAGCCATCTGTTTTCTTTTCATGCCGACTCTGCTAGAAGTTACGGTGCTTCAAAGTATGGTCTACTACTTATGGGCCACCCTGTAGTATTGTTATGAACTTTACCTTTACATTGCTCAGTAAGATAGTAACTATGATGGTGGTGGTGGGGGAGAGGGGTCAAACAATACTGAGCTTATAGTTTAAAGAAATGGGTAAGTGTCTTCTGCTTCAGGACGTTGCTTCATTTCAAGTAGCAATGCCATGCCATTGCATGAATAACAGTTTGTCAGTTGGTGTTGCCTCTGTTGTTCTGCATATAGCACTTTGCTACTTCCATTGCAGTGAAGTTTTTTTCTTTAGTTTTTGCATCACATTATCAAGGCTCTACTACAGGGTGGGGGAGAAAAACTGATGATTTTTAAAATGATATAACACAGTAAATAAAACGAGTTAGTCTTTATTCATGTGCTATCCTTACAGCCATATGTATGTCATTATTACTGGGGAAAAAATTGCTTTACACCAACATTAAGTGCAGAAAATAACATCTTGCAAAGGATGTCCACACACTGCTGGAGTCGGTCACTGGATCTTGATGCCTACTGAAATGTGGTGAAATATCCGGCAACAGAACTTCTGTTGTCTGCTTCTATTGAAATCAAATGGTTTAAATGCTCACTACAGGGAAACGTGCGGAACCAAAGCACGGAATTTCCAGCTAGAAGTCTGCAGGTTAATGTAAGGGTTATCGCCCCCTAAGATGCCGGAAGCGAAACTGTTCCGTTCTTTTGCCGCACTTCCAGTGTCTCAGTGGGCATCAAGCTTGAAGCTTCTGTTTTATGGAGAAGGAAAAACCTGCTGATTGTTGATTTGTTATTGCATCATGTGGTGGGGTCGTAGGAGGGGAGGTGTTTGGGATTCCACTCCTCACTAGCTGCCGTTGCAGTCACCATGGAGCCATGGAACGCAACACACCACACTTTCATTGAAGCCATTTGCAAAATGTTATTTTCTGCACTTAATGTTGGTGTAAATCCTTTTTTTTTCAGTAATAATGACATACATATGACTGTAAGTTTAGCACATGAATAAAGACGAACTCTCTTTATTTACTGGGTTATATCATTTTAAAAATATCAGGTATTTCTCCCCCACCCTGTATATATGTTATTAATCATTTACACACATTACATAAGGTTTAATATGGTTTTCTTGCTCTCATGTCAAATTGAGAATTATAACTGGGAAGATCTCTACAGCTTCTCTTATGCTTATTGGGACCATTAGCCAGCAAAATTGCCTTCCTGCTTGGTGCCACAGTAAAGTGCAGAAACTGAATCTGCAGCTTGGGGGGAGAGTTCCAATGTATTTGTAACAGTTTAGTGATGTAAGCATTCAATCAGTACCAACAGAGTAATGATACCAAATTTATGGATGACACCAGTAGTTTAGTCATCCATTAACAAAATGGAGTATAACAATTGCACCCATATTAAGTAATCAGTGGGTAGTTTCCTGAATTGGGCAACAATGGCATGTTTAGATCCTATGCAAACTGCAAAACAATATTTTTAGTTATTTTTAGTGTTTTTTATTTTTCCTACGACATTTCGACCTGGTTTCCCAGAACGTTTTAAAAACCCACTAAAATTAACTGTATCATATTATTTTGCATCTACAAAAAGTGATTATGCAGACCTTTAAGAACAACACAGATATACCTATGGAAAATGGCATACCAAGTCCAAATTAGCCTTCTTTGTATTAAATGGACTTCATAAACAAACTGCCTTCATCTTTGGAAAAATAAATAAGGTAAATTTTTGAGACTGCTCATCTAGGGCTGCTAAACTTCACTGTTGATTACCACAGGTAACTTTTCTACCAACAGTTAATGGATTAAGCTCATTCATTGGACATAATCTGATCCATTTCGCTCAGCATGGCATAAAGCTTCTTCTTAATCCCATCCTCTGTAGCAAAGCGAGAGCTAACAACGTCAGTCTTTGGATTTGCACACAAACGAAGCACGGCAGCCAACGATGACGAAGCGTGCTGAGACATCAGAAGGCCAGAAATTATCATTGATCCTGACAATGTCCAGCCAAGAAAAATCTTCTCGCAAACTATCTGAAGGTTGTTGTTTGTGACCGGATAATCACATCTGTTTGTAAGAATGTTGCACATGGATCTGCAATCAAAGAAGTCGCAGTCCTCGTGCTTTGTGCACCGGCTACCATCTGCCGTGATCTGGTTGATGATGGATCTTGGAAAGACAAAATCGAGGTCCAAATATTTCAGCCTCATGCCACCAACCGCCAGACCAAAATGGTGAATTTTGACATCGCAAAGGTGCAACGGTTCGGGCAAACTTTCTTCGAATTCTTCTAGAAGATCCATAATCATCACGGCAAGCTTCACCCTCCCGCCCCAGTCCTGGTAACTGTCCGTAGAGAGAAGAGACGGAGATGCTATAGGCTGCACGTATTCCACAGCAAAGAAGTTACCGCACGTTCCAATCAACTGCGGGAAAACTTCGTGCTCGGCATATAACTTTGTGCACAGGAATTCATTGTCTTGTATCAGCGACCATATGTTTTCCATTTCCACTTGCCGGAGTACGGTTCCTTTCTGTGCCGGGCGGAATCCCAACCGAGCAAACTTCTTCAGCTGCTCCCTGGTTATCGTTATGTTCAACTTGGATGCGATCATGTCCTTGAGCATCCCATCAAATTCTTCCTCCGAAGGATAATGTTTCTCCCCGCTGTCGTCCACCCAGTACGGGATGGTTTTTACATCGGACGAGGTGCTCACTCGCGAAGCCTTGATGACCACTTGTCGCCTTTCCCACTTGGCAGAGAACACGGCCTCCTTCCCCACGTGGAACGGATAACACGAGAGAGAGCTCACTTGGCCTTCCACGCATAACGGTCCACACAGACTTCCTATGGCAGCTCCTCTCCAGTAAAGATTGCACTGTGGGAAAAACAAGCAGACTCCTTTATACACTTATACATGCAGCTTAACAATACATACAGCATGTACACCTGAGGCCTCATTTTGACATTATGCCTCCTCAAAACACAGCCTTTTTATTATGTATGTATGTATGTATGGAGACATGTAACACACAACAAACATGGTTGCCGTTGACAATTACATTTTCTCTCAGAAAATGACAAAACTTTTAATACACTATAACAGCATAACCAATGTCCTTTGGACAAAATTTATAAAGCCCTAAATTTGCCTTTAAAGCCCGTCTGGTCAAAGTACAAACCCAGACTTTTTGTCTCTAGATGTCAGTTTTCAAGTACATAAAGCAATGTTGCCATATGACTAGATTTTTGCTCAGTCGTAAATGACACCTTCTGCTGTCAACATGCACCCTTCACTCATGGCTTGGCGAGAGGCAAAGGATCGGAGGCACATTCGTTTGCTACCCTGCGGCAGCTTAGCGTTGTTGGGGGTGCCTTTGCCACCTGTTTCGCTATCAGGCATACGTTTTGCAAAGCAGATTACCTCAAGGTTTCCCCTCCCCACGGCAATTGGACAAGGCTGATTGGTTCAAGGGTTCATGTGACCCTTGCTGTCTTTAGACGGAAAAGACAAAAATAGAATTTAAAGTTGCTTCTCTGAGCGATCGGCCTGAAGTGGATGGGATGGGAGGTTTTCAATTATGTGCAGTGATGCATAGAAAATCGTAGGAGGATAACAATTTACCATAGACAGTTAGGGCTTTTTTAAAAAAATATAAATAGAGAATTGTGCTCTTGTGGGAAGCAGACACAATAAAAAAATAGATTTTAAGAAATACCAATTGCAAAGCCCCTGCAATAAACTAAAGTGAATGTACAAATTCTAAAATGTAGTGCTGCTATGGTCCTACACCCTTGTGGGGATTATGCAAAACTTTAATAATAATAAATTAAAAAAGCAGCAGGACTGCTGGTGATTAGTTTAGCAGTACAGTAGGCCATGTGGTGCTGGTACATGTACCAACACCACATTGAACCATTTACATGCAGTGGTACAAATATGTACCAGCTGCCTCCCCAACAACTTTACTTTCCCAACATTTCTGACAGCATGATACTGCTTCCACACAGAACTATCACTTTTTGCATCTTATTCAGCTGATAAAAACCAAAGGCTGGTAACATCGGAAAGAGATCTCAATGAGCAAAATGCTGTGTAAGTTTGTCTGTGTTGTATAGCAATGCTCTGTACATGTGTGACATTTTTCACACACAATGTAAGGTGCTAGACATGAGATTGGGTTAAAATATTCATAATGAGCTGATCCCATAGAATTACGAAGTACTTTAAGGTGTCTGCTAACAAATGATGGCATAAGCTGAACGCATGAAAAGCATTAACAAAAATTTGTTACGCGCGTGACACTAAAAATGTAGCAAATTTTGACTTTATTTATCTTTGAAGCATATAGGATGCAGAAGCTAGTAACTTTTTATTGGTGAAATGCGCAAATTATATGCATTCACAAACATCTAAACCTTAAAGCAATTAAAATAATTTTCATATTAATTCATTTTGTTATTGGCATGGAGTAGGGCTACTTTTCATGGAATGCCACAGATATACATTCTCTTGAAGAAGTAAAGGTAAAGGTAAAGTGTTCCCCTGTGCATAGCACCATGCCATGAAGGCGTATAGGAGGTGTGGGGGTAACGCCCCACACTTTCTTGATCCGGTCGTGAGTAGAAGAAGAAGTAGGTGCATGATTTCTGTGAAGAGCTATAATTTTTCAATCATCTTCAACAAATTATAAACAATTAAAAAATAATAATCACATGATTCAGAACTGGAGAAACCTACATCATTGAAGGTTATCCACAAATGGTGTGAATATGGAGTAATTTTTCAGTGTTGTACAGTGTCACTTGTATTAAATTACAAAAAAGGCTTTCTCAGAACTTGATTGGATTTATTTTACTTCACTTCTTGTGCCACTTTTGGCTCATTTGCGAAGATGGAGACGAGTGATGGCATGATGAAAATGATGAATGGACACTCACAAACATCCATGCTCAGGCCGGGATTTGAACCAGGGACCCCTGGCATTGTTGCACGATGTGCTAATCACTCTGCAACGGGGGCCGGCACCTTGTCAGAACTATGTGTAGAAAATGCAATCATTAGGGCTGAGCCGATACCGATGTATCGGTATCGGCCAGTATCGTCATCGGTGAGTATCGGTTGATTTTCTTTTACCGATACCAAAGATTTTCAGTGGCTAGAAGAACAGGCAAAGGCAACAGCTCGTCTCAACATTTGTCCTTTCTAAAAGTTTGTTCACCCTTCCTTGTGCCAGATTGGGAGACCAGCACAGGAAGTTCCATAGATTTTCCTAGAAACACTGGATCATAAACCCCCACCCTCCTGGCAAGCAGATGGCAAGATCAAAGGTATGGACAGGCAAGAGAAAGCTGAACCCAAACATGACCATGAAGGCATGTAGCTACTTAGTTAACGCTGTGGGAAATAAACCATTGTTTGCCAATTCTTGCTTGAAGATCGTGGTCCTAAGATAGGTGGATGTTTTTAATCCCCCGCCACACTAATGCCGAGTCAGGTAGTTGCGGAGTTCTTGGAAAAGAGGGATGAAGGTCACTGTGAAATTAGCTTTGTTTTATCTACGTTCAACCGGGAAGGAGAATCAGCAATTTATACTTATGCTCTTCACTTCTGTCTTATGTTATTCAATAAATATTTAATTTTTTTACTTCTTTGACATTAATTTCCTTGCCAAGACAGTTGTTTTTACACAAATTTTAGTGGTCTTAACTACACGTAAGCTACAGTAGATGATGAATATTTGCTATTTTATCTCTGATTTTATAGCATCTTTTTACTACAACCTTAGTGACAATGAAGTTCGACCAGTCACAAATATAGGAGTGCGTTGTGAAGGAAGGAGAACACATGCATATGCTGAACATATTTTATTCAGCAGGCTACATGGAACAAAGGAAAACATAAATTTCCACTGCAACGCAGCAATGTATGGTGTCCACACAAAATAAAACATTTTCGTACATCTACACGTGACATTGAAATTCGACCACTGTTAGAGGGTATCCTGTTTACCATGGTGTGACACCGCCCCGTCGGCGAATAACTGTGGCAATGCGTCGGGGCATGCTGCGGACGAGTCGTTCAAGGTATTCCACATCGATGCGGTGCCATTCCTCCTGCAGGCAGGCGATATGAGCAGCCACTGTCGTGGGTCCCCTCTGTTGCACACGTCGCTTAAGAACACGCCACACATTCTCAATGGGCGAGAGGTTGGGACTCGATGGTGGACATGGCAGAGTTCGCACGTGATGGCGAGTCAACCATTCTCTTGTCAGCCGCGCTGTATGAGGCCTGGCATTGTCGTGTTGAAAGATGAGACGCCGCCTGCGGAACAGGTGCCTTCGCACTGCGGGAAGATGCCGCTCCAGGATGCGTGTATAGGCGTGTGCATTCACAATGTCCTCACAGACGTGTAGTGGGCCAACACCAGATGCCGTCATGCATCCCCATACCATCACTGACGCAGGTTTCTGTACCCGACATGCATAACATTTTGCTTCATTCTGTTCCTCCTTCCGACAAATGACTGTTTTCCGTATTTTCCCGTACACAACATTGAAAATGGATTCGTCCTTCCACAAAACCCTGTTCCACTCCCGAAATGTCCATCCCCGGTACATTCGTGCCCACCGTAGTCGATTGCCTTTGTTCGACATGGAAAGGAAGGGTTTACGTTTCGCCTTGTACACTCGGTAACAGCATCGCTGTAAGTAACGGCGAATGGTTCTGCTTGAAACTTCAATGTGAAAGCGTTCTCGAGTGCACAATCGTAATTCGGCCACAGAAACATGATTGTTGGTCTGGATATAGCACCTAAATATCCGTAGGTCACGCACGCTCAGCAGGCGTTTTCGACCGGGGGCCTTACCTGGCTCTGTAGTACCCGTATTTTGGTGGTGTTTGATGATGCAGTGGACGGTTGACTTGGGTAAGTTCAGTTGGCGCCCTATTTCCCGTTCACTGAGTCCATCCCGTTGCAACTCCACCACTCTTCTTCTCACGGTGTTGTCAATAGGTTTACCCCTGGCCATGGTGATGATGCACTGCGGTTCCTCTGTGCACAGCACGCGCTTATATACAGCGGACTCCCTTATCGTGTCCGTGACGTCATGCTTCCGTCGAATGCGCCACTATCTGGAATTTTCTGTGTGGGTCTGGTGCCTGGTCGAAGTTCAATGTCACGCGTATAGTTCCCAGTTTTCGTTCTTTACATGACCTTGGGTGCAACATGCTGGGATCACGATTCTTGCCTGCTCACACGCCTCCTCTTACACACATGCGTCACTTCTGCGGGTCACCCATTCCACCGCCTATGCCTCTGTGCATTTAATCACGTATTCCTTTCTGGTCGAACTTCATTGTCACCAAGGTTGTATTTATGTAATAACAATATTTTTTAGTCAAGAAATAAAGAACAAAATAGGTATTAATGTTGTCTTTCCTCCGTTTCTTAGTCTGTGGTTACATACATCAATACTCCATACGCATCGGAAAAATTAAGTACTAATTAATTAACTTCGATATTATTACGAATAGACCAACAATTATATTAACATATTAAATAGAAACACTTTTATTATTATATTTCTGAGACACTTGACTCGGACTGGCTCCCCAAATTATATTTCTAGATAAGTGCCTAGTGATGTGACGAGTTAGTATGACTCGGTAACTAGCCTTTTTATTTTATACTGGAATTATACAAGTATCGGTATCGGTGGGTATCGGCTCAGCTCTAGTAATCATTGTTAAATTTACATTATCTTGCCTAGAAGCTGGAATGTAGTAATGAATATTATGCTTTCTTTTCACAACTTTATCATCTGTGGAAACGTTTGAAAAGAACGTTGTACAAAAATGTCACATATATTTAAAGTGACAGATAGAGATATGTATTGTGTTATTTTTGAACAGTGTACGGGAAAAATTGTTTTACTTTCAAAATATATAGGGTTTTTCAGACTATTCGAACATATATGCACACATGCTTGTAGTGAAATTGAATAATCATCATATAACATACAGACCTTGGAAACAGTAAAAAAAAAAACACAAATTATGTTAAAACAAGCAATGTATCTGCTCTTCTTTCCACTGTTTGACAACTCGAGCTCAACACTTCCTTGTATATTTGCATAACCACTGTAGTTAATTTTGTAAAAAAAGAAGAAAAAAGTTTCAGGACTTAAAAGTACTTATTCTGGACAATAGATCTAAAATGTTGAACAGAAGTAGTAGTAACAGCCAGTCACTTTTAAGTACAAAAACTTTGTCACTTCTATTTAATATTACAAAACTCCAGCTGGATTGAACATCACTGGTGCTGTGCAAAGAAAAAAGTGGTCAACAGGAAATGAAAGGAGTTGTTAACAATCAAGCAAAGTGTCATGATATCGACACACAAATATCAAGAATTTGAATCGTGAAGACGATATATATGTACATGTACATATGTGTGTGTGTGTGTAATCTGTGAATTTATATTACATGCTGTCGTTCATAACTAAAGTGTGCATCAAGGCTAAAATATATTAATGCAGCTGTTATAATATTGGGAGCATATACATAGTAATAAAAAACGGTAACAGTATGGTATAGTGAAAACAATTTTCTTCAAATTTACAGGAGTAACTACTTACGGAACTGAGTTTCTGTAGACTTTTGGAAGCTCGTGGAAGTGTTTTCTCCCTTCGTTCAACTTATTCCGCCTGTAAATCATGTATTTTTCGACATTAATGTATCTCCGATGCATGATAGCCACCATTACCGTCGACTACGTGAATGAAATGTTTTGTGCGTTCGATTATGTAACCCCCTGTTAGTGTAGCAACCACGCGGTAGTTTTACAAGATGACATGTGAGCGTGTTTTTTTCTTTCCAATCTAATTTTTTATGTTGGTAACACTTTACTATACCAGAGACGGATTTCTTCAAATTTACAGGAGAAAGTACTGACGCAAATCATTTTCTGTAGCGTTGTTGATGTTCGGGAATGTAGTTTTGATCCATTTTAATGCGAATGCATGTGGTTTTCTACGAAAATCTATTTCCGACGTGCTATTGCATTCGCATTGCATTCAGGTATTGTTACCGTAACAGGTAAGTACAAACGTAGGCTAGAATGTACAATATAGAGAAAGTCTCCAATTTCGTTAATTTTCGGTATACTAATTTTGGCCTCCTAATCACTAATCTGTTGTAAAAAACCGGGGGTCACGTCTGGAAATTGTACATTTTGATGAAAAATTGTTCGTTAGCACCAAAAACCATCCACGGGTAGCCCCACAAACCATTGACATTAGCCCCAAAAACCATCCACAGGTAGCCCCACGAACCATTCACACGATGTTAGGTTAGGCCTGTTAGGTTAGCTTCCATTAGCAATCATTTCACCCCTAAATTCATCGAATAAATAGGGACCGTACTAGAATTGAACATCATAAATCATTTTCTTGTAAAACAACGGCATGGTTGGACGCAATGACAGGATATTACATTTTTGTTCGTAAAACTACGCATATACACCTATATATATAAAAAATTCAATCGGCTTTTTTTCAAATTTTCAGACGTGACCCCCAGTTTCTTTCAACAGATTCATGATTAGGAGGTCAAAATTAGTTAGTATACCGAAAATTAACAAAATTGGAGACTTTCTCTATATTGTAAATTCGCTCCCAAACGTAAATAATTAGGAACTAAATGAGTGAAATGTGTTTTCACTATACCATACTGTTACCATAAAAAACTATTTCACAAAAATGCCCATGAATAGGTACTTTCTAATTTATGCTTATTACTGCAAAATTAATTGACTGAATTTTACTGAAATGTGCGACTGTTTTCCTACCACAGAAATTATTGGGTCAATGTGGAATGGATTCGCCTTGTACTTGAGCTTAAAAGCTGGACCTGGTGCAAGAAAATTAAGTTTTTTTTAATGTTTAAAGGAACTTCACAAAAAAATTCTTCGCTAATAAAAACGTGCACTTCGTGCCTATAAAAAGAGGTAAATTATCTACTAACAACAAATTTTCACAAATGACTTAAGTTATGCAAACTTACCAGTTTGGTTGTATGCCGCCAAGGTTCCAAGTTTGTGCATAATATGCCCCAATGAAAGAGAAACACTACAAATACAAGGGCTATCACCACCAAAATTGCGACTAAATACTTTCTTCTGTAAAGAATGCCCGGTAACCTCCTGATGTTCACCATATTTAATGTGGGAGGCCGTTTTTCTATTAAAAATCACATAAGATGCCAGAATATTAGTTACGCAAAATCTTCTCCTTTCATAAATTGGAGTTGTTCAGTTTTTAGAAGTATAAGAATTATTTTCTTCGTGTATGACATCGCATCTGGTCGATACTGTTTGTTTATTTTTTGCTCACCTCGCACTTTCATTCTCATTTGTTTTGCTCCCATAGAGCACCGATGCAGTGTTTCCATCTCACGGTTTCTACTTCGCCCATGTATTGATTTTTTTGTACCATGTGTTTCTATTGGGAAATTAATTGTAATCAGTGTTTTTTTTCTCGGAAATAAGCAACCGTACGTCGTTCCGGTACCAGAGGCGAAGCGTCCGGTCATCGGGAGATGCGGCGATGACTTAGCAAAATAAAAATACTGTATTTTAAATATTTTAGAGAAGAAGTAAAAAAATAGTCATAATTTTCTCATATTTGTGCGAAATAAGCCAAGCAACACCATGAAACAACTAGAAATTCGCAAGAGATTCGCTAAGTTTAGCGCATCGGAATGAGAGCGCAGTACTACTCCCCGTGGCCAACACTAGCGCTACGTTTCCTATTGAAGGCAATGGTGTTCGCTGGCCCAGGTCATCGCAGAAAATATGCGAATCTCTCTCTACCTGCTCGGAAGACATCCGAAGACAGCTGGTCATAAAAGGCCTTTTTTTCAGCTCCAATGCCAATGTTTACGACAGAGTTTCTCTGACGTCATAAGGATTAAAACTTTTCCGAGTGTTATCTCCATGATTGTAAAGCATGCAATGCAATTATCTAATACACGTAATTAGTGAGGACGTGAGTGGAACCATTTTCAAATAAACTGAAAAATCAGAATTTCTTTGAATTATGTTAGACGAACCATCTAATGTTAACAGTAGGTCCCAATTGTCAACTGTCTTGAGATCTGTGCATAAGGAGGAGGGTTTATTGGGATGTGAGTGGCGATTGTATATCTGACGGGTTATTTGTTCATGTAAAAATTGTCAATAAGTAGAAACTGGAGGATAAATTTATTGCTGAAATTTATGACGGGTCGGCAGTTATGTAGGAGCAATTAGCGGATTTACAAAAGAAAGTCCAGGACGAGCAGCCAAAGGCGTTAGTTACGCATTGTTACGCTCAAGTATAGATTTAGTGCTGTCCCAGGGAATGAATGAAATACCATGTATTCTTATCCACTTTGCCACACAAGAACGTTAAAAGAAAACCATCCCACCCTTTTCACAACCCAGGTGGTGTTTCTCTGATGTCATCAGGATCACGCTTACTTAACACAGTTGAACAGTACAAAAAGCCAATAATTGACTTTTTTCTAATATTTAATGACAACTCAAAGAAACCAGGTAGGTGTGCACAGCGAATGGATTTGTGCACTTTTTGCAATGCTTCAAACAATATTTTTACTGAATACATTTTCTTCTTGATGAAAAGATTCTCTCGGGCTATCGACCAGGTGAGTTGTGGAGAAGATTCCAAGCTTTCGAGAGCAAGCGTCACTCTCATCTTCAGGGTAGAAGCAGCTATGAAGGCTTGGAATATTTTTGGCATTTACTGAGGAGTAATATTGTTCGCCCCCTCTTCCAGGTCGGAAAGATCGACCCTGACGTTTGACAAGTCCTGCGATGACTACGTAAAAATGTCACATTTCACCACTGTCCGGTACATTTCTTCATTGATGTAATAAAGTCAACTATCGATTGCGTTAACGAAAGAAAAAAATATAAATATGTATTTGGGTGCGTACGTACGCTCATAAATGAATGCATTTTTAGCAGCTTTAATGATTAACTTGAATGAATACAATTTATGTCACCATAGATGATCATAGCTACCAACTTATGGAGTGTACCGGAATATTTTTTCCCATCTCTCTCCAAAAGCCTATAAATTGGTTACTATCATGATTGATTAAATTGCAAACAAATTTGCTAATGACTTTAGATAGGCAAGAAAAGCATTATAATTACTATATTGTCATAGGCGTGCGTAGACCCTTTGATTAAGGGGGCAAAAGCCTTGATGAAAGTTAAGTCTGAGAAAGAATTTATTGTATTGATGCGTACTAAACAGAGGCGTATGTAGTATGTGTCCAGATCCACCACAAATGACTCTATCAAAGACGCCCGGAGAGGCGGCAAGGGGGCACTTGCCCCCACTCCCTGAGATATCTGGAATTACTTCATATAATTCTAATTTTGAAATTGTAGCGTGAAAACATGGACGAGGGGTATCGTGAATGACAGCAGATTAAGTGCCTATGCAAATTATCCTAGTAATGCAGATGCTTTATGAGAATTCTCTTAACTGGGGGAAAGCATCACCAAACCTTTCCCCCACATTAAGATTGCTGCCACCCCCCCCTGAGAAAAATCCAGTGGGCGGCCTTGGACTATATTAGAAAAATTCCAGCTTCCGTGGCACAACTGTTCTCTGTTCCCCTCCCCCTTCAGTCCTTTCTCTGTGGTTCAGACTAATTTTCATATAAACATGATTTCGTACAGCAGATTCAAAACAACTACATATAATTTATTCATTTCCAATGCGTGACCAGTTTATTCTGCGACCACATAGGTGGAACACAAGTAGGCTAACGAATAAAATGCGTGGGTCTTAATAACAAGTAATTTGCTGGAGAAAGAAGTGAGGGAGTCCAATTACATAGGAGATAGACTCGCCGTAGTTGCTGGGAACTTTCGTCGGCTTGAAAATACTTCATTTTTGAAAGATAATAATATTGTTTAATAACGGTAATAAGATTTCTCTACACTAAATTTTTGAGTGAGTATTAGGAGGAGCAACTGCCTCCTCTTGCCCCCCGTGCGCATGTATGTATTCACATGTTTATTCACAAATTATTATGCAACTTCTTGGCTTTCAATATGGTCGGTACAGCGCGGAATTGCCCGTGACTACAATTGTAATGGAAGGAATTATGTTGCACATGCTGGAGGCACACAGGCTAATAATTACCAGCGGCACCAAAAAATAACTTAGTCCCGGATGAAACCATTATACGCCACTGGATTACTTTCGGTTCACACGATCATTTCAGTTTGAAAGCAAAATTGAAATACGGTCATGCCCCAGAAATATATATTGTTTAAAACGGTTCAGGAGTACAATACGAAAAATAAATTAAAATATGTTGATGGTTATTATACCCACAGTTTTGTAATCAGATCTGTAAACTTTTAAAAATTTCCTATGATTTAAATTTTCAAAATTGCTGTGCACAACTAATTCCTTAGGAAAATTGTGTTATTCGCCTCAGCGTGTTACAATATAATGCGAGGGGGCCTCCCTGATGGCGCAGTGGTAACCTCGTCGCCTTTTAATCAAGGGGTCCCGGGTTCGATTCCCGGTGGAGGCACATATAGTGGTTCGGATCTCACTTTAAACTGTAGGTCCAGTCACGATTAGCCTTACTGTGTATAAAGTGAACTTAAAACAACAAATCAACAACAATGTAATGCGAGAGTCCATTAACCAACATGCATAGTTAGTTTCAGATATTCTAATGCACAATGGGCTTTTAATTTTTCGTGTGTGTTACCCTGCAATTGAACTAACTTGTGTTCTGTCATGGAATACTGAACTGTTTCATTAGTTTAGTTTAGTTTATTTGCGTCCAAGGACTACCGGTGTGTACAAATTACAGTACATGGTAATATAAGACATGTCAATACTTACATTACAATACAATACTACATTAATAGATTTTACAAATACAAAATACATAGCCAAAAATTGTAAAAAATTGGGTCTTACTCTGGTATTATATCAAAATCACAAAAAAATATAACATGAGAAGATATAGAACACTACAGCCTACTTTTAGGTGATACTAATTATCCACCTTCATTTGACATTTAAATTTACAAGAAGAATATTTGATTATTATTATATATTACATTATATACATTTTGTCTTATGTAAAAGTTGCTTCCATGTATTCAGCTATAGAATAAAAAACATGCTTCAGAAGCATTGATTTTGTCTTGTGCTTGAATATCATCGATTTTGGTTCTTTCCTCACATCTTGTGGTAGTTTGTTGTAGAGATCTATGGAAGAGTTTAAGGGACCTTTCTTACATAAGTTAAGGCGGCAGTGTTTTATGTGAAATTTGTCTTTATTTCTTGTGCTTAGACCATGTATTTCCTCATTTGTGGCAAAGTTGGAAATATTTTGCTTAACATAAATTAAGCATTCATAGATGTATATGCAGGGGAGAGTTAACACATTAAATTTACGGAAAAGAGTTCTACATGAATAAGTTTTCTTTACTCCATCTATGATTCTTATAGCTCTTTTTTGAAGCATAAAAAGGACATTGGAGTGGCCCTTGTTACCCAAAACCATAATCCCGTATCTTAATAAAGCATCAAAGTTTGCCATATAAAGGCACTTTACAGTTTGGGTGCTTGAGATGTCTACCATTTCTGTAAGGGCATAGCACACACTACTTAATTTTGATTGTAGCATGTTTATGTGTTCTGTATAGCTAAGGTGTTCATCCAAAAGGATACCCAGAAATTTTGATTTTTTTTTTTTAGGCTCTAGTTGTGTATTTCCACATATTAGATTGGAGCTTATTTGGTTTCTGGTTTGGATTGTAGAAAATGTAATGTTTTTTGCTGTTGAGGAGTATGTTATTATTTTAAAAAACAGTCATGTAATTTGTTTAATACGTTATTAGCCTTAGATTGTAGAGCATCTTTGGAAGTGTCTGTTACTATAATATTTGTATCATCAGCATATAATATTGCATTTGCCTCAGGTATAACATTTGGTAAATCATTTATGTACATAAGAAACAAAAGAGGGCCAAGAATACTTCCCTGAGGCACCCCACATGTTACACTTTTCATGGTGAAGTGTTGATGTGTTACATGTCCTTTTGCTGTGGTGTGAGCGATTTCTATAATTTGCTTTCTATTGGTAAAGTAAGATTGAAACCACTTTTGTGGTATTCCACGGATACCAAGTTTTTGAAGTTTCCAAATTGTACAGTAACTTGTTTGACGTACGAATTTTTATACAAATTGAAGCTTAGTTTAATTTATAGAATTTCAGTTCGAAATGTAGCCCACATATTGAACAAGAAGACCATTTAATGGCACGCGTAAGAAGCTCGGTAATTATATGTAAGGAGTGGAACTCTCGTTGGTTTTGCAACACTGGTTCTATTCCAGTTTTACATAGTTGCCATCTAAGTACGAATGGAGCCTGTAAATATTTTCACACTCAAGTTCGGAGCGAAACAAACATACGTCGACATTTTTAATCCGTGTGCACGAAAATATTCCATCTGTCAGTTCTGTGAATGGCGTTGTGGCCACAACTCAACATTCGAATCCATTCGCGAACTCAATTATGTAATATAATGAGAGCAGCGTTCGAAGTAAGGGAGGAGTGACGGGGGGATGCTATCCCTCCACATAAGAATTTTTTTATGTATGATTATACAACTCTAGCATCGCTAGAAAGCACTATTTTGTCTATGTTGGTGGCGAGTCATATTCGGGAGGTTGTAGATTCAACTCTCGCAGTCGGCCATTCTTGACCTTCGGTAAGTAGGCTGCAGGGGGAGAGAGGGAGTTGGACAGCCAATTAATGGGGTCTAAATATTCCGGTGATCGGCAGATTTTTTCAAGATATAAAGGTAAAAAAAAAAAGGTAAAGTGCTCCCCTGTGCTCAGCACCACGCCATGAAGGCGTATAGGGGGTGTGGGGGTAACGCCCCACACTTTCTTGATCCGGTCGTGAGTGGGGGTGATGTGATCAACATCACGCCCCTGACTGCCTTTACCCCCCAGGGTTTCCCCCAGGTACCCATGATATTCGACGCTGGGTGGGCGCCGGGGCCGCTTCCATCGTTAGAAAAGTTCCCGGATTTGAACCGGCCGGGGATCGAACCCGGGACCTTTAGCATGGTAGTCAGACGCGTTACCGACTGAGCCACCGCGGCCAACGTTTTTCGAGATATTGTAAACAATATTAATAAACACTTTTTAAAATCTATGTAAGTGGCTAGTCCAGAAAAATAGTGTGTGTGTGTGGGGGGGGGGTCATGTGACGGTACACAAAATGTCTCAGAAATTTGAAAATTAATATAGAATATTATATAGGTAATAATGATGTAACTTGTGACCGACCCAAAGATGTTAATTTATTTAATTGATTATTAATTGTTTATTTTTGTCCGTATTTATACGGACGATATATTTGTGTTGTTATGAATTTTCATTTTGTTATGTTAGTAAAATATGATGTATAATTAATTATGATCACATTATTGGTAATGTAAAATTATGATGTATAAATTTCTATATACATTTTGACCATAGCAACGATAAATAAACAAAAGACAGTAGATCAATAAGTGATAAAAATATATGGAATTTTTAAATAGTGAGTCAGAGTTTTATTGAAGTTATCAAAATTCTAATTGCTATTTCGTAAAGTGAATACTAGGATGCTTCGTTGAAGTTCAAGTAAAAGGCTTGCTTCAAACTTCTGTCAGAAAAGTTGCAGGTCCTATCAAAGTAGTCTTCGCCGGTACACGACTGCCAGTTTGATAGTCAAAATACCATGCGCAGGCTGGGATTCGTCGTAGCGCTGTGTGCTACTGCTAACCACTCTGCCACGGAGGCCAGCGACATTTAATGAGAAATTCCTACCGTGTAAATAACATGGGTTTGTGAACGTGCGTGTTTTTATACACTATTTACACAGAGACACACATTTTTTTTATTTTTTTTTTTAAGAATTGTGATGTTTTGAATACCTCCCTTTTTGCATGGTGCCAAATTCTAACTACTAAATAGCCTGATTTTTACATCTGGCGCACACAGAAAATTTAAGTAAGTGAAAATTCAGGCTCGCCCAGGACCAGGGTTCGAGTCATGGTCGAGATTGCATGTTTCACTTACATTTCTATAAAAGGTAAGATGTCAGGATGTTTCACATTTTGTTGCAAGGAGTAAATCAGGAAATCGATACGGTTTCCTTCCTCAACGCTACGATTCAGTCAACCCGAATCTTAATATTACTCAGTATTGAGTCAATGAATTTTAAATTCATAAATCTCACACCCAATCCATGCTTATAAAAGAAACAATGTTGGAATAAAAGGGGGTATTTTAACATTAACTTACAGAGAATCTTTTGGAAAATTTTCAGCTTTTTAATGTTGGATTGGCAACGCTGCTTCGATAAAACGAAGTTTCCAAATACAAACGCAAGAGGACAGCAGCTGTTTCTAGCAGTAGGGGTCGAAGCAGCCGGTAGTGCTACGTGCGACCGGGCGCGTTTTGTGCTTGCTTTTCGGCAACAGGGGAGTGGCACAAGTGTCAGTGGGAAAATGTTAAGCACAACATAAAGTGTTCTTGTCTAACAGGAACATAAACTCTTGCACGATACACGATCGTAGCTGTCAAGACCCCGAACCGAGCCCAGTTCACTTTTAACTTTAGAGTCGTCTGCTACAACGACCTTGCTACGTCCTTGTACTTTGAATCGTTTCGTGTGTGGGACGTTCGGGGTTTGAACCAAGGTACAGAGGAGACCTGAATCAGAAGAGTGCAAGAGGACATAAGCAGGACCAGCACACTTAATAAAAGGTACGTCCAAAGTAGCTAAAATGTTGGGAATTTGTATAAATAGAAACGTAATATTTATATTCTGGGTCAAACTTTGTTTTCCAATTTCTCCTTGCTATCGTATCGTTATATCTGGTGCGGTTTGATTTCACAAGGAGAAAACTGTCTACTGATAAACGAGATGCAAGTTACAAAGAGTAAGATTGTTTCAAATCAATTCTCAGTCTTAATTTTTGGCACCGGTTGATGCCAAGTGAAACTTGGCCGGGAATTCATGCAACGATTGCTTTACGAATGCAGTGGCAATGTGTCCACGACCCTAGAATAGCTTTTAACCTTTGACCTTTACGAGTCCTGATCGATAGCCACAGCTGACACTCGCATTCTGTGACAACCTCCGCCAGAAAATACTAACCACCCCTTTAGGAACAATATTAGCCTGAACACGGTAAGTAGGCATTGGGGTATCGAAATCAGGCAAGTATAGGAATACATTTCGGGGTACCGAACCAAGTCTCATAGTAATAATAATAACTACAATAAGTGATTAAATTAAAATAATCACATTAAATTAAATTAATGGCATTAATTAAATATGTAAATTCATTAATAATGTATTTTTATTATTACGTGAATAGGTAAAAGACGGTATAATAATACAGATATAACAGCATTATCTAGCTTAGACCCGGTGGAGGCACGTAGTGGTTCGGATACCACTTTAAACTGTAGGTCCAGTCCCAAATAGCATAAATTGGGCTTAAAACACCAACACAATCAATCAATCTAGCTTAGGTGTAGTTAATGTAGCAAAATATTGTATAAAAACAAATGTCCTGGCTAAGAAATTATTGTCAAACAGAGAAAGGATTGGATATTTATTGAATAACAAAAAAAGGATGTTAGATCCAGTCAAGTTGATTAATATTTTATGCATATTATTACAAGTAGCAGTGTGCATAAATCTTCTTTGATGCCGCCCTTCACAACCTTATGTTCCCAATATAATCCTTGCCTTACAATAAGTTCGGCAGAAATAAATAACTTTGGATTTCTCAACAGATATTACCGGCCTCAGATTTCATATCGTTTCGTCACACACACACACGTATATATGCATTTATGTGTGTCTGAACGTGTTGAGTGGTCGACTCACCACCTCGCTGCAGAAGTTCCGGATTTGTGTCTTCCTGCATCAATTTCATTGAGTCATCTCTCATCGTCGCGATGAACCAAAAGGGATAGAAAAGCGACGCTAAATACCAAATATAAAATCAGTTATGTTACAAACTTCAGGCATTTAGAGAGTCGCAGTCATTACAAGTATTAAACCAAAAGCTGGCGTGTTTTCCTCGACTGCCACGGAGGAAAGCTGTCCGCCCCCTTTGCTGTTATCACTATAAACAATAGGCTATATCAGTTAACTAATTCGTTTATCCGTATTTAAGGGGAAATATATTAGATTATTACTACATATACTGTATATTTTGGATTGCTCCTCTCTTTTCGTTATTTTACGTCACTTTTATACTTTATTGTTTTATTAATTTTGTTTATTTTACTTCGCTTTTCTGCCACTTTTGGCTAATGACGAGGATGAGTGATGACATGATGGATTTGATGAAAGGACACTCGTAGGCAACACGCACAGCGCATTGCAGGGAAGCGAACATTTAAGGAGCTGGGTGTCCCTTTTTTATTGCCGGTGATCGTACAATGCAATCGAACGGTGGTTATCAATTTGCTTGGTGGGACGAACAGATCATATTTTTGACATTAAAGTAACTATGCTACTGATAGTTAAAGCAGCATTTTTCTTACAGTTTCTGTGCAATGAAATATGAAACCAAACACTGTTGATTAAATATAACTACCCTTGAAATACTGTCCCAGATTTATAGCTGCTACAAGTGAACCATTTTGTGTCACGCCTGGGACAGATAGAACGCTGCCTCTTCACTTAATAAGACATTTATTTAAAAAAAAATTAAGTCAAAAAGTTAAAATATACTAACAAATGTAAAATACCTTCTTAATTATCTTATACTTAATTATGTATAATACTTGAATTTTTATCCAAATGACGGTAGAATAAAGTTACAGTAAAGTAAAATTGCATTTAATTTTAAAAATTGAGATTAACTTTGTCATGGAATGTGCCTTACGAATCTTTCCCTGCAATCCATACACTTTTTTTAAAAAAAAAATTGAGTTGATTTCTCTTGGAAGGGACACATTTTAGAATCCACTAGCAGCTTCTTGCTCGCCTGTTCGCAGGAAGTGCGTAAGGGCAGACGTGGACCGAACGAGATTAGGCTCCTACGCATGTTTGTGGGACGCAGCACCTGACGTGCCGAGAATGATCAACTCCACTAACCGTGCGGCCGTCGAGTTGAGAATGGCGGTGGAGGGGAGAGGCAACGACCCAGGCAGAGGACGCTTGCTTCATTTTCACACGCACACATTTGTTGTTTTAGGCAGGAGGGGAGTTGCTTGTTTCAGTCGCTTTTCTACCTCAAGTTAACAGTGAACGGATGAAATCAATGTCGGATCTACAAAACTTGACCCCACGCAAAATATCACCAAACTACCCCTGTACCTTCCTACCTTTACACACACATACATATATAATGTATGTGTGTGTGTATAATTCTTGATCTCATGTTGACAAAGTCACATACAGAGCCTAGAGGGTGATTAAAAAGTCCCTTAAGGGACTTTTGATTGATTGATTGATTTGCTTTATTTTACTTCGCTTCTTGTGCCACTTTTGGCTAATTTGCGAAGATGGGGATGAGTGATGATATGATGAAATTGATGAATGGACAGTCACAAACATCCATGCCCAGCCCGGGATTTGAACCCGGAACCCCTTAACACCCCTTATAAAAAGTAAAGGAGTTAGGCTGGGTACAATTAGTCATGATAGAAACGGGTTAGGCCTAGGGGGAACCACATTGGTGTGTTCCAAGCGGACGTCCGCCATATTGAATTCAACTCTAATCTTTAAATGGGAAGGCAGTGATATATGACACTGTTTTCTCACACCTGGAGAATGATACATCTGTTACGATCATGCAGTCGTAACTTCTTCCTGATTAAAGATAGGTTGAAGAAGCCTTCACCACTGCATTTGTCATGAAATTCTAGCCTGATTTGATCCTAGTCTGACTGCCACGCGGGAAACCCGGGGTGGGTGAATTAAGGTCGGAATTTTTCTGGCTCTGTCCCCCCATAAAGCGGCTCTAGGACCCACCCAACCTAAAATAAAATGGTACCCGGAGAGGGGGGTAAAGGCGGCCGCAGCGTGGTGCTGATCACATCACCTCCAAGATGGTCGACATCGAAAATATGTGGGACCCACACACCCTAAATGTGCCTTCATGGCACGGGGCTATATGCACAGGGAACTTTAACTTTGCCCGTATATGTTGTATTCGTTCCTGTAGCCCTGAGTAACCACGTTTATTTTTACATACGCATATACGGAACCCTCTACTATGCCAATGGCTGAGGGCTACTTGTCTCCGCCCCTCTCCCCCTCCCTGGTCACGTCCTCGCCTTGTATTCAAGGGGTCCCGGGTTCGATATCCGGTCGAGGCACAAGTTGTTCGGATCCCATTTTAAACTGTAGGTTCCAAAGCGTTTATAGTTCCTTAAAGGGGGAGGGGGAAATATTTTTCTGTTCGGTTGCCACAAACTCGCAAAAAATTAATGACTTTATTCTGAATATATATATAACCATGGATTGGGGCTCAATTGCCACTAATGAATTCACCGCAACTACTATAAACAAAAAATCACGCTATGAAAGTATCTATAAATAATAACTTGGTCCATTTGCTATGTCTGAAGACGCCACTTAGTAAAGTGAATTCCATTTAGGTAAATCTTCGAATATCACACCAATGCCTCGAACGAGAACTTTGGACTCGGTCTCCTCTAGCCAATATCTCTCTCTCTCCCCTCCAAAAACTTACACGCGCACAATGTTGGTAACTGGGAAACACCAGCGATGTAGATAGCGTTAGACACTTTATTTACAATCGAGGTTTTGAGAGGTGTAAAAAAAAAAACTGTTTTGAAAACAGAAGGAAACAAAGTATTTTAAAAGTTACATGAAGTGTAACCTTAAAAAAATCATTTGGATTTGCGAAAACTCATTTCCACGCCACTAATAACAAATAATTTTTCAAGTAGGATGTATGTGCAAGGAAAGGTTTCGCAGACTTTGTGTTGAAGCCACAAAGTCAAGGTTCGAATTCCACCGGATGGGTCGGCACCTTTGAACGTTAGACTGCACACTGGATACCTTTTCTAGGTTACTGGAAGGGATGCTCCACCGTTAACCTTCTCCCGATGCCCGAGATCTCGGCTCACTTTCTAATCTGTTTCGTCATCAAGATTATGCTAAGAAAACGTACATCAAGAAACCCAAAGTAGAAATACAATGTCTGGAACGTGCTAACCTTTAAAACAATGGCCGAGCATTAAAGTAGCATCTCGAAGTTCACTCGTCCAAGTGTAACTCGTTCGTATCACGTGGTCACACACAAGAACCCGGGCAGACGCATCGCAGGGTAACATGTGGACAACATGCGTGCTACGGCCTCCTTATAAGGCGCGAGTTTTGTCGACGCAGGATCGTTTGTCTCCAACCCGTCCCGCGACTTATGTAAATCCCTTCTAATTTAAGTCTGGCCGGACCGTTTGCATTTAAAAAGCCTCGGAACAGGTTCGAATCTGGCCGCAGCTGGATTTTTGTCCGCTGGAACGTCGGCCATGAACTCTGGCGACTCCCTCATATGAAGTCGTCGGAAACGCGTATTTTCCCAACATCCCTGGCTAAAAATCTTGCATGGAAGCTCGGTGCGAGCCTAAGCTGTGACGTTGCAGAGAAAGCTCCTCCCACTCATCTTCTGCGCAGGCGCACGGGGTTTAAACTTCCCACTGCTCATATTTCTGCGCAATAGGCCACAATCTAAAAGCAACGTGGATTCCCTGGCTAGCTTTGCGAGTAATGCCTGAATCACACGAGGCTAGATCTCCTGCTGGATTTTCCAGTTGGACTTGGGCTAGTTGTGTGGTAGTGATTCAGACGTTACTTGTTATCGTTCTTGTCGGTATACTTTCGTTCCCACAAGACATTGCGCAGAGCACACAAGGTAAAAAGATGGACACGCGATTTCAAGAACGTTGTTGCACATTAACTACTGCTGTTGTTAAAAATTACAATTAAAAGAATAGTATGGGCTAAAAAATGGCTCAAAAGAATATATGGTAATCAATGCGTACTGAACAAGCTATTTAATGAACTCGGGTAGTATTAGGAATTCACATGTGAGATTCGCAAGATTCATTCATAAAAAAAATATATTCTTGAACTAAATATGTCAAACATGTAATACGCTGGTAATAATAAGTATTTTCATTATCAGCTAATCACATATGTCGTGTACAAATCTTACCGCTTTGGATAAATTCATATAACGTAGTTGCAAAAATGTTTATTTTATTCTATTTCTTCTATTCTTCAATTATATAAATTTGTAATATTCCACTTTATGTATACTTATAAACAAATAGCATAACTGTATATTAATTCATGTAGGGCAAAAAACTGTTTTTGTAAATCAGTGTAAAGTAAATTGTAAGCTTAAGTGTAACCCTACTTTAATAATATTAAATATTAATGAACACGAATGCATATTATCTTTTTTCATGTTCAAAAAGGCACGGTCTCTGTACCACCCATAATGTTTTATTTCGTGTGAGCCAGCGACGCTTCCAGCAGGTCCTTTGCGGGAGATGCTTTGCTGGAAACTGCAAGTGGCAGCTTCCGGCTCATCCGTTCATCCTGACGTCATTCAGGCTAAAAATAAATCTACCAAATAGTTCCAGGGGAAAGAGGGAAGGATCATCCGTCGTGTGTCGACTCGAGTGTTCTTGCAAGGGTTCGTGAAATTCCTTTGCTCTGTTGTTGCTCCTGTGCTTCGTTTTGTGCCTTGCACTCCAGTTGAAGCGAACCGAACGATCTTTTTCTCTGTTCGTGAGTTGCCAGTCGATCAACCGAAGAAAAGAATAGGTAATGGCGCTTTTTATCGCCTCTGAAGTGCTCTCAGAGGAATGTATATCTTTCGGTTCGATTCGCCGTGAACAGTGGAAGAGCATTGACAAGAGCGCATGCCACCGCACATTATAGCCTTGGAAACATATACACGAGACTCAGCAGCCACGAACGAGATACCTATCGGTTACAGGAAGCTATTATTTTTGTTACATCCTTAATAAATCCAATCCAAATTTGAATAAAATCAAATCACTATTTTTATTGCTTTACAACGTTACCTTATTACACCAAGTATAACGTTTCAAAATATTAACACATTTTGTGCCTTCGCACTGGTAGCATTGTCGCTTTGTAATTAGTGTTGCCCACGGGACGAGACGGGACAGGCTTTTAAAAATTCGAGACGAGACGAGATTGATCATTTGTCCCGAGACAAACGAATATTTTCGAGACGAGACAGCATTTCACAGGATTTCCACGAGACGAGACAGGCCAAAGTCTCGTCTCGTGGGCAACACTATTTGTAATGAGTGTCTCGGGGTCGAACCCGGCGAAGGCACATAGTGGCTCGGATTCTACTTTAAACTGTAGGTCCAGTCCCAATTAGCCTTACTCTTCATTTTTCAGAAATACAGCATACGCCTACCATAAATTTTGGATTCATACACACATGTATTGTTATGTACTACAATTCAACACATAAATCAATTTTGGAATCGGGGCATGGACTTTTAAAAAACGAATTTACCCGGTCGCGAGTTCGCGAAGGTTCGAACCACCATTGTAGAGTATCTCCACCATTGCTGCGTGTCGAAGAATGTTCTGTTTTAAAAACACCAAGGAATGACAGGTGCCAGAAATAGAGGCGAATCTACGATCACGCCACACAAATATTTCTCGTTGCCACGCCAAGCCTTTCCAATATTCTTCCAACTAAAAAAGAATTCTGCCGTTTTGAAAGTTCACTTTATCCACAGAAGGCTAATCTACCTTCAAGATTCCTTGGGAACGGTCCACCATAGAGAATAGAACCAGGGATCTCTCATTTTAAGATTTTAATTATTACGCTCTCTGCGTGGTTGTCGCGACAGAAATTATAATAGTTTCTTTCAAATTAGAAGAAGACTAAAGCTTATTATTTTGACAGTCAACAACAGAAACACATTTAATTTTTATTTCACCAGAGCAAAAAAATGAAGAAAGAAAATGAGTTAGTTGGAAAAAGTGAGGGTCAGAATTTCAGGTTTTCGTTCCACTTAATCTAAACAATAAATGGTTTCACGAGTTTGTAAGATTTACAAATGTCAGAGGTCAAAAATATTTAAAAAAACAAAACATTTCTAAACTTTTACCTTGACTTTGAAATACTTTTCTTGAATGAGGTGTGCACAAGTTAATACCAGAATACAGAATAGAAGAACTCTACACCTCAGCAGATTAATGGCGTGATGGGGAAAGAACACCCAAGTACATGCTGGATTTCTCTCTGTATACTTCCTCCTCTCTTGGTTATTTTATTCTTAACCTTCCTGTTTCTCACCTTATTTGTTCCTTTCTCTCTGTGTTGCTTCTTCCATTTCTTATTTTCACTTTATGCGCCGACCTCCGTGGCGAAGTGGTTAGCAGAGCGCGGTATGCCGTCATTGGTTCCGGGTTCGAATTCCGGCCTGGGCATGGATGTTCTATAGGATTGTCCCTTCATAATTTAATCAATCATCAATCACCTCATCTTCGAAATTAGTCAGAACTGGCGGAAGAGGGAAGTAAAATGAAAACCAAATCAATCAATCAATGATTTTCCTGTATCTTAAAACATTGCTGTTTTACCATGTCACACAACTTTCAACACACGCGATTTTGACTCCCCATAGAATATTGTCTGCGGGCGCCCAGGAAGAGAACCAAACCTGTCACATCAAAGGTGTCAATTTGCTGGGCAAATGAGTGGCTGGGAGAGACACTACTTGGTCTGTCTCCCCTGCGGAACAGAGTTCAAGAGCATGGCATTCTTGAGATAGACAGTTTCTGTCTTGTCTGTCCCGACAATTCCTCGCTGGTTCCCGAAATTAGTGAAAGGGATTTCGTTGAACGACCTTCTCTGAAAAACTAAATATGCTGACCAAGGCAGTAATTTATTTTATTAAAAACATAAACTAAACGTAACGTTTCAACCTTCTAGCAAGGTCTTCTTCAGACTCTGTATCAAGTACACGACTTTTGTACTTGATACAGAGTCTGAAGAAGACCTTGCTAGAAGGTTGAAACGTTACGTTTAGTTTATGTTTTTAATAAAATAAATTACTGCCTTGGTCAGCATATTTAGTTTTTTCATAATCATAGAAACAAGACCTTCTCTGGTGCAAAGGTTTCTCCTGCTGTTTGTAATAGGTGTGTAAACAACGGACAACCCCTCTCGCTGCACAGTCTGATAGGGCCGTTATTGTTAGTTCGCTGGGTCGAAAATGATACGTAATACGCAAGATAACCTTCGCCCGACACCAGCACGTTTTCATTCAACACGTACAGTGCTTCTGAGGTGAGTTTTCTTAGGGTCATTCAAATTCCGATCTCCCTTCCTCTGGGACCGTAAGGGATGATGTTTTCGGAAGGTACAGTATCTTAGTGTCGGCCGACCTCCATATCGAGACGAGATGTCTCGTTTTAGGCCTTGTCTCGAGTTGCAGTTGTTTGTCTCGATCTCGTCTCTAGTTATGAAGACGCTCTTGTTCTCGAATCTCGGAATAGTATAAATAAAACACTTTTCTGTTTGACGCTCCGAACCTTCCTAGAAACTAAACTTTATACCGAATATGCAACCACGGTAAGTGATCACCCATTCCAACTGCCATGCTTCTGAATATATTATTATGCCTAATATTTTTCAAGACTCATGTGTTCTGTCTTTTAACACCAAGTTTAATAGGTGTTAATACTCCATCTTTGGCAATAACATCAAAACCGTATCCTCTCATAAAGACCTAGGCATTGTTTTCGACCAAAAACTCACATATGAAGAACATGTTACAGGCAAGACAAAAAGGCTATGCGTCTCTTAGATTTACTGTATCGTTTCACCGAAATTAGTGACATCTCAGCCCTCACGTTGTACTTCAAATCATTCATCTCGCCAATAATAGAATACTGCTCTCCCGTCTGGTCCATGGAATGTCCCACTCAGCTAATCCAGAATCGATTCTGTTCTTAATTTTTTCCTGGCTATAGTTCGTTACGGGGTTCCCTCATTACGCAATTTTCCAACACCACATCTCCTGGCCTTTCTAAATCTACAGACTCCCTCAGCGCCGTTTACTGAATGATTTTAGGTATCTTTACAAAATTGTGAATGGCAAAATCCGTTGCAACTAGCTCCTCCAGGAATTCCACTTTCGAGTGCCTATGCGCTCAACACGCAACACAAATCTATTTTACACAATAAAGCCTAGACTGGAAATTCAAAAGAGATCGCTCTTCCACAGACTTCCCATTCAATATAACGACCTCCCATCAAGCGCTGATGTATTTTCCACAGAGTACGCCTTTGGGTCATCCATCAGAACATATGTTACTAAATAATATTTAATTGTGCTATCTTGACTTAATATTTTGTCTTATTTTGTTATTTTTATTTTTTGTTCTTTTTTGTTCTTTTCATTGTTACTGATTTCAGTATAAAATGGCTACGTGCTGTATCTGAAATTTTCTCAATAAATAAATAAATATTTTCAAAGTTTAATTATGTTCATGATAGGCTAATCGGAACTGAACCTAATATAGATCCGAACCACTGTGCAATATGCCTCAAAAGGGGATCGAAGCAGAGTCCCCTTGTTTTCCTATAAGTTACATACCTTAATCATCATGTGTGATCGTTCAGTTTACCGTGTTAATGGGAGAAATTATCATATCTGCATACGCCTATTCTACCCCTGGAAAACAATACTCTAATATGTAGTCCATGGAAGTCAGCGTGGCTCTGTTTACAGTACCATACATTGTTTACATATAGCAGCGCAATCGTAGCTTTGAATTGATTCTCGATCAGGTGAGGTACCCAAGTTAAATTCGCCCCCCCCCCCCCAACTGTAACTTCTGAATCCGCCACTGCGTTGATTACAAGGCGACAACGTTACCGCTACACAATTCAATATCGTCAGATATTAATCCATGCATTGGTATCATATAATTGATATACTGTTACTATCAAACCTTTTACCTCAATCGTCATAATAAAAGATGCAGTGTGAGAACAAGGACTGCTGTGCACAAGAGAAGAGGCATCTGTTCGCGTCTCCTTTGTCAGCTTCCGGTCGTCTTATTTTAAGAATGGCCGAGGGCCAGGTAGGGCATCCACACCTGTGCCTGCCCGACTGGTGACTCTTCTTGTTTGCGGATGATGGCAATAAGCGTAGAGAGAAATATGGCCAAGGTCGCCTATTCGTGCGTTTGAGAGGCAGCCAGAGATTTATGCGTCTCCTGTAGGTCAGGGGTTCGCAACTTCTCCTGTGGGGCTCACTAGTCTGGTCGACACATGCAAATATTCTTCTTGGTTCGTATAATAAATATTACAATAATTTTAATGCAAAACTTATGAAGATGTCTGAACTTAAGATTATCATACACTCTAAAAAATTTGCAACCGAGATGCCACCACAAGTGATGGTAACAGGACACCCCTTTGTGTAATGCGGAATTGGTGTTGTTTAACACCATTTTTGGTGTCAATTACACCATTTGTCGTTACACCACATTAAGTATGCAGGCCTTAACCCTCGAGTAGGTGTTGTGCTACAACATTTAGGGTCTTAAACAGCAATTTTTTTAAAGTGTATAAGCAGTTTTACAAACAAATGAACATATTAAGAACTCAAACATTTGCCAACGGTCAACAGAGGCCTAAACTTAAAATATTTATGAACCAGGCTTGATATTTGACCCTAAATATATATTAATATTGACATTTGTATAATAGTGTATATGTCAATCGAGATATCTTTGCTGGAATATTCTTTCCAACGACTCCATCAAACAAATGAATTCTGAAGCGAATCTCTTGTAGATTTCAGAAAAAAGTACTTTACAGCACATCCTGTAAAGAGTGATTTTTTATTGAATTAGACGAAATTGTCTAATTCTTCCGTTTACTTAGGTATAAAATATTAGTTACGAATGATAGATTGTTTTAAGTCTACTTTATGCACAGAAGGCTAATCGGGAGTGGACGTACAGTTTAAAGTGGGATCCGAAACACTATAGGCCTACAACGGGGATCGGAACCGGGACTCCTTGATTACAAGACGAGGACGTTACAACTATGCCATCGGGGAACCCACAATATTAATTTCGATGTCCCGAGCAAGCAGACACGATTATGCACAGGGCATTAATGTGAGTGGCTGGAAGAGGGGAGGCATCTTGTGGCCTGTCTACCCTGCGGAAATGGAGTGACAAGCTTTGCTATTTCCTGGCTTCCAAGAGTTGTCAATTTTAATGTAGAACCTTTTAAAGAGAAGGCAGCTCCATCCTTGCCTCCCCTGAGAATACACCTAACCATGACGCCGTGCGAGGGCCCTTGATAGAAGCAATATAGCGTCGAGCAAGATAGTGGATCACGCACCTTACCCGTGTCGGATCTGTTGTTCCACATTCGTTGTGTACGTGTTTGTTCGGTGAGAGGTAGAAGTGACCGTCCTTGGCTGCTCTCGAAACGCGGCACCCCGGGCGCTTCAACCAGAGGATATTTTACTTCTCGGACTGGGTGCATGATGCCGCGAAGACTCTCTTATGGTAAAGTAGCCTTGTAATCAAGGGGTCCCGCATTCGATACCCGGTGGAGCAACATCGCACAGTGGTTCGGATCTAACTTTTAAAAAAACTGTAGGTCGAGTCCCGATTAGCCTTTCCCTACATAAAGTTTACTTAAAGTAACTGACTTTATGATCCTGCAAAGCTAGGAGTCTTGTACTTGAATCTGAAACAAATCTGATCACTGAAATAAATTAATGAATGACTCACTTCCTCCCTTTTAAGTTTTGGCCTCAGTGTTCGGAATCTCGTAAAAGCCCATGAATTCCTCAACAATATTAAAATTTTCATTCACAGTTCGAATGCAGAATGTCAATTGTTCGCATTTAGGGTCTCCCCATGGCGCAGTGGTAGCGTCATTGCCTTGTAATCAAGGGGTCCCGGGTTCGATACCCGGTGGAGGCACAAGTGGTTCGGATCCCACTTTAAACTGTAGGTCCAGTCTCGATTAGCCTTACTGTGCATAAAGTGGACTCAAAACACCAAACCAATTGTTCGCATTCCCGACTTTTAATATCTGCTACCAAGGAGCGCAAAATAGTTCTCCCTAATATATCAACGATATCGTTCTGAATGTCATGTGAGAGCCATTTGTAGCCCGAACGTCCCACATCCACTCCCCTAGTTCATGCACATCGTCTTTTGAAACTCTTTAGTAAAAATGATAACAATACTCATAATTATATACTTACATTAGTATATAGTAATAAGTCGTGTGTTTTGCTGTCTCTGGTCATACTCCCCACAAAGTTTATATCTAGAACATTTCAAATGTGTATTTAAAGTTAAGTTCATGTGGCACAATTCAGAGTAAACTTTATAAGAGAAGCAAAATAATACATTAGACCCTCTTAAGTAAATTATTTGGGGGGGGGGGGCTCTGTCCCACATCGTTAACATTGGGTTGGCTCGAGTTCACCCAAGCCCCATGAAGTCGGCGCCTATGTTCATCAGTTATGGGAATAACCTACAGTTTTCATCATCATCATTGTTGTTGTTGTTATTATTATTATTGTTGTTGTGGGCGAGCACGTTAAGGTTTTGCCGATATTATTCCCGGCCTCCAATAGCATAAAAGCGCGGGCAAATTTGAAAAATATGCTTGTCTGATTGGCTGTTATGCAACGCGAGGCGTCCACAGACCACCCTCTTTTGTCCTCACCTCACACACTCGATACCATCCCACTCATTCAAAGAGAGCCACGCGGTGTGGAAGAGGAGACGATGTGTTTCCAGGAATGTGTGGATAAATTTCCCTTTCGGCGACCTTTGGGAAGGCTTGAAGGACGCTGCGATACGTAAACAGAGACCATCCGTGTTTACGCAGCCTCGTCTCTTGTGCGAGCGATGAACCTGCCCGCCCGAGTAATTATAGATTGACCAAGGACACCTACGCTCCGGTTTTCGGGGAAGCAAACTGCGTTTTTGCTTTCCTATTTTAAAAATGTTACGTCGCGTTTCGACTATTAATCGCGGTGATGAGGATGGCTGGGACAAAGCAACGCCCTTGCAGTTGTCTGGAGCGAGTGGGCAGGTTAATCAACGTTTGTCAAAGTTTCTGTGCACATAAGCTAATCGATACTGGACCTACAGTTTAAAGTGGGATCCGAACCGCTGTGCAATGTGCCTGTAACGTGTCGGCTAATAACGCTCTCGAGCCTTGTATTACGATCGAGTAATCATGATAGTAGGTATAAAGCGACCACAAGGAAAAGAAACCTTCGCCGAAAAGTGTCCGCGCAGCTTTCCCTTCTTCCGTTCAGCTCAGGCCATATGGAAGCATGCTCCACTCTGCCCCTTCCCTCCACGCGGGAGTACGATGCACGGGAGCCGCGGGTCTGCGCAGGTTTCTTTGCTTGTGGTTCCACTATAGTTATGAGCTGCAATGCCCCGACTGTGGAAATACAGTGTGTTCGTTATGGCTCTGGGCCGAGATAGCGCGTGACTTGGCGCAGATGCCGGCATTTTCGTCCCGTAACGTCTCGCTTGTTTACGCACATACCTTTAGCACGCAGACAATTATATTTACATTGCATAATGAGTACTAACCTGTGTTATAAGAGTTGTTCAAAGTTGTTCACGCGCTATCTCGGCCCAGAGCCAGAACGAACGCATTGTATAAAGGAGCTTTCAGACTGAAGCGTCACGTGTATTGTGGAAACCAACCTTCAGAAATAAATGCAACCTTTCATACCGAAGCTTCGGTCTTCAGTAGGATTTTAACGGTAGAATTGTACAGTCAGGGACACTTCTGGGTTGTAATGATCCCATTAAATGTCAATGGGTTTGTTACAACCCAGAAATACCCGTGACTACATTTTACGGTAACTTTTAACACTGTAGTCCCGAGATGGGGATATCTCCGGTAGAAAAATTAGAAATGACTGACAGGTCGCTTCGTCATTTCTAAGCATTGTACGTACGTTGTCGTGAGCAGATAGACAAACAAGATGGAATCGAAACGGAAAGTCCAACGATCGCGATGGATGCTTCAAGTGATCTCCAAGCGACCCGAATTGCTTCGACCTTCATCTGTCCTGTCTTCGTTTTGTTCCGTTGCTCCTTTTGCTAATTGCGCTGCTCCTTTAACGGCGACTCCATCTGAAAGCCTGTTTGTCAGTTAGCAGCCTGCTTGTTTACGCTGTCAGCGATTCGTCGTTGCACACGATGTTCAATCTCGAACCCACTGGTGCCCAACCTGGAACCCGCGACCAGTTCTTGCAGCGTTCCACCGTACGGATTTTAAGGTGCAGGACCTTTCCAAAAATATAGCTTCCGTACCGAGCGTTTGAGATATGTATTTTTGGACATGAAATCAAGTAACATGAAGTCACTTTGTTGTACCTTTGCGTGAGTTTAGCACATTTAATATGTTTTTTACTCTTCTTGAGCAGCTACATAACATCCTATAGTCTCATTTTTTAGAGCAGAACGAGAGCTATAAAATTGTATAATATAATCGTTGCAGCCCCAATGGTTTTCAAGATAATGTAGCAAAACCCGCGAGAGAAAACACGAACTTCAGCAAAACCTATTCGGCAGAACCACAGTTCTCACTGCGGTCCGCGCGCTTTATATACAGAAGGTGCAGAAAAAGAGCATTGAATAAAGGCATTTTATCAGCACCTATCCATGGTGCGAAATCACTGCATATTGGTGGGGGAAGGAGCAGATAAACTGGCGCGCTCACACACACACACACACACACACACACACACACACACACACACTATATATATACACAGGGTGTCATTTTAATGGCGCCCACGGACCACAGATTCGTATAGAGGACATCAAAACAAACAACTTTTCCCAGTAACATTTTTCTCGTTGGTGCGTCGATTCGACGCTACAGCCGTTCAAAAAAGACCGTTTTGCTGCCTGGATGCTGGCAACCCAACACAACATTTGATCGTACCTGTGACGTCATATCCTCCGGCGAAACAGCGCGCGGCAGGGTTGCAAAGAACACACAAATGTTGTGAAAAATGACAAACTACCAACCACATTATTAGCTGTAAAACGAAGCGAGAAACGCGTCCAGCAGACCGAACATCATAGCCTACCAGCCAGAAGATCAGCAGTCATCTCAGGGGAAGGGGAAATGAAACCAACGATATGAGAAATGGTAAAAAACGTATTCAAAATGAAATGTCAATGTCGGATTTTGTCTCAGCCTACATCTAAAATATCAAGAACTATAAATTTTATTGGACTTACAGCTTACACGTGGCTGTTTACGCCCAACTACATGTTAAATATTTGCAAATCTCGTTGCAAGGTTGATATCTACAGGTTTGTGTCCAGATGCCATGCGGTACTTTTGTGCTGATAACGGAAGTATCCGAGGTTCACGTTGTTACATTACGACTAAAACACGTACAACCACAGTAACAATCTAATGATGAATCAGTACCGAATATACTGCCCTGTTCACAGATGCAAACTATTACATGTGTATCCGGTGCATAGATAAACACATAGTTGTCTTAGAGCTTGTAGTATTACTACTACTTATATCCCTGTATTTTCAATCATTTTTGCCACTTGCCTCATAATGCTCTGAATATACATTATATTATCTGTTGCTTACGTTTGGAATTTTGAGTTCTTTCATTTCTGTTTTGTCATCTGTTCAGTGTGTCACAGACAATTAGTATCAGAAGGACGAAGTGGATAGACTAAAGCCCCTATCACACGGAACTGGATTTCTATTTGGAATGCTCTAGTTGACGCTGGACTGGCTACCCATTTGCTTGTTTTCGCCTCACACGGTACTTGTTATACCGTACTTGTCGATAGTCTTTCGTTCCCATAATGGCGGCCGCGCGAGATGTAAACAACGTATCACTTCACACTTTTAAAATACGATAACTATTCAACCGAGAGGAATATCGCATCGCATTAAATGGTTTTAGGTAGAGAAGAACGGCGCTGTTAAAATACGTACTTTACAACGTTTACTATACACGTATGGAAGAATATTTTAGCTTTTTCAATTGTAAACATGCCTTTCGTGTTGTATGCACTCGGAAGCCACAGACAAAAAAAAGGCTACTTTACAAACTCACAGAATATCTTCACATGGCCAAACTTTGCTCTGATTGGCTGTTCCACAGAATCTAGTCGAAGAAGTTAGTAGCAATTAGAACATGTTCTATTCCTCAAAACCAGTCAAGCAGTCAGCCAGGCGGCCATGATTACTACCCAGAAAGTCAGTTCATCGCCAACTAGGGCATTCCAACTAGAAATCCAGTTCCGTGTGATAGGGGCTTTAATTGTAGATGCCAACTTGGTAACTTGAGTTGCAAATATTTAACATGTAAGCTGAGACAAAATTCGATATGACCACTTCAACTTGTATTATATTTTCTTTCTACCATTTTTCGTATCGTTTGTTTACTTCCTGTTAGGTTACAGAACGTGTTTTCTCGTTTTGTGTTACGGTACATAATGTGGCTGATTGTAGCTATGTCATTTTTCACAGAGTATGTGTGTTCCTGGCAACCCTGGAACGCATCGCTTCACGACGGGATATGACGTCACAAATGCAATCAAATGTTGTGTGTGGTTGCCAGCATTCAGGCGGCAAAACGGGCTTTTTTGAACGACTGTAGCGCCGAAATGACGCACCAACGAGAAAAATGTTACTGAGAAAAGTTGTTTGTTTTGATGTCCTCTATACGTTTCCGTGGTCCGTGGGCGCCATTAAAATGACACCCTGTATAAATGTGGAGACTCGATCCACAAAACGAGTGAATACCAGCACAACTATTTTTCATTATTTCTTTTGCATTTTATGCAGTTAGTATTGTCTGGTATGCATTTTGATATTAACTTTTGCACGTCTCGTTCAAGAAAAGGCTTTAAATTATAGGGGAATTTTTTTTCATAAAGTTTGTTATGTGACCTCTCACCTACAACTGTAATTCTTAGAATTTTGAAAACTGGAACCATTTGTTCTTTGGATGAAATGGTAGAATATAACCTTGTTGCTGTATTTTTCATCCAATGTTTTCGATCCAATGCAGTTTTACTTTGATTATTCTGTTCGAATACTAATTAAATGAACTTTTTTTCTGTTCTTAACAATAAGAATAACAACTTTCGGCTTTCTTGTATCTTTAAATGAAGGATGTCAATTTCCAGGGGGGTCGACCAAGGTATACTTCAAGGAAGTATACTACAATCATACAAATACATACAAAAATATATAAATATATTAATGAGACAAGGATGTATCAAAATCTAATTTCTATGTTCTGGGGATTGTATGACTAGGGAGAGGGGCAAAAGTTAAGACATTAAGAAGATAATAGTTGGGTTCAGTGTCCTTAGAGATGTTCGTTGTATGTGTTTTCAACATTGTTCCAGTAAAGTATAGTCAATTTAAACAAGGCTTGCCTCTGTTGTTAGAACAAAAACTCTCCCCCCCGGAAAAGTTTGGTGGGGGGAATTTAGGACAAGATCGTTGGTGGGGGAATTCCCCCTGTCCCCCCCGGGATTTCGCATCCTGCACCTTTCTTTGCATATTTTTTAAAAACCTTTTTAAAACCTTTTTATCCCTTTCCCGACCATAATTTTGCACCTTAAAATCCTTTCATTTTTATTCTTATTTTGAAGCGGCTTTCACTCGTAACGACGCCCGTTTCTCTGTGTGAAAGAAGCGGCTCGTGCAATACGTAGTGTTAAATCCATGTCAACTTCCAGACATATATCCAATCGGTTTACTATATTTGGGAAGAATAAGAAAATGACAGGAAATTGATTCGTGCAATAGAAGCAGGGGAAAGACATCTAATGCCCCCTCTCATCAATGTTGTTACTTTTTATTTATTGATTTGGTTTATTTTACTTCGCTTTTCTGCCACTTCTGCCTAATCGTGAAAATACGGATAAGGGATGAAATGATAAAATTGATGAAGGAACATTAACGAAGAACATCTTGGACCCCTGGCGTCGTAGCGCGCTCTCTAACCACTCCGCCAGGGAAGTCGGCAGTTACTTTTTTAAATGTTGGTATTGTTAGGAATTATTTATATGTGGCAAAGTTACTGTCCAGATACGAAATTTATTCCTTCTACAGTGGTGGGTTATTTCCTTCAGAGCCCAATTCCCTTGTTTTATTCCATACATCTTAATTGTAAATTTTAATGAGCATCGCCTCTGTGAGTGTATCATTCTGTTTGTCTCATCATTCATCGGTTCATCGCGTTTAACGTAAGGCGCAGAAAAGGGATCCAAAATAACCAATACATACATACAAACGTCCATATGTCAAACAAGTTACGAATAATGCAATAGTTGTTAAATCTAATAATTGAGCTAATAATGTATTAGTTCCAAACATCTATCTTCTTCTTGATATGAAAAAAAATAGCATGATATTTGCCAGTGGACACTAGTGCCGTGTAGATGAACTCTCCCAATCGGCGGTTATGTCAAGAATTATTCAATCCTTTCATAATTAAGTTCTGATATAATAATGGTGGCGAATTCGTGAAGCTACGATGGGACAAATTCTTTTATTCCCAAAAGAATATCCTTAAATATTAGATTATATACAAATTTAGCAAGTTACAGTACGTATTGCCAGTTACTTTCAAAAGTAATAAACAGGTTATTTTATACCATACTAACTAACTAACTAACTAACTCCCTAGCCTTCTTAAACCCGAAGGTTCATGGCTGCAGCAACACAGGCCTTCCATTTTTCCCTATCTTGAGCAAGTTCTATATACTCTTTTCCATCCCTACCGATTTCCCTTAGGTCCATCTCAACGTTGAACCTCCATCTTCGTCTTGGCCTTCCTACAGGTCTCTTACCATCAGGTTTCCCAACAAGAATCCTGTAAACTCCTCTTTCCTCTCCCATTCGTGCCACATGGCCTGCCCATCTAAGTCTTCTTGATTTAATTATTCTAATAATATCTGGACATGAATACAAATTATTTTATACCATACTTATAATATTATTTTTGACTACAAATAATTGTTACAGACGCTAACAAAATAACATTAAAATACATGAGTAAGAATCACGGCTTGACAGGTATCATTTCTAAGTAAGTTCGAGGTTTTAATTGCAGACGTGCCTAGTGTAGGAAATTTGGTTCGAAGGAAAGGATGTTGTGGCGAGGAGAAGAAAAACTTGCTGATTGAATGTTGATTTTTGAAGCTGGAGTGTGAAAAAGTCATGTAATCAACTTGTGTACCGTGACGGCAGCAGGGAATTACAAGTTGTTGGCTTGTTTCCATGTTAGGGTTCTTATCATGTGTGAGGTTCTTGCCATCAGAGCAATAAACATCATACGCAGCGTCTGAGGGCAGCACGTGGGCAGCGACTGATCGGCAACTGTCAGCGCAAGAAGCTGCTTATCTCTTGTAAATACTTTGACATGTTTGGGAATAAGGTTTTAACAGAAAGGCAGCAGGCACGTATCTAGAAGTATATTTCGGGCGGGGTCTCAATGTAACAATAATAATATTTGACTGCAAATTGTCCATGACTATTTTCATTAATTTTTCTCTTCCATCCTGTGTATTTTAAGCGATGGATCTTGATGTATGCTGGTGCAGAAGTTGTCAACTTACGTGTTTTGAGTTTTCTTTTAATTCTTGAAGCTCTTATTGGGTCAAATGAAGTGCACGAATATGGTGATGTACAAATAGGTGATAACAAAATTACAAAATTGAATACATAATTATAAAATACAATGGATCCTACAATTTTGTACATCATCATAAGTTCATATTGTAGCTTTCTACAAGTTCAGCTGCCGGCCCAGTGGCGGAGTGGTTAGCACATCGCGCTACGACGCCAGGGGTCCCGGGTTCGAATCCCGACCTGGGCATGGATGTTTGTGATTGTCCATTTATCAATTTCATCATACCATCACTCATCCCATCTTCGCAAATTAGCCAAAAGTGGCACAAAAAATTAAGTAAAATAAGGCAAATCAATCGATCAAGTTCACCTATTAAACCTCTGGCATTTTTTAAATATGTTAGAATTGAGATATTCCTCTGGTAATTTTATAAGATATATTATTAAAAACTTATTCACTATCTCTTTGGAAAGATAAAATCCTCTGTACAAAATTGATTTTCATTTTTCTTTCTTCTAAGGTAGACATATTCCACTGTGTTAACCATTCAACAGTTCATAGTAATTCTTTTTTAACTTGGTGCATAGTAACCTGATAAAAAGTTTTAAAAGTAATAATAATAATAATAATAAATTTATAATTAATAATTTAATAATATTAATAATTATACTATTATTAAAATAGGTCCATCAATAATTATTATTGTTGTTATTACATGAACAGGTAATAGGATAATGTAAGAATAGAGATATAACAACGCATATTCATTATCTAGCCACCAGACAAATTTATGTAAAAGAAATTAAAATGTCAAATCTATTGAATAGCAAGAAGGTTGTTTGGTCCAACTCATGAATAGTAAAGTCCCTGATCATTATTTTTGTGTATATTATTAGGAGTGGGATGAACAAAATCTGTCTCTGTAAATCGTCCATGACTATTTTCATTAATTGTTATCTTGCGTCGTACGTGTTTTTAGAACTGTATTTTTAGATTTGCTTGTCCAGAAATTGTCAGCAGGTTGTCTGGCGTTTGGTTTCAATTCTTGAAGCTCCAATTGTGTAAAAGAAAGAGGAAAAACATGGTGGTAAACATTTTGCATGGCAATACTTATGAATCCCACTTTACGCATATTTTCGCAAGCACTGTAAACGCAAAACAGTATAATAATCACAGTCTATCTTTACCTTTACGTAAATTCTGCGGAAATAAATAAATTTCATAATATACAACACTAAACGATCATTTTCCTTATTTAATTTTGGATTTGGTAAGCCTTTTTGGGGTTGTTTGAATAAGAGTTATTTGAATAAAAATACAGCCACATGCACTCGATTCGAACAATGATAGGCCATGGCCTGTGCATATTCCACCTTACATATATATAATAATATGCCACCGTTCATTACTTATTCATTCGATATGTTTGAGTAGCCTATGTTCATTCCGCGTTGCCTTTTGTTCCTTTGTAAAGATGTTTGTGACAGAAGCACTTCTACGTCCTTGCCGCGTGTTGGCAAGAGTCAACCTTCGAGTGAGACGGCTGCTCAAGACATACGGAAAAGCCCCTTTGAAGGTTATCGGTGACGGAAAGCGCACACCACGTTGGGACAGGAGGCCACTTCCCCATTCCATCCAAAGATTGTGGTTCCTAGGCGTTGTTGCAGTATACATTGGACAGTCCTTTACAGATTTGTTGACCAAATTGCCCACAATTGTGTCAAATTCACGAAGTTTTACGCATCGCGAGGTTCGGGAATTGAAAGAAGAACGTCAGTCAAACAGAAGAGACCCATTTCGACGCAGTCCGCGCCATTGCACTTCGCACGAACACCAAGAATGTGAAATAAACAAAATGAACAAAACTTGTTTAGATCGAAATATAGTCGAACTCGGTCATCTTCTTCCTGTTTTTAGGCTTCATCTATATTAATATATGTATATATGTATTTCTTTCCATATTTTTGAAATGTAAAAATTATTTACGTTTAACTAACCATGAACAATCATTATCAGATTAATCTTAATATTTAAGTGAAAATACGGTAGAATAGTAAATATTGTACTTTTGTAAGACCGTGTTTATACACCATTTAAATTAATAAAAAACTATCGTTACACTATTAAAATTTAGGGCAGCATAAAGCATCCATGTTCTTGAATATTCCTACTTTTGTAAGCAAATACTTTTCACAATTTCGGTCGTCTTATGCATGTGAAACTGAATTTGTAATACAGTACAATTGTAAGTAGTAAAGGTGGCTTTCAAGCATTTGGTGCATAATTTAGTTTTTGGTTTAGTAATATTTACGACGTTGAGTCAACTAAAAACCTTACCCTGTTTTTGCTTTTTCCTCGCAGATGTTTGAATGTACGTTTTCACAATATTCAATATTAATTCACACAAAAAAATTTCTAAGTTTTAGGCATCCAAACGGGGAAAAGATACTGTGTGCAAGTGGACCCGACATCTTTGAATTGACAAAAGTATGGTTTGTCGGTCTCCGTGGCGGAGTGGTTAGCATAACGCACTATGACGCCTGGGGTCCCGGGCTAGAATCCCCGTCTGGACATGGGTGTGCTTTGTGAGAGCCCCTTCATCAATTTCATCATGCTATTACTCATCCTTCTCTTCGCAATTAGCCAAAAGTGGCAGAAATGCGAGGTAAAATAAACCAAATCAATCAATCAACCAAAAGTGTGGTTTGTAGTTCACTTGACCAGTGAAGACGTCTTGTAACAACCGATATTCTATCATACATTTCTTGTTGGACTTCAGAGATTTTCTGTTGACTCGCCCTCGTAGATGCGTTTGTGTCTGCCATATTTAAAGAGATAGTGACTGACTGCCTCTCCATACTTGCAGGTGTTGCTGGTAGATGGCTACGGAGCGACAGGCATGCGGACTAGGCTCTTTTCTCCCCATGAGTTGCAGGCACAGGGCAGAGGCGTTCGCCCGTCGCCTACAGAACAGGCTCCGGTCCCTGGGCAACGGGGACTCGCCCGAGGAGACCAAGGAACTCGTCGGAGGCACGAACGGAGCCTACGACGCCTGGCGCCGCGACGACCACCCGGTGACCAGCCAGCCGCCGGAGCGAGGGACGCCGAAGTTCTCCACGTCCTCCGACAGCGACCTCTACTTCGACTTCGACCTGGAGATCGACAGTCCCGGAAGCCCGGTGGAGATCGGCAAGTTGCCGCTCAACTTCTGCGACGAATTCCACTCTCAGGATTCGAACCCGGAGTCAGGCTGCGTCTTTTCCTCCCCCGTGAGTAGCTGCACTCCGGATCTGGACAATCTAGCCTCTCGGCACGACGAGGATCTCGACAGCAACAGTTCCGACGGCCTGTACTTCGATCCCGAGAGCTCGCCCGGTGCGTTCGTCGTCGGGGCTCCCTGGGTGCGAGGTTTTCCCGAGGAATCGTCGCACGAGAAGAAACCAGAGAGGAACGGGGCCGCCGAAACGGACGTGGAGAGGACTGCGGCTCCGGAAGACGAGTGCGAGTGCGAAGTGGGAAAGATGGCTGTGAAAGAGGAATCTTGCGTGGAGAACGGCAGCTGCGGCACGGACGTTTCCACCGCAGAAATGGAAATGCTGCACGAACTCTGCGAAGAAATTTTGACGAAAGCCTTGTCGATCGCTTCCAGGAAGATGGAGAGTTTCGAGACGGAGATCTCCGGTTCTAAAGAAGAAGAAGAAGAGGAGGAGGACGACGACTCGGCGACGGTGACGGAAGAATCTCCTGCCTTGGCGACGGAAGGCGACGATTCCGAAGAAGGGACCGACCTCTGCTGCTCCACGCTGGCGGACAAATCGAGCGAAGACGAAGGTGGTCCATCCCTGTGCGAGACTCTCGACGGCGAAGCGGAGACGAGGCGTCGAGACTTCCTGGACGTCGACGACGAGTGTCCGCGCGTCCGCCGCTCGTCGTCTTTGAAGACGGGCAAGACTCCTCCCGGAACTCCAGGGAGGAAGAAGATAGTTCGGTTCGCCGACGTTCTCGGTCTCGACCTGGCGGACGTCCGCACTTTCCTCGACGAGATCCCTAGCGTCCCCAGCTCCGCCTTCTGGGACCTCCGAGACGCCGACAAGGACACGCTGTCCGGACGCGCCGACGTTTCCTGCACCAAGACGAGCCCTTACGTGCAGCGCTGCCTCGTCCCCATGTTCCAGCAGCCTGGAGGATCGCCCAACTTCATCGACAGAGTAAGAGGCAACAAAGTTTGTCTGGAGAACGCTTACCAAGGCGACGACCTCACCGTCTCCGGCACCGTGCGCGTCCTCAACGTAGACTTCAACAAGACGGTCCACGTTCGGTACACGCTGGACAACTGGCAGAGCTTTGCCGACCTCCAGGCGTCCTACTTGCCGAGTTCCTGCGACGGCTTCTCGGATAAATTCTCGTTCGTGCTGTATTGCCACACGCTGGACATCGGTCAGAAGGTCGAGTTTGCCTTAAGGTTCCAGGCGCAAGGGACCCAGTTCTGGGACAACAATAGTGGCCAGAATTACGTGTTCCAATGCTTAACGTCCGCTCCGACTTCGTACGTGCCTCTGGACAGTCCGGACGACCGATGGATGGCGTATTTCTAGCATCGGCTGTAAACCTTGTCTGGCATGATGGTAAATTGTAACCGTACTTACGGTTGCCACAAGTAGACTTCGTTCTAATCTAGTCGTATATATGTTTTCCTTTTAAAAAAGAACACACATCGTAAAACACAAATGTAGTTCTAAAACTCATTCTTGCCAAATATTTTTATTACTTTTATCTTTTTTAATCGAGCGTTAAGTTACAACAATACTCACTCATGTTTGTATACCTCCACTTTCTTCCTTGTGTTTTATGAGAGCGTTCAGATTGTAAAAATGAATCCAGAGCATACCTATTGTGTGGAATGCATAAGTATTACAAAGCAAGATGTTCATCACCGTGTTTATTCTCTTCTACGTAATGAAAGCTTCAATGAATTGGGAATAAACCCTTCAACAAGTTCAACAATGTCTGCTGCACCAGTATACGTAAAAACCCATTCCTTAAAATCATGCAGGAAGCAAGAGAAAATTTATAGAAAGTAATCATGGACAATTTGCGGGGCAATACTTGTGCATCCCACTGTACACACTCCTGCCACATACGCAAGAAGGTAAGTTACAATACTCCATATATGGTATGCATACAAAACCAATTACTTAATTACTTGTTAAGTATACTTGAGCAGCGATCATAGTTATTCGCTATTGTTAAAATTTTAAGTTGATGAAATTTAATGTCTGTCTTGTAACTTTGGAAATTGCAATAAGGACGTTAGTTGAATCTTCACATAAAGAGTAAATTGATTCATATATAATCCTGTGAAACGGTGTAAGCTTTGGAAATCTTTGGTGGGGGTGCTGGATACTTGAAACATATCGATCGAAGAGAGAAGTCTGATTCCATGTAAACAAATCTTTGTATACTTCAAATACACCAGCCTTGGATCAATGATTGCTCAGGCATAGAGAGTTTAATTTCCAGAGTGTGTTGTAGAATCGCTCTGGATATTATCGAACCTCTTTGTTGTTGATGTATATGTAATTTTAGTTTTCTAACAGAGTACTCACTTTATAACAATGCAATTTGTATAATATGTATTTACTTTTTAAAGTAATCACCGAATTCCACGTGCATAATTTTATGTGTAGAAATATTAAAGAGGGATATTTGGAAATTAAAATAATGAAGTTTGTGTTCTTGTTGGACACATCACATAGCATTATAAGGGTACATGGTCTAAGATGGTAGCAGAAATGTTGCAGTTTAACATAGCAATCTGCAGTGTTTACTTTTAACAAATATCCAAATAATTGAATCGACACACTACATTTTCTGTAGGTGCCATAACTATGTTTCAGGCTGTTTGAAAAGTATCGACACACATCAATAAAAGCTGTAGTACAAAGTTAAGAGCGTACAAGTAATATATACTAAACATTACATTTCCGGAATCCCATACTTGGTCGAGTTTTCAAGTCATTGCGGTATACTTGTAAGGAAAAAAGTAATTTCCTTCTCAGCGTAGCTTATGTAGCAGGAAATGCAAGGAGAAAGGGCTGAACTTATACTCTACATGGTTTTCCAATGTAGATGTGTGCCACACTACACTGTTTTCATAAGCTACATTCTTCCATTAAGGATGCCACCTACTTCCAAGAAAGAATCTTGCGAGATGCCATGAGGGTTGCATTTCCTTTATTAGATTGATACAAGTAAATTTGACGTCGAAGATTAAAGAGCTGCGCGAAATAGTAAAAACGCCGGCAGTAATAATAATAATAATATATGCAATATTTAATGAAAAGAAGTAATAAAGTAAATACCCCGCACACGAAAGAATAGATATTACTATAGTTTTTTTCTTGAAACTTATCTGATATAAAATTTCAGAAAATACAGTCACGATCTTAGTTCTCGAGCTAGAGATACCCTACTATATGGAACTGAGTGCTAAGCAGTAAATTCACAGAGCTTTGTAGTTTGAGATTAATTACAACTTTCTATTTAAGTAAAAACGCAAGGAAATATATTTTAGTAACGGCAAAATTATGTGCCATAGTTTGTATGATTCCAATTATTTATTATAACTTGCATTAAGGTTATTCAATACACGTAACACAGTGTCAATTTCCCTTCAGTATATTTTATCAACTGTGTTGTTAAATGTATATATTTTAAAGAATGGTAAATCGTTGTTAACTACCTCCATGACACCATTGTCCCAGCACTTGCATAATCTTCATGTAACATAATACAAATCGTCCACTGGTGTTATTTGATGGATTTTAGAATGTATTTTTTGATGACATTTTAGATGATATTCTACAGATTGCAGTATCACTGTTGAAAGGGTAGTGTATTTGGCAATATCTGTGAAGATCTTCCTGTACATATAGCATATTTATCAAATTCAATTCTTTGAAGTAAAAACCAATCGTGTTAAAGTTTGTGTGTAATATCGATTCCTCTATTTTTCTGTATATAGAACAGTGTATGGTTCCTAAGTGTAGATATAGAAGAGAATTCTGATTGAAGACTGAGGTATTCGTGACTGAATCGCAGTGTCAGTTTGCAACTATTTATGTTGCAGTGTCTTCCTGGGTTTACCTCGACATAAATTGAAGTGTGACTGACATTGAATTCCTGTACCTGAGTGCGCATTAAACTGTTACTTCATCACAATAAATAAAACATTCTTGTCAATATGTTCTTTTGTTGGTTATATTTCTTTGCAATTTGATTACAGGTAACTTGTATGCACATGAACATTCCGACCAAGATTGCTTCATAGTTGCTACGGGAGAGTGAATCGAGTGTGCGAGGTAATGAAGTGCAGATATTGCACACAAGTGTATAAAGCTTTTTTCCTCATTACCTAGTGTCTTATTCTTTTTCTTTGCATTTACACCACTTTAATCTCGTTGCCTTGCAATTTGAGGAGTCAAGAAGTCGGATATCAGTTCTGCTGCTAGGTGTCTGGGCTTATTTCAGAATTTAGAAGGCTAGCAATAACAGTGAGACTGAGAGGGGACGTCATGTAATAAATTTAATCATCGATATCACAGTCTGTTTGAAATTATTTGTTCTCTTTTAAAATTCTAGGTTAAACTTTCAAACTGTTACTCACTAGAACAGTTTATAACCGACATTGATTTTCAGTATCTTCCTCTATTAGTACTACTTTTGACTTGTGACAACAATAAGGAGGAATGATGATTGGACGAACAGGACTCGTGTTCAGTTTATTTAATGAGTGAACTAACTTCATGCTACACAATTAATGTGTGCGTACGCGCTTGTGTATCTGGGTGTGTAAAATCTGTGATTCTAAAGTCATGATTGTGTGCAATAGTAATAATACATTAGTTATTTTTTCACTAGAACAGTTCTTTAATATTCATAATATTTGATTTTGCTTTACAATGTGCGAAATCTCCAAACCCAAACGCAACACAACTGACGAAAGTATTTCTGTTTCACTCAATGAAGAATTCTCGCCAGCAGAGTTTATTCTCAGGTTTTCGTACGTCAAGTCCCGAAGCAGATACAGAGCCAACCATCCCGAGTTTATTTTCGCCCCGCTATTAATAATCCCAGTCATGCCACGAGGCAAGAGAGAGAACGATCATGTGTTTCTGCAACTTGCCTGTTGTGGCGCCACAGTCTGCAGCATGTATACCCTAGTTTACAGGAAAGTGACACATCTGCGAAAAGATCACATAGCACTAACTGTTTTCAGCGAAGGTATTGTTCTGGCCGTATACTTTTTTTTTTTGTAGTTTTTGAATTACATGAAACTGAAAAGGACAATGACATTTTTGTTGTTGAACGCATTGAATTCTTGCTACGGTAAGCACAGACATAAATAAATTAGAACATTTATTCCACAGGTGGCCGATGATATTCTAACATTCAGATGTAAAAATCTTTATTGTTGGTGCTGAATATTAGTACTGTATGTTGTTTTGTTATGCGAAAACGAAAAATATAGGACATCTCTGACGATGTGATTCGGTAAAAGTAAAGTAAAAAGTAAAGTGTTCCCCTGTGCATAGCACCACGCCATGAAGGCGTATAGGGGGTGTGGGGGTAACGCCCCACACTTTCTTGATCCGGTCGTGAGTGGGGGTGATGTGATCAGCATCACGCCCCTGACCGCCTTTACCCCCCAGGGTTTCCCCCAGGTACCCATGTTATTCGACGCTGGGTGGGCGCCGGGGCCGCTTCCACCGTTAGAAAAGTTCCCGGATTTGAACCGGCCGGGGATCGAACCCGGGACCTTGAGCATGGTAGTCAGACGCGTTACCGACTGAGCCACCGCGGCCTCATCGATGTGATTCGGTGCAATGATCAATTTTCGTCACACGCACAATCATATTGTGTCTTTCCAATTCTTCGATTGTTATGTCAGAAACGCTGATTTTTTTTCGTTGAAGGTTACTTTACAAGTTTTGCAACGTTGGATTAAGTTTGGTTCAGTGAGATATCTGAAAAAAACAAACAAAAAAACAATATATAATTCGGGTGGCGAAATTGTATCGATATTTCATTAGAAAGAGTATTCTTTCCTGCGATTTATATGCTGTCAGTTAAAGCAATTACTAACTGCCATGTCCAACAAAATTACTGGAGAACGTTTTCACTTCTATTAAAACCTTCATTAGAATCATGTTGACTGCCATAACTAGAGGTGTGGGAGACAAAAAAAAATGGTCAGGACTGTATTAGAAGGAAATATTACTAATTTCGACGTTCGGGACTGAAAAATTTCTCCATTTCTCGACCAGGTCGGGCAATTTTCCAAATTTCCACATTGCGGTGAATATTTCGAATTGTTCACACTATTTCTCCTTTCAAGTGATTGTTTTTGCACTTCTGGAATAAAAACTGTTAATTTTAGGTCATTTATAGTGGAGGAAATATCAAGAATTAACTTATTTTAAAGAAGACCCTTTGGAATTTCACGATTGTTCGGGATTACGAAAAGTCGTTACTTTTTTTGTTCTCACTACGATAAAAATCGAAGGCATACTCGAAGAAATTATTTACTGTAGCTTAACACAGAATTGAATGAGCTAAATTTTGATGTAACTTGTTTTTATGTAGGTCTACTGATTACTTTATAATTGGAGTCCAATCACGAGTATCCATAATTTCTAATCCGATAGTAAAGGGGGTCCGTGCTAAATGAAAGATTAGAATCGTCGTTCTAAGTCAAATCTTTCCGACGTTATAGTTTGTAACAATTTCACCTGAGGAAGTGAAGCCTGGGGTTATTTCTAATACATGTAACTGTAGAACTATTTATTCACAAAAACGGCTAACGCTCTATTTATGTGACCAAGGGGCCCCAAGTTCGATTCCCAGTCGACGCACATTTCACAGTGGTTTTTATTCCACTTTAAACTGAAAGTTTAGTTCCGATCAACCTGTCAACGATGGACTTAATTTCCAAACATCTTTCAAGCAAATAAAAAAAATGCAAGACGTAAAAGTTGACCTAAAAAGGGAATATTTTGTTTCGATCTTGTATTGTCTCGATGTGTGTGTTTTGGGTTTTGTGTATTTTATATATCTGCTTGTATAGACTGAATGCGACGTGTTTGAGAGGGGAGGAGAAACGAGTGATATCTTAACAGTTGAAGATGTGGACGGACGGGAGAACCTTAGCACAGGATAAGTCTTGAACTCTGCGTCTTCATAGAAAATAGAAAAAAGTGTTTGTTGAAAAGACAAGAATAATTGATAAGAGGAGTGCGTGGGATCCAATGTCATATACGTCCTTTTTAATGTAACGGAGACGCAATTTCGGCTGGAATAGCTGCTACTAGCGACGTGGCCGAGTTGTGACATTTTAGAAATTGAGATTTGAACGAAGTCAGGCACTTCAAGACTTGTCGAGTAGGGAAAGTAAAACCAGAAAATTCCGGAAAACTTAATCTCCAGATGGCAGGAAAAACTTAAATAAGAAAACTGACGATTTGCTGTTGAAATTCAAGGCAGCGCCAAGGATTCATTGATTGATTTTATTTTACTTGGCTTTTCTGCTACTTTTAGGTAATCACGAAGATGAGAATGAATTGTGATAAGATGAAATTGGTGAAAGGAAAATTACAAACACAAATGGACAGTAGACAACAGGCTCCACAAAGCATTATACTGGCCGTGAGTTCAGTCGGCAGAGGCTCGATAGTGTGCAACAATGCAGCCCAGAGTGTACTACATGGAAGTGAGGTTGACATTTGAGTGTACTACGTGGAAGGATCATCCCTTACAACCCTCCCTCTCCTTTGGTCATTCCGCTCGACCAAGAACTTATTGCAACACACCCTGTCATACCCCTGTCGCCCACGGTCCCTGGATCTCCTATGTCGTCGCGACGGGGAACTTTTCTGGCTTCTGACCTTAACAGGATGGAGCCAGGGAGTCAGGCCAAGTATGACGTAAGAAATTGCTAATGACTTCTCCGTTCCAAAATATAATTAATAATACTCCCTTGTTTTCAACCGCAGGTTAATTCAGGCTGCGTTCCCTAAGACCACTGCGCCGAAAAGTCTTGACCTTTTGTTTTTATGCCACGTATTTCCACAAATTAAATAATACACAAAAAGAACGACCTAAAAGATATTTATGACAAAATGCGCATAACTAAGGAAAACAAACTTTGTGTCATATAGAATAAAGAAAAATGAATACAAAAAACTAATAAAATATGAAAAATCCTAACACCTTATAATATCAGTAATAAAAGGCAATTTGGAATATCATAAATGAGCAGAGGCAAAAAACTCAATAAGCGTAATGAAAATACCACATTTTTTGAAAATAAAGTAGAAATAATTAATCCTAAACACATTGCGGATACATTCAATAGGTATTTCACAAAGTCCTATGTAAACTGTCCCATTGACCCCAAACGTGCCCAAACAACAAAAATTGAATCAAACACTGTACTGAACTCCATTTATTTAGATGAAATAACCTCAAATGAACTAGATGGTCCAGATGGTTGGTCAAATCATCTAATTAAAAAATGTTCTCAATACATCATATTACCACTACAGTATGCTATAAATGCCTCTATAAATAGTGGAATTTTCCAAAAAGTACTGAAAAAAGCATAATCGAACCAATACTCAAAAAAGACTAGAGACGGAAATCAAAAACTATAGACCAATAACAATCACATCATCTTTCTCTAAACTGTTAGAGAAAACCATTTGTAATAAAATATAAGATTTCTGTGTCAAATATAACATAATTAGTCCACTCCAACATGGTTTCCAAAAGGGTAAATCGACAAGTACAGCTACTTCTAAATTTATTGAGATAATTGTGGATGCATTAGAAGATAATGAGATAACCTGTGGCTATTTTCCTGGATCTGTCCAAAGCCTTTGACTGCTTAGACCACTCTATGCTCAAGCAAAAATTACACAATCTTGGCTTTAGAGGAAATACATACAAACTGATAAAATCTTTTCTCACGGATAAACCACATAATACGCAGATACTACATACTGAAAACTGCGTGGTTCACAAAATTACATCTGACACTGAATATGCAAAACCAGGAGTCCCTCAAGGCTCCATACTAGGCCCGCTACTATTCATACTATATACCAAGGACTTACCTGCCCCAGACAATACAAATATTTTAACATACGCAGATGACACAACCATAACATGCAGTGCAAAACACAAGAACAATTAGAAATATAAACCTACATACGAGCAGTAAATACAATAACTCATCACTTAAATTCATATAACTTGAATATAAACTATCAAAAAACAATGTATATGGTTTTTAATCCTGGAAATAAACTCAATTTTGACTATAAACTTACAAATAGATGATAATCAAATCAATTATGAAAATCCAGTAAATTTTTAGGTTTAGTTGAGCATATCATATTGACGAGGTATGCAAAGAGAAAAACTTATATCTCCCTAAAACTCCTAACACAATAGCATGTGTCTGAAATAAACACAACTCTATACTATGGACTTGTATATCCATACGTAGAATATTGCATAATAGCATGGGGAGGAGCTGCACAGGAACACACCCAAAGACTGCTTACTCTACAGGATGAGCAATACGGTATATGTTCAAAATACCAATTAGAAACTCATGTAGAGAATTATTTAGAGAAAAAAAATTATGACCATATATTCCCTATATATTTATAAAGTAATTGAATATGTACTAAAACACCGTAAATTAGATAAAAATTCGACCGTCCATCACCACAACTTTCACATGGAAGCACATAGACTTGCTCTTTCAGACACATCACCTCATGTTGCAGGAATAAAATACCATAACAAACTTCCCACACACATCAAACAAATTACAGAAACTTACAAGAAACTGGAAGCAATTAAACAGTATTTAACAGATATACCTCTATAATCTCAATGAATTTAAATAGTTAAACTGGATTAGTAAACTGCAGCATCTAAATTACTTTGACATTGTATGTCTCTTATATTTGGATTTTCTCCTTTACAAGTTTAGTATGTGACACTTATAACTGTTTAACAAACATGATTTATATTGTATTTTTGTGTTTGCATTTGTTCTTTTCATTGTAACCCTACTCCACTTGTAATATTTAGTATTGTATGATGTTTTCCACACCCTTGGATATGGTCTACGGAAATAAAGAATTTATTATTATTATTATTATTATTATTATGTATGCATTTGAACTTTGAGACTTGTGCAATAGATGGCTATGCAATCATTCTCACAATTAATTTATGCTACACATGTATCTGGAGTATGAGGGATTCATCCCCTGTCTCTCACTTTCCATGCCTGAAGGTAGGTTAAACTATAAAGAGGAAAATGAGGTTAATCTTGGAGTAAATAAAAATATTTATCGACATTCAAATGTGGAACGAAGGTTTATAGTTTACTGTGATGTATCTATACTCCAGTTTTTCCAAGACAGCCCCCTTCTTAAAATGTTGGCTCATGAATGGTTGGCTACACCCTGCAGAATGAAGGAACCTTTGTGACGCCTATCTCCATGCTGATTGTTCCCCCACCACAAGCAACAGACAACCCAGTTTGTATTTCGAGAAACATAACAATCCTTCCAGTACAAGTCATTCCCAGTTTCACATGCAACTAAACCTTGAAATTGATGCACCAATAAAAGTAACAAATGTTTTAAGGTAGTAATCAGCTAAGCTGAAAAAATGCCCTTTATGCACTGGCCATGTGCAATCATCCATGTCAACTATCATTGTTTCAGCATCTACCACAGCCATAAAGGTAAGTTTCGGAGCTAACAACCAGTAGTTCCGATTGGGTGCCAAAACTGGGGAGGCAAGCGCAGTTTACTTTTTCTTGGTAGACAAGGTTTAGCATTAAGAGGGCAAAAGTGGCAAAAAGTGGGAGCAACTGCCCCACGCCCTCACTAATTGCCACCACTGCTAACAACTAATAGCTACCTCAAGATCGACTTGCCTGGATGCAAAAGACAACTATCAATCTAAAAATGATATGATACCTCAGAATGTGAAGATCTTCAATTTTCTATTGTTAATGTAAGTTTTATGTGACTATACATATTTTTAGTGCCCCATCCAACTGTCAGAATAATTTCATTATATTTTACAGTTCATTATGAAACAAGAAATTATAAGAAAAGGTTCAGATTTTTTTGGGTCCAACACAGGACATATTCGTGATCTACTCATTACTGCTGAATTTCAGTTTTTTTTTGCAAAAATAAATTGAAATTACTTAAAAGCCTTAACATATTATTGGAACATTAAATTATAAATTGTACAAGAAAAAATATTAACAATTTTCTAAAATCAATCAATTAATTTTAAAACGTTTAATTGAATAATACATTTTCTGGTGTTTAGGAAACCTCTCTGTTCTACGTAGCGTTGACTCTGTTGTACTTTTCACTAGACATGACTTTTTTTCAGAAATGGCTTTTTTTTTTTTTTAATAACATCATAAAATTCACAACATGAAAGTTCTGAATTAATTTTAACATTCAGCAGATGTTTAACAGTGGATACTAGAAGTCTACCTCTTTCTGCTGACCAAATATTCCCCATAATTGAAAATACTCTCTCAATTGGAGCAGATGTTCCAGGCAAAGACAGCAAACCCAACCATTTTAGAAATGTTGGTACATGAAATATCAGTCTTTTGAAACACCTAAAAATTGCTTACCACTTCTCTTCAATAGTATCTGGTACTTTTACAGAACTTGAACCACAACCTACCTTTTGGTTTTCAATTACCTTGTTCAACAATGTACGTTCATCAAATAGGTCATCAATATTTATGGCATATTTTACAATTGCATTAATAACTTGTGCACTCTCTTGTAAACCAGACCAGACAATTTCAGTTAGTACAAGTAAATTTATCCACAACTCTAAGTATTGGATACAAGAATTATGAAAATTGTCTACGCTTGAGAATAATTTTTGTTCCTGAACATTATTATTTTCATTTAGAGTGCATAGCAATTCTTTGGCAGAAGATGGTATAAATTCGATCGATCCTTGCCGGTCATAAATTCTGGTCATGAATATTCAATACTGGTAGCTATTTTCATGCTCAGATTCTCAAAACCCCAGATATTTTGCAATCCCAGACATCACCCCGGACAGCACTAAAAAACCAGGACTGTCCAGGCTAATCCTGGACGTATGGTAAGCCTACTACTTGGGTGACTTGTAATCATCAGAACTATGATCCATGGTACTCCATATGTCCTACAAAAAACCCAAAACTGTCCACCCAACTCTCAATACCTACAGTACCATTCCTGTATATATATTAGAATGTCCCCTAATTGTAAAACACAACACAAAAAGTTGTGTTTTAGTGCTACCCCTGTCAATGGGATGGGAAGTCAGTTCGTACTGAACTATGATTACCAGATTACTATGAGGGAAATGTAGGACATGCTGTCTCGAAATGTAGGACACTGAATCAAATGTAGGACACAAAACAGTCACAATAAATAATACACATTAATAGAACATGTTAGCAAATAATGTAAAATTACACCTTCTCAGTTGAAAGAATAATGCATTTTTAATGACATCTTAAAAACAAAATTCCAAAAATAAACTGTTAAACAATACACTTCTTACTACATGCTTTTCAGTCTTATATGTCCGAGGAGCCAATTTTTCTTAAAATGTCAGGCTTATTCATAATGTACTTATAAAACTAACAACAATCAAATTAATTGAAATTATACTGAACAAGCACCAACCCCTTCACAGAAACTATAAGAAATTGATTCCTCTCATCAGTCCACTGTGCTGACATTAACAAAAATACTCTTTCAACATTTGCATTATGACGTGGAATGGCAAACAAATATTCAGCAATTTTCAGAAATTCTGAATGACCCTCATAATGCTTGTTGTAAGGGAGAAATTCCAGCAGCAGATAATAGGGCCTCCCCTATGACACAGTGGTAGCATCGCAGCCTTGTAATCAAGTGGTCCCGGGTTTGACTCCCGGTGGAGGCACACAGTGGTTCGGATTCCACTTTAAACTGTAGGTCCAGTCCCGATTAGCCTTACTGTGCATAAAGTGGACTTAAAACACCAAATCAATCAATCAAACCAGCAGCAGATAAATAATTTCACTGTGGTTTATTTTTGTTGAACTGAAACATACATTTTATTAGTTCAAATTATGTGACATTCAAAATGTAGGACATTTATGATATTTTTCCAATTCTTCCTGGACGTCTGGTAACCCTATACTGAACACTTTTGTCAACCTAGCAAGTATGAAAAGGAAGATAAAGCGTCATTAAGAAGAGTGAAAATAGCAGACCTTTCATTATATTACAGAATTCTTCAGATGAAGGTTTTAGTAAATACATCAACAAGTCAATGCCATGTATTCGGTTATTTGTTCATATGGGTACAAGGGTAGTCAAAATGTTATAGCTGGGCACCTCTTTCGGTGGCCATGACTGCTAAGAAACTTAAAATGCTATTTTCGTTTTCTGAAATTGTGTTGCAGACCTATAGAATATTTCTCTAGGCAACCAATGATAAGAGAGAAACTGAAGAAGAGAAAGACAGAATAGGAGGCAAGAACGAGAAAGAAGGTTACGGAGGTAAAGGAGATATTAGATGAGAAATATTGACACCCTGTCAGTTTGCAAATAAACATCTAAAATAACTTTTCCTCCCTTTGCTCACATGTTACTGCCCTATATTATGTAATGGTCCAATCAAATATATATATATTTTTACCTAAAAACAGTTATTGAATACTATGGTTCATGGCAGTGTGCAGAGAACCGAGCAATAACTAATTAGTAATGCTTTTTGTGGGAGTATTTTGAAAATGAGACTGGGAATACATGTTTGGTGTTTTCATAAAGTGATTATGATTATGTGGCTGAATTATGAGATTTATAAAATATTCTCAGTATTGGTTAGTAATATCAGTTATGAAATATTGAGTATGCCCTGCATGTCTTATCCCATGCTAAAGTTAATTGTAAAAGTTAATTGAAAGAGGTACAACTACTTGGAAGAGTAACTGTTTAACTTATTACTTGCAGACACCATCACATATATTCATTTGTAAATTTCAATTTACCAACACACACTAAAATATCTGAGGCTGAGATTTTTTGTGTGGGATCATACAGGTTAATTTAAAAACTTTGAGTCATGACATTATTATTTCCAATGTTCTCTACTGTACTCTTCGAATCTATGCCAGAAAGACTTGAAATCCTACCTGGCATCTAGATGGGAAATACGATTGATGTAATTGGGAAATATATATGTTCACAACATTCTTATGTTTCTCTTATGATGTGGCCGGCCCCCATGGCAGAGTGGTTAGCACATCGTGCTACGATGCAAGGGATCCCTGGTTTAAATCCCAACCTGGGCGTGGATTTTTGTGAGTGTCCATTCATCAATTTCATAATGTCATCACTCATCTCTATCTTCCCATATTAGCCAAAAGTGGCACAAAAAGCGAAGTAAAATAAAGCAAATCAAAATAAATCAATCTTATGATGCGGTTCCAAGGTTAGAAACCTCGATCCTTGGCAACAATGCCAGTGCCTCTATCACTAAGCTACTCATAAACGACAGTGTGTGGCCTACAAATGGATCTCTGTATGAATGAGAATGACCACATGAGGGAGGGTGGTGGGTGGACAGTTAGGAGAAATAAAAACTATAATGAATGCTCTTTTAGACCAAATATGCATAGACACCCAAAAAATCCTATCCTTATCTGCCTCCCCTGTTCTAAGCTGTTTTCATGTCAGTTTCAAATTGACATGATATGCATATTGTAGTTGCCAGTGTCTATTTGTTCATTTAGTAATCAGTTTTACCAAACATTTAAATTTATTTGTATGTTACTTTAACTTTGTAGACACTACAAGTGTCTTCACCTTTCACTGAGCATTCAAGTCTTTTTACCAAGCTGAATCAGTTTACTGCAGCATTTTTTCGTAATTTACACTTTATTTTCAGAAATTACAATACTCGATTAGTGTCTATCAGTTTTATTTTAAAATTTTCAAATACAAGGCAACATGGAACAAAATATCACATAATCCAATCATAAAGTTACCAAAATCTTATATTACGAACACAGGGAAAAGTTTTGATTTTGTGATGAAGCACAAAAGTAATCACAGTTCTTTCAGGGTTTGTTTAGTCTTTCCTTTAAATGTCATCTTCAGCAGGAGGAAAGCAATCTTCATTCACTCTCACTTTCACTACACATTCATTTTGTAGAATTCTCAAGCCATGCTGCACTCAGTTGCTTCGACACTAATTCCCACACCCAAGTTGATTGTCGCTTAGATTTCATGGACAAGAAAAAAAGCTCTTTGTATGTGCTTAAAATGATGAAGTGTGTGATGAACATAAATGTATATGGTTTAATCTCGCTGTTTATGTATGTAATTATCTACTTGACTCTGGATTTAAGAATAGACTGTAAGACTTCTGGTGACTATTGCTGCATGAATCAGGCTGAACAATAGGACACACTGAGAACCACTTGTGTAGTGAGGCACTGAACATCTGTAGCATCCTATTTCAGAATCTTTGCCCAAGCATTTCCCAGCGATTTATCCATACGAGGCACTTATGAAATAAGTTTTAGAAGGTGCTGCAGATAATGTTGTGGTGTGTCTGTGTATGTATAGAAGAATCGTTGGCATTCGTAACTGTACAGTGTGTGTGCATGCTAAAAGTAAAATAGGTCGTTTTCAGTCCATTTGTTGACTGGATCTGCAGTTTAACAAGGCATACAAACCAGTGTACAATGTGCCTCAACTGGAAATTGAACTGGAGACCCCTTGAATGCAAGGTGATAGCATAAGCCATAGCCTATATGTGTGTTGGTGGCAAATGCAACACAGTGTGCAAAATATAAAGAATTGTACTTAATATTTATAAAAATGAATTTCATACACAAAAACTTTACTCCCAATGGTAACAATTTCACTTTTTGTCAGAATTAGTATTTTGGGCTGGGGATAGGGGTGGGGGTGTGCTCGATCTCCAAAGTAAAGGTGTGTTAAGGTCCAATATAACAATGATGTGAAATTTCTGTTGAATTTTTCAGCTGAGAGTGGCAGCAGTCCTTGAAATCTAGGAAATGTTTCCAGAAATCAATTTGCTAACAAATTGAAAGTACCATACATCACCAGGAAAAAATCAGATCTTAGAATGGAATGTTGTGGTGTGTCTATAGCCATGCTCTCCTACAACCATATTTAATTAAGGTTCTGGTAGGCTTTGGCCTGTGTAGGAGATGTCTCTTTCTAAAAATCTCTTTTAATTTGAAAAACCATGCCGAAATTTCCATTTCTGAAAGACCCTCGGAGTCTCGCTTGTATATTTATAGTGGCTTAGACGTGGCAGTGCCACATGGAAACCCACTGTGTATTGCAAAATTCCAAAGAACAGGACACTCAATCAACATGAAGATTTAGGTGAACATCAAAATTAAAGAATGCATTTTGGAATATTACCTCTCGCGCTTAAGATGGAGCTATCGTTTTAGAGATTATGGAACAATATATTCTGATATCTGTGTTTAGTTTAGTTTATTATAAGTACTGTACTCAGGGGTGCCTACCTTCTCCTTTCCAATGTTGACGCTTCCCCTTCAAAACACCCTGAACCTAATTTTCCGTTTACTAGGCTGCCACAATACAGTGAAGACACATAGTGACATGCAAAAAGTCTTACATATTCTTAAAAAGCATGTAACAGCAATGAATAATAATTTCAAAATTACAACTGATACAATTTATGTTCCACTCAAAGAGGGGGATGGTATCCTCCCAGCTGTCTCATTGTTCCCACGTTAAAACAACTGGCCCCAAGCATACCTCCTGCTAACAATCTCCGGTTTGAGTTCTGAAACTATAGATTTCTCTATAGATTTTGTCATTCCTCATTCTTTGCTTATAATAAATTAAAGGTAGCATTATAAATTCAGCAGCTACAAGTTTCAGTTTACAGAAAGCACACCTGGAATTGTGATAGGTGATTCATTTCACACTATCCTCTCTGTTATAACCTTGTCCCAAGTCCCTCCCATCCTTTCACGAGTGAAAACATTTTGTAATGTAATAATATATGTATTGTATCATTAGCATTCAACAGCACAGAAAATTTCAGGGAAGTACTTTCTCCACAGGCAAGAGGCAATAGAATTCTTGTCAATTGATTGAAAATACAAAAAGATGATGATATACCTTAACTGTCATACACTTTCAAATATAATGTTATTCTCCGTTGCACATATGAAATTTCTAATCCATAATTATGTACCGTTATTTTAAAAAAGATATTTTGAATATTCCATAGCACAGCCTACATCAAAGATCCTCATCCCTTGAAATTAAGCCATTACTGGGTTGTGAAATGCATGGTATGACAATGTAGCAATATCTAGTTAGTTATATGTTTTGCATATTGTCCATGTAACAAACAGTCATAATAGAAACAATATTATGAATAAGAACTATACTTGCAGTGTTTAAACTTCTTTACTAACGCAATGTTCAGGTAAGGAAGTTAGACACTACAGGTACAGTTCTCATTAACATTACTTCTAATGATGAATGGAATGATAACGTAAGTTATGCATGGATAACACCACACTGGTATGTATACATGATAACAATGTGCATGCAACATGTACAATAAAAATTGGAAAAGAATATGTTTTTGATATGTTCTACACAATTATTTACACAAGTTGGTCCTTGTTCATATCACTGTAATGTTGAAATGGGCAGATGGTTTGATTCGCAAATAATAGGAAAAACTGTCGACATAATGCAAAATTTGTCCTGCACAAACAAAAGAAATGAAGAACATTCACTGTATGTGCAACTTGATCATTGCCAAGTCCTTGCTACTCTCAGAATTATTGTCATTGACCCTGAATACACAACATGGAGTATTGCTGAATACTTGAGAACCACTTACGGGATGTCACGGCATAAAATATTGCCATGTGCACATCAAGGAAACACAGATGGTCTGTGTAAGTGGATTTCCAATAAGTATCTACACAGCATCCACGTTCACATCTAGAGTTCTCATTTTGTTCAGGTAACCATAGAGTTTTGCACCAAAGCAGGGGACGCTCAGTAGAATCCCTGCCGTGTCATGGTCACGCTTCTCCTGAGGGGAGTCGAAGGGCCAGAAGCTGACGGTGGAGCCTCTGGCGGCAGAATTGGTAGAACTCTATTTCCCTGGTGAAGTTCTGTCTCACCAGCTCCTTCACTTCCTCCAGAACAGGCGGCTTGAATGCATTCTTGTTGATTTTCCTGAAACGTCCTATTTCATCTGCAAAAAAGCAGAAGTTTATGGAAGGTTATTGTATGAATGTCAAGAAATCAGGTTAGTACAGGCATTTTCATACTGTGCGTTGAGATGCCCTGAGGTACCGCTGGTGTTGATCTGGGTTATAAATGCTATGAGAAAGACCAAAACTGATAATGTACGTACCATGAAATGCAACTTGCGTAGATCATACTCCAAATTTTCAGCATGGATATTTTTTTTAAAAAAAATTGGAATATATTGTACAAGATAACATATTTTATATAGAATGAGGAAAAGTCAAACATGAACCTACATTAGCGTAATGTAATTTGACCATTTAAAAAATGTCTGATACAAGTACATTAGAAGGAAAATGTGACTCATGAAGAGTAAAGTTTGGGAACCACTATGTTAGTAAATTAAAGGTGAATATAATTGCTTAAACAGTTTGGAATTTAAAATTTTATGACTTTACTATCACATAACTTTGAAATAGCCTTTGGCCAAGAAGAAAACAACACTCACCTCCTCACCCAGTCACTTGCATGCAGAAAATAATTTAAAGAATATGTTTACAATATAATTGTGCTTAGGTTAGAACATATTAATCTTGGAAAAATGAGAGAAAAATTAAGATACAAAGGTATTTTGAATAAATTATCTTGGACTATTCATCACCAGGAAAGCTTCAAAACTTACTAAATGTATTTTGTCATTAGAAATGCAGATGATTAAATTTACAAAGAAAGCAAAGTATTACACTAAAATCTATAAAATACATCATTACTAATAACAAATAGCAGGTCAAATAGTATGCTTGTACAGTGTGATCCATAAGTATTGCTCAGCGAATTGTCCATGACTATTTTCATTGGTTTTTATCTTCATCCTACGTAATTTTAAGGACTGTATGGTTCAGAGGTTGTGAGCAGATTGGTTGGTGTTTTGTGTCAGTTCTGGAATGCATAAAACAAAGGGAGTAAACATGCTGATGGACAATTTGCTTGGTAATACTTATGGATCCCACTGTACTATCATTATGTAAATTTATGCACACATAAGGTGTGAATTCCCTGCTACATCTTACATATATATTAATAAGACAGAATTGTTCTAGAGCCAGCTATGCTTATGAAATTTGCTGTGCTTATGCTATTCCTTGCAGTGCAGGTATAACTTATTGAAAAGTTATGTGAAAATTGCGCCAGAGATTAATAAGATCACCGGCATTTTGTGACAATAATGTTCTAACTTTTTATTGGCATTGATTATAATTTTCAGTGTTACCATATCTCTTTTGAACAATGAAATAAAAATGATGTTCCCTTTAGTTTCTCAATGTTTCAGTGCTATACAAAAGCACTTTCAAGAGTGAGAAAGGAAAATGTATGCCACAGAAGGAATGTAATGTGAACTTTAGTTCATTGTTTCCAACCACAGCTTTTCCTGGCTTTCTGATACCTGTACCTCCTGCTTCTTATTCAAGTGTTAGGCTTCGCAGTGAGTTAATGAAAGGCACTATGGTAAAAGCGTGGAAAAACTTTCCTGTTAAGATGTTAGGTCTATCTTTTCATGTACAGCTGGCAACTACTTCTTTGGTTTCCCCTTTATCTCACTCTATCTTACTTTGGACCTTTCAATATATTTTAGTTTAGATCTTGTCCAACCTTGTGATGAAGCCACATGCTGAGATGAAAGGCAGATTGCAATAGTAATAGATATGTCCCAAAAGGGAACATCATACATTTATGATTATTGATGTTTTGTAGAAGTGAAAGAAAATAAAACTGTCTGAAAATTATTTGGTTTTGTGGTATATTAACATGTGCAAAATTATTTTTTTTTCTATTTCTTGCAGGTCTAACTTGAATAAATATAAGCAGATGCTACACTTTCCAGAAGGTATGTATATCAAGGTAAAAAAAAAAAAAGTAAAAGGTAAAGTGATCCCCTGTGCTTAGCACCATGCCATGAAGGCGTATAGGGGGTGTGGGGGTAATGCCCCACACTTTCTTGATCCGGTCGTGAGTGGGGGTGATGTGATCAGCTCCACGCCTCTGACCGCCTTTACCCCCCAGGGTTTCCCCCAGGTACCCATGTTATTCGATGCTGGGTGGGCGCTGGGGCCGCTTCCAACGTTAGGAAAGTTCCCGGATTTGAACCGACCGGGGATCGAACCCGGGATCTTTAGCATGGTAGTCAGACACGTTACCGACTGAGCCACCGCGACTCAGTATGTACATCAAGGACATAAATTTTGTCACAAGTTTTTTGGTCCTCCATAATTATTTTTTAAGGTATTTATTATTCAGTTGGGCAACGAGGTATAGAAAATTAAAGATTAACATAGTACCAACATTTCTATATGGTCTGGGATTCAAAACCTGCACCAAAATTGCCACATACTCCCGTTGTTACAAAATTTTAAGTTCTAAAATTGTACTATATTAATATTGCCTCCATTTTTTCCATTGGCAATGGGACCTTTTGAAGCATGGGGCCTTGGGCAAGGGCTCCCATTCCTCCACTTCCCTTAGGGCTTGCTCCGCTAAGAGTACAATCTGAAGATTTTTCTTTATTCTGATTATCATGTACTGTTTCTCAGCAAAGCATTTTAATTAGCATACATTTCAACATGTCAGTTCATTTTCCCCATCTCTTCTTTCAGGCCAAAATTGAATTAAAAAAACAAAACAAATGGGAACAAGTAACGCCTTTTGAAATGCTTTCCTCATTTCGCTGTTTAATTGGTTATGTCTGAACCTTTATTCCCTGCATTGATTTAACAACAGCGCAATGAGAAGCTATTGGGCATGTCCACCTTCATCACTCTACTCTTGAACTAATTCTATATTCAGAAGAATCTTTATAATTTACTCTGGTTTTGAAGTATTTAGGTAGTAACTTTTATGATATAAGTAAAAAAAAAATTATCTAATTGTCACAAGAAGGGTGGTATTTGAGGCTGGTGAGGGTATTTCCCCCTCTCTGCTTCCTCCTCTTTGGTTGCTAATTTGTGGTTCTTGGGGAGGAAACTATCTCTGTATAATTTGTATTATATAGCAAGACTTCAAGAATAGTTGTCGGCATTTTCTCACCACTGGAAATACATCACAGTGGACACAAGGGTAACTATTGACATATAGCACATATCTAGAAATATATTTGTATGATAACCAAGTGCCTCTCACATGTAATAATAATAATAATAGAATTTACATGTCCATTAATAATTATTATAACTATTAAATGAATAGGTGAAATAATGTAGTAAAACAGAGATATAACAAGATACATTTCTAATTAAGAACACGAAATGTGGCTGCTGTTTTGCAATAATATATTTTGCCTCCCAAATATATCTTGGGGATAAACATTTGCAACCTGACATTCTCCTCTGCATATATCACCCGATTTAGTAGTGTACCAAAAGGTATAATTCGTTGTTCTGAAATTGAGGAAATGTACTCGTGTCTGCAGATTCTCTCCCTCCCTCCGCTCCCTTTTTTCTGCCTCTGTATTTCTTTGTCCCTATCTCTATCTATCTTTAGGCATTTCTTTCCTCCCTGTCTTTATCTATTTTCTCTTTCTCACCTTCTTTGTATACCTTTTCTCCTCACTTTCTACGTATTTTTCTTTTCCCCTGTCTCTCTCCTTGTCTGTCTTTTTCTCCCATTTTACTCGATCATTCCCTTTGCCTCTTTCTATCACATTCTTTGTTTTCTCTTTCTCACCTCTCTCTATATCTGTGTGTCTTGTATTTTCACCCCGTGTATGCGTGCTTCTAGCTCTAGTGTAAATGATTAGCAATCTCTGTAATCATCGCATTAAAATTTTCAATGGTGGCTATTTAACATTCTCACGTACAGTGGGATCCATTAATATTACCGTGCAAATTGTCCATCACCATGTTCGTGCACTTTATTTGACCCAATAAGAGCTTCAAGAATTAAAAGAAAACTCAAAACAAGCTGTTGACAACTTCTGCACCAGCATACATAACAATCCATCGCTTTAAAACACATAGGATGTAAGAGAAAAATCAATGAAATTAGTCATGGACAATTTGCACGGTAATACTCATGGATCCCACTGTACACTCTCTCTCGGGAATCTATGAACCAAGCGAAAGAAAACAAGTCTAGCGCAAAGGACTCGACCAATATTGCGTGAGAGGGGAAGTGAGTGCATGGAGGGGAAAACGCGGTTGCAGCTACCAGACGTTTGCGGAAGCGCGCGCTGCTTTCTCCCCTTCTCTACCATTATGCACGGATCCAGATTCCCAAGGTTTAAGTCCACTTTACGTAGAGAAAGGCTAATCGGGACTGGACCTACAGCTTAAAGTGGGATCCGAACCACCACCGGGTGCGTGGCTATTTGTTTAACAAGAGTTGGATTTATTTATTTATTTATTTCTTGCAATTTGCAGTACAGCAGAAGCCATTTTAAACCGGAAAGACACAACAGTACCATAGTGTTAAAGAGAACACACGAAACAAGATAAAATAAAATAAACAAAATATAAACATAAGCAAGCCAAGACAGTACCAAGGTATACAGATTAATTTCACAATGCATTAGTTATGTACAATTTTTTTCTAAGTTGGTGATAAAAGACGAACATGAACTGAAAATATCTACTTGGTTTGAGATGATATTGAATTGGTTCGGTAGCCTATGGTAGCTTATTGCTTACAAGAATTTTAATTGAAGTTACTGCTGTATAACGTAATAAGTGCATTGCGAAATCGTGTTGCAATTTGAGCTAAGATATTGCTGTTATTATTACACCCTCTGTCCCATAATTATAGTCCGGTATGCCAAAATGGTAGTACAGAAATGACAGAAAGCACAATTTGTACTGATCCTTGAGTAGTAATGTTGTATGACTCATTCCCTTGTTTCATGTTCTTCTTCTGTATACACCAATGTCACAGTTTGAATATCGGGCAAATATTATGAGACAACCAACAAAGGTGTACCGGACAATAATTATGGGACAGAGGGAGTATGTCATTATGTAGGTTCTAAATAAACATACCTACAATAAACGTGTTCTTTAACAGCAACACTAGTATTTTAAAAATAACATTAAAACCGTAAATATATAACATGATCATGTTGTGGAAAATAGGAGGACCAAGGTAGAAAGATTGTTGGGGGGGGGGGGGGGGGCAAGCTTACCCCAGTAGACGTCCTTGGCGCCGTCGAAGAAGCGAGGAATGTAGTGCTCCAGCACCGTGAGGGTGGAGTTGAAGTCTTCCAGGACGCCTACCACTGCGTAGTACTTCTCCACCGACGCTTTGGCGCGTTGCAGGGCTTCTACCGTGTTGAACGGCCTGGGGAAAGGAGTCAAATTAGGTAAATGCATTTAAAATAGATTAGATTAGATTTATTTCATCCATGAATCACATCTTTGCATTTACATGCTGTGATATCGGACATGTCAATTTGTGTTCACATTACAATATACTAACACAATGAAATACAATAATATAATACAGGGTGGCCCAAAAGTAGGTATACAGTAGACCACTTTCGCTCGAAAATACTCGATCGAATCTCCCACGCTCGAGCGTAATATCAAATATATTTTAATGGGACAATAATCGTACAAATATATATGTAAAAATCCGTCCTGGTAGTTTCAGCCCATAATCGTCTATTCATTTCATACATTGCTATGTGTTGTAAAGATGGACTAAATTACATTTTAACATGAAAATGATGACTATGTTCACTTCAGTTTCAATCTCACTGCGTCATTCACTTCACGATCCATGTTTGAAGGGCCAACACTACAGAAAAATTACGGTTACAAGTGAACTACTGGGTTCGAACCGTTTTCTCTGTTCGAGCGAAATTCGCTCGTGACGTCATGGTGATCGAAGAGCTGTCAGTTCCTAACGCTATCTAGCGTCGTCCGTGCGAACTATTTGCCGGTCGAGCAAAAAACGCTCATTGCAGCTCTCTAGTATACACTGTCGGCCTGGCATTGTTGTTTGTAAGTTCATTATCCTTTTCAGATATCTTGATACTATGAATGATAGCTGGTAATTTGAAAGTACACAGTCGTAGTACTACCATAACTTGTTGTTCATTAATTGTTGATGAATGAAGTCACTGGTACTGTATACCTACTTTTGGGCCACCCTGTATAGTGAGTTGATACAAGAAATGATACCTTAGCCTATTACAGTATTAGTGATACAGTCTATTATATAATAGTAACATCAGTATAACATGTTGAAGTTACAATATAAATATAATATAATATTCTGTAATGGATTAAAATATAAAATATTAAATGAAATATTTTGAGAGGTAAGGCTTATAACATCATAAAATCATACCATAAGACTGTTCAACAGAGAATAGGTCAACACTTTTATTTAACATTTTTATTCGGTATTTGTACAGTTGAAATACTACAACTAGTAAGCTCATAATTGCATGCGAGAAGTTATGAATAGAAAGGGGGAGGAGGGGGGCAGTTTTCGAACTAAACAAGCAGATGGGACTTTAGAAAATCTTTTTTCTTCTTCTTCTTCTTATTATTATTATTTTGAGACAAGAAAACTTCCCAAGAGTACGAAAAGTATCGAAGAAGTCACGATAATACGCAACGTAAGTAAGAAAAGCTGTGTTCAACCACTATAGCGTATGCAGGATATTTTTACTGGAATCGTAAAGGTGCATATTGCATAAATGCATTCTAAACGGAGAGTGGGATACACTGTAAATATTTCGTAATCACTATTTTTAACGTTCGTTTAAAAAGTTCTCTAAACACAGAAATTGTTATCGGGTGTCATTTACCACAAGTTTTTCCCGAGTTCTTTAATGCTTTCATTTAAGAATTTTGATTTTTTTTAAAGTTTCAGGATGGCTGTTACCCCATCAGCTTCCCCCTGCGTACGCCAGTGGAATTAACTTATAATAGTGTGAATAATTAAAAGCCTACAATTCAAGATTTAACACTTTCACACTTTCACGATATGAAACAATATTCTAATACAGGCGGAAAATTGCATACGTTTTGCCTTAAAGAGAACCGTATTACAGTTTCATACATTATCTTTTGGTTTTCTTAACAAAAGATCTTTAAAATGCTGCTACGACGCCAGGGGTCCCGGGTTCGAATCCCGGCCTGGACATGGGTTGTCAATTTCATCATGTCATAACGCTAAATAATAAAAATCAAATGTTAATGGTTGTCGTAGAATGTTCTGCCAAGAAATTGTCAACATGTTGAGGTATGGTACTATATAAGCGGGGAAGCCTGTAGAAAAGAAGAGGTGATTACTTTTTTACTTTTCTTAGGGGATGTTGACCACTTGGATCGTTCACACTGATAGAACTGGGGTTCCCCTGTTTGCTTAATTCTCTCTCGGCACTCGGAAGAACATGTTTTGCTGTGAAACAAATACCGTGCGTGTAGACGGTGGTGGAAAAACTTGTCCAACTGTTCTTTTTTTGCGTGTCCTCCTTTCGCGAGAGAGTCACCAGGGATTTACATGAAGGGTAACGGAAGAAAGCAACCCAACGTACACGACGCCACAGGAAACGTTGTTACTGGAGGTCGGCCTGCTTTTCAGAGGAGGGAGGTGTTGTGCTAAACAAGCTAACTGCCGCAAGAAAGATATGATGCGATTTTCTCGCTACCTACGGAATTTTCGTTTTACGCGAAACAAAGTAGAGGGAGATTATTTCCGTAACATCTTTGGCAGTTATGCATTTGAAGCTTCGGAACGAGTCACAACTCTCGAAGCAGCCAATTAACCAAGCTAGCCACTGACGTCATCAACCCAGAACCTATCGCTAAGCCCCTTACTCAGGTTCTATACGCCCACTAGGCTCGCTAGACAGACTCGCGCAGTCCGCCGGAGATGTTCCGAAAGTAATTCGACTCTACACCTGATATACATTTCTCTGGTTTCTATTTAAGTTTTCTTTACGTCGCATCGCTTCTTTACCAACATTTAGTTTCAGAGTTTGAATTGTCAGGCAGGAGGATATTGCTCGAGACTTGGGATATGTGAGGGGCTGCTTGTATGGTTTAGCATGGTGACAATGTGGGAGGCAGGCATGAAGCTGAATCCCCTCCTCAAAATTCTACAAATATCTAATTTAAATAGTGCATAGTGGTAATTAATTGTATTTCCTTAGCAGGATTAAAAATCTAGGACTTCTACTCCCATTTTTTCGCCTTTAGGGAGGCGGCTACTGATTAGGGATGACCCCCCCAAATGAAATATTTTTATTGGGCACAAATAATTAGCACATTGGTGGAAGCTTATACGTTAGTGATAAATTGAATACAGTTACGTGCAGAAAAACACTGAAAACCCTTATTCACCCTAATATTATAAATCCCTAACTACTGTCATGAATATGTGAGTGAGTGTGTGTGTGTGTGTGTGTGTGTGTGTGTGTTTGTTGTATGCTCGTTAGTATAGGTTAGACATTTATTCCAGTATGTATTGTTTTTCTTATCCTTTTTTTGTAAATTTTCTTTGTAATTTTATATTTTTCTGTATTTATTTTCAACATTTACCTATGTAATGTTTTAAATGTTATTTTCTAATTTTCATATGCTAAAATTTCTATGTAAACATGGTTAAGTGGTAGAAAAGGCTACATAGCCTTAACTTTGCCATGATAAACAAGACGTAATAAATAAATAAATAAATAAAATAAATTATGGTTACGGTCCTGGAAGGGAAGGGTTATCATCCTCCACTTCGAACTCTGGGTTAATCTCTGAGTGAATGGCTGAAATGATGAAATGGATGAGAAATATCAATTTATTGGGAGAGGGGGGTTAATGGGTCATAAGCCTATTAAGATAATAATGATTTTACATTAATTATGTATTGAAATTAACAGGAGCGTAACCTAACTGCTTTGGAAAATTGTATGGACCTTAATGTGTATAGGCCTTCAGTTTATTTTTAATGTTTTTATTATATTGTTTCATAAGTTCTGAGTTTAGCACAACATCATTTTCTCTCTATAAATGCCATTACAACCAGAATTTCATGTCAATCTTTCAAAAATAAATATTGGAAATAACATTGAAACACTGAAATATCGTTAAAAATTACTAAAAATAAAAGCTTAATTTCAACAAAAATTTGAATGTAAATAATATTTTATGAATAAGAGAATTATCGTGCAGAAGGCCATACATTTAAATTTTATTGCGTAATTATATCTTCATTAAAAACTAATTGCGCTCGCGCGTAGCGGGCCTGGGTTTGTTTTTCGGTAAGAGCTCCAAAAATTATTGTGTAAATTGCGTTGTCTATTATATGATGTTGTTGTCCGCATACTTTTGCTGAATACCGTACAGAGCCACTTCCTATGGATTCCATGCAATCTATCCGGGACTTGTTCGTACAAAATCTTTTCTTAGAAAGAGGAATTATTCCATAGAAACTGAACATTCTATTAAAAAAGGGAAACTTTTCAGAAAAGAAATAAGAATTTTCTTAGAAAAGGGCGATTCCACTTCTGCTAGTGAGGGGATATGTACTCACGTGCATTCGTCGCCGTGGCCGCAGAAGAAGAGCGTCTGTCTCCTGTGGTCGCCGATTCCCTCGTGGGTCTCCCCTTCGATGTAGCGGCACTCTCTGTCCCCTCGCAGCACGCACGTCTCGAAGTCCTGAAAAGATACAGAATTTCGTAAGGTTTGAACACAAACTTATTTCAGTCATCACTGAATACGCACGATTTGTCCAGTCGTGGCGGTCTACCTTGTTGCTCTTCTGCTCTGATGAGTCTCTATCTCTCGGTTCTTACCTCATTTAGCGCTTTATAGTGCATATTCTTACCTGACGTACTTTTTCTCCTACTTATCGTACTCTAGTACCTATTGGGCAAGTACCTTCTGCTGAGGCACCCAAATGTCACCTCGCTTCCACGTAGTACAGTCCGGTAACTGCTTTTTGCAGGCCAACGAGGCTCTGGCGTCTGGACGTCCTCTATGGGGCTGAGTGCCCCTTTACAGCCTCAGATTTTAACTCGGATAAGAATATTTTAGTCCTTAGACACATGTTTAATTCAGTAATGGTAAATGGTTGGCCCTCGTATAATGTCACGGGTGCAAAATAGCCTCAGTAATTCATTCAATCATCCAATCAATGTAGTGCCTGTTGTCGTCTTCAGCGTCTACTTATTCTATTTTAGTAGTTTTTCTAGAGCCTACATATTCTCTTCTAAAGCATATTTATCCTCTTTCATAGCTTTCTTATCCTATTTTCGTGTCTATTATCATCTTTACTTCCTTACTTCTTGTTTATTAGTACCAATTTCTACGTTTAGTGCTACTTATCCGTTTTTGATGCTTATTTTTTTAACTTGACTTTTTTCTTCTTGTCATGCCTATTTCTATTTATACACTCCTACAGTTTATATGCCTGCATCTTTGCAGATTAAAAAAAATGTTATGTGGGAATTTTAAAATCGTTCATTGTGTTATGAATTCGAAATCATGACGTTGTTCGCCAAGACGAAAGTCACTTTTGAATATAAAGAAAGGAAGTGGTTTGAGGTTAAACCGAGTCCAAGTGTGGCCAGAACATGCTCACGCGTTGCTTATTAATAAGCCAATCACGACGCGGAAGAAAGAAATGTTGGTTTTTAACAAGAATGTGAGAAAAGTTGTACATTAAGGTGCGAGAGAGGAGGGGAGAGGGGAGGGATCTTCGGCGTGTGTTCAATTACAGGGAGAATGGAAGAAAACACAGTGATTGCGTCGCCTCTGCCTTGTACTGCAAAAGAGCGTGTCTTTATCGGAAGCACAGATATCGTCGGGGAACGACATGGCTTTTTTCGCACGGGAATGGATTCTTCTTTTCATTCGATTCAGAAAACAAAAGGAATGTCAGAATTACGAGAAGACGCGTTCTTCCTACTCTTATTAAATCCTTACGTGTATAGCCCTGCCTGACCTTGCGACAGCCTGTGTTGTGTCGCATAACTTTCGCTTGTGAGGTTCGTGTGAAATGCTTGCCTTGGTCTCCCACACGGGACGGACTAGGGGCGCTTGCTTAAAGTTTCCCATCGTGACACTTGCCTGATTGTCATGTTCTTCTCAATCGTGAAAAAAGAGCTTGTAAATAAACATTAAATCAAGATATGGCGCTGATGATTTTGAATAAACAATTGAACGCTGTGAACATAGAAACACAGATTTGACTTAGTAAAATCTTAAAAGGCACTTACAATCACTGAACTTGCAGTAACGATACTAATCTGTGAGACCAAGCATCAGGGGTTTATCCAGGATTATTCCCTTGGGGAGGTGTTGGAAAATTTTGGGGGGGTGTAAGTTTGGGGAAGTTAAGTGCATATTTTGGACCGTTTTAAAAATGTTCGCCCTAATTCAATTTGTTCATAAATGTTTCTAGACATTAAACACCCCCCCCCCCACTCCCTTCCCTTCACGTAACATTTCAGAAGAAAAAAGATGTCAAATACAGGAAAAGATTAATGTTAACATTTCAGTTTAACATTTCGAGTATTGCTTTCCCTCCGATAATGTTCAGTACTTGATTTAATCAATCGTTAGACAAAACACAAGGGATGACATTAAGAAACACAAAATTTTAACATATTATTACCAGGAATCATTTCAGGCAATTCTTAAGCTAGTTATAAAGAAATTAGGAACACTTGCACAATATTTTAACTGTATTTGTATCGTTCTTGCCGTAGGTGTAACTCTTGAGTTCAACTTGGGGGTGCCCAATTGAAATATCAGTGAGAATGCATTGCATAGGTGTGACCGCACTTGCCTGTCTAAAGTGGTAGTAATAAATACAGATATAATATGACAAATAAATTATGACACTGCCAGCGAAGCGAGGAAGAAAATTTTTAGAACTATTTCTTTGCAAACTGATTATGCATATTATTAGTTAAACATAGCGACAGTATCCCAAGATGTTTACTCTTTACAATCTTGCTTTGCTCGTTCATTGAAGACTTCAATATGAATTTCCTTGACCGATTTCGTTCAAAAGCAATATCAGGTATCTATCAAACGTGCATCCCAACTTTCCACTATATTTTAATGTCTTCATGGCCATGCTCTAAATATATCGAGTCTCATTACTTTATTTCAGTTTGTGAATCATCGTTTAAACAGAGATTTGAAAACACCAGCAGAATTTGGAACTCACTCGCTACATAGAACCATTAAAATTATACATGCATATTTTCTAACTGTTAGAACAGGAGGGGCACGGGGCATTGGTGAGGTAAAGAGGACGCCGAACGAGCAATATTATAAAGAGTAAACATCATGGGATACTGTCGCTATGTTTAATTAATAATATGCAAATACATTATACCCTTACAAAACTTTGGAAAATACGATTGGCGCTTTTGAGAGTTTATCTTTCAAATACTAAATGAGAGACTCTAGGGAATTAGGAGTCACGTGCCTCTTTGCCATAAAAGAAAACGAAATAACATGTGCAAATAAACGCATGGCATGTTAACTGCAAAAGGAAGGCAAGGAATTTTCACTTCTAAATTGAGGCAATGCTTTATTTTCAATTATTTAAAAATTGAATAGCATTTATTTCACTATCCAACACATAGAGCACAATGAACCACACAAATTTTCTCTCTCCACGTTTTCCAGCAGGCAGTGGCAAGCACCGTCGTGCCCTCACTAGTGCGCCTATGGTCAGATATAAATTTGGGACTTAATGTAAATTAAATTTCTTTTATGTTTAATTCCTTACATCAGGCCCGTAGCCAGGAATTCTTTGTGGGGGGGGGGGGCAAAGTCAATCCTAGAGGGGGCAAATTTTTAATATATTGTGTCGCATTGGCAGATTTAGCAGGGTACACAGAGGCACTTGCCCCCTCCCCGAAAAGAGATAAGTAACAGAAAAGGGATAATATCTTGAAACTGCAACGGACAAAAAAAAACTTCGAGCAACATGAAATGGTATTTTTTCGATAATGACCTTTCCAGATTGCCAAAGAATATAAAGTTAAACATAAAAAAGCTAATAGGGACTGTATCTACTTGATATTTACAGGTTGATAATGTTAATAGACGATTAATGTGCCTCTCTGCAGAACTGATTAAGGGAGCCCTTTATAAATCACGCTTCATAATGATTCCCTCTAGTTTCCAGTATGCAAGATTTTTACGTACAAATGAATCTAACAAGAATCCAACAACACCATTGTGTTGTGTTATGCAAGAAAAATCGAATTAATTAAATAATAATGCTTACATATTATCTACACTTTGATGAATTGTGTAAAAATTGTTTCTATGAAACTTAGAAACTTAATATGAAATATTAATGATGACACTGTAATCCAAGAAGTCATTGATCAATCAAGGTATTCCTATTTGTTTGTCAGGTGTTAAAACATGTATTTCAACTATAATATAATACAATTCACACAATATTTTGCAAAATGGTTAACAACTCATGATTGGTCAATTACTTAGTATCAAATGATCAGTGGCCACTGTTACCCAGGCATATCTGCAGCTGACTCACCTGATTTTAGAACACATAATAATAGTCAAAAAATAATAATGAAATTGTTTTAATAGGGTGCAAATAATTTTACGGGGCACCATGGCATTCTATTTAACATTTTTTTTCATATAGATCGTTTGGGTCCTAGGGCCGACTACCACCGTCCCATAGCTATGGCTCTGAACTTGGACTATAAGAATACAAGAAATTGCGAGTGAAGTGAGCAAGCAAATTTTACGAAATATATTTTTATTTGTGTAAAATTTGAAATCGAGAGGGGGCAATTGCCCCTTGCAAGTGCCCTTGGCCGTCTCGAAGAAAAATGCAAGGAACTCGTAAAAACTAATTCGATCATGAATATACAATTGTCCTGCTATTCTTATACAATTGTCCTGCTATTCTTAGATTCTCCTAGTCTTGTCTTTTTACTTCAATGTTCGCTTCCCCTAGAATGGACTTCCGTCCAAGGTCGGGAGGGTGGGGGGGACAATGCCCCCTGCCGCCATGTGGTTGCGGCACTGTTTATGAGTGTCTCTTGTCTCTTCATCAATTTCACATCATCATTCATTGTTGCGATTAGCTATAAGTGGCAGAAAAGCAACGCTAAGTAACAAAAATCAAATATCCACTCCCTCTCTCTACCACATGAATCACTATTACCAAAAAGTGAATTCCCCCCCCCCACAATACTGATACGACATTATACTGAATCCCACACACCTTCATAAATCACAAAATCAATAAGTGTCTTTGTTATGTTGCTAGAGTAATTGTAAAGATTAGTGAGAATTCCAGGTGTTCTGTATTTTTCACAGGAGGGGGGGGGGGGCAAAGCAGGCTCTCAGGGAGTTAGTTGGTCCCTGCCCCCTCTAGCTACGGGCCTGCTTACACTTCCTTTGCTTCCTCTGAAAAGTTGAATAAAATTAAACATGTCATTATGTCAGGGAACCGACTAGATACAAAGAGAAAGACAACTTTTACTAAAGCTATATCTTTGCAAACTGACAATAACTTTAATTTAATAGGGTGCCAGTAATTTCACAGGGCACCACGATGTTAACGCTTTTCTATTTTTATCTGTTTTGCTTGTTCGGTACCCCATTTGTACTTAGCGACACCCCTTTTACATCTCTCTTTCTAATAGTATATAATTTCTTTTACAAAGGTAAGAACTCTTGGAGCCACAAAAAAGGTCATCAACTATAGAGGTGAATGAATCACTTAGGTTCTTCATGAAATACTTGCAATTTTATATTGAATACTTGGTCAGTAAATTTTATATTGGTACTTTATGAATATCCGTTGGAAGAAATTATACCTACATATAGTGTCACTGATTTTCTACTCACCACTTTCGGTTTCTTTCTGTCTGGTTTTTCATTTTCTCTATCTTCTTCAGACAGTTTTGCAGTCAAGTTTCAGACATTGTTATACACTAAACAGAACGACAAAACAAGAACGGAGATGCTACACTGAGACTGACCTAAGGCCAAAGGCATTTGACTGTTCTTTTCTCTACCGCTCCAAAATCATTCTTCTCGCCAAGTTACAGAAATTAGTGTTGCTAACCATAGTAACAGAATTCACTACAAGGAGTCAAACCTGTATCTTTGAATTTCTTCCGTTACTTTTATCGTACATTTTTCACATGAAAGAACCGAAAGGAAAATGCAACAAAATAAATTTCATTGACTCAGGGGTTGAATAATTGAATTTACGAATCTGTAACGCATTTAAGAAATATATAAGGTATTCAAACGCTGAACTGTCAACACTGTTCGCGGAATGTGCTCCCTGGAAGGAGGGCGAGAGGTCAGTTTGATATTTTCCAGATGGCAGTGTCCCTTCCCTAGAGCTAACCGAAACCTTGTCAAGGGAGCTAGTGTTTCCAGGAAATGACGATGCTGCACATTCCACCCTCCCTCCCTCCTTGACACTGTGGTTTTAGTTGATCGAAAGGTCCATTGAACTACGCTTCTTCAGCTACAAATGATTTATTTCTGTTAATGTTGAAGTATTGTCATTCTATTGTTGATATAAACATTCATATTTACACCCTCCCTGTAGGGGGGTGTTCTACTTTTCTGCTTGGGGGGGTGTTCACCAAAATTTGGGAGGGTGTTGGGGGGGTGTTAGGGGTGTGTGGATAAATCACTGCCAAGCATAATTGGTTTTCGGAAGTTTCAATTCGTTAGAAGCAAACTGAATATATAATGGTGCATAAAAAACGTAAAGTGCTCCCCTGTGCATAGCACCACGCCATGAAGGCGTATAGGGGTGTGGGGGTAACGCCCTACACTTTCTTGATCCGGTCGTGAGTGGGGGTGATGTGATCAGCATGACGCCCCTGACGGCCTTTACCCCCCAGGGTTTCCCCCAGGTACCCATGTTATTCGACGCTGAGTGGGCGCCGGGGCAGCTTCCAACGTTAGAAAAGTTCCCGGATTTGAACCGGCCGGGGATCGAACCCGGGACCATTAGCATGGTAGTCAGACGCGTTACTGACTAATTCAGTCTTTAATAGAACATCAATAAGTCGATTATCAAAGACACTTCAAGATAAAACACAGATTTAAGGAGCAGCCATACTTGTTGCAGTGATTCAAAATATTATAGTTCAGAACTGTCACGTTATATGTGTGGCGGCGCCTTGGTCGTAGCACAAATAATCGAAGAGAAACGAGAGGGGTGGGGGTGATAAAAATCAACCGTCGGTGGAAACCCTGAAGCGCTAAGCGTGGTTGCATACATTCAGGATAAAAAGTAAGTTTTCTAGGACGTGGCGTCGAAATGTAGCCTTAAAAAGTAAGAAGCCTTCATGTCCTTTACATTCTGTGAAAGTTTGTTGGCGCTGTACTGCGACATAATCAATTGTATAATATATTGGTAAGACATGTCTATCTCCTCTCTCTCTCTGGATCAGTTGCTGCAGGAAACACTTGAGCGCGACAGGTAGGGGTGGTATCATGTGGGGCTGAAATTATGTGTATAGTAATTCATTGAAATTCACAACTTCCAGACTTAGGCTGTCTGTGATGGCAACTGCAGATTACTGTATCTTTTGATGGATATTTGTGATGATAATGTAAAATAAATTTTATTAGAAGAATCAAGGTGTATTAATAATGTGCTCAGTGGACATTTTTCTGTGCTCGGGAATTTTCGTGTGACGTAGGTTTGGTTCTCACAAAGCACATATTCGAATTTCGGCTTTTCAATGATAGTTAAACTCCAGTTGGCACCTTTTGTGGGAAATTAACTCCATAACACTTAAAATTATAATTCTATTATTCTTCAGAAACCCAAAGTCCTCCTCCGCATGACGCCACCTGATCGTGTTCGTGAATATCCCGGATGGACGCACTCTATAAATTTCACCTTGATTGGAGATCTATGTATAAAACTTCCAACATGCAAGACAGGAAATGAACTAGAATTCTGAAATATAAAACGAATATCGCATAATCATCATCATTACCAGTCCGTAACATATCAGGAAGAAAAGGAGTCTTTGTGTTCAATACCTTACAAAGTTTGTTTACGCGTGTATTGCACCTGATAGCTAAGGAAACCTGGAAGTAGGCTGGTGATGGTAGGTTACGTCAACAAGTAATTGTATGTCTGTTTCTTTCCGTGTATTTTGAGAAGATTCGTTTCAATTTCCGTCATTTTTTCTCTTCATTACAAGACTTTCATCCTTAAAGAGGGACAGGTGGGTTCACTTAATTAACCCATAATTGTTAACGACAAGTATTGAGGCTGAAATGATATTTCTGTGGCTTTCTTTTCGTTCCAGGAAACGGAGCAAGATAAAATGAGAATGAAACTTCTTTTTTTTCTCTCTTGCCGAACAGTTTTCCTTTCTGTCGTAAAGTATCGTTCGGTAACTGGGAACGGCTACTTGGTCACGAACTGAACTCCATCTGCTAATTTGCGGCTACCTTCGTGATGCTCGCTTGTTTTTGCACACGTACAAGCACAACAAGGGGATTTTTGTTGAAGGCCATATGGACCTTTCTCTTGTTCTTCGTGTGCATATAAACAACCGTGAGAAAGTCTCACATATTATGAAGCATTCAAATAGTCAACGACCTTAGCTACTCCTCGGGGGCCAAACTTTCTTCGTCTTGCTCTGGTCTCGTTCGGTTGAGAACGATGCACAGGAAACGACCAATTATGTTATGTTTTGGACAGCAGTACAAGAAGATTTAAGATGACAGATTTAGACTTGGAGTTAACATGTTAGAAAGTTCGATTTATGACGTGGGCTACGTGTTCGTCAATTTTTTTAGATAGAGAAATGAGGAACATAGCCTTTGGGTCTCAAGAACAATGATTCGGCGACTAAGATAACCACCGCTATTTTCGTTCTTGTTTTATTCTAAGACATCCTATGTTGTTCTAAGGAATGGCATTATGTTGATGCTGGCGTAGATGTAGTCATCTGTTTCAATTTGTGATCCTCCCATTGCGAACAGAGTGAAAGAACATGATGATAGCTAATTCGCCTTCTATTACTATGCTGTCTGTTGGCTGTTCAGAGACGAGACCTGGCACAGTCTCGTCTCGTCTCGAGAATGAGAATGTCTTGTCTCGTCTTGTATACGAGTTCGAATTGATTGTCTCGTTATTGTATCGAGTCTCCTGTTTAAGTAAAGTATTTACAATTATGTTAAACAACAGTCGATCAAAATGTAGAAGTTGGGAATCCATAAATTTATTTTTCCACATTTAGTCGCTTTGTTTTACCAGTTATGGCAAAAATCGTTAGAATGCAATTCAAATTTTGCCATTTCTTTAACAGTACCAATAAAGTGTATTATTTAAGGTATGTTTATTAAAAATCTAAAAACAATTTCATTTAAAAATATAATTTCGTTTTGGTATTTCAATCTTTTCACACAGATTTGACCGCTTGCTACTTTAAAATTAAGTTCCAATACTGAACATTATTGATAAAAGACAAGACGTAAGTAGAGAAAAAACAGTATCAAAGGGGAGGAAATTCTCACCCCTTCCCTTCAATTTGAACACTAATTACAATCTAGTCTTTGTCTCGGATAGTTTCAACTGATATCTTAACTTAAACCATGCTTTTTAACACGTATCGTTACCTTCTTAAGCCAGCGAGGGTCTGGCAGCGGTAGATCGGGGAACGCCTGCTTCCTCTCCACGTAGTACCAGGGCGCCCTCACGTAGTAGTACCAGGAGATCACCCGCTCCACCGGGTCTCGAACCAAGTTCACGTAGATTGGCTTCTGAAGACCGAATCTGTATATAAAAATAAGTCGTTTATATACCTTGGGACATTTATAAGAATAGACGTGACTTTGTGTGTCTCTAAAGTTAGGCAAAATCGACGAAAATAATGTATTTATCTCAGACACAAAGATATATAAAATTCCTGAAAAATCTCAAGTACCAGTACGTGTTCTTTGAATTGCTCATTTTAAACGACTATTCACTGTGTCAGCGGTCATAAATATCCCCTTCCCCAGGCGACAAAAATGCTGAAATTACACTTCTGTCTGCCTTGCTTTAACTTGGATTCTTGAGTCTGTATTGGCGCAGTGGTTAGCACAGCGCGCTTCGACGCCAAGGGTCCAGGGTGTGCCTGGACATGGGTGTTCTTCGTGAGTGTCCTTTCATCAATTTCATCATATCATCACTCATCCTCATCTCCGCGATTAGTCGAAAGTGGCAGAAAAGCGAAGTAAAATAATCCAAATCAAACCAAACCAATCTTGAGTCTGTCTTGATTTATTTCGCCTATTATTTGGAGAGATAGTACATAATATACCACATTCTATATGTAGTATATAATGTTTCTTGCTTGTTGGTGATAGGTCTCCTATGTCAATAGAATAAAGTCATGCAAAAACTATTGGATTTTTTGTTATTTTTCATCACATTTCTGTCTTGACTAGTATATTCGCTACGATAAGGATACATGAGTGTTAGTTAAAATAACGAACTGAATGACGACCGAGATTACAGTCAGACGGTGATTTGAACACTCAAGATGCTCGGCTACCACATGTTGGTAGTTCCAATCGAACTCCTATTTTTTTGTCTAGTTCCGAATAGTCTCTGTGCGAAGAAAGATAAATATTGTTTTGCCATTCGTCGTTCAGTTTGGTGGAAATGATCCGGTTTCCCACGATTCGTCCTCACCAGAGCTCCAAAGTCATAGCTTTTAGTTAGTTACAACGGAAGAAACCGTTGGCTGCCGACTTGATTGCTGTCCAGAAGAGGAAGCGATCACGATTTCTGCGAGCGACATGACGAGCCTGGCCTCCTTACAAGAACATCTCTCCGGATGTAGCACACGAAACATCTCGTAAAAATCCGGTCCGGTGACTTACCTTTGACGTCACGAAGGCTTCCGAAAAGTTTCTCTATGTTTACAGCCGCTATACCTGACCTTGGTTGTCACCGAAAAATGTTTCTTTTCTCAAGGAAATCCTATGAGAGTTGGCAAGACGGACATACAGACTATCCACATTCCCCTCCCCACCAATTTATCAAACACTCGTGTGTGTTCCAGGGACGAAGCGTTACTAAAAATATGTGCTAAACCTTCATAATTAAAGAACACCTTAAACGCTCTCTAACCAAGACTGTCGAAGTTTTATTCTTTGTGAGGGATCCTGTTCTAGTACATTTAGCCTTGCAAGATTTTTGTCGAATAGTAATATAATCAATTATAACAATCGTTATAAGAAATTATTGTGTTTGTTGTATATGGTTCAGGAAAGTCTTCCACCAATACTAAACCATGTTTTGTTATAACTTGTACTCTCTCAACAAAGAAAAATATTTGAAAGTAGAGGGAAATTTTAGTCAAGAAGGTTAGTCATATTATGGGTCCCTCCAAGTAAGATTTTAATTTTTGAGAATTTGAAAAATGAATCATTTTCTCTCTGGTTGGTTGATTTGCTGTTCTAAGTCCACTTTATGCACAGTAAAGCTAATCGAGACTGGACCTACAGTTTAAAGTGGGATCCGAACCACTATGTGCCGGGTATCGAACCCGGGACCACTTGATTTCAAGGCAACGACGCTACCTCTGCGCCATCGGGGAGGTCTTTTCTCGTTGGTAAATAATAGAATATGGCATGGCTCCTGTTTTTGCTCTTCATTTAGAGCTAATTAATTTTTTCCTCGATTATTCTACTGGGTTAACGATTTATTTTTAAATATGTATTTTTTTTTACAAGCAAATGAAATATATCATTTTCCAGGAAGGAGGCTTACTGACACACTCGACCCCTTTGCGACACCCATGATATTACACCTGCTAGTTGAACACTTTCAATATTAAGCTTACTTCAATTTCACTTTGTGCAGATACACTAATCGGGACTGTACCTAGTTCGGGATGAGTTAAGAATCCCTAAAGTGTGGTCCCATTGAGAACCGAAATCGAGAGCCCTCGATTAGAAGGCCAGAATTTTATCCAGTGTATCTCTTTCGAGAGTTGACATGTTGCTGCATTTTAGTTATAGACAATGGACGAGTAAAAAATAAAGATGGAAAGAGAGTTCGTTTTGTATATCCTCCAAAATATTCCTAAAAGCACAGTCATCAAATAACTGCAAGATAACACATGCTCTTTTGAAGCGTCAAATGACTGAACTGGAAAGTTGTGTGTATGAATAAGTCCTAACCAGAATATTAAAGGACGCCTGATCAATATTAGTATCAATATTTTGGCCACGTAGCAAAATACTGCAAAAACAAACCCTTGTGCACCCATTGTGGAAATGAGAATCATGAACGCCAACATTGTGATAAAAAAAAACAACCGAAAACATGCATTCCATGTAAAAACAGGAACAAAACATGCAATAGTAAAGACAACAAAGACTGCCCAACATACACCCTCATGTGGCAAAGACTAGTGGACAAGACAGACTATGGAGAACACCCCTAAAACAAAACGGAAAAGAAATCCACCAAGTAGAAGAAAAAGAAACGCTAAAAGAGCGGCAGCATACCGACTAAAAAAAGCAATCGATTTAGTAAACGCTTCCACGCTAAACCCAGAAGCTCCCCCCTTCATGTACCCATATAGCACATACTTCAATCCCCCAACCCTTCTCGACCTCTCTACTGAACCGTCCAACCTATCGGAGAATATAAAATTCACTACAAACACCCATTCCATCCTCAACGACCCTTTTCCAACTTCTCCTGCCCCAATTGAGGTAATAAAACCCGCTCTGACACGAACACCTACATCTGACACATCATCTCACACCCCTCTCACATTCAAGAAAATTGAACTCACTGCAGAAGACACACTTGACTTATATGACACCGATCTCGATACTGACTCGGAACCTCCATCACCCTCACCAGAACACTCATCCCATCCCTCGGATCCGTACCTAATATATAGAAACTTCGAACACAACTTGAAACTTTCACGCCTAGAAGAGAGAGATATTCTCATTACTGCACTGGGACTACTAGTCAGGAAGAAGCATAGCAAGGGCAAAACTATTACCTTCCCCATACCAGAAGCAGTGGACAGGATAACGTTAAAAACTTACAACCTTCCTACCGACACAGAGGAGCTGCTCCGGCTAACCGAGACAGCTTTCGGACGTCGCGGAGAGTCCCTGGTACTTGACGATGTTTACGCGGACTTTGTAAGGGCACACGGGAGAATGGAGTTCATAGCAACAAACGAATGGCCCCGATGCCACCAATTAGTACGGCACTCACAGATAACGACAAGATACGCGTTGCACAGATCAACACCAGAAGAAGCAAGCTTGCAACACTTGAAACAATCAATTACTGCAAAGAGCAATACATTGACATAATTCTCATGCAAGAACCATACACATCCAAAAACAAAATTCCCTACATACCACTCAACGTTCACACAATTCAGGACCGCAATCAAACCATGGCAGCAATAATTAACCTAAACAGAAATCTAACAATCACCAAAATAGCACAATTTTGTGACACACACATAAATTGCGCTCAAATATCTTCCGAGCATGGTTCTTGGATCCTAATAAATAGTTATTTTCAATTCAGCCATGACATAGACCCATATTTGGAAAAAATCGATCTGATCTGCAATGCGTACAAAAACTACAAGATCATAATCACAGCTGACACGAACTCCTCCTCTCCGTGGTGGTACAGCCAAGAAACCGACACCAAGGGGGTAGCCATGGAGGAATTCATTTCTGAGCACAATCTACATGTCGAAAATCAGCCAGATAATCCCCCCACCTACAGGGGAAGGGCGGGCGCCTCAAGCAACATTGATCTAACCCTCACGAATGCAAGGGCCTTGGGCGATGTCCAAAACTGGAAAGTTATATATCTCGCCACAACAAGCGACCACAACTTAATACTATTCGACTTAATCTACAGGCAACATCAGCTTGAACAGACAAACCAGGAGAACATATTGAACTGGAGAAAAATCGATCATCAAAAATTCCTAGAAAAGCTCATTATCCCTGAACAATTGGACCAACAAAAATCACTCAACACGCTCGCAGAGGAACTCTCTGCAAACATCAGACAAGCAATTGAAAATTCAACACCCAGAAATAACCAAAGGAAAATGAAGAGGAAGCCATGGCCAAAGATACTAACCAACCTTAAGAAACAAATGCAAAAAGCCAGGAAACTATATCAAAAATCCATCATCGCACAATACAGAAATGCCAACCTCCAGATTTACCGTGCCAAAAAAAAGCAATACGAAACCGAGCTACTAAATTATAAGACACAACAATGGAATATCTTCATCGAAAAACGTCTGGAAATAAATAAATGGGGCACCCCGTATAAAATCGCTACCGGCAAAATAAAAAAACCGCAAACCATTTCCACCTTAATTAATGACGAGAACAACACGAATATGACAAAGGACTTGGAAGAAACCATCAACTTCTTAATGAAGAATCTCATACCAGACGACAAACCTGAAAACGACAGCGATGAAAATAAGGATACAAGAAAAATCTATCACCAGCCATATCCAGAATCACCAATATTACCTTTCACTACCCAGGAAGTAGAAAACGAAATAAGCAGCATGAAAATGAAGAAGTCCCCTGGACCAGACGGAATTCCTGTGGAAATAATACAAGAAATCACCCCGGTACTTACGCCTTACATTACTCAACTATTTAATGAGTGCCTTGTTCAGAAGATATTCCCAGAAACCTGGAAGGAAGCAAACTTAATAATCATCAAGAAACATCCAAATAAAGATGAAACCAGGGTCAATTCATACAGACCAATATGCCTTCTCAACGTTTTGGGAAAACTCTTCGAGAAACTTATCCTAAAAAGACTCAAAGAATTTCGCCTGCTCAAACCCATATCAGGGATACAATTTGGGTTCACGAAAGGTAAATGCACTGACGATGCATTACGCCTTCTATCGTCTACAACACAAAACACTCCAAACAAGTACATGGTTGGAATTATGGTGGACATCGCCGGGGCATTTGACAACTTGTGGTGGCCCAGCCTTTTTCAAACACTTAAAAATATGAACTGCCCAGGTACACTCTTCCTACTTCTGAAAAGTTATTTCTCTAACAGAAAAGTTAGCATCAAATATCCGGATCTACAAATGAGTAAGATCACGTCAAAAGGTTGTCCTCGGGGTTCCATTCTGGGACCCGAGCTTTGGAATACTAACTTGGAGCCTGCGCTTATGAAACTACGAGACCATCCAGACATAGACCAGATCATAGCTTACGCGGATGACATTATCATGCTCACTTCCGGTAACTCAAGAAGGGAAATCGAAGATAAAGCATCTACTGCAATCAATATGCTATCCAATTGGTGTGATCATGCTAAACTCAAAATAGCTTCGGAAAAGACTCATTATATTATCCTTAAGGGGAAGTTACAAAGAAACCCTCAAATCAAACTCAGAGAAAGAAATTTAAAAAGAGTAAGAGATGCTAAATACCTTGGTATTACTCTTCAAGAGAAGATGTTTTTTAACAGACACATAGCCCTGGCAACAACCCAGGCCGAAACAACTATAAACAGTCTAGCCACATTGAGTTCAGCAAACTACAACCTTCCACTATCACACATAAAAACATATCTCATTACCATATATAATTCTATTATTTCCTCTGGCTCGCCCCTGTGGGCCATGGAAACCAGTAAACAGTACATTAAAAATAGATTGAGATCTTCACAACGCAAAGTGATACTTCGCCTAACGGGTGCATTCAGAACAACCTCAACCCTGGCTCTTCTCATGATTGCGGGCCTACAGCCTATTGAAATCGTTATTAAAACTAGAGCATCAAAGTATTACTTTAGAAATGGACAAGAGGACGAAATCTATAAACTAATTGGAATACGCCCTGCCACGGTACCAGAAATTTACAACCACTTGTTTAGCGTCTGGCAACATGAATGGACACAAGCTACGCAAGGAAGGAGACTTCACAGCTTCCTTCCAAACATAAAAGAACGACTTTCGATGGACCATTTCCATCCCACGAGAGGTCTCATACATTTCTTAACGGGACACGGTCCCTACGGTCAACACCTAAATAGGCACAACCTCAGACAGACTGATAAATGCCTGAAATGTAAAACCGAGACGGACACACCGGAACATAAAGCCTTCTTTTGCCAGACATCAAACAAACAAATCGAAGATTTAAGACAAAAGCTACCAAACTTCAACACGTACCAGTTAATAAGAAATCCCGAGCACTTTACGTCACTAAACGACTTAACAAACCTGGTGTCGAAAGAGGAACATTCCCTCTTCAAATCCGGCATCACTCACCTCCCCATTCAACCCCTACCTCCGGAATGTAATATACCCCCAGAAGATAACAAAGAATCCACCTTCGACAAACTCAACAACAGGACATCCCTCCTTAGGACTAAGATCACCAAGAGGATAATGAAGCAGAACCTCCCACAGGAACATCAAGAAGGAGACACTAATACAGAAGACAGTGATACGCCAAAACGAAAAAAGGTTACGCCTCCACGGAGATAGGCAAAGGATAACACTGCAAGGACTCGACCTAGGAACCAACCGAATTTAACCCAGATTCTTATTTTTCGTTTCTTTCTTAAATTGTAATCTTACACCCCCTTCTTTATTCTCGTTACTAAACACACTGCAAACTTCTCTCACTGATTCTTGACAATTCTCTATATTTCCACTACCGAACGTACTAATGTACCCGATACTTCCCAGGAAATCCCTCCCTACTTCTTCCCTTCCTGATGATGTCCCGGGTACCAACCGTCATACCGATGTTCATCCCAGTCCGACCAACTCTTGCTGGTCTCCCGCAAGTCTCCTTGCATGAGGTACCACTCGTTCTTTCATATCTCTTCCTACTATTAATACGTACATCTCAAAGCCAATAATACTCTCACTATCTCAAACATAACATACTAGAACATAGACCCTGCTTAACATTCATAGAATCGTGTTATGTCCATTCCTCATCTCATCCATCAACACTAATGCACACGACACACAATAAAACTTATCCTAAGAAAACATTACCCACCCAATTACACACTTATGTAATTTCGTATCTGTGATCATAAATAATATTAATGTTAAACACTAACACTTACTTACTTCCTACTATTTCTAACCTTTATCTTAATCTTCTTACCTTGTAGAATGATGTGAAACCAACTTTGTTCAGGAAAACCGAACAAATTTGGTTCTTCACACTGGGACATTCTTGCCAATGTCACAGTGAATTATTGTAATTAAAAAAATAATGGAAATCAAGGATGAATCAAAGGAAAGCGGGGGAATCCGTAAAAAATTCACGGAACTGACGCCCTGGGTTAATTTTCAGGTACCAGGGCATAAGCACATACCTCTTAAAGTAGCTTGACTACTTTTATCCGTATACATAAAAAAAATAATAATCGTTCTATGTAACCATATCTTGTATACTGTTTAGGAAATAAAATTCTTTGTAATTAGTAATCTTTAGAAAAGAATTATTTGTTCCTGCTAGAGTATAAACTTGGTACAGGGGAGTTTCAATCTGTGAGTTAATTGAATTTTTAAAAAATGACTTATTTACTTAGAGAATTATAGTAGTGTAGTACATCATATTGCTTTGTAATTATGTATATGTGTGTGTGTGTGTGTGTGTGTGTGTGTGTGTGTGTGTGTGTGTGTGCTAGTAACTATATATTTCCTGTATGTTAAATGTAGTTTAATCTTGAAATTAGTATTTAAGTGTCTATACTTACTTCCCCCAATATTATTAATTCTCCTTTTACTGATAGTGGTGGAATGTGAACATTGTAACAAATCGCACATATTCTATGTATACATACTTAAGTTCGTATTCTTGAAGTGTGTACTTACATTAGTGGACAAAAAGATAGATGGGACTATACGTGGATGTAGTAAATAAAATCGATGGGAGATAATACGTAATTCTGTAACTAGCGCCATCGTGGTGACCCGTAGAACTATAGACAGGTCTGTTACTAATACATGTAGGTCTAGGACAGATGGGGGTTACACAACTAAATCCAAGGACAAATAGGGGGCTACACAACTAAATCCAAGGACAAATAGGGGGCTACACAATTTAATCAAAGGAGATCAATATCCGTAATCTAAAATTGTGCGTGCTCAAAAAAAAGAACTCTTGCTGAATGATGTGGATTAAAAACTAATAAAAACAAACATTACATGAAGTTGTTTAAAGACCAGCTTCCACTGAAGGTAATTTTATTTAGACAATTTTGATGTATATTTTAAATGACTGTTTCAAGGAGTGTTAATGTGGATTCACGCCCACTCTATAGAGATGAATTATACAGTCCGGCCTTTGTGCCAGTTGTTAGAAACATTAAAAATGCTTTTCACTTTTAAGAATCACAACATTATTTCGAATTTTGCAAATCCTAGATTCCATGTCATGTTGCGTACATATTTGTAACAGTTTGGACACTGTAAGCCTAGGAATTCTATCAATATATTAAACTTTTTTAAAAATATAAAATCAGTGTGATTATTCGAAACGAGAACCGTTTGCGAAACTGTCAAGGTCGAGGAGGAATATGTATGCTAATTTATCTTCGTACTCTATAATATTTCACTAGTTAATTTTTAATCTCTCTGACTTCCTTGTGATAAATTTTAAGGCTCTACATTCTTAAATACGCCATTGATGGGATATGTGGACTTACTTTGTGAAGTTAGTGAAGCAGACGTGCTTGATGTAGACGGACGGCGGGGAGTAGCTGTCGATCATTGTTGCTAGGCGGAGCTGAAACGAGAGACGATGACATTTGATAATTAGTTTCGTTGAGAAGAGCTCATGCGAGTCACTGCTGTTACAAACTGGTCGCTAGAAACAAAATGAGCTTCCGATGAATGCAAAAGAGCTTCACTGGCGAATAATCTCCCGGCCCACCCTACACCAAGTTGAGTGGAAATAAGTTCCAGCATGGCCGAAACGTTATCCACCTAACGCAATGCTTAGAAATTACATTACATAATGTACGACTTACATAAACATTGCAATTCCTTATTACTTATTAATGTAATTATTAATTTCTTATGAGAGTGACCAAAATGTTTGAGTCTATGTAGACGCGAAAAAAAAAGGTTCATAGACTTTGAAAAATCCAAATAAAAAAAGCATTCCTAAATATGAACTGTATATCTAAGAACCTATAGTAGAAACCATCAGAACCGTATTTCTATTTTATATTATTTTTGTATTCTATTAGTTAACGCTGACAAGGGTTTGTTGTAAAAGCGATCCTGGAAGCAAAAACAAGTCCTCTAAACAAAAGCGATTCTATTATTATTATTATTATTATTATTATTATTATTATTATTATTATTATTAACGAATTGAATATATATATGATTCAGGTTCTGAATTAAACGATTGTCTTTTTATATCTGTATTTCCAAGATGCACATATCCATTTTGTAGATTCATTCCGATTGCCAACCATTAATTTAGCGTGTATAGTGATATATATATTACTAGGCAAATTGTCTACCAATGATATCATTCATTTCCTCTCATATTTTGCCGACCCCCGTGATGGAGTTGTTAGCACAGCGCGCTACAACACCAAGGGTCCCGGGATCGAAACCCGGTTTGGGCATGGGCGTTCTTTGTGAGTGTCCCTTCATCAATTTTATCATATCATCACTCATTCTCATCTTCGCGATTAGCCAAAATGGCAGATATGCAGAGTAAAATAAACAAAATCAATCAATCAATCTCTCATATTCTATGCGTTTTACAGGAATAGAATTTTACTGGAGGTAGTGTACTGGTTGTCAACCGTTTTGTTGGCGTTTCGTTTTATTTCTTGAACCTCAGACTGTTTAAAACAATGAATGTGCATAGTGGTGGGCAATTTACCTGGTAATATTTTTGCATACCATCCTATAAAGGCAATCAGTAGCAAACAACGTACTTTTTCACAAGCTACTGATATTTGCTACAATCTATAGTTAAGATAGCACTAAATGTAATTTCCAATTCTCTCATAGTGTAGCGATTCGAGAAAATCATTTACAAATCTTTGTAGAGTGAAAGGACGAATAGACATACATGTTTGTTCATTTCAGGCTTGGCTACGTTGGACTGTTCGAGGATAGAAACAAGCAGGTAAGTATTAGAAGTGGCAAACGCTGTAAGTACATAAACAAACTTAATTTAACAAATTTATGGTTGCATTATATTTTTCATTTTTGTAACTGATAATTTCTTATTCGTTTAGTTAGATTACGCAGATACGCGAAAGGAATTGTTTCTCTTCTAGCCTACGTTTGTTACAAGCACAAAAGCAACCGTAGGCTACGAGGAATAATTCTAAGGTACATATACTTGTACAATAGTTATTTGTGTGTTCACTTCCTCGCACTCAAGAAAACCGACAAATTATATTTTTTCATGAAATTTAATCTTGGTATTAGAAAATTCTATGTAGCTGTCTTTTAATTATTCTTGTTTTCTTCGCTCTTTTGCTTTCCATAGTATGCTTTTTTCATTATCTCACTTTGTTCTTTCATTTCCTTTGTTGTCTCTTTACCTTCTCCTTTCTCTTCGCTCTCTTTTCTTCTTTCTTTTTGTCAGCTTCCTAACTGCAATTGTTTGTCTCTTCTTCGTGGTGCTCTAATTTTCTTTTTTACAGTAAAAAAAGGCTCTCTCACCCTCTCCCCCTTCCCTTCCACTCTCTCTCTCTCTGTCTTTTGACATCCCGTTGTCTCCCTCTGCTGTACATTCCTATCGTCTTCTGCCCTTTCCTTTCTGTTTCGTTCCTGTTTCCTCCCATTGAACCATTTATGATTTCTTTAGCTATCCTACCTATTTGTCTCTCGAATTTGCTTCCATCTCTCCTACCTCTCTATCTCTCTCTCTCTCTCTATCTCTCTCCTGTGCGTTCTCTCACGCAGCTACTTTCAGCAGGAACCCATAGCCATTCTCGGCGCCTCTTTGCTTGCTTATTGTGAGAATTTCCATTTATCCCCAACTTAACCATGCGTTCTTATCATTGCCAACCAAAGATACGAAATAGCAGATGTGAAATACTGAAGAAACACCGTAATCCTCTGGCTTCGAACGTGGCGCTTGTAGGTTAATGGCGAGGTTTTAATTATCTCTGACGGGAGTCGCCGCAGATGAAAAGATTAAGTTCAAGTTTAGACTTGCCGGAAGTCCTCCATGAGGAAGAGTCACCTTGGTCTGCAGTTCTCGGGTTACAATGCGAAATGAGGCTCTCCATGTATGAAGGCGATAGGCATCTGTGCAAACATTCGAAAGCGAGGAGCACATGGGCTATGTAATTAGACACGGCGCATAAGCAGGGCGCGATCATCGGCAGATTGGTGAAAAACAAAATTCCACGGGAAAGGAAAATCATTGCGTGTTGTGGCCTTCTAGATACGGTTTGAGCGTATTGGTTTCTTTGGCAGACGGATTGGTGAAAATGGTTGGTGCGTGCAGTTGGCAGCAGGATCTTTTCACACGCTGTTGAACATCCCAGCATCATGTGTTACCCAATTTAACCTAATCAGTCGCGATTAGTCTACAGGAGTAAGAATCGACGTAAAATAGCTTTAAAATATACTCTGTGATGCAACAGTTCTTTCAGCCTCAAGGGTTCCAAGCGGATTTTCAATGGATGGCTCTTGGTCGGCGCATCGTGCCCCATCCTCGCTGCTATCTGGCGCTGTAGGCTGGAGTCCGCTAATTATCTTAACTTAGTTTCAACTGTTCTCACGAAATTTTAGGGTTTTCACTGGAGATCAAACCCAGGACTGCTCGTACCAAAGATAATTAACTATTCGGCTATGTGGGAGCACAACATAAGTAATAATACTACTAATATGTCTAGCGATGGGGGACATTTATATTCTCACCACACTAGAAAATTGATAAGGTGACATGAAGAAGATGAAACGCACGAAATATTCTGTGTTAGAGAGTTTAGAGTTTGATAGCATCATGGAGCGTCATAACTCGATGACGTTTTGTGTTGTTATAATTTGTGTGTCGAATGGTAACATGTTTCGTCTAAAGTAATGTAGTTACATCGAAAATTTAGGCAGGACAAACAGATTCACTAGATACCTGTCCTACAAAGTATAGCAAATCGTTGCCTCTGTCAGAAATGTCGCCACTGAGATGTGAGTGTGGTTTTCAAACTGAAATGGAAGCCAGTGTTCGTGTCACCCACTGACCATGCATTAAGAAAGCTGGCAGAATTGCATGTTAGCGACGAAGGCAACGCTGCAACGGAAGCTCCTGGGAAGAAGCATGCGTGGAATCTTCATTTGCTAATCACGCAATGAATAATCACCACATGGAATTCGCAGCGTATCTGGCGGAACGCAATGCGATTCTACGTACGAAATGCAAATGCTAGTTGATGCGAATGAAGGTCAACTCAAAAGAGGATAGGCTGCCTATTCAGAGGACAGTGGCTCGCACACGAGATGTGTTACGTAGAAATTTAAGTGAAATACACGTATACAGCCTCGATCAGGACTCGATCCAGGGCCTCTGGCATTGTTCGTTTCAATTTCTACGTAGTACATCTCGTGTGCGTGCCAAATTATAACGTACTATATGACTCGACGGTGGAAGAGACTATAGTCATAAGGTAACAGATTCCATTGCAATATCACGGACAAAAACAATTCCATGAAAGTGGGTGGTCAACACAGAACGTTACGACACCAGAGGTCCCGCGTTCGACTTCTGGATAAGGCACGAATGTTTGTGTTTGTCTGTCCTGAATGAAAAAGTACAGACTTGACTCGAACTGATATGGGAAAGATAATAACACCAAGAAACTTTCCCTTTGGGAGTTTTCCTTTTAAGATACAAAATAGTTGGTAGAGCAATAGCAAGGCATGCCAGAGATCCGGGGGATGTTAGATCTAGACGTATTGCAGACAAACTATGTAATTTTACACGAGCTTTGAAAATTCTCAATCAGATTTTAACTAGCGTTAACAGTTTGCTTGTTTGGATCTATTCTTAGTTATACTGTGTGACTTCACATAGTGACAACTTGTAATAGGGTACAATAACGCTCCTCAAGCTCAAGTACAATGATTGCCATACTTGCTCTTCAAGTACAATGATTCAATGTTATTTCTTTATTACCCATTTCTAAGTTGATTTCCATTGGTTGATGGTCATTGAAACTTATACTGAAAGTTCACAGCTCTTTAATGTCATTTTCAAATAATAGATGGTTGGTTTGTTGTAATTGCTACCGCGGTGGGGTTCAAGGTTTCGGTCAACTTTCTTTCGGAACACCCTGTGGTAATGAATTTCCAATACACAACTCACCTCGTCCGCAGGACTGAGGCGGATGGTCTCCACGCGCTGCACCTGGTCCCTGTGGAAGGCGAAGTCGTTCCTCACGGAGAGCTTCCTCAGCAGCTCCATGAAGGTCTGGCTCCCAACCTTCGGCACGCGGTTGAAGAAGATCACGTCCTTGTCCGCCTTCCTCGTGTTGTTCAGCTCCCACGCGTCCAGCTGCAACGAACAAGGCATTCAGTTGGCAACACTGATACATGGGTAGGAGAATGCATAAACAAGGAAAATTATCTACACTCTTATTGTAATTCGTATTTATCTTACATCGTAACTGGGGTGTCAGGGGTGACCCCTTGTGAAGACACTCAAATGTGCAGACTAACGAGGTTCTAGCGTATGGACCCAGAGCCAGTGTAATACTCTCTCTGGGCCTTGTGTTGTGCCCATATGTGTTTGTGATTGTCCCTTCATCCATTCATTCTGGCCTTCGCGATTAGCTAAAAATGGAAGTAAAATAAAACAAATCAACAACAATCTTGCACACCACATATTTTTAAGGACTGAAATTGCCATAGTGATGGTTTTCAGTTAGCTCACTCGAGTTTCCTGTAGGGAGCCTGAAATATCCAGATACCGGGTAGTATTGTAGTATCCGGGTATTCGAAATGAAGGTACCCTATTCTCGGTTCCAAAACCGAGTACTTATATCCGAGTATCCGGTTTTTACTGGATCCAGATCTGAAAATTTCCGGTTAGCCCTAGTTTTGTTTCAGTTCTTAACCATGACGATGCACAGTTTGTCTCTTAATATTTATGCATCCCATTGTACCAAGTGGAGAGAAGCATCTATATTCCAAGTTTCACCTATAACTCGGAAACTACTCGAGATACTAAGATGAAATCTTGGTGACTGAAAGAACTCACAAATATTGATCTATGTACTTGAGAGTCAAAAGAAAATACTGGTCTTGTACAATTTCGTGGGTTACATGAGAAACATACATGGGAAAAAGAAAGAGAGGCATTATAATCGAGATAATTCTCGGAGATAATACAAAATCGTTTTATATTTTGCTATCAAAATATGTTGAATCCAATACTTACTTTAAACAGCTTGTCTTATGGAAACGAAAAGGATAGGATGGCGTTTTCGGATACTGGCATAGATGAGATGGGCCTGAAGGAAATCGGTAAGGATGGAAAAGGTTGATCTTGCCCAGGATAGGGACAGATGGAAGGCTTGCGTTGCTGCAGCCATAAACCTTCGGGTATAAGAAGGCCAGAGAGTTAATTACTTGGCATATAGCTAGAATCCTGACGTACCTAGGTAGATGAGTTTGAGGTTCTTGCGTCAGATACATGCAAATATGACAGAATATATAGTTCTCCTGACTAAAAGGAGAAGCTACAATCTCTCTTACCAAATTCCCGACTACACCCCGAAGGTTCCAAGTTCCAGTTCTGGCTTGTTCATTTGTGTTCTTGTGTGAGTGCACCTTCATCAATTGAATCGGCAGGTTTAAGGCTAGGCTGGACCTTTGGCATGCAAATGGGCGAATGTTTTCAAATTTTCCTCTCCGTTCGAGAAACTTCTTGGCTATTTCAAAATATGAAACATTACATCAGCTTATAATTCCTTCTAGAGCATTGACGTGAAATGTCGTGTAGTTTTCTTTCACTGTTGTCTAGATATTATCAATAGTTTTGTGATTACATAAGTCTATTAAACTATTGATAATATCTAGACAACAATGAAAGGAAACTACATGAAAATTCACGTCAATGCTCTAGAAGGAATTCTAAGCTGATGTAATGTTTCACATTTTAAAATATCCAAGAAGTTTCTCGAACGGAGAGGAAAATTTGAAAAAATTCGCCCATTTGCATGCCAAAGGTCCAGTCGATGAAGTCCAAGAAATGGCAAAATGACCTTTTGTACTCGACATCATCGGAAAGCGTCGCTCTACACGTGAGTGTGAAGATAGATATAAAAAGCAGTCCCTACAGGAAGGTAAAGAACGCTGAAATCAACGTATTTTTGTTGTTCTTGGACGCACACTCTCCCACGTATACAGTTGTATTTATTTCCCACAATTTTACTTTCTGGACTTATTCCCTTCTTAAACCTGCCGATTCAATTGCATCTAATCATGTCACGTCCACGTCGTCGCCATTAGTCAAACGCTAAATGAGATAAAAACACGTCACCGTGACGTCAGGTAATAACTTTCACATGTAACCAAGTGCCTCTGACCATCCCCTGGAGGAAATCCGTGGCACGCCCCTGAAGCCATTGCAGGTAAAGAGTAGAACAATGTCATCCCGTCATGGCCTTTACTGCCTCATTAAACTTCCCGGCTCTTCCCGAGATAAAAAAAAAAGTGAGAGTGCAATGAATAGCATGGGAAGCTCCATTAAGCGTAATAAACACACTTAAATGGCGAGAAGCAACGTTTCTGAGATTCAAGTTTTTTCTTGCATTCCCTTTGACTTTCTCTGCTGCTTTTATCCCCCTGTCTCTCCTCGGACGACCAGTTTCTTGCAGGCCACCCGTGTCCAGTGGGCCCCTGACCTCCAAATCATTCTCAACACGTAAATGTTGCCAACTGCAAAACTTATCCCACAGATACATTTGTTATCATTAGGGCTGCTATTTTCATGACTTAGCATTTTTTTTTAATAAGGGTGATGTGTTCCCTAAATACATAGAAATTCATTTTATGAAGTAACTAATTAAATTAAGGCGCTTTTTAAGGGCATATTTAGGCATATTTGGCCATTTCTACGTGATAGAGCATATGTTTGATATATGTTTCAGTCATATTCAGCATATGTTTGCTTTTTCGAAGTGGATTCGTTCTTACTCCATTGTTCACTTAAGTTGTTGAATTGTTTACAATTATACGTCGTAGTTTATTTCCTGAAAAATGGTGAAAACCTGTCTCCTTGTCTAATAGAATGAAATCAGAAAATGGACTTTGGCCTAAAATAACTCTGAGCAAATACCGTGCGTCCATTTCGATCTGCAGCCGAGAGATCGGGAGAAGCGTGGCGGGCGGCGCTGGCGGAGATGCCGACATTTGCGGCCTGAAATGCCCGCTTATTTTTATGGACATATGCAGACATTTATATAAATATTGCAAAACGAGCACTAACCTGTGTTATAAGAGTATGGTTTTAATTTTAGTAGCTTAGTGGCTGTATGTGCTGATGATTTTGACACTCCCATCTCCGGTGAAACACGGCGTAGAGGTTTGTTTGGATAACTTTCTAACGCTGCCCCAATTTCATCGAGTTCATCGAGGAAGCTCACGAAAACCATTGACTTTTAATGGTTTCGTCGGCAGCGTAATCTTGATACAGTGTTGCACATTCGAAACCTCCAAACGATCCCCATCGACACAAAACTCTTTCAAGGATATAAACTTAAGCAGGACGTTGCTGGTCAAAACTACGATTAAAATGTTTTATTATCTGTGACTCTTATCGTCACTTCTAAAGCGTATTTTTTTGTGTATATAATTGCAGAACTTGGATGAATTACAGATGATGAATTATAACCCAGGTTAGTGCTCGTTTTGCAATATTTATATAAATGTCTGGATATGTCCGTAATGCATAAGCGAGCATTACAGGCCGCAAATGTCGGCATCTCCGCCAGCGCCGCCCGCCACGCTTCTCCCGATCTCTCGGCTGCAGATCGAAATGGACGCACGGTATTTGCTTAGAAGGCTCAGGGCTCTTAAAATGAACTAAAAATAGTGTGTGAAAATCTCGGCTCAAGGGGGAGAGCCGCCGTGCCATGGCACTACCCTCAGAAGAAATGCATACATAGCCAAAGTATTGTTAAATTAATACATTGATAGTTTACAGACAAGGAGATTCGAATCTTGCAATCGGTCAAGCTGACGTGACGACCGCCCCAACCTCCTCACTGCATCGCCAGCTGTTTCGTACTCTCGGCGAGGCAGCGGTCCGCGCCACCCAAGAGCTGGCCTAACCAAGTTGAAACACGTGAGAAGTCTCAGCGAGTAACATTTCCACCATGAGCCGGGAAGAAGGTGGCAAGGGGTGGTGTTAGCCAATGGGGTTAGCCCATAAGACACCAGCCGTACCCGTTTTTGCTTTGACACAGCGAGGGAACTTTCGCATTGTTGACATCTTCAGAGATAAGTCACTAAATACGACGGATTTGTAAGACCCGTTGGGGAAGTAATTCTTGAAAAAGGTACTATCTACTTTTCTGCCAACTTTTGGAGAAACGAACCTAGTATTTCTCCAAAGTTAAATGAACATTTTGATAATAGATAGATGCGCCTAGAGGGCCATCCAGACTTTTTAAAAATATAAAAGTAAAAAATCCTATGGTGATGCGAGTTTCCTTTGGCATTTCGACAATTTCTTTTTACATCAAATGTCTGGAATATTTTCAACATCCAGTTGGAATACGTGTGCATGGGAAGGGGGGAGAAGGTGAGAAGATATGTTTTCCCTTCCTCTTGTAATTGTGATGTTAGTGATGTCCTGTAGTGTATAAAGATAGGTTAGTGAGTGAAGATGAATCGTATTAGTGTGTTATTACTTAAACCCACACTGTTTTCCACGTTACCAAACGAGGATAAACATCTTGGCCAGTGGGGCAACCTCAAGGAGGGAGCGGGGGCATTGCGGAGGTTTTTCTTTTCGATTTCTTGATCACGTTGGCACTACCCATCATATTTGCCGCCGGCCGCCACTGTTAATGAGTGAAACAGTTCAGTTGTAAGGGCATATTATCCTGGAAATTATGCAAAATTCGGTTTCTTTTTATTTTGCACTTATATTGTGTGAAAACAGTGAAATTTGTGATAACATAATATGCAATTTAATCTGATGTAGTTCTTGAATAATTTAAAGCAAAAATCGTGGTAAATTGAGGCATAGTGGAATATTTGAACACTAATATTAATCAATGTTTTCAACAACTTCATCAGTGTTCAAGTATTCCACTTGTAATTATGACGTTTTTTAAGCACCAGTACTGGTATTGGTGAGAGTATCGGATCAGCCCTAGAAACAAGGAAGGATATTTGGGTAGATAGATTGAGGGGAGGAGAAAGAGACACAATATTTCGGCCACCTTCGAGCCACCCGAACGAAAATTCTCTGTGGACGAAGCCGCTTCCGTGCTTTTTGCACCGGTTGAACCCAGAAACGAGTTTTCTCGTCGCCCGAGACAAAACAACAATGAACGCAGACACATCCTCGCCTAACAATACGAACACACGTGGCTGGGGGGAAGAAAGGTAACGAACGCATCCAACAATGGACAAACGAAGGAAGTTGCCCAAGGTGGAGAAAAACGGAGGATATAGTATCTGCGGAGGGAAATGTGACCTGATTTTTGACTCCGAAACAATGGATATGGATTTTCTTTACGCTCGGAGCACAAGATTACTACTCGCTGCCTGCTTTTTATATTATTCCACGTTTCTCGTTTCCCGTTCACTTCGGGCCGTGAAACTTGAATGCAGATGACACGCTTGAGACCTCTCCTGGGTCAGCTTTCATCCGCCGCTGGTCCAGAGAGTCGGGAAGGTCTCCGGACCACACGTCACCAGCGGTTGCAACGATGCGCAGAATCTCTACTTTTTATGTTAATTTTTCCTAAACAGATGTTATCTCTGCCAATTTTCATCGTTATATATATTTTAACAACAGTCGAACACACAAGTATTGCGCATTCCATGGGACGTAACGTCTCTACTATACTGCTCGCATCTTTAGCTGGCGGCCGGGAAACAACGAATCAACGATCAGTTGAATTCTCTTCGACTGACATCGGGCATTTTCGTGTCACAAGGCACGGAAAGTTCCTGGCGAGAAGAAACAATGAGCGTCGGATACACAGCATGTTGCCAAACGTAAAGTCCGCGCGTTCATTATATCCCCAGCGGTTAACAAAGGGAGCGGTACTCTTTGTTAAAAAAACACCCAAGCTGGCGGTTTGCTCTTGAAGTAGAAGCAACAAACTGGAGTAGGAAAGCGATGTTGCCAGATTGAAGAAGAGGTAAAGAGGAAAAGCAGAAGGACATGGTAAAGAAAAAAGAAAGAGAAACAAATTTAAAGAATATGGAAATAGAAAAGAAATACAGATAAAGATTAAAAAGGAAGTGTTTAAAGGTATTATCGAAGGGGGGTGGGTTCTGAATTAAACGTGGGGGGGGGCAGTATCCAACTCTAGGTCTTATATTATGGCTGGTATTTTAGTTTTTTACTGTGAAACGCGCGAGAGAGAGAGTTGATCAGCGCCGTTGCCAGATAAAAGTTGTACGTACAGTGGGATCTATGAGTATTACCAAGCAAATTGTCCATCACCAAGTTTACTCTCTTTATTTTACGCAATGAGAGCTTCAAGAATTCGAACAAAACGCCAAATAGGCTGCTGGCAACCTCTGCATCAGTATAAGTAAAAATGATTTACTTAAAAACTAACAGGATGCAACAGAGAAATTAATGAAAGTAGTCATGGACAATTTGCCGAGCAATTGATCCCACTGTACAATAGTACACAAAACACCCAAAGACTAAAAACTAATAAAACCAACTGCGAAAAACAGACGTACGCTTCGCAAAGTTGTAACGGGAGAGCGATGTTGCTCCTACAGCTTTTACTTCGCAACTGAGGTTGTTGACACTCATCGAGCCACACCCACCGAAGACGATTGGTGGACAGATGTTGCAAAAAGTAGGTCATCCGCCAGTTGGACCCGCAATCAGTACACATGCATATTTTAGCAACACACATCGTTAGATCACGGTGCTTGAACTAAAGAAAACTTTACAACATCCGCTTTCCTCATTTGGAGGTTTTTGAAAAGTGTTATGGCTTCCCTTGTGAAAGACAATTAAAGTTGCCCCGTTAGTTCAAAACGTTGAGTAATCATCGACCCACTAACTTGCCGTGGACGATCTCGACGAGGAGTTGGCCTCCGTGGCAGGGCAGTTAGCTCATCGCGCCACGACGCCAGGGGTCCCGGGTTCGAGTCCCGACCTAGGTACGGGTGTTATTTCCGAGTGTCCCTTCGTCAGTTCCATCATATCCCTCGTTTCCATCGTCGCGATTTGTCAGAAGTGGCAGAAAAGCGAAGTAAAATAAACCAAACCTATCAGTCGGTCCACGAGGAGGTGTTACTTTAAGAGTAACTCGTGAGTGTGACCTAATTACTTGTCATTCATCCTTACTCGGTGCTCCTGGAAATTGTTTTTAAGATTTTAAGATGGTGGCATGGGTAGAAAAATACAGGGTGCCTGAATATTCTCACCTGGCGACCGAATCCTTTAATGTAGTTCTATTTTTTTTAATATTTCAAGTTAAATAATGGAAATTTCCATTACTTTTTTTTCAATTAAGAAGTACAGTATGTGTTTTTTAATGTTTGTGTATTTTCTGTATCATTGAATGAGAATAATAAACATGCCATTGTAAGTGTTTGCACTATTGGTAGCCGAATTTTAAAATCTGCAGGCCACATATTAGAATGTATTGCATGGTTATACATGCCGTTAACGGTTGAGCCTTCTATAGGAAAGCCACTTCCCCCAAGAATTAATTACTTTTAATCCAATCTTATATTAATTAATAAACATCAAATTTCATTTATGTTAGATGGATTCGTGGCTTTCTTGGCCCGTGTTTGCTCCTGAAAAAAGGAACCTGGCGCGTGAATTATTTTTAACCCTGGCCGGTGGGATATCATCCCCCTGGACCCCCTAAATTTCGAGCACTTCCTCGCGGCTACATTTGTTATTCTGACTACATTATTTGGCACCTGTTACTAAACAAAAATCGGTGCTGGCGAACATATGTTTATGTCTTATTCGACACGTGTTGGTTTACCAGCACCAATGATTTTGTAATAAACGTTTCTTTTCTCTGTACATTAATTTTAACTACTGTTAGAGGCTGGCGGTAAAGTACGAGAAACTTCTTTTGATTCACCATCTCGCAACAGTACGTGTACAAACAATCATCATTATATCATACTGTTGAACAGTCGTGAAGATAAAAAGGCGAAGGTCAGATGGGCCTTGGCCCACCGTGACTCCCGGCGATCTTCCAATTGCGCTTGATACGATAATTTGGCGTCGGGCATTAAAAATTACAGGGTAGCTTTCTCTTTACTCAAACGATTAATTTCATCTCATTTTTCACGAGAGAAGTTACCTGAAGTGTGTCGAACCTAGTTAGTTTTAACAATTTCTAATGTAGGACAGCTTCTCATGATTAGGGAGCGGAAGTTGATGACCTAAAAAATATAGGTATATGACCTATACAATTTCCTTAAAAAATGTAAAAAATGACGTAAAAAATGTAAAAAATGACCATTAAATTTGTTACTTTCAGGTTAAAAATTGAAATGAAAAGGAAATGCAATATTGTTTTTTTTTTTACAAAAAAGGCACCAAATGATACCACATGCACATTCAATCAAAATATGCAACGAGGATTTCCAGTGGAAACAACCGAATAATCTTTAAACAATTTAATGAAAAAGTCGTATACACTGAATGAATTGGTGGAAAATGCATTAATTTCCCCGCATCTGTGCTTGTAAATTGCAATCTTGCGAGATCTATATAGACCTATGTTCACCTTGGTGAAAAGACTCAAGAATATTACCAAAATGAAAGAAGTGGACGAAACAATACACCGAATATTGCAAAAAATGACGGGGAAATGTCAAAACTCGGGGAAAATTACCTAAAACCTGAAAATTGGCAAAAAATGCAAAAAAATGCACTTTAAAATTACCTTCTTTGGGTTCTAGACGAAGTGTAATATTGTGTATATTTAATGGGCATCGTGTCAGAGATGTCAGAGAAAAAAATGACATTTCATCAACTTCCGCTCCCTACTCATGATACATTCCAATTCAGATTTCATTCATTATTTTAAGGGTTGTCGTTTGTAGACTCCATTCAATTGTCAACGTGTCTTTCAGCTGACCTCCGTGGCGGAGTGGTTATTACAGCGCGCTATGACGCCAAGGATCTATGGTTCGAATCCCGGTCTGGGCATGGCGTTGATTGTGAATGTCCCTTCATCAATTTCAACCCTCATCGTCGCAATTAGTCAAAAGTGGCAGAAAAGCGACGTTAAATAACAAAAATCACAGTTTTTCAAGCAAACTAGAAGTTCTGTCGTCTGGTACCATACCTAGGATAGTCATCTGTGGTGAATTTGTATTGATAAAAAGTTGGACAAAGTTTAAGTCTACTTTATACTCCGAGGCTAATCAGGATTGGACCAGCAGTTTGACTGCTGTGTACTGTACCTCCTCAGTGAATCAAACCCAGGACCTCTCGATTACAAGGCAACTGTGTTGGCCTCTGCGCTGTCGAGGAAGCATTTCTGTTCATTGGCTTTCACTTCGCATCCAGCTTGAGAGATGTTATCCAAAAGATGCTGCAGAATGCAAGTTTAGTTCTGAGAGAAGGGCACTGAACTCCCCTGTGGCTGTAGTACAATACACGTCACCATCCAAAAGTGAACGTGATGGGAACACAATATTTTGCGTGGGGTGTTATCCGTTGATATACCACACGGAAACATATATTTGGGGACAACTCAGTTTAATTCTAAAGTTGTTCTTATCTGCTGAGTGTAGGTCTGTCTAAGCGTGTAGCTTGGGTGGTTGTTTTAATAAACGTCGCTTTACGAACGACAGGTTAACCCCGACTAGAAAGAGAGCGAATGGTAAAGAGCTACGAGTGAACGCAAGAGAAGGAGAGGATTGGAGGTTGATAAGTTCCGGCGGACAAAGACGTGGGAGAAGAACTAAGTGGATCAAGGAAGTGGTTACAACGAAGCTCGTAAACATCCACTATGAGAGTCCACTCAGCTTGCTAATTGAAAGCACAACGGATTCTTGTTGCCTTGTTTGCCCAACAATCTCAGGGAGAGGTGTCAAGCACTGCAACAATGCCATTTTCCACTGCCCTACACCTCAGAGTGATCGCACGAAGGGCAAGCAGTTTTTTGCCCTTGTTAGAGCTGCAACTTTCACGTTTCGACGACTTGTTGGGCATGTCACCGACACCGACTCTTTATTGACGCAATAATGTTAAATGTCACATTTGTGGATGAGCAACAGGCGTCTTCTCTCACGCGTGGGCTGGGATGAGTGAGTTCGAACCCGGAGCGGAGAACATACACTACGAGAGACAAAGACCGTTTGAGTGTAGCTCTTACTGCTACGACGTTATGTGCTGAAAAAATATAGACATTTCTCTACGTAACTTAACAGACTTAACAGTTGTATCTGTATCTCTTCATCTTCCCTCTCTTTACTTTTCTCCATGCCATGGTTATTACTTTCTTCTCGCTACTGACTTTCTCGATAGGTGTAGGCTTGTAATCAAAGGAACACGGAGTTGGATTTTCTATTGATAAGTCTCAGGCAAAAGAATAATGCTATTCTCCTGTAGCTTATCCCCCGAAACCTCGAGCTACGCCACCCTAACGGTACGCTTGGGGGACTGAAAACCCCCAGCAGAATAACCCTATGGAGGTAAATTTCACAGTGTTCGACGTATGGTGGTTCGAATCCCACCATAAACTGTAGTCCAATCCCGATTTTGTCGCCCTCCGTGGCGGAGTGGTTAGCACATCGCGCTACGACGCCAGGGTCCCCAGGTTCGAATCCCAGTCTGGGCATGGGTGTTTGTGAGTGTTCATTCATCAATTTCTTCGTATCATCACTCATCCCCATATTTGCAATTAGCCAAAAGTGGCAGAAAAGCGAAGCTACAGAAACCAATCCAATCCCGATTGGCCCATCTGTACAGTCACCGGCAGTAATAATGGGACTCCTGGATCCCTGTAATGAGTTTCGTGGGCTGCCTAACTACGTCGATGAGTGGATTTTCAATGGCAAGTTCTACCACCTCTGTGGAGTTAGGCAACACACAAAACGCTATGCAGGGATGCATGTATTTTAGGATTTAGGTGTCCCATTTTTAATGTTATGTCAACTTGATACACAGATAGGCTAATTGGAACTGGACCTACAGTTCGAACCACTGTGCAATGTTCCTCCACTGGGACTCCTCGATTACAAGGCGACGACGTTACCACTACGCCATCGGGAAGGCCCTGTCCCATTTTTATCACCGGTGACAAAATGAAACTGAACAACATTTCACAGTGGCTCTGATCTCACTTCAAAACTGCAAAGCCAGTCCTGATTAGCCTATTTGAGCCTAAATTAAACTTGAGACCAACTTTGTATATTCTTCTTACGTCCTACTATGCTTTCTTAATTTGTGCACGTCTCCCTCTGTCTCGTTCCATACTCTTTCTGTTTTGTTCTTATTTTCTCTTCCGTCTATTTCTCTCTATTCCCCTCAGCTTTCTAAGAACGAAGTTGCTTCGTGAAGCCAGGAGGAAGAGCAAAGTTCATGGAATGGGAATTGTGCGCAAGAACAATTTGTATAATAAACACATGGGTCGGAAATTGCCTTCTGGCAGTGTGATGAATGGGCAGGTCATTTGACCTTCCGTCCCTGGAGTAAGGAAAAACTATTTACTTACTTGTTATTCCTTCCATCTTTTTATTTGCGGCTCTTTTCTCCACTTGTATCTTCATCCTGATTTCCTAAGTTATTGAGTTGCTGTTTTAAGTCCACTTTATGCACAGTAAGGCTAATCGGGACTGGACCTACAGTTTAAAGTGGGATCCGAACCACTATGTGCCTCCACCGGGAATCGAACCCGGGACTCCTTGATTACACGGCGGCGACGCTACCACTGCGCCATCGGGGAGGCCCTCTCTATTTTTCTTTATTTTTTTCTTTTCTCTCCACGAATTACTCTCGGACCACCAAACCCCTGTTTCACAGCTGACAGTCAACAATTGTCCAGAATGAGGTAAAAAGCAAGAGAGGTTTCTTGGAAAAAGGCGTGGAAACTTACTGAAGTCGGTACATTACAAAGCCTTAATTACTTTGCCTCACTCTTTCTCTTTCCTTTGCTCACTCGCTTCTTTACTTCTCTCGCTGTGGCGATTATTTATCGTCTTCTCTCTCTCTCTTTCTCTCTGTGTGGCGATTCTACATTTCCCTTCCTTTACCCTATCTCTGTCTCTGTACTTCTGTACTTCTTCTTTTACTTCATCCTTTACTCTTTCTCTGTCCTCGTTAAAACATTTCTTCTATTCCCCAAGCAGAAACTCTTTACGTTCTGCTTTGATGAAAAAGAAGACCGTTTATCCGACATGCGGAGATGAAAGAGGCTGCTGACAAAGGTAACATACGATGCCCCACGCATCACGAAAGAAGGTCTCGAAGGCCCCCAACGGTTCTTCCTTTCTTATCTTCGCTTCCCTTTGTCGCTGCGCTGTACCGTTCGCCACTTCTCCGCGTGATTGTTATACAACAGAGTTTTTACTTTCGTCCCCTCTGTATTTCTTGTAGCAACGTCCATCGGGAGTTAAATCGTTCTTTCTTTAACTAGGATGACGCTTGAATTCTCCAAGGAAAGGGGCTCAGTTAAGCCACAGGCATTACAATCTTTATTCTTGAATTTCTTTTGGGTGTGTATAATAACTAGGGAACGGAACTTTATGTGCTAAAAACTCAGAAATATTTATTTTTTATGTGTCATAAATGTTGAAAATATGTGATGAAAACAGGAAAATATGTCACAAAAAAAAACATTTGGTAACAAAACAAAATATTACTTGCATTTTAAACACCTGAAATCAGTTTCTATATGCTTACCTTAGCGAGCTATTTTTTGGGAGAGTTGCAGTGGATCACCATAGTTTTTTTTTTTCAAATTCTCAATTGTAAATCTGTGACGATAGTAGGTGAAACCCAACGTTCTGGAGCGGTCTTTTGACCTACTTTTCGCCTTACGACATTTTACTATAAGGCTGTCTCCCCTTACGATATTTTTCTGTAAGGCTAGACCGGTCCTTTGACCTACTTTTCGCCTTACGACATTTTACTATAAGGCTGTCTCCCCTTACGATATTTTTCTGTAAGCTCAGTTCTAGAGCGGTTCTTTGACCTACTTTTCGTGTAGACCCAAATGGAGAATTCAACGCCCGAAAATGGAGCTCGGTGGAGCTCGCCTTAATGGTTTGCTCTTGTAAGGCATGAGCTCCATTTTCTCGCAGTGTTACCAACTCCTCACTCGAAAAAATCACCAGGGTTTTTGTTTTTGGGTATAACCTAACCTAAAGCAAGGAGGTGGCAACCTTGCTTGAGGTATTTTCTCGCAGTGTTGCCAACTCCTCACTCGAAAAAAATCACCAAGGTTTTTTTTCTTGGTCTAACGTAACCTAAAGCAAGGAGGTGGCAATTTTGCTTGAGGCTTGCCTTACAGTGCATAAAGCAAGGTTGCCAACCCACTGGTACTTTTGCCATAGCCTTTTACAAGAAAAAAAAAAGAGAAAGGGAAGAGTTAAACAACCGACAGCTTACCCACAGCTTTTTTTGCTCTAACCTAACCTAAAGCAAGGAGCTGGCAACTTTGCTTGTGCAATCAACCCGGTCGACCGCCCTCAAGTGGAGATAAGCGTTGCCAACTCCTCACTCGAAAAAAAAAATCACCAAGGTTTTTTTGGTCTAACCTAACCTAAAGCAAGGAGGTGGCAATTTTGCTTGTGCAATCAACCCGGTTGACCGCCCTCAAGTAAAGATCAGCGTTGCCAACCTACATATACTAAACAAGGAGAGCCGGCACTGCCGTAAAAGAGAGAGAGAGATGGGTGGATGGTAATATAGTATGTGTGTGCGTGTGTGCGTATAATATGTAGCATTATTAACTAGAGTGTGTTGGCAATTTACTTGCAACTAAAAAAATAGAGATGCCAACGTTGGTGTAAGATGAAGAGAGAGAGAGAGAGAGATTTATGGCTGGCAACAGTAACGAGCGAATGCGCCATATCGTAATTTTCCAACTCCGTATATCGTGATTTTTGTAAACCTCTCTCTCGGGGGAAACACGATGTGTTATACACACGCGCGCGCGCGCCTGTATTGTGACGCAAACAAACAAACAAAATAATAAATGTTGTCTTTTAGGATACCTGGCCCCCTATAACCTCGCGAGGGTGCGTGGTGCCCAACGCAGTTCTAATGGCCGCGGCTAACAAAGCCATGCCTTTGTAGAGTTTCATGGGTTCTTTTTTAACCCCCCCCCATGACTCCCTACAGAGGACCTCCGTGTGTAATGTGTGTGTTTTATGATTGAAGAGAAGAAAAATATTTTGGTTAAGAATAGAAAGTGTAAGAAGTAAAAAAGTTTCCGTAGGGTGCTGCATCTGAAAGAAAAAAAAATATCCTCAAAATAGTGTACATAATATGATAGAAAAATATAAAAAAAATGTAAATGCAAAAATTAGTGTGAATGATTGTTTTTTTTAAAAAAAAAACGATAGAAAAATATAAAAAAAGTGTGAATGATTATTTTTCTTTAAAAAAAATGATAGAAAAATATAAAAAAAAAGTGTGAATACAAAAATTAGTCTGAATGATTGTTTTTTTTTAAAAAAAGTGGTGCAAGAAATAATACGTACTTTTTTGATGCAGAAGTCTAATGGTGCGAGCAGGTTTCTTCCTCGTCATGACATCCCCATTCTCGGGTGTGGATGTTGCAGTCGAGTAGCCTCAATTTAGTGTCGTGGGGATCAAGCGCCACTTTGTTGATCGTGGATGTATGCAACTGGTCGATGGTGCTCGTGATCCGATGTTCGGTCATGCGTTTGATTTTTTTGTCGAACAAGCACGACTTGTAATCTTCTACGGTCAGTTTGTTTGTGCTCGAACGCCCCACCCCTTTTGCTTTTTTTATTTCGGTCTCGTCCTGGATTTTCACGGCATACATTTTCGCTCGAAGACCCGCAAACTCTGTGATGATGCGGCCGTTGACTTCATCCTTCATCTTCCCGATCGTCATTTTCTGGCTGTCGTCGAAGAGCGCGTGATCTTTTGGATAGTTCGAGAAGTCGAAATGGTGGCTTATGCTTTTTAGATCTTCGTATAGATCATTGGTGTGGATGTTGTACACGAAGCTGTCCGTGTCGGTGTACGCCACCTCGATTGCCTCTCCATAGCGCGGTTTCATGATGTCGTAGTGAAACTTGTACATGGCCAGCTTTGACAACTCGAGGATTGCGACTCCCACGGCGATTGGTTTGTCGAATGTTATGTGGCGGAGAGCACGTTCGATCAATACCAACGCGTCGCTCAGTATCGTGAAGTTCTTGTACGTGGGCTGAGCGACGAGCTTGTTTATTTTCTTCGGGTCGGAGACCAAGTTGATATTTCTTCTTTTCCTCGCATCTTCCATGCTCTTGCCGTAGATGCTGTTATTCATCAACTTGTATAGGTCTTTGTCTGCGGAAGAAGAAGCTGATGCTCGACGTTGAGTGTTGCCGTCGATATAGGGTGCTAGCCACCTGGTCTGTCTAAACTTCAATCCCGAGTGCACGCGCTTCAAAACCAATCCATGCTGGAGGTAGAATTGTAGGAGGCGATAATGCACCACGTAATTCTCTTTGCTCTTGAAGGTGAGCATCAGCTTCTTCTCCGGAGTCGATTCCATCACAGGTGCCATCGCAAATCCATGGTGTTCTCGATGAAGCGATGCAGGATATTCCAAATCTACTTTCAGGAAACATCCATTTTTATGATCTTCACTCCATTCCAAACAATCTTGAAGTTCCTGCTCGCTCATCCACTCGTATTCTCCGATAGGCAGAGTCTCGGACATGGCATAACCATACAGATTGTTCATGTCCCAGTATGCCAAGAAGTTTGTCGGTTTCCCTGCATCGAAATCGGCAACATATGGATTGTTGGCCTTGACGTATCGAAGGGGGCACTGGACGATTCCACCACGTTTTGCCTCTTCGACAAACAAAAGTTGATTGACGTTTTTGATGAGTTCTATCTTCACCTTCGTGGATTTTAACATCGCCTGCCAAGAATAACCCGGTGTGGTGTAGCTGAAAGCGGGGTCCAAACCATATGCTGCCATTCCTCTCGAGCGATGGAGATGAAAACGGTCGCTCAATAGCGTAACATCCAGCTTCAGATACAGATCGTGATAGTCACCCATGGTTTGACAAGAGAATGTAGACCACACGAGGTGAGCATGATGGTAGTCCTCTTCGCTGCAACAGGTGTCGCTAAGACGACTGTAGAATGCTTCTCTTGGTGGTAATGATGTTTCTGAGAATTTGGAAGCATCCGTCATGTATTCGTACGGGTAAACACCCTTGCGTCTCAACAGTGCTAAATGTTGGTCGCCGAAACATTTCCTGGTGGCGATCAAATCATCGTCGGTGAGTTGAGACGCGAGTGTCGCCAAACTCGAAGACAGAAAGTTGTAGGAGTCCAAGAAGCGAATTTCTACGCGATTGCCATTTCCAACGTCCACCTTCTTGCTGAATGAAATGAATTTCTCGTTGGTGCGAGCTATGACGCTAATGGGTTGAGCGTCGCATCCCATCTCCTTTATGAAGATTTTGGCGTCGTAGCCCTCCAAATTGTGAATGAATACTGGAATAAAATTCGGTTTTTTGATTTGTAGATTACAGTTGTTACACAGGGGGGCCACATATTTTCCCGTGTGATGATTGTGGTGGCGAACTTTGACATTTTCGAGGGTGAAGTTACTTTCGCACACATCACACTGAGAGGCAAGGTCGTATGCTTTCTTCTCTTCCTGGGTAAGAGGCTCCATTGCTTTGTCTTCTCTTAGTGGAGGAGCGAATTGTATGGCCATCTGCTTCAAGGTTTGAAGGAATATTTGTGGAGCATCATTGCCACGATGTAAAATAACATCGCCTGTGTTGTTGACCATCAATCCAAAAGCGCAGGCTTCGTGATGTAGAATTTCGGTGGTGCTCGATACGCTGGGATTCGGTTCGCATGTGGCGAGTGGAAGTTGGAAACTTTCAAAGTCGGCGCATATCACCACGGGATGCCAGAGTAATGCGGTGTAGTTGGAAAATGTCATGTCTCGAGAAGGCATTTTGATAGTCGTAGCCGAATGTTTACTACACATTTCATGATGATCTCGGAGTTCTTCATCAGCATTCTTTTTTCCTTGACCGTAGAATATACTCAGGCATCTGTCGCATACTCCAATTTTATGGTGATCTGTGGTAATTTGACTTCTTGTTAATTTTGGAAGATTCTGAATTAGACAGTAATGATAATTATCATCATCTTCGATCAGGAGTAATCTGATGACACGATTACTTTTAATGTTGCTGTGTCTGAGAACGTAGATGGTGTTGTTTTTGTCTAATCCGAAGATGTGTACTGCTATATTTTCGTTTTTATCTGTCTTGTACTGTGCCTCAAATTTACTAATGTCTCGTAGATTTACGGGGTAATTAATGCCAGCCATAGGTTTTTCAAATTCTGAGAGATATTCCGGCTTGTTGTAGTGGTATAAACGATGTTTGTCATCATTGGCTGGGTGATGATCGGCAATGATGCACCACAAAAAGCATCTGTTATCCTCATTTTAAATGTTGATGATGGCTTTCTTACTGGCTATTTCCGGGGGCAAATTGATGTAGCTGGATGCTCCCATCGGGTTGTATCGTGCCACCTTCAAAGTTAAAGTGTGAGACGAACCGCAAAGTGTCCAACCCGATCCACGTTTTTGGAAAGTCTCGTGCTTGTTCAACAAAGCGTCAATCATCTGGTTGCAAATGGCATCCACCTCATCGACGTCGGCGGCGTGGAGGCTCTTTACACCAGTGTAATGATGGAAAGTTTCTCGCTCTTTTTTTACGTTTTCGTAAATGGCGGAAACGATGAGGTGGATTTTCAACGAGCATTGCAACAAAGCTTCGGTGATAGACGAAATTAACTTGCTTTTGACCGAGCGAAAAAAGTTGTTTAGATCAGATGTTTCTTCAGATCGGAAAGTCTCCTCGGTTAAAATATTTCGAATACTTTCGCCGGCACTCTTCTGCTTCTTTCGTGGCGCTTGATCGTCAACATCGAGCTCTCTCTTACTTGATCCTTTGCCATGCACATCCTTCCGATGTCTTCTCAAGTTAGAAATGGATATATATTTCCCACATTGGTCGCATGCACGTTTTGCTTCCTTCTTCTCCATTCTTTTGCTAAGAAAAAAAGATGGTTACTAAATTGCACACATTTTTTTTTTGTGGTGTTATTTATATTAGATACGTTCTCAATTTTTTCTTAAATAACCAACATGAATCTCTTTGGTTTCCGAAAGCAAACAATGGAGACTGTACACCGCACGACGACAGATCATGAATTTCTACCTTCCGTATTAACTAAACTCAACGGTCTGTTGATCATTCACCTCAACAGCATTTGGACGAAATTGGATGAGGACGTGGGCAAGATGTTTTATGTTTTTAATAACAATTTACATTTCTACGAAATTCCGATCGACGGGAAACTTCAAATCACCGTGAATCCGGAAAACGCAGGCGAAATCAAAATTTCTACCGGCAAGAACATTTTTCGAATCAAGCACGACAAGATGCTTTCTAACATTACGTACGATGTGTCTGCAGGAGATTACCTGTACGTGGAACTCCTCGGAGATTACGACAAACTTATTCCTCTCTTCGTAGAATTACGAATCGTCTATCCTATTATAAATAACCGTTAACCAAAAATGCCTAACGACATTTTCGGCAACACCAAGCGTGTAGACCACGCAGAAGAGATTCTCATGTTGGACATTCGAGTTAAGAAGTTGAGGACCGATTTGATTGCTTTGCAGGAGACCTTAAACAAAAGTTTAGAGTCGGAAATCGCTACGCTCCAAACGCAATGTCTCGACCCCATTCTGAAAATCGATTCCGAACTAAAAACGCTGATAAAAAATTATGTCGACGTACCTTCTTACGACAACGTTCAAAATATACAGTTGAGCGTGGATTCGCTTCAAAATGATTTGGCCAAATTACAGCAATTTCAAGTGAAAAATGAAGATTTGGAAAAATTGAAACTCGAAATCGAAGAACGAACTTCCGCAATAGAAAAGAATTTCTCTGAACTTCAAACCGTCGTGAACGATATTGATGTAGAACGCTTGCACGTCGTCGTTTCCAAATTACAAGAAGAATTCACCAGCACGTTGGAAGAAATTAAATCCAAGTTGCAGACTTTGGAAGATACAATGACGAACCTACCATCGTCGGACGAACTGCAGGTCATCGGTAAAAGCGTCGCGAACATAAAAATTCAATTGGAGGCCTATCAAGATTTCGAACACATTCAAACCACCATCGCCACGCTTCAGGCGTCCTTGGAATTGATCAACGAAGAAATTAAAAATATTCACGCTGAAGCGAGAGCGTTGACGAGCATTCAAGACACGTTAAGCACGGTTCAGCAGAAGATCGAATATTTAGAAAATTTAAACGTCGAAACGAATCTCGCTCATTTTCATCACGTACTGGACAACATACAGGGTGACTTGGAATCGTTACGAACGAGCGTGCCTTCGAGCGAAGATTTGGAAAAATTGAAAACGGCGGTGACGGCACTATCAGATTCGAGTGACATCAAAAGTTCGTTGAGCGATCTCGAGAGTAAAGTGGGCAATCTCCCCACCTCCAAAGAATTACACGTTTTGAAAAGGAACATATCACGCATGCTGAAACGACTGGAAACGGAAACGGCGAACGTGGAACAGATTCGAGACGAACTTGCCTCGCTGGTGTCGACGCTGCCCACTTCGCAGAGCGTCGCCGACCTTCACATGCAGTTTACAGACATGCAAATCATCGTGAACGATCTTACCGAGAAGAGCTCGAAATTGAATCAAGTCGAGAACCTTCAGAACATTGTCGTCAACATCAGAGATCAAGTTGGAGTGCTGGAATCAACACAGGAATCGACGCTGGCCTCTTTCGGTGCCAAGTTGCAAGAACTCAACGAAAGCTACAAGCAGTTGAACGTGGAAGTGAAAATCAAACCGTCGTTTTCTACCGTAACGGATACCATAGTCGAACATTTGTTGCCCATACAAAACACACTGGGTCAGCTTCACAGCAACCTCGTTAGCGTCGACACTAAATTCGCTAAACTGCATTCTCTGCAAGCCATCGAAATCAACAGCGTACCCAATCAACAGAGAATCTCCACCTTCGTCGAAGGTAACAAACTGTACATGCTACATCCTTATCATCCGTACTACAAGTTTCTCCTCGATGGCACGATTCAGATAAACGAATTTTCGTACTGGTCTCACGGCAGAAAAGCTAGCGTTCCCACCATGACTTTGATATCGAATCGTGGTGTCCAGAAAGCAGGAAATATTCCTCTGGCGCGTTGGAACGAAACGCGCAACATATATGAAATACACGAAGACGAAGATCTTACTGTTTTCGACGTGAGTGCCGGCGATAAGCTGATCGTTCAAAACACGAGCGAAGTGCCACCCTCTTTGAATCCCATCACGCTTGTGCTTCTCTTGAAACGTAATCTCTAAGAAAAAATGTCAAGGCAAGCCATCGTCCAAGAATTGCATAAACCTGCACGCCGTAACTACGAACGTTTGGCCGTGGTAACCAAGGGCATCGACGACCTCTGGCAAAGTGACCTCGTGGAGATGAGTAGCGGCAATTTGAAAAACGTGCATAAATTGAACAAGGGCAACAAGTACCTCCTCACCGTCATAGACACGTTTTCGAAATTCGCATGGGCTCTACCTTTGAAGGCAAAAACAGGAACGTGCGTCACGGAAGCATTCAAGACAATTTTTCGCGAAAGCGGCGGCAGACGACCACGGTTTCTGCAAACGGACAACGGTAAAGAATTTTACAACGCCGTATTCCAAAAGTTTATTCAAAAACACAAGATTCGACATTATTCGAGCTTCAGTCACATCAAAGCCAGCATCGTGGAAAGATTCAATCGAACCTTGAAAACACACATGTGGAAACGATTCACGCTTCGGGGAAATTACAAATGGGTCGACATCCTGCCGGAACTCGTCGACACCTATAATGATACGGTACACAGAACGATAGGCATGAAGCCAGCCGACGTTACCAAGTCCGACGAGCAGCGTTTAATTTCTACCGTTTACTGTCCAAAGTACACACCCACGACAAAAAAAGCTAAATACAAAATTGGAGACCAGGTGAGGATCAGCAAATTCAAACGCACCTTCGAGAAGGGATTCACAAAAAATTGGAGCACGGAACTTTTTACGGTGGTTCGAGTTCTACCCGGAAACCGACACACGTATATAATAAAAGATAGTAGCGGCGAGATTTTGAAAGGAAGATTTTACGAAGAGGAACTCTCTAAAACGAAACACCCCGACACGTACCTCATCGAGAAAGTATTGCGTAGGAAAGGTGACAAACTGTTTGTCAAATGGCTGGGACTTCCAGAAAAAAGTTGGATCGACGCGAACGAAGTGATCTTGTGAGTACATGGAACGTGGTGAAGCGTCTACCGGATCCGGAAAGTCAAACGAAGAAAAAGAACGGTGAGTTGCTTCCCGACAGCATCCGCTGTCTGATCGTAGGTCCTTCGGGGTGTGGGAAAACGACACTGCTCGTGGACAATTTTCTCCTCGCACCGAATTGGTTAGATTGGAAGAACAGGCACCTGTACGTGTTCTCGAAAAGTTTGGAGCAATCCAAATACCAGCAACTGATGAAACTGTACGATGGTCTGGACATTGCAACGTTCGCCTCGGAAATAAAACCACTCGACGATTGTCGTGAAAATTCAGTCGTTGTGTTCGACGACGCCATCCTGGAAAATCAAAATGAAATTCGCAACTTTTTCACGCAAGGTCGTCACAAAGGAATGGATTGCTTCTACCTAGCTCAAACGTTTTCCAAAATTTCAAAACAGTTAGTACGCGACAACGCTAATTTCATATGTTTGTTTCGTCAAGATCACACCAACCTCAAGCACGCGTACGATGACTACGTAGGCGGAGACATGAACTACAATCAATTTTCGGAACGCTGCTGCTCTACTTGCTGGAACGGTGACGATTTCGGATTCGCGACGATCGACATGACGAGGAAACCCAACGATGGAAAATACAGAAACAAAATCAACGACTTTCTAAACGTTGCAACGTTGTGAGAAACGACGTATATAAATAACGTCATGACGAAACGAAAAATCGAGGACGAAAATCTCAAGCTTCGCGATTACCTCGCGAAACGCTTCAAAGGTTGGAAATCCGAGAATCGCGGATTCTACGAAGAGAAGAAACGTCAGGATCAACCTGTGATCGATGCCATCAGCGGTCTAGGTAAAGAAATTAAAAGTGTCACGGAACAAAATAAAAATTTGATCAATGAACTCGTACCGCTCGCAGCTAAAAGTTACGCCGTACCCACGCCTATTTCGAGCATTCCTTCGACGCCGTTCGAACTGAAGGATGCACCGGCACGACGTCGAGCCATTGGTAGCACGTCTTCGGATAAAATCGAGTTGGGGCCTTTGGCACGAGACTACCTGAGCACGGGGAAATTCGACAAGGATGAAGTGTTCGGATTGTATCCCAGCATGGAAACCAGCGAAGGCGGCGGTGTGGTGTGGAAGATTGGGAAATCGAAGGTGACCTTCGAAGGCAACGACATTAAAGTCAATTTAGGCGACAAGGATAGTTGGAACAGGTATCCGGGTACGGTTGGACTGTGGGAACTCGTCGCCAAAAAGCAGCCGAAAGATTACACCGACGAAGATTACCAGAGTTACAAGGAAATTCTGATCATGACGGATGCCTTGTACCAGAACAACGACGCCTCGCAGAATAGGGTGAAATCGAGCAGCGGCGAGAAGTACAGGAATCTCATCAAACCGATTTGGAACCAGGTCAAAACAGGCAGCGGCGTCAAACGCTACAACACGTTACCCAAAGAATTCGTTTGGGTGGACGACGTTAGGAAACTCGTGGACCGATTGTTGGTGATAGCCGGCGAAGAGAATGCAGGCAACCGTAATTTCTACAACGAGAAGGTTGGCATCGTGGACATGATCAGCACGAAACTTTCCAACTTCATCGTGAACGACGACAAGGGCATAGGTTACCTCATCAAAATCATCAACACGCTGCCTCCGAAATTTTGGAACGTGGCCGAAGGAAAGGGACTCGTGAACGACATCATCAACAAGTTACCTTTCGAGATGCATCTACCTGGCTACCAGTACTGCGGACCGGGCACCAAACTCGAGAAAAGATTGGAGAGAGGAGACAAGGGTGTGAATCCGTTGGACGCCGCATGCAAAGATCACGACATCGCCTACAACACCACGCAGACGGATCTGGACGCACGTCACGAAGCAGACAGAAAGTTAGAGCATGCAGCTTTCGAAAGGTTCGTGAGCAGAGACGCATCGCTGGGTGAACGGGTCGCCGCACTAGGCACCACCATCGCCATGAACACAAAACAAAAATTGGGGTGGGGTATATAAATAACATACAGTAAAAAAACAACATGGCTTGCATAACTGATTTGCCGCACGAGCTACTATCTAAAATATTCAAAAAGGTAGTTAACGGAGATGTTAATAAACTTGTAAGCATGGCAAAAACAATGCCGGAATTTCGCATCCCTTGTGAAATGGTTCTCAAGGACCTTCTTCGGGAGATCAGCGGCCTGAGGTGCGGTGATCTCAACATTCTGCTTTCGGCTGCAGGGGAAAAATTAAACGATAGGTCGGACGAACTGTACGAGGCGATGCAGGGAAGAAGACAGTATACTGATGATTGGTACAAGTCTATGCAGGAGAAGGAAGATATCACTACGCACATCCTCGCGTTTTCCGAAGCACGAACTTTCTTCCTCTGTTAAAAAAATAATAATATATATACGTGTCAAAAAAAACTTGATATATAAATAACACACATCGTGAAAAAAAAATAATCTTCGGTATATATAAATAACACACATTGTAAAAAACAATTAAATTTCTCTCTAACACTCTGAAATTTTTTTTGATATGACGACCGAAAAAATAAGTGATCTCCAAGCATTAAAACAAATGCTAAATTTGTCAGTCGAGTATGTAAAAATTCAGGAATTGGAAGTCGACAAACCTTACACGATAACTTCCGGTTCAATCGTTTCTACCCAGTATGGTCCCAAGGTACGCCTGTTGCTCAACGCACAATACAGTCTATTTTTACCAGATCGATACGCTAACATGTTATCCGACGAGAAGCTATCTATTTTAATCGAGAACAAAACTCGAATCGTGTACAAGGGGACAAAGGAACTTCTTGGCAAGAAAACAAAGCACGTAATAGAATTTGTGTAACGACTGCGAGGCCTTGAAAATATATAAATAACATACCGTAAAAAACTACACAAAAAAAATCTCAGAATATATATATAAATAACATACCGTGAAAATAACACATAGAGCATCAACATGAAGCCCAAGGGTGTCGTGTACCAGATACCATACTACAATCTAAAAAATCTAGGTGCCCTCGATGGGTTACTCACCAAGAAACAACGCGAGAAGAAACGTTCTTGCTTGTCGAAAGGACACGGAATGAAATTACTTCTCAGCACACCTCAATTGAAAAGATTGCAGCGTTCGCGGAAACAGCAAAAGATCGGAGGTTTCATATTCAGCATCCCGGCCATCCTGGCAGCATTAGGGGCCGTTGGAAGTTTGGCCGGCGGAAGTGCCGCCATCGCGAAAACCGTCATCGACTCAAAGAAGAACAAGGCGGAATTGGAAGAACAGAAACGTCACAACCTGGCCATGGAGAAGAAGGGGAAGGGCGTGATGAAAAAGTTTAAAAAAAAGAAACAGAAGCACTCACCAACCGAGACATTGAATCTCTGATCGAACCGTTACAAATCAAACACTTCAGAGGAGTTTTCATGTCCGACTCGTTACCTTCAACCGTCAAAAGAAGAGAATGCGGCGTAGTCAACTTGGACGGGCAAGAAAATCCAGGCACGCATTGGATATGTTACCACAAAAATGATGATAAAGCATTCGTTTTCGATTCTTTCGGAGGTGTTCCACCTACAAATTTAATTCATTATCTGAAAACGAACAAAACCTCCATATACTACAACGACGAACGCATTCAAAATTTCGGAGACGTGAACTGCGGCCATCTCTGCCTTTCCGTGCTCGCGTTTCTCTCTAAAATAAATAACCCTACGATCGAGGATTTCCAGAAAGCATTGTGGAACCTCAAACAGCATCACTAGGATGGGTGTGTTCCATCTCACGAGCGAATCTTCAATCTTGAAACTCACGCTGCACGACGACATCGTCTATCCTAAATCCGTGGCTCTGCGTGCATTCTACAGCATGTACCTCATACCCAACGTCACGCAGCACAACAACAAAATTAGCGTCGGAAGCGAACACATCGTCGTCACGCCAGGACAATACAATCTTTCCACTTTGCAAGCTCAATTACCCAAAGGCACGTACCTTTCTCAAAATTCGGTCACGCACAGAGTGGAAATCCTATCCGCGACGGAGACCGTGGACCTGGGCACCATGGGAGAACTTTTAGGTTTCGAGAACAACACCAAACTCGAAGCTGGTATCAAGCACGTAGCAACCAACATTCCTAAATTCTTGGCCATAGAGACTCTGAACGTACACTGTAACGTGGCCGAAGGTATGATCACGAAATCTTCGGACGGATTGTTAGGAAGTCATAAGCAGACGGGAATCATAGCCACTTTCAAACCAAGTTCCGAGTTCATGGAACCGATCATCTACACGCCCTCTTCGCCGATCTATTTTCCGGTATGTCGCAACCGCATAGACGACATAGAGTTGGTGGTGACGAACGAGAAAGGAGACGTGGTGGATTTCGCAGGTGCCACTACGACGGCCATCGTGGAGATCAACGTATAATAAATAACCATACATGTAAAATGGAGCAAATCGAAAGTTACGAATTGCAATCTTTCCCTCCCAACCGTCGCACGTTCGCCAATCTGAACGAAGCGAACAGGGAGATCGAATACGACGTGGACGTAGGCGACGGGTTCGTTCATCCTCACAGAGCGGACCTCTACCTTCAATTCGACGTGGTGAAGAAAGAAAGCGGAGACGCGTTTCCCGCAGCAGCAAACTTGATACTCGTGGACAACTTCGTGCCTCACCTGTTCTCGCAGGTGGAGGTGAGGAAACACAACACCGTCATCGACAGAATAGATTATCCAGGCATCACGTCGACGGCAGTGGGAACGTTGAAATTATCCAAAACGGACGCAGCGTACTACCAGGCCGGGGGATTCGAAGCCGGGACCAAAATATCGACGAGAAGTCACACGGTGCTCTTTCCCATGCGTCTGCTGCCTGGTTTCTTCTCGGACTACAAGGAGATCATGTGGAAGGGAGGACTGCGCGTTACGTTTCGAAGAGCGGCCAACGACAACGACGCACTGATGCGATACGCTACTTTGGGTCCGGACGGCACCACGCCGATAGCCAACACTCTACCCGAAGCAGCGAAATGCGTCATCCGGAGCATGGAATTGAGAATGCCGGTGGTGGAATACGAAACAAACTACGCCCTCAAGTACAAAGCGGAGATCTTGAAAAGTCCGCAGGTGGCGATTCACTTTCACGGTTACCAGTGCGTCCAGAAGGTGGCATCGGGAAGTCACATGGAATTCGACGTGACGACGCAGTTCAACAACATACAGTTCGACATGCCAGATTTCGTCGTAGTGCTTTTTCAGACCGGGCGCAATAACAATCAGGAAAAAGATTCCAGCAAGTTCGACGACTGCAAGATCAAGAACGTTTATCTGAAGAACGGACGCAACGAAGTGTTCCCGCGCGAGAATTACAACCTCGACGTGACCAAAAACGATTACCTCAAACTTTACGAAGCTTACACGGCTTACAAACGCGTGACCGAGGGAAGCGTGGACATGTACTACACGCCCAGCGAATTCAAAATCCGCAGGCCGATGTTCGTCATCAATACATCTAAGAGGAAGAAGGTTGTGGTCAACGATCGCACCAACATCAAGGTCGTCTGCGAGTTCCACGATGCCTTGCCCGAGGATACTCTGTGCAGCGTCATCCTGATTGCAGAGAAGTCCTTCGCCTACGACGTGAAGAACGAGAGGGTCACAGAGCAGTTTTAAAAAATATCGCCAACAAGCAAGAATAGCTTTTCTACATTCCCCAATTACAAAATTTTTAATCTAAAAACACATCCAAAGCACTCCAATAGGATGCAGAGTGTTTTTTAGGATCAAATCGAATTTCTTAAACAAATTGAGGGGGTGGGAGGAAAAAAAAAAGAACCCATGAAACTCTACAAAGGCATGGCTTTGTTAGCCGCGGCCATTAGAACTGCGTTGGGCACCACGCACCCTCGCGAGGTTATAGGGGGCCAGGTATCCTAAAAGACAACATTTATTATTTTGTTTGTTTGTTTGCGTCACAATACAGGCGCGCGCGCGCGTGTGTATAACACATCGTGTTTCCCCCGAGAGAGAGGTTTACAAAAATCACGATATACGGAGTTGGAAAATTACGATATGGCGCATTCGCTCGTTACTGTTGCCAGCCATAAATCTCTCTCTCTCTCTCTCTTCATCTTACACCAACGTTGGCATCTCTATTTTTTTAGTTGCAAGTAAATTGCCAACACACTCTAGTTAATAATGCTACATATTATACGCACACACGCACACACATACTATATTACCATCCACCCATCTCTCTCTCTCTTTTACGGCAGTGCCGGCTCTCCTTGTTTAGTATATGTAGGTTGGCAACGCTGATCTTTACTTGAGGGCGGTCAACCGGGTTGATTGCACAAGCAAAATTGCCACCTCCTTGCTTTAGGTTAGGTTAGACCAAAAAAACCTTGGTGATTTTTTTTTTCGAGTGAGGAGTTGGCAACGCTTATCTCCACTTGAGGGCGGTCGACCGGGTTGATTGCACAAGCAAAGTTGCCAGCTCCTTGCTTTAGGTTAGGTTAGAGCAAAAAAGGCTGTGGGTAAGCTGTCGGTTGTTTAACTCTTCCCTTTCTCTTTTTTTTTTCTTGTAAAAGGCTATGGCAAAAGTACCAGTGGGTTGGCAACCTTGCTTTATGCACTGTAAGGCAAGCCTCAAGCAAAATTGCCACCTCCTTGCTTTAGGTTACGTTAGACCAAGAAAAAAAACCTTGGTGATTTTTTTCGAGTGAGGAGTTGGCAACACTGCGAGAAAATACCTCAAGCAAGGTTGCCACCTCCTTGCTTTAGGTTAGGTTATACCCAAAAACAAAAACCCTGGTGATTTTTTCGAGTGAGGAGTTGTTAACACTGCGAGAAAATGGAGCTCATGCCTTACGAGAGAAATCCATTAAGGCGAGCTCCACCGAGCTCCATTTTCGGGCGTTGAATTCTCCATTTGGGTCTACACGAAAAGTAGGTCAAAGAACCGCTCTAGAACTGAGCTTACAGAAAAATATCGTAAGGGGAGACAGCCTTATAGTAAAATGTCGTAAGGCGAAAAGTAGGTCAAAAGACCGCTCCAGAACGTTGGGTTTCACCTACTGACGATTATCTCTAAAAAAACATCTTGTATTGTGAAAAAGATCGCTCCACGTCACAAAAACAATTCTTGCATATTTGAAGCACGAAATGCCACTAACGCTGAACTTTTCCAAAGCTTCCTCTTCCTCTATTTCACCTTCCAAAACACGTGCAATTTAGCACAAAGTTTGAAAGCCTTGTTCTTTCCCAAAAAATGTCTGTGCATTTAGACATTCGCATGTGCGTTAGATCCAGTGAGTTCTTTCAGTTTCGTTTCTACTATACGGACTTCACCCACGGAAGCTGCAAAAGTGTTCGCGGACGAGTCAAGCTTTCGTATGGAATTTGTTGAGATGTATGCCAATTCAACTTTTAAGGAGGGATCCTTCAATAGTTCTTGCAGAATTTCTATAGACTTGTATATGCGTCTTCTTTATCGAGATCATTTACAACAGATACAATTTTTTTAAAGTTCTGTTCATAATATATGAAAGAGGTGCGGAGAATAAACATTTTTCCTTCGTAGATTTCGAGGTAGCTGAGGTCAATGAGCGATTTTATGTATTTAAAATGAAAATTCGCAAAATATGTATTTACATACGGAAAACTGAAAAATATGTGTTTTTATGTAAAATAAAATTTGCTGTGTTGACATATAAGGCTATGATCAGAATTTTGGCAAAAACGAGGGTCTCTATCTTATCGCAGAAAAAAACATTTATTTACCTAAACTTCCGTTCCCTAATAATAACTATCAAACAGAATTTTTAGAGCCAACACATTTTAACACTTATTTCTTGTTTTTTCGCTTGCTGTGGAAATTGAGTCTGAACATAATCAGAGTTCGTAAACAGTATAGGCGTGTGTGGGTTTGTGTGAATGAATAAATATTGTAGGTGTGTATAGTGGCAATAATAAGCTCGAAATAAGACATGCAACTACGCGTATACTTTTGTAAATTTATAACTGATAGATCTAGTTAAGATAAACGGTTAGATAAATAAATTCTGAAACAGTTTCCAAACTTTCGAGAGCTAACGTCACTCTCATCTTCAGGGTAGATGTTATTTATTCATTATTCGTCGCCAGGAAAGCTTCAAGACTCACTTTAGATGGTAAGGTGTTTCTCAAAAGTTTGATCACATTCCAGTATACCCTTTTTTTCTATTTAGAGGTTCTTTTCAACATTCATTAATCCTTTGCAACTGGAGTCCCGGAATTAAAGCCAACAGGCTCATAGAGAATGTTTATCTTGGGGGTATAAAGGATAATTTAGAATCAAAATGACCATAAATTGGACCTTTTTGAAAAAATGTATGGTGTTTTGAGGAAATTTCTGTGGTGTTAGGGGTGTGTGGATAAATCTGCTGGAGCCTACCCCAAATATCCTGGACTGTTCCTAAAAAGAGATGGAAAGGTTGCATTGCAGTGCTTCCTTATATGAGATAGGTATCACAAGGTGTTATTAAAATATAGCACGGCTTGTTGCAATATATTCCGAAGTAAAGATGCATGTCAAAAACGATGAAGCGACATGGTAAAGGAAAGAACTTACGAAAAAACATTCTTAAACCTCAGTGGCGGCGATTGGGTTCCAAATTTGGGACGCGGGGGGCAAGGTGGCAAACATGAACCGATCAGTATTGCTACAGGCGTGTTTCACCTACGTCACAAACTGTTGCATTGTGGCTTCGAGCAGCTATGATTGAGGCCAGCGCTTGTAAGAATATGGGCGGGAGATACTAATACAGAAATTCGTGATTTAAAACAAACGTGCAGATGTAACGAACGCTACGTGGTGGATATTTCCTTGCAAACAACAAATAAAATTGGCCGCGCATCCTGACGTCACATGAAACCGACCTGTAGTTGAGGTTTCAGGGTGAATAATAATGTCGTGCATTTTTGGTACTGCTTCAGGAAGCAGATGACAAAATTCTGGTTAAAAAGTAACTGTTTCACAGGCAGGTCACGATACTTTTGGGCGTATGGAGTTCAGTAGCAGAGACAATTACCTTCGCCGCTTCTTCGGCCGTGAGATGCGCCACTGTCGCGCTAGCGCTGGCAGAGCCCCCGCCGGTGGTTCCTGGAAACAGAAAATAAAACGAGTCAGGTAGCGAAACTTCAAAGGTAACTGTACACAAGATGACATTTGGTGACGCTCCGAGGGGAAGAAACAGTGGATTCAGGAAACGTAAACTAAATTCGTGAATCAAATTCTCTACGCCCTCTTCTGCACGGAGGGCAGTCGTGATGAAAATGGGCTTCATGCTCAATGCGCACGACAGAGGCATTACGTGAACCTCCTTAGAGACACGCCATGGCAACGAATGCGACATGGTACATCTTGTTTCGTTTTGTTGCAAAAGCATCAGCATGTACTTACCAGATCGCTAGGTGCGTTAACTTTATATGTGAAAAGCTTGCTGCATTGCGAGTTTTTTAAAGCGCACTTTATGCTCACATAGGCTAATAGGGATTAATGTGACCTCCGAACCACTTTGTAATGGCCCTCCATCGAGAATCGAACCCGGGACCCATTGATTACAAGGCGACCGCCTTGACCGCAACACTATCGAGGAGGAAATGTGCAATGTCATTATGCCATAGAGTTGCTTCAGTGATGATGAAAAGGCCGTATCTCTGGGAGGGTCTGATGGAGCTGCATCCCTCTATGCATGGGTCAAAGTATTGAGAAAAATTGATTAAATATGTCTTTGAAAGTATGAAATTAAAAACAAAAATATTTCTGTAAAGCAAAACTCCATTTATAATTTATTTACTTCTCTTCTGTGCTTTTTATTAGTCTTGCGTAGACAGTGCGTATGGAGTGGTAGATTCAGGATCTAGTTATCGAAGGTTCCGGGTTCGAATCCAGGTTTGGACATCAAAGGAACGTCATATTACTGTTAATAATAGAAAATGATTATTCCTCAGTTAAGGGGGTATATTATCATTCATCTTTAGTGGGTGTTTGTTTGTGAGTGTTATTTTTTCATGAATTTCATCCAATCTTCGTCGTTGCGGTTTTCCAAAAGTGCCATAAAAACAAAGTAAAATAAGAAAATGCATATACGCACACAAATTCTATTCCTATACTCGCAATTCTGATCACTCTATCACATATTCACAATCCCATCATGTGTGGTTGTACTGAAATTCATTTGCAGTTTTAAATTTTACCAACGTTTTCTATAGGTATGACTGAACCCAGGTTCACCTCTCCGCCTCCAAAACAAAATCCTGAGTTCGCTGCCGGATGATGGGCGAAGTCCCCTGCTTGAACAACCACGACGCCATAGTTTCCCCCAGCCCCTCCCCTTACCCGCGTGGCACACATACTCGCACACGTCTCGCTCGAGTCTCCGCGGACAGGAAACTGAGCGCGAAGAAATTTGCCTTTTAATTTAACACATTGGTGCGTTACCATCGCATGCAGGATATCTTGATGAGTATCTGGTGTCGCTGCTTCCTGTCTCCTACGCAAGACAATCGCTCTTTCTCTTCCGCCGAATTTCTCCTGTTGGTATGTTCGGCGCAGGCCACGTACACCGGAAAGTACCGGGAAGGGCTTTCCCGGAACTGAACGGTACGCTGCGAAGCCATTATTCCAGCGTCTGCCATAAATGCATTGTTATGATATGGCTTCTATTTATGTTGTTCTCATTTTAGCCACTTCGGCTAATCGAGACGAAACGAAATTGAATGAGAAACAGACTAGGTAGACTGAAGAATAGCTAAAGGAAGATGCAGCGAGAGGTGAGAAGGTTGGCGAAGGAGTGAACACATAAGGGAAGGAGAAAGAAATGGCAACTCTTATTGCCTTAAGCAACATGGAAGCTAGAATTTTACTAGAATTTTTTAAAAAACTTCACCATTGCATTTCTCGTGAAATTGTAGCCTGATTTGATATATCACATTTACCCCCTTCGCATTCAAAACTTTTAAGTTGAATTCAATATGGCAGCCGTTCGCTTGGAACACACAATAGATCCCCCTAGGTCTAACTTGTTTCCATCATGACCAATTGTACCAACCCTAACTCCTTTACATTTTATAGGAGGTGTTAAGGGATTTTCGAATGAACCTATACTTAGTGCATGACTATGACAGAATATCGACTTACTTATTGCCGCACGATTTACGATTAGATTTACGATTCGAACCTTTACATTATAGCTGTAAATAGAGTAAAATCATCAATTTGAAGTGACATATTAATTCTTTTGTTACTCTGAAGCCGCACAACAATTTTTTTGTTGATTTAATGAACAAATCAGGATGTCACATGAACAAGACAGCAAAGAGAGTGCTAAAACAATATCACAAAAGATAATACAGTGCTTGCATGAGCTGAAAATGTGTTTTATTTGTTTAAATTTACTCTTACGGTGATAAGCATTGCGGTGCATAAAGGATGCCGTTATTGACGATAATTATGTGCATTTTTTGCACATTTTTCAATGCAGTGAGTGAACCATCGCCTGCCTCTGTAGTATATCACCCTTGCACTATTGAAAGTCACGAGTTTGTCAAAAGAAGCGCGTGGTTTCTTTTTTAATACGTGTAGCGATGTGGGGAAGAAAAATTAGCCCTGTTTCCAAAAGGCATTATGCGTCGACCACCGCATTTCGTACACGCATACATCACATCGAAATGCTTCTTCTCGCCACGCTTGCAGGCCTTTCAGATGCTAATGGGCGAGCGCCGACCCAGTTGAAGGCAATGCAACTGCTACAAAGCGCGAGGATCCTCCGTTAGAGAAGAATGAATGTATCAAAAGCAGACAACGGACTTTGTTTCGGCATTACATCTTCACCGACCACAACTTCAAAAGGATCTGTCACTACAGCACATTCCTTATTCTACTGGGAACGTGGCTACACGCACAATCTGCACCAATTTTAAGATGAATGATGATTACATGAAATTGATGAAAGGACTCAGGTCAAGATTCGAGCCTGGAATCTTCGATGGCGTGATCTGCCAAAGAGGGGCCTGTAGCAAAAATGTCATGGGTATTGGGTTGGAATCTCAATGTTTCTCTTCTGTTTGTTTTCTCAAATAATTTCTCTCGGAAGTTTGGATGCAGTAGATTTGAAACACGTGTACAAATTTCGCCAGTCATCCCATGAACATTTAAAGTTATGATCTGTAATTCTGCGGCGGATAGCGTGGTCAAAACATATCAATGTTTCTCCTTTCTTTGAGCCCCGCCCCTTCTCAATCACATTTCAAATATTTCGTTCCCAAATTGAAACTGTTCCGATCTCTCTAAATCTCCTAAAATAGTCTGGACAGAGATTTGAAAAAAAAGCCAAATTTTGAGCAATTGATTCTCCTGCAGACATCTTTATATATTTCGCTCAAATGCAAATGCAAGCAAAGGAACCTGCGCAGAACCGAGTACCCTGTGCATTGTATTCGCGAGTGCAGGGGAGGGGTGGAGTGGGGCAGATTTTACCGTGATCCGGGATGAACGGATGGAGGGGAAGATGCGCGAAAGGTGGTTCTTTTTATTGTGGTCGCTCGACAGTCATCTTGGCTTTTACCTTTTCGTCCTTCACCCCCAAGGAAGCCTTTTTTATCCAGTTTAAGTACGTTCGCAGCGGAAGAGAAATCAATCAATTGTTACGAGTTTATACACGTTCACGTAGGATACACACTTCATCTTGAAATGTTGTGTCTTTTGCGATTTAAAGGGGGTTCAAAATAATAACCAGATAGATGGCTGAAGGGATGGAAGCAAAAGTTTCGGAATCGGTTGATACGGATGTAAGTTGCCTTGTTCTCTTTCTAAGGTGCTTTTTAGCGGAACTACACCACAAACTGAATGAGCCTCTTAGTCTTCCGGTGTCCGACAATCTTGCCATTTTCAACCCCACACTCCACTCGTAACTATTGCAACAATATTAGTGACTTTCCCATCCACGCACTACATTTTAAAGATTTAATTACCAAATTGTAGTGCAAGAGATGCCAGTCGTTTTTTCGGAACACCGTGAGCCGCAACGTTGTAATAAGAAGCGGTAGCTGTTCTGCACGCAAAAGGCTGTGTGCGTAAAATACGTGGAATTCTATTAGCATGCGTGACAATCGGTAACCATGCGAAAACGGTATCACTTCGTCTGCAACCACAGATATATTTATAATTAAGACACGGATTGTTAAGAGATAAAACTAATAAGAATTTAAAAATTGTGCCTAAAATTTAAAAGTGTCTGGTAACTCGTTAATAAGCCGTGTATATTTGCTCAGATTTATTTTCACGTGCGGTTAGTATGGCTTCAGATATTTTTTTCGGAGTTCTGCTACACTGAATTCAGAACAATATTATACATTTTTCAAGATTACAGATCAAAAACAGATAAATTAGTTTCGAATTACAAAAACATGCTACAAACAAAAGGGATATCTACATAGGTTTCACAAGAAGTACATTAACGATGAGTTGTTTTCTCGCGTTCTGGTGTTGATAAATGGCATGTATGCACCTAAAAGTTCTGTATTATCCTTTATGTGCGTGTGCATTTGGTTTCTTCGCATTTTACGTTACGTTCTCGCTAATTGCGATAAGGAGGATACATTGAACTAATAAAAACCCGTACTTTTTTAAAAAGGTTTGAATTGAGTATTAAGTCCACTTTATGCACAGAAAGGCTAATCGGAACTGGACCTGCAGCTTAAAGTGCAATCCGAACCACTATGTTCCCCAACCGGGTATCGAACCCAGGACTCCTTGACTAAAATACAACCACTACGGGTAGCTAAAAAAGAAACCAGCCAGGACTCGAACCTAGAAACTTCGGATGAGTCGGCTCTTAAAAGCGCCGTATTTTTCTTATACACTTGTTTATATTTTCGCCAAGATTTGCATGTATAAACATTTTTGGATAGATTATTTCCATTACTATACTGTCATTGTTGCTGTTTCATTTTCCGAAACGTCATCTTGGTCCGAGACAGAGAATTAGTGTCACCATCTGTCTCTGCCGTTGCATTCCGCACACTCATAACCTCCTTTCGGGCAATAAATACGAGCGGTAAATGCAAATAAGATACAGAGACATAAGCGCTCTTATAAAAATTCGGACACACTTAGCAGACGACCGTAAAAAAGGAATTCCTTTGTAATTGTCTGTGTCTGGTGCAAAGCAAGTAGCTTCCTGCGTCCACCTCTGTCACGAGTTGGCGGTCATCCGTTCCACTGACCACCGAACTTTCTCCGAAGCTTCCATTCCAAACTGCAGACTCTGTAGGAAACCTTATTGACTTTGCAAATGTTCTATGTAACTGAGATCGAAGGCTCCAGAAATATCAAGAGTTCTCGCTCTTGTTTTCCTTGTGTAAATAATTCAGGCAACGCATGTTGTTTTTCCAGTCATAAAGGGTTGATCTTTCATTGTCAAGGTTAGAAATATAGAAAACAGTAGTTTTGTACAAATGTAGTGTACCTTACAATAAAAGAGGGACATAAATTAAGAGTTTTTTAAAAAACTAAATCTTAAGAGAGATATTTGGACCAAAATGAGATGAGACAACAGATGAAGAGAGACGATTACATAGCTCTGAACTCCTATGTTAATAGAATAATTGAATCAAGAAGAGTTTGTTTTGAAGTCCACTTTATGCACAGAAAGGCTAATCGGGACTGGACCTACAGTTTAAATGGGATCCGAACCACTATGTGTCTCCAACGTGTATCGAACCTGGGACCCCTTTGATTACAAGGTGACGACGTTACCACTACTGAATCAAAAATACTTCGCTAATGGAAAGGATAGGAAATCAATGTGTGTGTGTGTGTGTATGAAAGCTTCAATCCATCTCCCTCAAGTAGGCACCTGGAGTTGTGTAAAATCTGACAGTGGTCAACTATTCCAGATGTGTCTTTGATTGGGAACCGCATATCGCCAGTAACTTTCCATTTTTCGCTATCTGCTCTAATAACGTAGTTACTCTATGATTTCGGACTTTTGAATCACCCTGTATATACAAAGATTGTCGAAAGACAACTATTATTATTTCATAGACTTTGTATGAGACTAATTTTGTAACAACGAACCATTCTTAATTTTAAACAAAACAGGGTTACTATCTGTGACGAAAGAACTTGATGGCTTTGATGAAACGTTTCGGTGGCGACCTGTTGCAGTTTTGGAGTTTAATCTGTAAAGTAAAGATATACGACGGGCACTTTAGATAGAGCGCGTATGAACATCCGAGTCAGAGTGTGTGAAAAGTACTTTCAATTAAATCCAGGCAAGCGTCCATATCTCACCCCTTGCGTGACAGCTAGTGTTGTCCACGGGACGAGACGGGACAGGCTTTTAAAAATTCGAGACGAGACGAGATTGACCATGTGTCATGAGACAAACTAATATTTTCGAGACGAGACAGCATTTCCACGAGACGAGACAGGCCAAAGTCTCGTCTCGTGGGCAACACTAGTGACAGCTCGGAGTTGCAGGAACCGTTACCTTCATGTGTGGGTAGCGTAGGTTGTGCGTAGACGTAGACCTGCGAGAGAACGTACAACCGCGCCAAGCGTATTTCCCAAAGCTTAGTTACTGTAGATTTCAACGTGTTCATTGTTTTCTCTCAAATGCAATCTCAGACCAATGCCCAAAGAACGAGTGCCAGCAGAAACTTTTTGTAGGCGGGGTCAGAATCGAAAAGTCGTGACCTTAAGTTGGATAAAATGACGTCATGATTACGTATCATGAGTGGCTGCGATTGGGTTCCATATCTGGGGAGCAAGGACAGTTTACTTTCACTTGGTAGTAGAGGCATGCATATTTCGTTTTTGACGAAAACACGAAATGTGAAATAACACATTCTAATGTTAATTTTTCATGTTTCTGAAAGGTGTGAGGTGCATTTTGCTACCCTGTTTTGTCACGAAATGGTGCGAAATGAACTGCAAAATGCGAAATATACTCTTAAACACGAAATTTACCGTTCATATACTGACGCGACACTTTCTGAAGTCTGAAGTATCCTGTTAGTTATGCAATTCACGGAAAATTGATTAAATCTGTTGTAAATATTTGAGAAGCAAAAATTGACTCCTTTGTACAGGAATAAACTTATAAAATCTTGTAATGATTTAATGTGCTATTAGAAGGGATATGTTTATATTGTGTAATAGTGCAGTTTAGAAATCAAATTTGGGATTATATTAATTTTTTTTAAAACCAAAATGTCATATTATATGGTGCTTTTTCGCCGCTATAACAGCGAATTTTCATTTTATTTACCGCTTTTGAACCCGAAATTGACTTCGTTTTTGTACCGAAACATGTGCCTCTATTTGGTAGATACAGTTTAACATAGTGGGGGGGGGGGCAAAAGTGGCAAAAAGTAGGGGGCTGCTGTCCTCCTACACCCCCTAATCGCCACCAATGCGTATCATCATCATCATCATAAGACAGAAACGGTTTAAAGGACAAAAATAAATGAAGGAAGTTATAGAGAATGGGATAAACGAAATAGGGAGAGAGGGAAAGGAAGGAGAAGTAAAGAAGAGAAATAAAGAAGACGAAACAAGCGAGAGACAGAGAAATAAAGAGAGAGAGAGAGAGAGAGAGAGAGAAGGAGGCAAGTAATATAGGAAATCAGCAGGAACTGAAGTAAGAATACACTAAAAAGGAAATTGGTCAAGAAGAGTAAAAGACATAAGATAAAATGGAAAACCAGAAAGAAGACACGAGAAAAGAAACACAGAAAAGAGTTACAAATAAAAAGAATAAAGTATGCCAGTTTCCCTTATTGTGGGAGAGCGGTGTCAAGTACCTCTCCTTGACACTCACTGAGGGCATTCGTGCTCCAATATACTGTATGTGGTTGTGTTGAAGATTTTAGTGTAAAGCCCGCATCACACGGAACTGGATTTCCAGTAGGTATGCCCTAGTTGGCGCTGGACTGGTTACCAATTTGCTAGTTTTCGCCTCACACGATACTTATCAACGTACTTGTCGATCGACTTATGTTCCCATACGAGGGAAGTTGTAATGGCGGCCTCGTGAGATGTAATGTATCACTTCACATTTTTAAAAGTCGATAACTATTCAACCGAGAGGAATAATGTTTTGTATAAAACGTTATTAGGTACAAAATAATGGCGCTGCTTAAATACATACTTTACAACGTTTACTGTACATTATGGAAGAATATTTTAGTTGTTTCAAATGTAAACACCGTGCACTCAGCATAGATGGTGTAACTCAACACGCCTTTCGTGCTGTATACGTTATACATTGCTGGAGTAACACTCGGAAACCACAGACAAAAACGCTATTTTGCCCACTCACAGATTATCTTCACATGGCGAAACTTTGCTCTGATTGACTGTTCCACAGAATCCAGTCGAGGAAAGCAAGTAGCATTTAGAACATGTCCTATTCCTCCAAACCAGTCAAGCAGTCAGCCAGGCGACCATGCTTGCTACCTAGAATGTTAGTTTAGCGCCAACTAGGGCATTTCTACTAGAAATCCATTTCCGTGTGATAGGGGCTTTAAAGCCACGCTAGTCAGTGGTAACTTGCGTGGTTTTTAAAAAGAACGGTGTATTGAAAGAAACTTTCGGAATCTGTCGTTCCAAGGTCTTCTCAACTCTGGCTCTGTCTGTATGTATCTAGTGGGGTCTCATTTATCGTACAGCGTATTCAGCACCTTCGTCTACTGACGTCACTCGTTAGGCTAGCGTTGGGCATGTTCGGTTTAGAGCTCTTAACTAACTAACTCTCTAGCCTTCTTAAACCCGAAGGTTTATGGCTGCAACAACACAAGCCTTCCATCTGTCCCTATCCTGGGCAAGATCAATCCAATCTTTTACATCCTTTAGGTCCATCTCAACGCTATCCCTCCATCTTCGTCTTCCTACACGTCTCTTACCATCAGGTTTCCCAACAAGAATCCTGTAAACTCTTCTTTCAGTCTCCCATTCGTTCCGCATGGTCTGCCCACCTAAGTCTTCTTAGCTCTTAGCATAATACATTCTTGGTTAAGCTCCAAAAAATTGCAGTGTATTTATCGTGTAACATGCCTAACCTAACAACGAAAACAATCCGCGCTGACGTCAGTAGACAAAGGTGTTTAATACGGTGTGCGATAAGTAATGCCCGTACATTGGCGTTTCACACCGGAAAGGGAGAGAAGAAAGCAAGGAGCAGAGGAACAAAGGTGGGCGTGGCTTTCCTTCTAATGATCGACAAGCGATCGTGTGTATAACGGGAGCGATCGGTGAAAGGCGAAAGTGACCATCCGCTGAATCTTTCTCTCCGCACGTCCAGACGCCATAAACTCCCAACAGGAGACCCAGAAGAACCGGCCGCACATTACGAGGTACGTGCAAGGTTCAAAGACCAGCAAGTGCAGCTGCAGAAGGTGATTGGCTTTCTCCCTTTTCTTGTGAACCCGTGTTCGGTCGAAGCACTCCTTCGGTAAGGCTTCTGGTATATAGTTGAAGTCCTGATTCGAACATAGCTCCAGAGGACGCGTATCTGGTTTCGAGCCAGCACCTTTTTATCTGAGAAGCGCTGTTGTCACTCTTACCTCTAGTGTTTGGACATCGAACACGAACTGCGACGAGCCTACACTCCCAAGGTCTCCACATTGAGTAAAAAGTAGTACGACACAATAACACAACCTAGCAAAGATAACCGTATTGAAATCTCTAAAGAAACTGCAACATCTCATTTACTCCACGTGGACCTGGCATACAGGGTTCTCAAAGGAAAACTGATCTTACGGAACTTTCTTTGAAGTAAAGTGGCGTTCGAATCAGGACTGGAACTTTACCAGCCTTTCCAGTAGCGTGAACTTCTTCGCTCCGCCCACACACTCTCTCGTCTTCTTGCGTGGCCTTGCTCCAGAGTTTCCCGGGATAGATACAAAGTCGTTTTCTTCACGATCGCGAAATAGGTTCAAGTTGATGCTGAAAATGTTACCCATTCGCTGCCACACATATTTGTCCTTTAGTAAACCTGTTTCTTGGATTTTTTTAGAAAGTGTCCTCATTATTTTACTTCTCTTTTTGGCCACTTTTGGCTCCATACGCCAGAGCCTCGTTAGTCTGCAAAGTTCGGTCGAGGGTACTACATGGAAGAGTTTATATCTTTGATCACACCACGAATAGCCCCAGGGAGAGACGTAACCGTTTTCCGTAACACTTCTTCCGAGCTCTCTCGCTCCAAGCCTAAAGCCAACGTCGCGCGAGAAGTAGCCCCTGACTCTCTACCGTCCACTTGGGGAACCAATGCCTCAATGACTTCGTAGAGCCATCCAATCCCGGACACGATCTGATACAGACTTACAGATCCCATTCAACGACACATTGCCAGTGGTTTAGGATTCCACTTTAAACTGTACTGGAGGTCTAGTTCCGATCAGCCTATAGAGCATGCGGAAGTAAAGGTAAGCTTCCTCGTGCAATGAAGGGTGAAGACACATTTAGGAGATGTGGGGGTTGGACCCCACACATTCTCGATCTCGGGCATTTTGGAGATGATGTGATCAGCACCACGCTTCGGCCGACTTCACCTTCCAGGGTTGCTCCCAGGTACCCATTGATTTGAGGTTGGGTCAGCCGCACAGCCACTTTAAGCTTAACGCCCACTGAGACGCGGTGAAACGCGGCAAGAGAGCTACTGTTGTCTGCTTCCATTGAAATCAATTGGTGGAGCGGAACAGAAGTGCGGAATTTCCGTGCGAAAAGTCTGCAGGTTACCTTACAAGTTATCGCCCACTGAGACGCGTCTGTTGCGTTCTGTTGACGCATTTCCCCACATCTCGGTGGGCGTTAAGCTTCATGCGGGGACAAAGGCCGAAAAAAATCCGACCTTGGATCACCCACTCCGGGAATCGAACCGGGGTCTGCCGCGTGGCAGTCAGACAAAATAGAGGACTTTGAGAAAATACTCTGAAGGGGGAAAAAAACTCCGTTCGATGACTTGGCGAGAGCCAGCGACCGGGATCCCCGCCGGCGACCTTGAGGTGACATAATTGCCATGCTTTTTTTTTTGCATGAAAGGCGGCCAGCGACCCACCTGGCCACGGAGCATTAATTGTCCCGACTGGTCGTTTTGGGTGAAGGTCTGAGGATACGAGACACTCGACCTCCGAGGCACTTCCAGAACAAGGGGCGGGGGAGGTCGACATCACCTTCCAGCTAAAGGGAACATCACGCGTCCATTGTTTGCAACGCTTTTCTACGTATCTGTGCTAATAGTGGCTGCGAGGATGAACGTCGAAATATATAATGGGGCATATACCTTGCAGGCCCTTATGCTAATCACTGGGGCAAAGAATTTAGTACCTAAAAATTGCTTAAAAATACAGAAATAGTAAAAAAATAATTAAGAAATGACATACATTTTTCTAATATTTCCCTGTTATTAGTTATTAACATGTAATGAGTTAATTTCAGATTGTAATTTTATTTGATTTCCTTTCGTTTATTTCGAATCTTTTTCTGGCACTTTTAGCTAATCGCGAAGATGAGGATGAGCGATGATGTGATGAAATTGATGAAGGTACACTCGCAAAGATCACCCACGTCCATGTCGGGATTCGAACCCGGGACCCCTGGCGTCGTAGTGCGCTGTACCGTCACGAAGCCTGTATCGGTTATCGTTAAATTTTATATCGGTACTTCATCCATATCGGCAAAAATGTCATACTCTCCATCCCTAATCCTAATATCATTATGAGATGATAATATAGGCGATACGATTCAGTGCCATGAGACGTTCCACGAACAGCCAGTAGACCTAAACGCCAAATGGAAAACAAGTAACGAGATATTCGCGACTCCTACGGAAGAATCACGAAAGTCCATTTTCGTGATTAAGCCCTTTGGCGATGACGTCGAACGAGGCGGGAAAAACCAGATCCGATGCGAGGATAGAGACCGGGAGTCGAATCTAGGCCTCTAGGTTAATTGATGCACGAGTACGAGGAATCGTGGGAGGAACGAGTGTCTACGTTTCTTGCACCTGCAGTTCCTGAGATGTCCACCGCATACTGCAAGCGACCGTCGCACACGATCGGTTCACTCGAGGCACTTCACGACCTACAACGATCGTTTCTTCCGTGGCAGAGGTCGAGCACCTCCTCATTACGCAGCAATAATTATGCTACGTCAGTCCTCGCATTGCGCCGCGTGGGCGAAGGCTACTTGTGCTCTGACATGTCCTGCAACTGGGCCAAGCACTTTTTTTGATCGGTGGAGGAGCGACGAACAAGGTCCCGATTGTCCTACTGCAAAAGCTAACATTTTTCCCTCGTTGCCTTACCATTCCTGACGCAGTGACGACAAGAAGATGGTCCAGGGTAGGTGGTGTCCTCTGATCCGAGCGGGTTTTTAGGAAAATGGGGGATGTCCTCTTTTTGGGGTATAGATAACTTCTTCAACTTCAAGATTCGTAACAAAATGTTATATTTGTAAATAATTGTTAATATTGTTTCCGTGTTTATTTTCAAAGTAAAGAAATACAACACTCTCATTTACAAGCGCAAAGACAAGACTTTTCTCCCAACCAAGAAACATTATTAGACGTGTGCGTCTCTTCTGTTGCCGCCGTGCAGAGTGAGGTTTTGAATTAGAATATTCAGACATTTGCCTATAATGCGGCCTATTATTAATTGAAGACTAAAATTGGTAAACGCTGTAAGTGCCACAAGAATTCAAACACCGTTTTACACGTTAAACTGTGAAATGTGCCATGCTTGATAATGTGGTAAACGTGAAAAGTGGCTGGTAGCCCTCTAAGTAGTTCAAAGGGCGTGTAAAAAGGCACTAGTGTGAACGTTCGTACGGGCTGATGTGCTGAACGATGAGATTTCCCAACACTTTCGCTTTTGGCACTTACAACGTTTACCAATTTTAGTTCTCAATTGTACTGAAACAGTGTAAAATTATTTTACAGGGGTGTGTGATCTACAAGCTCACCAAAACACCAGTAAACACAAAACATGTGTTTGAAGTGATGCATCTAAATGTCCTCTTTTTTAAAGTTTGTCATCTGGTAAATCTACTGGGCGGTATTTAGGAAAATATAGTTCTTTTGCAGAATTGACTCATTGATAACAAGAACTGTTGAAGATAGCAACTTAACGGTTTTTGGACTGTATCGTCAGCTCAATAAGTTGGAATTGTCTCGGATCTCCACTTCAACATCGGCTCCTTAGTTGCCCCCGGGATACATAGGCGGCAGTCCATTGTCCTTCGAAGCATGTTTCGAGTGACAAGTTCTTCAATGTTAGACACTATACTCGTATAGACTCGACTCTATTTCTATCATCAATATATTATAATGACCTCATTTTTGCTATTACATTCTGCATTTACTTTTGAACTACTTAGAATGTCCCCCATCTGCTACCCCTTGGCTCCCTATATTTTTTTCTGGCGTCGTTACTGTTGTTGGGGGGGGGGGGGTAGAGAACGGGGAGGATATATGCATTACAGATGATTTTATGGGGTTAATTATGGCATATTCATAAAAAAATGTTGTTTTTTAGAAATTGAGAGTGTACTAGCAACATTTGGTTGTGCCGAAGGATGTACCCGGCCTCTGGCTATATTATTCAATGAATGCCTAGATGAAATAAGAGATTTGAAATTAATCAAACAAAAGATCGGTAGGTTAATTTTGTGTAGAACGAAGTGGTGAGTAATGGAGAGATTGGTATCAGTAGGAGCAGATATATGGAGACTGTAGAGAGGGAGAATCTGTAGAGGTGAGAGCACAGAGAACACTAACAATTAGTGGAACAATGATGGAAGCTCCAGTGGCATCCTTCAACAAATTGCCCAACTTCGTTGCGTAAAAGTCATTAGCCGAAGCCTCGATTCGGGGCCCAGCCGCCCTTGCGGGAAATGAGTCGCTCACGAATTCCTCCGTTGGACGCACGGGGAACCGTCGCTGCGTGAGTGATAATCCGAGACGCTGGGCGATCGCTTTCGGAAAAGAGTGCCAAGGCCGCACGTTTCCAACCGTAACAGACCAATATTCTAATAAATCGGCTTTCTCGTTCTAATGACGGACGTGTCACTTTGATGCGGGGTTATCGTTTCCCACTAAATTGTTTTTAGGGTATTCAGGTTACCTTGTGTATCCTAAAGGGCAACGAGACGGTATTGGGAAGTTGGGGAGAGATGCGCTGGTGCCACATCTGACTGTAATCGTTGTGAAGCATTACCAACCACGTGAAGAGGAAAGTAACGTACTGCATGTACGTGTAAAGTTCTTCTAGAGCCGGTCCCCGTGGCGGAGTGGTTAGAACATCGCGCTACGACGCTAGGGGTTCCGGGTTCGAATCCTGGCCTGGGCATAGATGTGTCCATTCATCAATTTCATCATATCATCCCTCATCCTCATCTTCGCAAATTAGCCAAAAGTGGCCCAATAAGCGAAGTTAAATAAAGCAAATCAAATCAAATTCAAAAGTTCTTCTAGCAGGGAACAGATGTAGTGAGCAACTTCGTCCTATCCAAGATGCTCTTCGAGTCCAGATAACACGAGCCGATTATCAAAGTCTTATTTGCAAAAATGCTCTTCATACGAATCCAAATCTACTTTCACCAGCTGAGTGTGGATGGAAACTTCAAGATGTCGATCATGGCAACTGTTCAATCATTTCCCTCCTACTTTGGTATGTGAACGAAAATACATTTTAGTAGTTATTTCAATACTATTTCAGATTTTGCATTCTATATTTCGTATGTTCTACATATAGTTTGTATTTTGTTTATTTTATATCTTGAATGCTGTATCCAGTGCGATAAGTCTTGTATGTACTCGTATTGGTGTAGTGTGTGTGTGTGTGTCTGGATATATGTGAAATGAATACATGTATTTTCTGTTTAATATAGTAACGTATAATTTTATGTATGTACATGGTTGAGTGCAAGAAAAGGCTTTTTATGGTTTTAACTCCGCCATCGGAAACAAGACGTTAATAAATAAATCATAAATAATGGCGACGATTATTGATGAAGGGACGCCCAGGCCGGGTTTCGAATCCGGAACTTCTGGCGTCGTAACGCGCTGTGCTAACAACTCCGTCACGGAGGTCGGGGGTGCTACGTGCGAGAAAGACAAAGCGAGCCGCAAGACATCCTCTGTGGAGCGAATGCTGCGACGTGCCTGCGACGAAGGCCACGAAGGTTTCTTTGCTTTGCCCCAATGTAGTTAGCGTAACGGTACAAATAAGCGACATCAAAGGCAACAAATACAGCTACATTGAGCGCGCCGCCGTGACAAAGAAGACTACTAAACGCATCGAAGCGTAACCTCGTCCGCTGCTTCCGAAGGTTTTGTGGAGCTCCGCCGGACCCTGGCCGTGACACAGGATCGCTTCCCCTCCCGCTTACGCAAATGTCTTCGGAACGGAGATCGGCGGCGCGCTTCCTTCCACAAAGGCTGCTATTGCGGTAAACGGCATCTCGTCACGAGGGGAGCGGTACAGCACTTATCGAAACTTAAAAGCGTACGGTTTTCCGACTTCCGTAAGGCATCGGAAAACACGATATAAATAGAAAGCATTGATTCTTGGTGCGATCCATTTCTCGTGTGCTGCATAAAAAAGGGGAACTGTTCCCTGTCACCAGTGGCGTTCCCATAGAATTTCGTTCCGGTGGGTTGTTAGGTGCTCTTCTAACATTTATAAGAAATCTCTGGTATCGGGATTTCCACTTTAAACCTCATTGTTCAGTATTTAATATTATTATTGTAACGGCAATAAGCATCAAGCATCATAGGAGAGAGAGAGAGAGAGAGAGAGAGAGCGAATCGCGCAAGATTCTGTCTCCTTCTCCGTTTCTTTCTCTGTATCTGTTACTCTTCTTTTCTTTTCCTCTCTCTCTCTCTCTCTCTCTCTCTCTCTCTCTCTCTCTTCCTTTCTCCATTTGTTTATTCTTCCTTTTCCATATTTCGTTCTCTCTCTTTTTCTCTCTCATCCTGTTTCTCTATCACTTTATTTATATTTTTCTTCCTCTGCTCTTCTAATTCTTCATTTCTTTCTGTTTTCCTTACTCAGATTCTGTATCTGTTTTCTATCATCTTTCTTCCTATCTCTTTCTACTCTCTTTCTGCCTTCCTCTGTTTCTCCATTCCTTAATACAGTGCGTTCGTTTTGGCTCTGGGCCGAGATAGCGCAGGAACAACTCTTATAAGACAGGTTAGTACCGAGTGAGCAAAAAGTCACGCAACCCATGTAACATTTGTTTTTTATTGTCACTATCGCCACCCAGGTCTGCCGATCTCACTCCGCCGGTCTTTTGTCTCTGGGGATTTCTGAAGTCTGCGGCCTACGTAACGCATTCACACACTTTGGATGAACTGAAGATGAATATTTAACGTACTGTGGACAACATTTCATGTGATACACTCCAGAGGGTCTTCAGAAACATGATAAAAAGGGCGTATATGTGTGAGGAACTGAATGGTGGCCATTTCCAACATTTTTCATAGTCCCTCCATGGGTTGCGTGACTTTTTGATCACTCTGTACTTGTTCTGCAATGTGAATATTATTGGCTTCGTGCTGAATAAATGCGTAAATAAGTGTGACGTTACGGGACGAAAATGCCGGCATCTGCAACATGCCACGCGCTATCTCGGCCCAGAGCCAACCCGAATGCACTGTATTACTTTCTGTCCCATTCTTTTTCTCTTACGTTTATTCCTCTGTGAGTGGGGGATGGATGCTCTTCTAAAAATGAATATGGAGGTTTCTCGTGGGTAGGCAGGACTATTTCACTGCGGGCTAGAGCATTAAGGTAAACATAGTCTTATCGTCAATAGAAAATGTGTGATGCCTGGCTGCGGGGACTGTGGAGGCAAGAAACTAATTATAACAAATGAAATCCCATTTTTATGTTTTAGGATGACGATTTATTGGTATGGTGTAAATAAGTAGGTTGATAAATGGCCAGTATTTCGTCAATTTCTTTGTTAATTTAGTCAGTTAAATCAGCAATTTTGATCACTTGACTGGTTTCCACCCCTGCTATTATGACAGTTACGATTAATTTATTTACGGAGTGTCGTTACGTAAGAATAAGAAAGGTAAAATTCGCACGGAGCAGCTGACGAGAAGGCGGGAGGAAATTATTGGAATTGTCAGGCTTGTTCGAAAATAGTTATTATAGTGTAACGAATTCAAGATTGATGTTTCTTCGCCAAGCAGGCGAGTGTTTTCCCCAATGCCTGGAGACACGCTTCGTTCCCAAGAGTAACGCTCCACGCATGGAATCTCCTCACGCATTAATTTGCGTGTTAATCGCGTCAGGACGAGGCAAGGAGGGATCGCTGCCCTAGAAAAGCGGACGCTACCGACGCAGCGTGGTCAACCGCGGTATCCGTTTTTATCCTAAAAATAAAATAGGGCTTCCCCGATGGCGCGTGGTAGCGTCGTCGCCTTGTAATCAAGGGGCCCCGGGTTCGATACCCGGTGGAGACACATAGTGGTTCGGATCCCACTTTAAACTGTAGGCACAGTCCCGATTAGCCTTTCTGTGCATAAAGTGAACTTAAAACAACAAATCAATTATCCTAAATATATTGCTTTTTGTTTGTCTGTCACTTTCTGCAGATGGAAGACCAGGAGCAATTTCGTGAGGGGTAAAACGAATAAACATGCATTGCACCGAGCTGGGTGCAAAATTCTGGGGGAGATAGGAGGGATTCCCCCTACCAACAATCTTGTACTCAAAAATCCCCCACCAAAAATTTGTGGGGTAGAGCTTTCGTTACAACAACAATATATGTATAAGCAATTAGTTTTGACTCCAGTACTTGCGATTACAATATCGTCAACTCACGTTTTTTTCTTATTAGCTACTACTTCAAATAATATATATATAGAGGAGGGTGTATTTTTAAGAGTGATAGAACTTTCGATAGGGATAGCTGTCATTTGTTTTGTTTTGATGACATGTTGTTTTATCATTTCATATCAGTGTGCATTGGCAAATGATCATGGAAAGACTGACGCCGCAACAACGTTTACAAATTGTGGAAATATATTTCCAAAATCAATGTTCTGTTCGCCAAACGTATAGAGCACTTCGGAAATATTGGTGCTCTCAGTGAATTGGCCTCACAAGATCATGGTACCTAACGTCACTGGATTATTTTCTTTGGGATATCTAAAGTCTCTGGTTTATGCTGATAAACCAGCAACAATTGACGCTTTGGAAGCCAACGTAACTGGTGTTATTAACGACACACGTCCCCAATTACTTGAAAAAGTGGTTCAAAATTGGACTGATCGAATCCGGTTCATCGCAGCTAGTCGCGGTGGACATATGCCGGAAATTATTTTCAAAAAGTAAATGTCAGAAAGTTATCTTTCAAATAAAAACACAATTGGCTTCAAAGTTATTTTTTATGTGTTTTATTTCATTTCAAAGTTCTATCACTCTAAAAAAAACACCATAATTTATTTACTTTCTCTCTCTCTCTCTCAAGATATCATTAGCAGATCTACATCAATAACAATATTTGCAGATGAACGAGGCTCTGGCGACTGGCCCTGACCAGTATAATTCTATGTGTTGCCCTGTGTCTTGTCCTTATGTGTGCTGAGTGCCTCTTTACAGCCTCAGCTTTTAACCGAAGTCAGAATATTTTAACATTTTAACATTTTAGTTACGAATCGACATTACAGTTATGTTTATTTTAGTTCTGTTAACCTAAGTCAGAATATTTTAGTCTTCCAAAGTTACAGTTATATTATTAGGTACATTTTAGTTAAGGTAAGGGGCTCGACCCCGTATAAAGTGACGGGTGCAAAAGAGCCTAAGTGCTGACGCACCCAAAATTTTAAATTCAAAAAGAAAAAGGAAAAATCAATAACAATATACACACTATAAAAGTAAAACAGGAATGCAGGACAAATATAACTACGAAATCTAATTGTTAATATTAATATAAAGTAAATCCTAAACAAAAACTTATACATAATACAACTATTTCAGCTATTGTGTAATATTTCACATCTTTAACCGCTAATTATTCCCTTTATATTTAATAATAATGTATTTTTAAATATTTAGTAATTTACTTTTATATTTAATAACACTATGCAGTACATCATATAATATATATCTGTGTGCGTGTATATTCTTAGCTTAAAATCACTTGTTCCTTGGAGAGAAATATCGCGTCTCGAGTGGAAACACTGCTCTGGAGCGAAATTTCACGCATCACGTGACACCCGTCGTAGTATTCTCACGAGCCTGGAAACCACGGCGTGTCAAGGACATCGCTCGTATGTGCTACGTGTGAAAGTTGATACCGGTTGTTTATTTTCCTCTCCATTAACTTCACATGGCAAAAAATAACCTTTTACAAAATCCCAGACGATGCCCCTTTCACACTGCAGCGATTTATCAATGTCATTCATTTTTACCTTCATGTTCTCCTACGTCCACGAGATTGAAAATTCTTGAAAAGACTAATGTTTGAAAAATTGAGTGTCAGAATTAGGGAACAGTCTCATCCCCGATGGTGTGGTGGTAACGTCGTCGCCTTGTAATCAAGGAGTCCGGGTTCGATACCCGGTGGAGGCACATAGTAAAATGTTGACTTCTGTGGCGGAGTGGTCAGCGCAGCTTGCTACGATTTATTTAGAAAAAAATAGCGTTGTGTCACATTCACAAACTCACCACGGAAGGTTCCGGGTTCGAGTCCTGGGGTGTTCATTTCATGTGTGTTCCTTCGTCATTGTCTTGGTTGCACAGACAGTTACAGTAAAACCTCATTAATCCGAATACCGATAAGCCGGACTTCGCTTAATCCGGACAGGCAAAAGACCAAAAAAAGAGAAAAAGCAGAATGCAAGATTTTAAATGTGGCTCAACAATCGCACATCATCATAATATGGGTATCGTGTATGTACGTATTGCATTGTACTAGGGACGTTCAATATATAAGTTTCCTTGTGCTATAAAATATTGTATATAGCGATGCCATTAAAAAGAAGCACATGGTTGACAAGCGCCATCCTTCGTCTACAAGGAACAACAATCGATTCGTTATCAGACGTGAAGGCGCATGCGTTCAAGGGCGAAAAGTAAATACTTGTTCGGAAAATGCGGGCTCGCGTCATAAGGTGTTCAGAAGCATGGATGCTAAGGGCGTTCTGCTTGTGGACTTTTTGGAACGAGGAAGAACAATTAATGCTGACCGTTATTGTCAAACATTGGATAAACTGAAAAACGCAATTCGACATAAGCGACCAGGTCTCCTGTCAGCTTGTGTCATTCTTCTTGACGATCACGCTCGCCACCACTCAGCAGTGCAAACACAACACAAAATTAAAGAATTGGGGTGGGAACGGCTGCTCCACCCTCCATACAGCCCCGATTTAGCGCCGAGTGATTTCCATCTTTTTCCGGTGTTAAAGTCTGAATTGCAAGGTTACCGTTTCGAAACAGATGAAGAAGTGAAGCGTAATGTGAGAATAGTACTCAATAGCCAGAGCCCTGATTTTCTTGCAAAAGGTATGGACAAATTGGTGCAACGCTGGGACAAATGCCTGAATCTCTATGGGGATTATGTGGAGAAGTGAGGAAGGATCCTCCTACACATGTATGTATAGATTTCTAATGTATCTTAAAAATATTTTTTTACAGCATACGGAAACTTATATATAGAACGACATTTTACTGTACTGTATAGTGTATTTAGGTCTATGTCCTTTAAATACACCATAATAAACGTATTTTGTTGCTATAAACGGAGTTTTAATGCACTTTCTACTGTTCTCTTAGGTTATATCGTAACAGTTAAACCGGACTTTCGTTAAACCGGTCAACTTATCCCCCCATTAGTCCGGATTAACGAGGTTTTACTGTATATTGATTTTTAAGAAAAGAAAGTGTGTGTGTGAGGGAGAGACAGAATGAGAGGAAGGAGGAATGCGCTATTAAGAGAACGAAACAGAACAAGAGGGGCAGAATAGGAAAGATAAACTGGCAAAAGAGGAAACATGATAGACGGAGTGGTTAGCACAGCGCGCTACGGAAGCTAGAGGTCCCGGGTTCGAAACCCGGCCTGGGTTTTCTTTGTGAGTGACCGCTCATCAATTTCATCATATCATCACGCATCCTCATCTTCGCGATTAGTCAAAAGTGACGAATTACACGAAATCAAATCAAATGAAACACACCGTGAATGGGTAAGAGAAATTATTAGAGAGAGAGAGTGAATGAGACAAGGGGAAAAGGGAGTGATAAAGAAATGGAGATTATAGGAAAGATAGCGAGAGGGAGAGATAAGGAATGAGAGAGAGGAAATGGGCAAGAGACATGAGAGAGAGAAAAGGGCAAAGAGAAAATGAGAGAGGCAGATAAGAAGAGTGGACGATTGAGAGAGAGAGGAAATAAAAACCGAAATTCAAATTCAAGCAAGGTTGCTAAAGGTTCATAAATCCTAATGGGTTCTGGGTTCCGAAACAGGACGGGAACTTTTTTTCTCGCACAATTTAAATTCAGTCCTAGTTGCATATTGTTTAATTTCAATACCGAACTTAAACCATTTTTAAATTGATCCGGAGAAAACGTTACTGGACCGTTTTTAAATTGATCAGGAAAAAAGGTTCCTGGACCGAATTGAAATACTTTGCAGATAAAAAGGTTCTTTACGGTCCAGATCCATTTACGGTTGCTGATTTTCTCTCCCGGATAGGAATTGAATTTATTTACAATTCTTGGACCTGAATTCAAGTACTAATTTGCATGTAGAGAGGCTAATCGATAATCAACCTATATGTTTAAATTCGAATCCAGACCAAACAGCCTCATTAGAAAGCGACGAGTAATCCGTAAACGCATCGGTTTATTTGCTTCGCGTGCTCCCGTCGCTGGCTTCCTGGTGATAATGACGGCTCGGGGACACCTCACGCGTGTCAACAGGAGCTTCAATTAGTCGCTTTCCTCCGATGCAAATGGGTCGCCTTCCGCTCGCGTTACATCACGCCGCGTAACCCTCGCTCCACATTCAGTTGGGTGGAGACGAGATACTTTTCGCTTCGGACGGTAAAGACTAGCTTTGGTCACCATATATTAGGGTTGTCGCCACTGTTTTCTCGTGTAGAAATTTGAATACACGCACGGTAAAGTAAAGAGAGCGAAAGGCAAGAATTGCTGGTTCCCGCCAAGAGCCATCACCCTCTGGGCCACTCCACTGCCGCGTGACGTCTCACCGACAGACCCTTCCGACAGCAGCGAGTGCAGGGGTGCGGAGCATTTCGTCTAAGAAGGCGTGATTGGTATCGGAGATCTGTTAGTTCATTGAACTCTACAGCCTAACTACTGACTATTTGGGGGAGCAGGGAAAGATTTATTATATATTTGCCTTTATTCATCTCACCCAAAAGGTCGGTAGATGCCGGGGCTTTCCCCAAGTTCATACCTTCCTGGAGATGAGGCCTGCTCGAGAAAAGGTTCTTAAAGGTGTGCAACATTTCCACCCTCATTTTCCTTGCCCCCTCCCCCACCCCCCAAGGGTCTGTCGGTCACTACGTCACAAGTACGAGGTTGTTGACCGATATGGCCTTGATCAGGAGGGTGATGCACGAGCCTACCCCTTGGAAAAAGTACTTACCATCCCTGATGTAGTTGAAAGCAGCGAATAGCCCATCGGCCTTTTGATTTACAACCCTACGTTCTCCACCGTAATGAAATAACCCAGTGTAAATTGGGGAGATACTTGAAAGAAATAACAGCCGGCTCCGGTTTCGGAAGCCTGAAAACAGCGGCGAAGGGACTCGATGCGCTGACCACGCGTCTCGCAATGAAAAGCCAATTGGAGACCCTTCGTCCTGTTGCGCCACGGAGTTGTTTCCTTACATTTTGTTTTTAGTTGAGAAGAGATTTGTGGTTGTATGTGACAGGATGTGTTTGTCAAGTAAAAATGTTCGAATTTGCATATTACATGCTCCAACACTCTTCCAACAACTTCACAATTAAATTACGTTGATGTTTCACTACAACAAGTTACTCTGTTCTTCTCTGTGACGTTGTTTCGACACACATATATTCCTGCAATTCTCCCAGCGTTACAAACAGATATATTGTTACCATATTAATGTTTGTTCGTTTGTGACATTGTTTACGACGGTGCTCGTAACCGTTTATGTCCAATCTTTGAATGATTTTTTTAATTATTTTTGTCATCAACGAATGAGTGGCGTTGAAAGATTTATTACCCTCAAAAATTTTCCCAAAGCTGTTAGTCTGTGTTTCACGTTTACGTTGTTGAACTGTTCGTTTATCCAGCATGCAGTAACCTCTTCAGCTGTGTTTATTTACAAGATCCTGAGTCTTCACATGCGATGTGGTAAGTTTCCGTCCAGTTGCATAATTCAGGCTTGCTGGCTACTTGCCAATTCTAGAACTGTAAGCGTCTCTGAATCCGCCTGAACCAAGAATTATTTTATCGTGAGTACAGAGAACGGCACACTTTCGGAGGAACTCTTGAATTTCCTAAAAATGGCTATGCTCAGCGGAGGAAAAGTGTCACAGATTCCGTCACGGCCGCTTGAGGATGTGACTAATAGCACAATGGCCGGCCACCTTCTGTTTCCATTGGTAACGGACTTTGCCACGATACACCGTGAAAATTGATATAATATTTATCGGCGAATAAAAGTGGCACGTAGACAGGACAAGCACCTCATCATGGACTCCGTGTCATCTTTCGTGAATACTGTAAACGGGAAGGAAGACATGCGTATTTCACTTCTTAATCTGTGTATGTTCGCAAAGTGATAACTTGATGGTTAACGCTGTCCCATTGCAATCAAAGGATTCCACGTTCGTTCGCTGGGGACGCACACATATTTCACATTTGCTAAGCTTTGGAAACAAGATACTTAACAATTTCAAAATATAGGCTGAAAAAGGGTGAAGGCTCTTTCTTGTTCAGGTTTTTAAATTAAAATTGATAATTATTAGTATAGAGCCCCTTGGGGCAGTCTATATAAAAGAGGATGCCCGCGATATTCGGGAACCATCCTCAAGTGACTCTGCCTCAAATTATACAATTAAAGAAAGTAAAAGGTGAAAGATAGAAATTCGGACTATTGATGGTATTTAATAAGAAATCGGACCATGTTTTGGAAAACACATACCTGTCGATGAGGGTGCACGGTCGCTCCGCACTAGCTCGCACTAATCGCAGCCTCCTCCCTGTCTCCACACAATCCAATCAAACACTGACTCTTCTCCCCCGACTTCTCGCCTATTGCCTTCTCTGTACTTGCAGAAGTTGGGGCCAAACACCTTCTCATCTGCTGACTTAACATTGTATACCCAGAAAGCGAGCTAGGGCACCTCAGTATTACTATTGACCCATTTCATATTCAAATGAGACACATAGTGGTTCGGATCTCACTTTAAACTGCAGGTCCAGTCCGATTAGCCTTACTGTGCATAAAGTGGACTTAAAACACAAACTCAATCAATCAATCATATTGAAATGAACAATTAAATGTATTTTAGTATCTGGGCTTCTGGCTTCACAGTTAACCTAGATTATACGTTCCTGGCAAGGTCGTTTTAGGAAGTGTACAATAGATTACAGCTTAATTCTTAGCTAAGTGATTCGTAGAAATTTTTAGTAGCTCGCTTTTACTAATCATCATTTCCCTCTGGCGGTATAACGCTATATTTAGCGGCATAATGGCGCTAAGTTGGAGTCTGGTGAAATATTGTAGGGACGTGTGGGTAAATGAGTGTGGAGCAAAAGATCAAAAGAGCGGCCTCCTACCTGACTGCTGCTTGGAGGAGAGCGTCTGCTGCAGATCCTCCGGCTGCACCTTTCCCTCCATCTCCTTGAGGCGCGTGTGGAGGTCCCTCGTGTGGATGAACAGGAACAGCGTCGTCGACAGGGCCATCAGCGCCACCAGCTCGCTCGTCCTGCGGGGAAAAGAAACCATGTAATTGCACGCCTTCACTTATATAGACAAATTGCTACAGGGCGCCTCTGGATGTTGACGGATTGTCTTTGCTTATTTAACGTCTCTTTAAAGAAGCCGTTGGTGGTAGATCTTGAGGTTTTAATTAAATAAGCAATTCACTTGCGTGGGTAACGATATTTTTTCTACTTATATTTCTTATGTTACGAGAAAGTTGCTTTTCTGCCTCTTTAGGCAATGAGGATACAGTGAAGATACAATTTAATTTAATAATATAGACGCTGAAATGTCTATGGTTTGCACCTCATCGTAACAAGTAGCTTTGCGTTGTACATTGCCTCGTGGTTTCTACCATCACCTGGCGTGCCTGCTAAGTGAGATATAGGAATTTTAGGGTGCACTTTTACCATTCCACAATCACAGCAATTTTCTCCCAGCATAGGAGTTAGGTCTGGATGGAGGCGTATTCCAGAAGTCTGGAATTGCGAGGTTTGCCGGGATGTGGAAACGGGCGCTTTGAGGCTCCATCGGAGCACGACTGGAGCGGTGGGTGTCGCAAATGGGAGTTCAACGGACGGTTTCGTTTTTATGGCTCTATGCAAATGGCATCCTGTGTCGCTCTCCCCCGACCGACCGGTTCCCACGGTGCGTTGCCTTGTCTCCGCGATGGAATAGAAATCCCTGCTTGTAATGCATCCGTGTTGTACTTTCTGGAAATGACGCTCTCTCGCCATCACAGCGAACGAGACAGAGTAGTTGAACCCAGGGTTTTTAAAGGTCCAGGAATTTTAAATAAATTCAAATCCGGTCCAGGAGAGAACATCAGCAAGCATAAATAGGTTCTGGACCGTAGAGACAATTTTTATCTGTGAAGTATTTCAATTCTGTACAGGAACCTTTTTTCCGGATTAATTTAAATACGCAACTTGTACCAAATTTAAATTGTGCTAGAAAAAAGGTTCTCGTTCTGTTGCGGAACCTAATATAACCCATTAGAATCTATGGTTTCCTGAAGCTTTAACGATCCTGGTTGAACCGTACATGTAAATACGAAGTAGACATGTTGCCATGGTAACCTAACTTTATACTCCAGGTGTTGCCCCTCCTCCTCTCCACATCACATGACCTGGGTTAGCTTATAGCGTGATACGTCACTCTTGTCATCCCCTCTCACTTTCTATAGATTACGTCATTATCACATGACTGAAATTAGCTTGTAGATGGAACACTCCTGTCGTCGTCCCCTCTCCTCCCGTGTTAGCAACACCTGGAATACAGAGTTAGGTTACCATGGCAACATGGCAGCTATTTATAGGTATGGTTCAACTACGGAGAGACTTATGCAAAATTGAGACCGACGCTCCCGTCTTCGACTTCGGTGTCAATAAACCAAAAATGCTCTATTCTAAAACTTACTCAGACATATCAGTAGAGTGAGGCCTCCCCGATAACGTAGTTGTAACGTTATCGCTTTGTAACCAACGAGTTCAGGGTGGAGGTACATACTGGTTCAGTTTCCACTTTAAACTGTAGGTCCAGTTCCAATACGTCGGAAAACCTTCGCCATTGCATTTCTCGTAAAATTCTAGCCTAATTTGATATATCACATCACCCCTTCCCATTTAAAAATTCTGAGTTGAATTCAATATGGCGGACATCCGCTTGGAACACACCAATATGATTCTCCCTATGCCAACCTGTTTATATCATGGCCAACCGTACCCAGCCTAACTCCTTTATATTTTATAGGGAGTGTTAAGGGACTTTTGAATCACTCTGCTCCATGAACGTGCGGAGGAGAGATCTTTCTGTTGAGCTCCTGAAAGAAGTTGATTGTTTCCGGAAGTGATTTCTTGAGGCGATCCGTGAAAAGTGGTCACCGGGCGGCTGGGAAGTGGGTAAGGAGGTGAAGCGCGTATCTGACCCCGGACAACTCTGGCTGACCCTCACCTATCATCCCCTCTCCCACGTAGACAGGCAACAATAATCCTGTCCAGCGGCCTCCTTTGGAGTACAATCGTGAAGCCTCGAACCCTAAGTGTTTCTCCTCTGTTAGTCGATCTGGATTTCCTGATTTCTTCACTGTAATAAGACATTGAGGTATTCGTAGAATTTTCAGCGAAAAATACACCTTACGGCGTCCTTTAGAAAATAATAAAACGTTAGATAAGCAGATTGTCTTTTAGCTCGGATAATGACTTTGCATGCTGCCTCCCACACTTCATTGTTGACGCTGTCAATGGAAAGTACGAATAGTATGTTGCTCTGGAAACGGAGATAAAAGTTCATATTTGGAGATCTAATAAACAATGTCGAGCATATTATCTGGAACTATCGAGCATATTATCTGGAACTATCGACCAGGATAGTTCTGGAAACATTTTTGAGTTTTCGAGAGATAAAGACACTTAACTCCAGGGTAAAAGTGCAGGGATGAGTAACGTGAGCTCTCGAAAATTCGGAAACCTTTCCAGAACTCGCCTAGTCGATAGCCGCAGAGAATCTATTCATCATTCGTCGCCAGGAAAGCTTCACGACTTATCTCTAATAATCTAATAAGCAATGTTTAGAAAAACTATCGTTTTACTGAAGAGGCAAGATTATTAGAACTACAGTTGCCAATGTAGACCTCTCTGATGGCGTAATTGTGACGTCGTTGCCTTTTAATCAATGGATCCTGGGTTCCATATCCGGTGGAGGCTGGGAATGACACTTTCAAGTACACGTCCCATCCCGAAGATTCTATCTGAGCATAAAGTGGACACTTTGTTCTGCTGACGTAATTCCGGTCAGTTGATTGATTGAATTTAAAATTAGGTGCACTTAGGCTATTTTACACCAGTCACATTATATGGGGTCCAGCCCCTTACCTTATCTAAAACATAAGTAATAACACAGCTCTAACGTCTGAGACTAAAATATTCAGACTTCAGTTAAAAGCTGAGGCTGTAAAGGGGCACTCAGCACAAACAACGACAACACACACACAGTCCTACAAAGATTATATTGGCCGTAGGTCCAGAGCCTTCTTAGTCTGCAAAATGCAGTCTACGTGGAAGTGAGGTTGCCAATTGGGTAAGGGGCCCTTACACCTCAGAGATCAACTCGTTTATAAAACTAGTCCGATATCAAAGAAATCCGTGGCGTGATGCTGACGATGCGTGATTTCGAGAAATGTAACACATGAGAACCGCTCGCCTCTTGCAAGATGCACATGCAACGCAGTCGGGTGAGAAATTGCCAATAAACAATGGATGCCAAAGCAGTAAATCCTCCTCGAAGAAGAATAGGTAAAAAAAAGAAGTTGAAGTAGGTCAGTAGGGACTGAAGGGCGGTCTGCTTCTGTCCGATTACGGAGACTTGGATAAACACGGCGAGAGAACAGGTTCTTCTGGAGGAAGGAAAGTTCCACTTGAGCGGAGTGTTTGGGCAAACACACTCTCCTGGTCGACGCGCGCAATTTCATTTCCTGGACGTTACGGGAGGGTGGAAAGCGAAGAAGAAAGAAAGTCCTCGCTAACTCTTTTAACAAGCGGCGTCGGATTTAATAAATCGCTTGCTTAGAAAGCGATTTACGTGGCCTTGGTCATTTTGAGAGTTCCGCGGAACTGGACGCTGCTGCAAACTGTCCGTGACTATCAACACGCATCGGGGATTGCATTCCTTGACCCTCCGGATGTGAGTAACGCGTTTCATGGAAGTATCTTGCTAAATTAATGCGGTTCTCTGCCTTGCTAGGTTAATCGCGACGATGGGAATGGGATGAGACACAAAAGAGACATCGATGGGTTCCTAGGTCGAATCCCGATGTTGACACTATTCATCCTCATCGTCGCGATTACCTAAACAGGGATAAAAATGCAAACACGATTACTCGTTCCACCTGGGTGGGTTCTATTGTGACACAATTATCCACTTGCAACAAAGAATTATTCAATTTCTAATATATCGATTGGTTACAGCCAAACTTTAAATTTTAGATTTGCTAACCGGATAGACAGAATGGACAGTGACAATCAAGAGCGAGTCTTTAGTATGTAGCGGGATATTGAGAAGTTGAAGTTGTTTGTTGCTAGGGAATACATGGGGGTCTATAAATAATTATTCATTATATTTTTTACAGATCGTATCTAGCTGAATAACCAACTTGAAAAACCACTTCTACTTGCAACATGGGAGAAATTCATCGTCTCTTGAGCCATGTTTTGATTTTTTCAGTAGCAGTGCTCGTTCCGATGAAATTGAAATAAATGCATGCCTGTCACTCTTTGCCTTGAGATTGGTAAATAACGTTTGATGTCAAAAAGTTACAAATAATGTTGATACAAAATGTCATGGTTCCATGCATAAGCCCAGACAGGGATTATTTAGGAGCTTCCCAATATTCGTTCTTGACACTAATAAATCGAAACTTGAAAGTAGTAAAGCGACGCGTGGGAACGCCTCCTCGGCGAGTGCATCCGGAGGTCGACGCCTGTCAGGTGGGGCGACGGCGAAAGCTGGACCGCGATCTCTCGGGGCTCGGCCGTTCCTTCGGCCGTTTCTCTCTGACGTGGGAAAAGAAACCTCTGACACGGAACAATGCACGGAAACACACACGAGGTTAGCCCCACTGGTGCCATCCCCTCAGAGCATAACTTCCCTTTTGCATTCGTTCCGAGATTGGCGAAAAGTCTGGTTGGTCATAATTAATTACATTAGCAGTTAATAGTTATCATACTACCAGTTGTGTGGTTGATAGTGCTCCAAATCCATGAGACCCTATCGAAAATTTTGCCAAGGAACCCAAAATCGAAAAGTTTTGCACTTAAGAAGGATATACAGGGTGTCCGAATTGAAACCCCCATTTTTCAAATACTTATATTAAACATAATATACAGGCAAGAACAGTGTGGTAGTTGGCACACAGGAGCTTAGCTGTGGAAATTTTAAATAGGTAATTAATAGTAAGGATTCTTTTATTTTGTACCGTACCAGGGGGTGAAAAGTGAAAATGACAACCAATGCTGAAAAAGCTCAAAGAGTGTGGTGGTACGCAGAATTGGGATCCATTATTGCAGGTCAACGACGGTTTCGTGCAGAGTATCCCAGAGACCCTCCTGATGCCAAGAGAATCAAGGCGTGGAAAGCAGCGTTTCTAGAGACAAGATCTGTCGCTAAGAGGCATGGTGGTGGCCGATCATTGCAGATGCATTTGCACGAAGTCCCAAGAAATCCGTTCGTATGGCGTCACGTGAGATTGCTCTCCCAAATCTTGTGTACGAACGGATTTCTTGCAATAATGGATCCCAATTCTGCGTACCACCACACAGTTTGACCTTTTTCAGCATTGGTTGTCATTTGCACTTTTCACACCCTGGAACGATGCAAAATAAACGAATCCTTACTTACTATTCATTACCTATTTAAAATTTCCACACCTAAGCTACCATATACCACCTACCACACTGTTCTTGCCTGTATATTATGATTAATATAAGTATTTTAAATTAGGGCGTTTCAATTCGGACACCCGGTATTGTTCATCTGTTATCACAAGGTAGTAATTTTAAGGAAAAGGGGAAAAAACATTAAAGAAGGACATTGAGGTAAGTGAAAAATGAAGACATATAGTAGACAGGCACACACACACAGACAGAAGATTTAATTTATTATTGTTATTTAGCGTCGCTTTTCTGCCACTTTTGGCTAATAGCGAAGATGAGGATGAGTGATGATACGAAATTGATGAAGGGACGTTTACAGAAAACACCCATGCCCAGGCCGGGTTCTAACTACTCCGCCACGGAGGTCAGCAGAGAAAGAAAAGAGAATGGAAATGAAGAAACAAAACACGCGGTGAGAGAAGGGCTGTGTGTGAGTGAGAGAGAGGGAGAAAGAGAAATACGAAGGAAGAGACAGAAGAAATTGGAGAGAAACGTTAAGAAAGAGTGAGAGAGAAAAATAGGAAGTGAAGAGAGACAGAGATAGAGAAGGAAATTGGAGAAAAGATCAAATTGAGAAAGAGAGAGAGAGAGAGGAAAGATAAAATCTAGATCAAGAAATGGTGAAGAAGAGAAGAGAATACGGAGGGAGCAGTTTTGTAGGTGCCCACTGGATGGCTGTGAAAGAAGACATTTTACTCGAAAATATTTTCAGATACTGTGCTGACTTTGTGTCCTGACAAAGCCGAAGTGATGTGATCAGCCCCGCGCTCCGGGCACCTTTAACCCCAGGTACGCGTTGATTGGAGGCTGGGTAACCCCGAGAGCTGCTTTATCGCAAAAAATCGCGCTCGAGATTAACCACTCCTTGATCGCCGTGTTCGGTGGTAATCACAAATTCCCTGCAATGTCCATGTTTACACTTGATTTTTCTGTTCTATCGTGCAAAATAGTGTAGAAATTATTGTGAAGTAGCAACACTGCTTCTTCCTCCTCGCAAAGGGAGTGTCGCTCTCCCGAGATCTGTCAAGCCGTGACCTTCGGCAGACACGGGAAGCAGGAGGACAAAGATCCAGCGTACTCGCATAACGTGTGAGTCAACCGGGCATTAATACCAATAAGGCGGACAGCCCGTTTGAGTAAAAGCCACTTTCTCCGTTTCCTTTCTCCGCCATTCGATTTTTTAGCAAACGCTTTGAAGAGGGCGGATCTAGTTCCTGCGCGAGACTTTCTCCCCTTATCGCAGCCTCCTCGTCGTTTGATGGATCGCCGTGCCTCGTATGACAATATGATCCCGAAACTGGCGCGGTTTCTGCGCACATAAAAGCCTTAGAAAGTGACTAAACTTTTGCCTTTCTTCAATGTTACGACGTCTTGGGCTGTGCTCCCGTTTGGTCTGGAAGAATAAGGACACTTGCGTGTTGATGGAAGAGGAAATGTGGCAAAAGTGTTCGTTTTTACTGCCGTCTGGGAACTGGGTGTTCTCTGGGAACACTCTCTCAGGACGAGACTGCTGGAGGTCCTGGTGTCGTATCGTACGACAATGATTCTACACACTCGCACAGTGTCGAATTAAGGGGGCATGCCACAAATTTATCCCCGGCAAAAAGAAAATTATTTTTATCCCTGCCATGGAAGTTTTTATCCCCTTCAAATATTGATTGAATTGTTGCTTTAAGTCCACTTTATGCACAGATAGGCTAATCGGGACTGGACCTGCAGTTTAAAGTGGAATCCGAACCACCGTGCAATGTGCCCCACCAGGTATCGAACCCGGGACCTCTTGATTATAAGGCGACGATGTTACCACTATGCCATCGATGAGGGCATCCCATTAAAAGAAATTGAGATTGAAATCATAGTATACCATTTGTTAACTATGTAACAAACACAATTGAAACACCAATCGTGTCCATTAATGCTCCAGTCATCATGTCGGAAAGTGTGCAGCCTGTGGATTCTGTAACTGACCAACCTCACCGAGCCGAGACAACAGGCAGCAAGCAGACTGTTTTTCGATTCATGGCATAGTGCTGATACTTTGATATTTTGTATGTATTAAAATGTTCACAAGAAACTTGTAGATAGGTTAGATGGACATAAATTTTGAACTTGGCACCGAACTTTTCGGTGTTAAAAATTAGAAGTTTTATTAATCAAATTTCAGAAAAGGAACAGGAAATAGTTTTGATAAGTACGGTTTCGTTATGTGTGGTTCAAATGCTTACCTAGGTTAGGTTATATAGACTACTGATCTTTTCATAAGCTATGTCCCTGAAGAGGATTTGTTTTATATCTTGCTCCTAGGCGATGGCGGCATACGAAATTGTCTCTGTCTGCTATTCTGTGGTTTCCACCAGCGTTTTCTATTCATTAGGGATTCACATCACCATCTTTGGATCACCGATCGCTACGCGCCAGTTCAACTGTGGACCAATCTTCCACCGTTCCGATACTAGATCTCTGTGATCCCAACTGTTTACGTCGTTTCTAAATTTGGGAAACAGCAGCTTAGGTTTCAGTTTATAATCATTTATCAGGCATGAATCAGTGACGTGTTAGGAAGAATAAAATATGTGTGATTTGTTATTTATCTGAATGTATAACATACATGGGGTCCGGTATCCCATTCTACACCCTCGATTTCGGAGGGTTTTTTCTCTTATGAGGATTATGTGATGCTAATTATGAAGAACAAAAATTTGGAGCGCGGAAACAAGTATTTACGAATGTACAGCCGTTTGAAGTTGAGATATTGTCGTTTGAAATTGTTGCGTCCAAATTTCCCACCGATTTCGGGCTCCGCCCCTGGGGTAATTTACCTACCGCCCCCTACCGCTACCGCTACCTACAGAGTCCCTTTTAAAGGCATGTTAGAAATTGGCCGTAGTCAACTGCCCCCAACACTATTTCTCACTGTTTTCCGCATTGACACATGAAGATACCAAAAATGAAGGCTCAAATTAAACCTAAGAAGATAACTTACCTCTTTTTACCAAGGCCGGGCACTGAATTGCGGGTCGAAGTTAAATTTGTAAGTCCAAAAATGAAGTAACTACTCTACGTTGAAAGTCCTTGTTGTCCTTTTCCACAGAATACCACCCTCCACTCCCTTCCCATCATAAAAATAAGAAGTCGCAAATGATCCCATCCCACAAGTCATGTAGAAAATACAACCCTCCCGTTTACGGCCTGCAGTTGCCAAAAAGAAATAATCAATTCCAATTTCTGAAGTCGCGTAAATAAAATCCAATGTCTGAAATGTCCAATCCGCCAATATATCACACAAATAACATATCGCAATCGCAAATGTTTCCATTGCACAAGTCAATCATAAGAAGAAAAAGAAAAAATCAGACGTGCGCCTGTGACATGAATCCATGATCCGAAATCTTCAGACTTGCGCCTGTGACATGAATCCATCATCCGCCATCATAGAATCTCTGAAAAACTTTTTGACGTTACGCAAGGAATTTTAATTTTTTTAAAAACGTAAGTTTCGTACCACGTAAATCTAAAAAATTAACTTCCGCGCTATTTGCAAGCACTGTCTGTTATGAGGAACTAAATATTTTCACGGAAATATTTGAAATGTGCCTGAAATCGAGGGTGCAGAAAGGGATACCGGAGCCCTACATTTTGGACAATGAAGCGATAAATGTTGTTGAACGATACGTTGACAAGTCATTTTCAGATTAATGTTGCGGTAGTTTTTATATTGGTTATTGCGTTGGCTCTCTTTTAAATTATGTACAACCGCGGGGTTACCTCTAGTATTTATGTTGCCAAAACTGGAGCAATTTATGGCAAAGAAACTACATAAGTACGAGTACCCAACGATCAATGGACTGAATTGCTTTATTGTCGGTTCTGAGGCTGCAACGTTCAAGAACTGACTTGTTTATTTCCCTGCACCAAAGAAAACCATTGTAACTTGTTCGACGTCGTTGTCGAAAGATTCTCGTTTGCATGCATAACGTGTTCTTCGAGTAGCTGCCAAACTGGCGACTTGCTTTGTTCACTCACTGGTCAAAGAGTTATATAACAAGGTCTGCCCACTGCGTGTACAAATGAGAAATATGGGGGAATTTATAAAAAAATTTCGCAAGCGAAGAGTCGCAAATCGAAAAGTAAATTTCAGGTACCGTAAGAATTACAATATTCTTGTAGCTTATCCTTTTTTTTTTGCATTACGAATTGGAATGTTTTATAGAGTTGGATGCATAATTACCAGGCAAAATTGTCCATCACTGTCCTCATTAATTTAATTTCATTCAGTCTGAGTTTCAAGAAAACGCCACTTGGCATCCTCTGTACCAGCGTCAATACAATTCCATTGCTTAGAAGCACATAGAAGGTAAGAGGATATGAATGAAATCGGTAGTATTTATGCATCCCACTGTACAGCAATAGTACGGAGTGGGTTAGAGAAAGGCAAGTAAAGAATCTTGGTACTTTTGTTGGGAATAATTGGACAAAGCATGCTGCATGTAGAAGCGTTGTGTCCCAAGATGATGTGAGGAAGAAAGAATCATATAAAGGCTTAAGAAAGAGATAGAGGAACACAGAAAAAAGATGCATGTATAGAAAAATAGGAAGAAAAAGAAATAGAGAACGCGAAGGAGATAAACAAACAAAGAACGAAAGTTCGAAGCAGAGATATAGAAGAAGGGAAATGTAGAATATGAAAGAGGAAACGGTTGTGTTCTAATTGCGTACATCAAAGTGAGAAAAATTTATGAGATTGGTGATATTCGCAAAATTTTAGTGTCATATGTTTTGAAATTTGGATTTGAAATTTAAGTAAAAGTAATTGACGAAGTTAGTCATTGTACTGTCCCTCAGGCGTCAGTCATGCTTTGGGCTTCGGCTAAGGGACGATCGCAGGTTCGAGTCTCCTGGGGGAAGCGTAACAACTTCTCTCCTGAGATTTCGGCCTGTGTAGGTGACCGGTGGACACACACCATCGTGAGGAAATTGGGGAGCAACGAATGAGTAGCGGAACCCTGTCGTGGAAATCTATAACGACGACTGGAGGTTCGTCGTGCTAACCACACGTCACCCCGTAACTGGTTGGATCATCTCCCAAACATTTTATGCACTGACCTAGGAGAGGACCATGACCAAACCGATACACTTCGATCACAAGCCAAGCCAGAACTTGCTAGCGATCAGGGAGGTCTTACTAACCAGATCCCGTCCAGGCCTAACGGAGCGTCGGTGCATTGAATCTTGCTGCCCCGATTCGTGACCTTCTTCCGCCAGCAAGTAAATCCCTCCTTCATTGTTGCCGCTACGTGATCGGAAAGCATTGTTGAACGAGAGAGCCTTGATCTTGAAATTCCTCCGCCTTCCTGTCCGGTGACCCACTCTCGGCCTCAGAAACAACCGTTGGCGCCTACGTGAGTGGCCGTGGGCGACGCTGGTTTGTTAGAGAATCAGAAGCGCCTCCGTTACGTCACCGGGCGATTCTTCGCCCACTTTTGCGTTGCGTGGGAGTCCCGATTGGGGGGAAACGTGATTGCAAAGGCGCTTTTTAGGCCTGAGAACACTGGAGGTTGTTTCAAATCCAGTGAGATAATAGGGAATTCTTCTAATGGGCTTGAAGTCAGAGGTTGTTACACGTCCATCAGGGAAAATGTGCGAATGAGGGGTCTCTTTGTCTTAAATAATTTATTTTTCATCATTTAACAATTCCCAGAAATTACAATAAATTTCTTATTAAGTAGAGAGGCAGTGTTTCGCTCTCCCACCCGTAACACAAAATTGTTCACTTGTAGCTATAAATCTAGGAAAATATTATAAGGGTAGTTATGTTTAATCAACAGTGTAATTTTTCATATTTTATTGCACAGAATCTGTAAGAAAAATGTTCTCAACTATCAGTAGATTAGTCACTTTAATATAGAAAAATGTAGGACGACTGTTCCTTCCGTGAGAATGGAATATCCCCCCCCCCCCCCGCTTCTAATGAAAATTGAAGACTAAAGAAATAATGCAATTTGCTTTTTAAGAAATACAAGTTCACAATTTAACTAGTTCTGAAGAGAAGAATAAAGAAAGGTATTCTGACTGTCGAAAGCATAATGATTCTGATGTTTAATGCTTTCGTGCAACATGGGTCGAGTATATTAAAACTTTCAACGGTAGTTCATCTTCTCCTTCCGCTTTCTTCGTGCACTTTTCTCGTCTCTTACTCTATTTTATTCTGTTTTTCTCTTGTTCGGTTTCTCTCTCTCTCTCATTTTACCTATCTCATATTCATTCTGTCCTCTTTCTCATCTATCCTCATATTTTTCATCCTTTGTCAGCCTCTTCCTTCCATTAGCAAATACACTTTTCGTCGGGAGGAGACGAAATAATAAAGCTGCACTGTTTTCAGTATAAATTGAAAATATAGCTTAATTTTCATCTGGAAATTTTAACTTTTTTTGACGATTACGTGTTAGTTTTCTCCAGTTTTGTAGTGAGAAATATTCACCCATGTGAAAAGAAGATGCTGTTATCAACAAGTCGTTATTAATGGTATCAGACTTTGTACACTTCTCCAAAAATGTTTTGTAGCCCACTCAGAAGTTACTTGTCATTACTGGAAAACACTGAACAGAGGGTATGTTAAAGCTCGTGCTTAAAAATTAAGTGATTAATATTTATAACATATCTGTCACTTGGTTGTTTTCTATAGGCAATTCTTGACTAACGAAATTTTCTTTCTTCATTTGCAGTGGTTCAAGCTGCCCTGAGGAGTCTGCCACGCCTGTGCAGTGCAATCGGTTCTGGTGAGTACTCAGCCTCTTGTAAAATTAATACCTGGGTAGCTAGTGAGGGTAAAGTCGTTTGTTTATTTGTTTAGATTCTTGTAAAGCTTCGGGTAATTTACACCCTTTGTAAAATGTGATTACGTACCTATTATCTAGAAACCATACGTAAAACTGAGAACCTGTGCCCCCACGGGAATCGAACCCCTGGCACGTTAATTAATCACAACTAATTTTCGTCCGCGATTAACCAAAATAACGAAATAGAAACAAAGCGTGTGTATTTTTCTTTCCTTCTCACGATATAGTATTTATTGCAATTTTCAGACGTTGTTATGTCATCTTCAAAGCCTCCCTGATGGCGCAGAAGTAACGCCGTCGCCTTGTAATTAAGGGGTCCCGGGATTCGATACCCGGTGGACGCACACAGTGGTTCGGATTTCACTTTAAACTGTAGGTCTAGTCCCGATTAGCCTTTCTAATGTGCATAAATTGGACTTAAAACAGGAATTCAATCAATCATGCCATCTTCAATGGTTAACGTATAAATACAGTCTGATATTTCTGGACCTTAATATTACTAATATAACCAAATAACTTGAGATTCATGCCCACTTCTCTACCGACACACGTGTTTCTCGTTCACGTTTCGTGTTTCGAGGGAGTAGGGGGGGGGTGAGGAGAGGAACGTTCCTTCTCCAGTCACTGCAGGCGCTACTCATCCTCGATGCTTTCAGGGTCAGCGGTCGACCGGAGTTCGTGACCGGCGCTGTAGTTGCGGCCGTGATATACGAGGCCTCTTTCCCGCCCTGTCACTCCGTGCCCCGGCTATTTTTCTCCTCAATCTGTAAGGTGACGTTTAAGTTAAGTCACTGGGTACTGAAATGTTGGTTTCGTGTTTTCTTGTCAGGATATGGTGCTATACTCGCTGTTGTGAGGTCACATATGGCGAAATAGTAGGTAAAAAAGTTCCAAACGTTAATGATAGTAAACAAGTAAATAAGTATATAAATGCTAACGAACAAGTTCAATTATTGTTTCAATTGCACGATAAAGTATAAAAAAGTATCTATGTTTACTTTCCAATATCTGAAACACATCCTGTTTATATCCAGTTTTGGACAAGTTCTAGCTACGTATTACGGTATTAGATATCCAGAATTGGATGAGTTCTAGATATCTAGTTTTGTACAAGATCTAGCTCTGTATTGCATATCCCGAATTGGATGAGTTTTAGATATCCAGTTCTGGATATCCCATGGACGTTCAATAGTGATCCAGAATTGGATATCCCTAACTGGGATCAATGGATCTGATCTGCACATTGTAGATATCCAATCGTTATCCCTTGGAGATTTGTGCTGTATGGGGCAATGAAACATCCCAAACTGCCTCTTCGTTGAACGCTGCGCTAACCACTCTGTCACGGACGCTGGCTGAGGAATGACTCTGCTCTTCTCGACGTGGCTAACTGGACGAAGGGTTATAGTTACGAGTCCGTCTAGAGCAACATGCCTTGGAACTTCCCTCCGAGTCATTTTGGAGACTACTTTGAGACACACCATGATGGGAAAACTACAATGGTAAATAGCAAAACACAATAACACAACCTAACAAAGATAGAGAACCGCAACCTCGTGTTCAAAAATCTCTATGAAACTGAATTAGCAACATCTCATTTAGTCCACGTGGACTTGATGAGAGCTGTCATTTCTTGGACGAACGCTATTGGTGGGAAAGGTTTCAGGGGAGGATTTACTGGACTCCACGTGGACCTGATATATGGTTGTAAGGGGGAAAACTGATCTTTCGGAACTTTCTTTGAAGTAAAGTGAGGTTTCTTTGGGGACCAGCACTATACCACTTGATGGTCATTCGTGGTTGGACCTTTGAGAAGTCTGAGCAAAATCACCAAGTAAAAACATTTCAAGGTCAAGTGTTGTGACTTAATTCTATTCCTGTTGCGCTTTGGAGCAGTCGTAGGACTTGTTTTGTTTACGTCTTCGGCTGGTTTCTTGTTTCGCAGGTTTCTGCACGTGGCAAGGAACTCGGCCTGAATCCCTCTAGGTGGCTGGCCTCCTTCGCAGCCACCTGCTTGTGTGGCACTGCTTATGCTGCCGCTCGCAGTTGGGAAAGAGGCCTTCTCACTCCGTCCCTGTCTCTCTCTCTTTCAGAATTGCTTTATTTTTATTTTTCTCTTTTATTTATATCCTCCCCCTCCTCTCACACAACATAGCCAAAAGTCTCAGCCCATCCAAACAGCCTACATGATAAATTTTCGGTATCGTTTATAGCAGACCAACAAACACACACAAAGAGAGAGATAAAGGGGTAGAAAGAGATAAGAGAACGATGTAGAAAATTAGGGGAGGACAGCGATGAAAGCAAGCTGAAGGTAACGGTCCTCCATGTGGGCCATTCCAGCGTTACGTGTGTAACAGTTTACACACAAAATTTAAGGTTCTAGACAAGAGATTGTATCAAAATATTCACAATGAACTGATTTCATAGAATTATGGTGTGGTGTTTTGTGGTGACTGTTACCAATTTAAAAAAAAGTGAGTATGATGACGTATGTTTATCATTGTGTCTCTTATATGTGAAACTTATTAATCAATATCTCTATTACACTACTACTATTTACATGTATATAAGCTGATTACCTCTGTATAACTTGTATACAAATATTACATAAACTCTATGAAATCAAGCAATATATGAAATCAGTTATGTTTATAAGTATAATGTAGATTGAAATGTCATATTTCTCACTTGATGTAATATTATTTTTGTATTTTGTATTACTTTCTTGTTTACTCTGTGAACACTATAATTGGGCATGTGCCTGTGTGTTCGAAATAAATAAATAAATAGGCTGAATGCATGAAAAACATTAACAATAGCACGTTACGTTTGTGACGCTTTAAAAATGTAGTAAATGTTGACTTCATTTGTCTGTGAAGTAAATAGGCCGCAGATGTTAGTAACTTTTATTGATGAAATGTGTAAATTATATGCATTCACAAATATCTAAACCTTAATGCAATTAAAAACAATAGTAATTTTCATATTAATTAATTTTTTATTAACAAGAAGTAGGACTACTTTTCGTGTAATGTGCATGTGCTCACATGTGGAGTGATGTGGAGGTAGAGCTCCACACATTATTGATCTCGGCCGTAGTTGGGATGATGCGATCAGCATCACGCCCGGCTGCCTTTACCCCCTAGAGTTTCCCCCAGGTACCCGTTGCTACGAGTCTGGGTGGGCCTCAGAGCCGCACAGAAACAGGGCAAGGACTGGAAAAATTCTTGGTCCAGATCACCTGCCCCGGGATTCGAACCTGAGCCTTTTGCGTGTTAGCCAGATTCTCTACCAACTGAACTACCGCGGCTCTTTGATTGAAAGCAAGCAAGGTGCAAAGAGAGAATCTAGAAACAAGAAGGAGTGCAAGCTACGAAGATGGCAAGAGGAATTTTAGCAGGAGGGGCTCTTGTAAATACGTATTTCGCCCCTGAACACAACAGAACAAAAATCTGTGGCGACGCCACTCTCCGGAATGATCCGTGCCCTACACTTTTTAAAAAGTTCACCCACTACTCGAAAAGAGATGGTATCACCCACTGTGCGGACCTCTTTGTTAGATCGCGTAGATCTCTGAGCACCATGGATGAGTTCTCCCATCCTTATCTTCAGCAGGGATACCAAATTGGCTTCTCACATGAAGCAAGCAAGCTGCCGACAGCTCATTGTGCTTCCTGAGAGCCTGCGTGCGAGTCAGAATAAGAACACAATGGCTAACTGATGGCGTTTACGCAATTGTCGACGGCTCTTGCCTTCTGACCTTCCGTGGAGGTGCCAATAGGTCGAAAACTCTTTTGGTAAAGGCGAGGAAAGTCCACGACCTCCCGACTGCCCCCTTTCTTGTGTAATATATCGGTTTGATTGGATTTCATATTGTGGGCACTTCAGCACACGGGCTATATTGACCCATTACCCGTAACACCTGCGAAGCCTGTCTCTTCCTTAATACGCTTTTACAGTGTCAATCACCTCTTTTTACGACCTTCGGCTTGCGTCCCGGCAGTTGAACCCAACAATCGACTCGCCACGGAAGGGCCGGCCCAACAATGGATGACGATTAAGTAGCTGTGGTTTACAACTTTTCACCGGAACTCTCTTTGGAGTCACCAACGGACGCTGCGGAAGGAACCGCGAACTCTGTCTGGTCGACGCATTCCTTAGCGCCCTTTACTTGCAGTGCCTCATTCACGGCATCAAAAACTGTCGACCTCCGTGGCGGTGTGGTTAGCACACCGCACTGCGACGCCAGGGGTCACAGTTTCTTTGTAACTGTCCTTTCATCAATTTCATCATATCATCACTCACCCTTACCTTCGAGATTAGCCAAAAATGGCAGAAATGCGAAGTTAATGAAACCAGATCAATCAAGGAATGAGAACTAATATTACAGGAAACTTGTTCAATATCTTACAATAAAAAATAGTACATTTATGGAGGCATGTTTATTTTTGAATTTTCGAAAGCAATATGACAAAGAAATGGCAGGCACAAATTTTAATTTTGATTTTCCCTGGTTATTTGAATTATTATACGACCTTGTACAAAAATAGTACAAAGTTCCTGCAAATGTTGCTTTTTTGATTTTGTGATTATTGTGCTACAAAAAAGTGAAGTCATATTTCTTGTCTCTAATTTTAAATTTCACATCACTTCCCTATTTCTGATTTCTCCAAGTTAATCCGGTGAAAAGGATGGAACTGACATTCTTCCTTCGCTTCGCCATAGAATTATTCTTTTTTCATTGATAAGTATTTTCACCATGACCTCGACCAATTCTGAAACGTAATTCTGCTCTTAATTTATTTACGCTGTTTCCTGTTGTAGGAGGACCGTCAGCTTAGAAATTCTTGGTATCAATATCGACAAACGATATTTTACACATATACACTGTAAATATACATATCAAGACTTTTCGAGTAATTTTGGGGGCAGGAAATGCCTTGCACCCCAAAGTCGGGACGGGGCCTGTGCGTTGTAGATAAATCATGGCGATGATGAGAGATCAGGGGCGTACTAGCTCAGAAAGACCATTCTACGTCTTAAAAATGATGTGGCCTTTGCACATTATATCCTCTAAAACGTGTTACGAAAGTCAAAATGTAATATAAAATGGGATAATAAAAATCTTATGAAAATCAACTGGGATTTTCATAACATTTGAACAAAATACGTACGATAGGGTGTTAAATAATAAGTGCACCTTGAGCGTAAAATGCAATTGTTTAACGTTCTACTTCTTCAATTTCCATACATAAATTTCATCCGTAATCAATCACATGTAAATCAGATGAAGAAATATTTGTACAAAATCAACTAATAATATTTACAAGTTTTCTTATTGTTCTTGTTAAATTAAAAGCTTCCTGTTCTTTTGAACATTATAATACTGCAAGTAAAGGACGTAATTAAATCGGTGTATGTAGAAAATGCATTCGGTCACCGCCAAGATTCAATGAGCCTTCGCGAGGTGGGCGTGGCAGGAAAGAGAAAATGGATTCCTTCTAAATGAAAACCTCCTCACCGTGGCAGCTCCACTTCTTACCAGAGCATGCAGAGAGACAGAATTACGTCACGGAATGCGTCCACTCCCTCCCAATTATGTCCATGTAAATAAGGAGCTTATGTAGGGCGCTTGCGGAAGCGCGTAATGCAGGTGGCGTCGCAGGTAACTTTTTCCGTTGCAGTAGAGATTTGGTCAATTTCACGCCACCTGTACGGAAAATAGCCACTTTGGCGGATTGAATTTAATGGAACCACGCACGACGTCAAGCAGTTTCGCGCGGATTTGTTTCGCAAATTACATCGCGATTCGCGAAGATTAATTTAAGCTAAAAATTAAAACTAAACTCTTGGCGCCGCAGTCTTGAAATGTTCACAGGGTATACGCTAAGTTTAGGAGTAATACTAACAAATGAAAATTATATTAAAGAGGAAATAAAATGGCAGACTTCATTCAGGAAATGCTTGTTACTTTCTCTTCATAAACTTTTATCGTGTCGTGTAGTATCTAAGAGAGTAAAAGTAGTATTATATGGATGTGAAGCTTGGTCCATTACATTAAAAGAGGAACATAAATTAAGAGTATTTGAAAATAAAATCCCTAGAAAAATATTTCGACCTAGAAGGGATGAGGAGACAGGTGAGTGGAGAAGGTTGCTTAATTAGGAACTGCATAATTTGCATTCATGTCCAGATATCATTAGAATAATTAAATCAAGAACAATTAGGTGGGCAGGCCATGTGGCACGAATGGGAGAGGAAAGAGGAGTTTACAAGATTCTTTTTGGGAAGCCTGATGGATGGTAAAAGGCCTGTAGGAAGGCCAAGACGAAGATGGAGGGATAACGTTGAGATGGACCTCAAGGAAATCGGTAAGGATGGAAAAGATTGGATTTATCTTGCCCAGGATAGAGACAGGTGGAAGGCTTGTGTTGCTGCAGCCATAAATTTCGTTACTTGGGAAATATAATTTATACCCAAACAAATATCATTGTAATTGCGTCATGTTCAAGTGTGCTGTATAAAAAACGAACTCGTGCATGTGGGAAGCGTGCAGTGAGCACATTCCACCAAATGATTTAAGAAATCGAGCAGCGGAAGGGACTTTTATAAGATCTAATTGGAGGACCGAACTGTTATATGAAAAGTGCTTAATGGCGAAATATTTTTTTAATGGTAGACTCGGCAGTCTGCAATTAGGTTACGCAATTTAAACGTATTCTTTGTCTTGTCAACGACATGATTACACAAGAATGCGAGTGACGGTTTCACATCTGCCCTACATATTCATTTCGAAAAATTCAGTGGTTCAATTTATGATTTGCTTTGGCAAACTTAGAAATCTATTCCACTACCTTTTCCCTTCTGCACTTTAGACCACAACCACGAGAGATGATGGGTTCATAACTGAAGCTACGCATCTACACACCTTGCAATCCAAGCATCTCGGGTTCGAAACAGAGTGGTTCTTCGGATCCTATTTCAAACTGTAGGTCCACTTACGATTACTTGAGCTGAACAAAAACTTGAATTTAAACAAACTTCACCGCAGTGTGAAACCTGTGAAATTGGCGAGAAATATTTGCAACCCCCCCCCCCCCACCCACCCACCACACACACAAAATATATCAAAATCGCTAGTTTCGGCAAACATTTCACAAATTTCCAAAATATCCAATTTTCCCACGAAATTATCAGCGAAAACTATCCAAATCGGTCTATTTTCTTTAGTTTTGTTTATTGTTATTAAGAAATTTTTACACAGTTCTTGATTCTCGTTTTCTTTGTGAATTTTGATAACAATTTTAAGGATAAAACAGGTAACCCTCTCGGATGTCAATCCCTCTTCCACGTAGAATACCCTGGACTACATTATCTGGCGTCTGGAATCACAACCAGTGTAATCCTCCGTGGTTGTGTGCTATTCGTGTTTGCGGCTGATCATTCATCCTCATCGTCGTGGTTAGCCAAAAGTGGCATAAAAGCAAAGTAAAATAAATAAAATCAATGAATTAAATTATTAGTTTTTTGTGAATTTGTGGGAAATAGAAAGATAGGTGTGAATCGTTTAAATTCTACATGTCTTTACAAAATCATCTTACCTCAAGCATAAATTCATGTTTATGAAATGTATTTAAAACGGCACGATCAAGCATTCAATTACAGCTATATTGGATCTGGGATGTTATCGGTGGCTCTTCTACCTATCGAGGTAGACTATCGAACAGTCAATCTAATTCCTATCTATTGGTCCGTTAAGCCTTCTGTATCAAATTTTTTGAGAATGAAGTGCGTGATTGCGCTCGTGTTTCTCATAAACCCACACATCCAATCGAAGTTTTCTGTCGCTAGCCAATGACCGTTCTGGATTCTCGATTGACCCACCTGTGCGTATACCTTCCGTGGGAGCCGATATTGTCACAGCTTTACATTCTCGGTTTCCTCAGTGGATGGGTATTGTACAACGTGCTTAGAGGTGACGTTCTCGTAAGATGTATGTTCCTAGTTGCTGCGAAATCACAGGCTACTGGTAATAAACGTGCGCACGAAAAGGAAGGCTGACATGGGAAAGCAGCACGTTTACAAGGCTTACGAAAGTGACGCCTCGCATTAGACAAGGAACGGCGTCGTGAACTAGGGAATCCGCGGCCAGGTTTTCCACAAACCTCAAAAAATCTTTCAGCTTGCACGGAAAGAACTGAAACTCGTTTGTTTTTCACTGAACAGTTTTACGTTTTGGACACCGATAGTGAAAGTTCAAGTCTAGAGTTTCGTTACCCTTTACTCTGGTAATCACAGGGCCAGATTTAGGACCCCAACCAGACGTCGATGATGGAGAAAATTATTCTGGGTTTTGTCAGATATGCCGTGGGGAAATCCACGTGGAGAAGCACAAGGGGAAGCAGTTACGTGCAATATCCATTTCAAGGTTAGTTCATCCATGGAAACATGTGCGAGAAAATCACAGCTCAGCTAAACATGACACTTTTACATACATTTCCAATGTTCATTTCACAAGACAATAACACAATGTAAAGCTCAGAAGGTTAATGTAAAGTTATCCCCTGTTTTGCACCAGCCAAGGAAGCACACGGGACGCGTGAGGTGATCAGCACCATGCTCTGGCCACCTTTACGCATCCTTTTACGTGAACGGCAGGCGCGTCGCCTGATGATGTTCACATGAGCACGTGAACACTCATGCATATGTCTTAAATTACGTACATATTAAACGCACACACACACACACACACACACACACACACACACACACATACGTTTATTTATTCGATAAAATACTATGTTTGATGTACGAGTATATAAACACAATTTACTCTGACACGACTTCTTTCACGTCTGATAACTTTTTTTAGATAGTTGGTAACACTGGCTCCCACGGTGTTCTACGGAGGGCGTTGGACACAATTGCTGTGCGTGTTGCATAGAGCTGACAGCTAAGGGGCTGTTGGCCACTATATCCCGAAGATGTTCACTTCGCTATGCGAACACTGGTGCAAGCGACAATACTTCTTACATTCGGCACCAGAGTGCAGCATATACGAGGCACGTCTAGGGGCCTTGAAAAGGTCTGTGCCATAGTTGCAAACTTTAGCGAGAATTTGCTAAACCTGGCGGATTTTAAGGGGGAGAGGGACAATTCCCCCTAGGTCCTTCTTGTATTACTTTAAATATAGCGTGATTTTGGGGAGAAATTGTTGAAAATATATTGAACTGTTATTCTCACTTCTTCAATTGAATATGAAGTTAGAAGGGAGAGGAGTAAATCTGCATTCAGTACAAAAACATTATTGTGAACACTCGTATGTGAACCGCACGCGACGCCACTGGTGAACGGCGCTTCTAATCTCTCGGAAACACTTAACACACAGATCAACCCTGGAAGTTTTCAATTTGTTCACGCCGACGCAACGTGAAGCGTTGCTAACGAGGCGCCCTTGACAAAGAGGAATGTTTATTCATGCGAATCGGATAAACAGGGAAGAAGGCAACGTGGCCTGCGACGGTCGACGAAGCACGGGGAAGAAAGGCGAGAGAAAAAGCGACGGTGAGGATGAAAAGAAAACAAGACTGCGAACAATGAAAAACGCGGATTCTGGGGCAAACGCCTCTTCGCGTGGGATAGAGATTGTGCGGTTCTTGTGGCAGGAGGATTCTCGCAATTCATGTTTTTAGGTCTGGACATTGTAGAAGGTGGTCCTGGTTCTAATCACAGCATTTCTTTTCTATACGATGCGTATTTCCCAAACACTGAAACACACCTCCTAATTCACGTTTTTTTGCACGTAAATTGAAATGGAAATGTAAAATAACTTCAATCCCGGTATGTGCGATTCCAATTACCTATCAGGTGACGTCACATGCAGGAATGCCTGGAGATAAGGACTGGCACCTTCAGATGATTTCGTGTGTCTAGACCCTGTGCTATTCGTATATATCTTCTTGTTTGAGTTTTTTTTTTAAATATATTACGTTAGTCAAAAAGTAAATGCAATGTTTTTCTTTTCTTCCGTAGGTTGGCTGTACAGCTTTCTGTGCTCGCAAGCCGATAGATAGTATCGTTGTCTTCGCATGTGGCAGGTTACAGCGTCATCACTTCAGTTCGCTCTGCAGTGTTGCCAAGTAAACATGGATGCGTCACTGTCCGTGTGCACCACAGAAGAACAACGTTCTGTAATCCGTTTTTTGTGGTCTGAAGGTGTACCAGGTGCGGAAATCCATAGAAGACTTTCAGCACAATACGGTGACAATGTTTTACCGCTGCGAAGTGTTTACCAGTGGATTGAAAAGTTCAAAAGCGGTCGAAAAATGTGAAGGACGATGAAAGAGCAGATCGTCCAGCCACATCCACTACTGATGACAACATTGAGCAAGCCCGTGAGCTGCTTCTGAATAACCGACGACTGACTGTTGATGAAGTGGCAAACCATATGCACGTTAGTCATGGTTCTGCATATGAAATTATCCATAACAGGCTCAACTTTCATAAAGTCTGTGCGACATGGGTCCCAAAGAACTCACTGACGAGAACAAGCGAAATCGTGTGAGAATCTGTCAGCAATTATAGGACAGACATGCTAACGAAGGGGTAAGCCTTTTTGAAACGAATCATCGCTGGAGATGAAACATGGATCCATCACTTCGAACCTGAGAGCAAACGCCAGAGCATGGAATGGAAACGCCCTGAATCTCCAGTGAAAAAAAGTCAAGCGTCAACACTCTGCAGGAAAAGTGATGCTCACACTTTTTGGGACTCAGAAGGGATAATTATGGAACATTATGTGGAAAAGGGGACAACAATAAACAGTGAACGATACAGTGATATGCTTTCGAAAAAGTTGAAGCCTGCAATTCGAAGCAAACGACGAGGTCGATTGTCGGAAGGCATTCTTTTGTTGCATGACAACGCGCGTCTCCATACCGCCGCCAACACCGATCAAACTCTTCAGAATCTGGTCTTCGAGGTGTTAGAGCATCCTGCATACAGTCCAGATCTCGCCCCGTCGGATTACCATCTGTTCGGTCCACTTAAAGATGCTTTAAGAGGCCGTCGATTCGACACAGATAGGTGAAGGAAGCGGTGCATACGTGGCTTGCTGCTCAACCGAAAACCTCTTTTTTCTCAGGGTATCGGAAAGTTTGTGGAACGTTGGACCACGTGTATAGAAGTGAAGGGGGACTATGTTGGAAAATGATATCATTGTAAGTTTTCTATTGTTGCTGTGAAAAATAAAAAAAATGATTGCATTTACTTTTTGACTATTTGGTTCTGAGTCCGACAGAGGGTTTTAAGGGCACGAGGGACAGTTTCTACGTCCAGCCAGACGCGAGGATCCGAAACTGCTCCTCCCCCACCGACCTTTTCCCGCGATAAGCTGGTTTTAGGAGTGGGAGAAGACTTAGCATTACCCTTTTGGGAGTATTATTTTACTTCTTCTCTTGGAAATATCAAACTTCCGACGACGCAGAACACACATGAACGGAAAGAGGACAGGTTGAAGGTTTTGATCGTGTTGGAAACAGTCGAAATTTTCATTTATTAGCGTAACTTGAAGTTGAAAGATTTGTTTGTCCACAAGGAATAAATAGGACTCCACAAATAATTATTGATCATATTTTTTACAGACCGTATCTTGCTTAATAAGCAACTTTAAAATGACGGTTCCACTTGCAACATGGGGAAAAATTCATTCTCTTTTGTGCTATATTTTTTTTCGGTATCAACCCCCATTCCGACGACATTGAATTAAATACATACTTGGTGAAACTGCTTCGGCAGCATATTTAGTGGCTTTTAATCTGTTCGCAAAGCGCGAACTCTTAGGCACTGAATGTCATAGTAGGCACTAGAAAGGGGAAATAGATGAAAGTAGCCTTAAACATGCACTGAAGTCTTTATACAGATGTGAAACATCTCGTTCTATATACGAGGTGTGGCTAGAAAGAAACCTGACTGTTGCTACAAAATATTTTATTGGTTATTTTGTACAATACGAACATTATCCCCTTCAAAGTACTCCCCTGTACTATCGATACACCGCTCCATACGAATCTTCCATTGCTGGAAATCATTTTCTGAAACCATGTTCATGCCCTCCGTCGCTTTTCTTTTTACAGGTCCTACGGTCGTAAATCTGGTTTCTTTCAGTGCTAATTTGACCTTTGGGAATAAAAAAAGGCGCACGGAGCGTTATCCGGCGAATAGGGTGGATGTTCTAACACTGGGATCCCATGATTGGCCAAAAAAGCCTTGACTGACAATGCCGTGTAAGCAGGAGCATTTTCCTGATGAAGAATCCATGACTTGCTTTTCCACAAATCAGGTCGTCGTCATCTTACTCGCGCACAAAGGGTCGTCAGCACCGTAATGAAATAATGTTTTGTTGACAGTTTGACCATCGGGTACCCAATTCGAATCAATTAACCGACATTTGCATGTTTGATTCCGTTTTTGACGATCAAGGTCGTGCAGGACGCAAGTCATCCGCGGTCACTTCATCGAAAAGATGCCAAAATGTGTTATAATAAACATAGACGTACAAAAGGGAGAGTTTAATTTGTCTAAAGACAATATAGTATAATTATTTCGCACCAATTTTCTATTCGAAATTTCATTCCGCGTATTTTTTGTGCAAACTCGCCTGCGGTATTTTAAGGTTAGCAACTCTGTTTCCAAAGTCTTTCTTGGGCCTCCCATCACAGCAAATCGCTTATGCAAGAGGCCACAAGATATACGGGGAACCGGAGAATGTTGTTATCATCACGTTTAACTCATAATGTTGTCATTAACTAAAAAAAAAACAACAACTCTATAGCCTTCTTAAACCCGAAGGTTCATGGCTGCAGCAACACAGGCCTTCCATCTGTCCCTATCTTGAGCAAGATCTATATACTCTTTTCCATCCCTACCGATTTCCTTTAGGTCTATCGCAACGTTGTCCCTCCATCTTCGTCTTGGCCTTCCTACAGGTCTCTTACCATCAGGTTTCCCAACAACAATCCTGTAAACTCCTCTTTCCTCTTCCAATCCATGGAAGTGGCCTGCCCACTTAAGTGTTCTTGATTTAATTATTCTAATAATATCTGGACATGAATACAAATTATGTAGTTCTAAAGTATGTAACCTTCTCCACTCACCTGTCTCCTCATCCCTTTTAGGTACAAATATTTTCCTAAGGATCTTATTTTCTAATACTCTCAATTTATGTTCCTCTTTCAATGTAATGTAATAATGTTGTCATTGCGCATTTCAATTATACAGATTGTTGAATTGAAGACCTGGAATTTCCGCCGTAGAGATAACTCTGCCTGGGAACATACTCCTTCGCACTTAAACAAACAACTATTTGCTGATATCAAGCTATACCTGCTCAAACTTGCGTAATGTGTTCTCTATTTAAAGCGCTGTCACTGCTCGTTAGATTCTGTGACTCCACGTTCTGTACCGATAAGCCACCGTGGCATGTGTTGGTAAATATGCCGTATATGAAATCGTACAGAAGACATCAGAGCAAACAACTGTTTCTTAATAAACATTTTCTGTTTCGACGCTACGAACCCCAAAAAACTGTTTTTCTTCCTGAATGTATGAAACCACAGGTTCAGAGTTGTCGTTAACGAATTAACCTTCAAGGTAACCCAGCCGGCCCCCGTGGCAGGGTGGTTAGCACATCGCGCTACGATGCCAGGGGTCCCGGGTTCGAATCCCGGTCTTGGCATGGGTGTTTGTGAGTGTCCATTCATCATATCATCACTTATCTTTGCAAATTAGTCAAAATTGGAACAAAATACGAAGTAATATAATGCAAATCAATCAATAAAAGTAACCCCCTGTGGCGCAACAACCTACCGAATGTCGGCCTCACTCCCACCAGCCGAGGTTGGAGATCACGGGACCAGTCCGGTTTACGCTACTCATATGTAGCTCCTCAATTTCCTCACGATGGCGGCTGGCCATCGGTCCCATACATGCGTCCTGTGGCCAGAGTAAAAAGCATGACGCCACGGCCACGGGAGGGACAACCTTGAAACTACGATAGACAAAATAGACGTGACCAAGCTATCGTAATTAGGTAATAATCGGTTGGTGTCTGGAGAAGTTGCACGTTAAAGTAAGCTTGATGTAGGTAACATTTCCAACGAGTGGGGTATTTCACTTGTCGCAGGGGATGGGGCTCATCACCCGCCCCTCTTTAAGGAACCACGCATGTGCGGAGCTTATTGTGTGCGTCGCTGCCTACATCCGCTTCTCTCATAGGGAACCGGGGACCGGAACAAAACGCAGCGCGTAACGCTGATTACGCAAATAATGAGCGAGAAACTTGGTATTTGCAAGCCTCTCGGCACACAACACGCGGGCGAAACGAGCTCCTTGCAAATGGTCTTTATTCGACCCTAGGTCCGCACTTCAGGGGGGGGTGGGAACGCCAGATAAAATAATTGTTTGTGTGCGGTTTATTACGAGTTTATAGGCCGCTGGTGCTTCCAATTAAGCTTGAATTTGAATTGCTGTTTTTAAGTTCACTTTGTGCACAGTAAGGCTAATCGGGACTGGACCTACAGTTTAAGGTGTGATCCGAACCACTATGTGCCTTCACCGGCTATCGAACCCGGGACCCCTTGATTACAAGGCGACGCCATCGGGGAGGCCATTTTCAGTGAAGCAACTAATTTGATTTCTCCTGATTTCATGGATTGTTTTCACATATTAAAAATATCCAAATTACTGAAATCATATTATAAACAAAGCACTACATAAAAGTCATTGTCAAATATTTGAATTGATCGATTGATTGATTTGTTGTTTTAAGTCCACTTTATGCACAGTAAGGCTAATCGGGACTGGACCTACAGTTTAAAGTGCGATACGAACCACTATGTACCTCCATCGGGTATCGAACCCTGAACCTCTTGATTACAAGGCGAAGATTCCCCTTTACGCCATCGGGGAGGCACAAATACTTGAATTAGAAATAGTTAACAAGCACTACTCGTTTAATTATAGAATGAAGTCACGAAGTGGAAATACAATGCATGTTCACTAAAGCGTCAAAATTCAATTTGAAGTAAGCAAAAGATAATTATGATATTTTTATTCGATATTATAAATTGCCGCTTTGATAGGTGAGATAATCGTTTGATGTTGAACACATCCAGTTTTGTAATGGTGGCACATCGGAAATGAAAGGAAACTCTAATTTAGAAACTTTTATGAGCCTCCCATAATTCTTGGCTTGAACCTTCAACATGTTCTGCTTATTGCTCATAATTATTCTAAATGAATTGTTTATTAAATGTAATAACAACAAGCATCGCCTCTGTAGCCTTCGATTTCGGCACTGGTGATCTCTCAGAATGGGGTGGTCTGCAGCCTGCGCGTATGCAACCCACATAACACAGCAAACGTTGAGGGTGCCAAAGTATAGCGTTCGATGTCAACACCGGCGTAGAAACCGCTGCATGTGTATGTAAATGCGTGTAACAGTTTCCTGATTGATTGAGTTGGTGTTTTTAAGTCCACTTTATGCACAGTAAGGCTAATCGGGACTGAAACTACAGTTTAAATTGGGATCCGAACCACTATGTGCCTCCACTGGGTATCGAACACGGGGCCCCTTCATTACAAGGCAACGACGCTACCACTGCGCCATCGGGGAGGCCCTGAAACAGTTTTCTAAATCAAAAGAATAATGAACATTTATGTTCTCTTATGCAAAGGATGAGAGTAATGGTTATGCACACCCTGACACATCATCGCATTGAGTGACATCTCGTCGGCGAAGGCTCCGATTTCGTGTTGTGAGCTCATCGTGGACGCTTCTTTCCGAGAGTCCTTCGTTAGTTTCATGTACCATCATTCAACCTCATCATCACGATTAGACTAGAGGCAGAAGAGCGATGTAAAATAAAGGATGCAAATGCAAATACAACATAAAGTAAAGCGTTTGATAGAAATCTCGACGGCACTTTCGTTTATTCTCGTATGATTGATTGGTGATGTTGAGGCTGTGCGAAGAGACATAACTATCAAAATCAAAAGTTTGTTTCAAGTCTTCTCTATGCTCAGATAGGGTAACCGACACTGGGCCTACAGTTTAAAGTGGAATCCGAACCAGCGTGCTATGGAATAGAACCCGGGACACCTGATTACAAGGCGACAACTGTCATTAGGTCCTCGAGGAGACCTTGCACGCCCCACTTTTGTACGATTCCACATTTCTAACTTCTTTCAGTATGTCTACTACACCTGTACGAAATGCCAAGCCTTTTCAATTTTACCTTTCGATCAGCGTAAGATGGAATTTTTAATGAAGTGCGAATAATTACACATACTTCTATTTGGGCCTTCCTGATGGCAACGTCATAGCCTTGTAATCGAGTAGTCCCGGGTTCGATCCCCAGTGGAGGCACATAGTGGTTCCGATCCCACTTTAAACTGTAGGTTCAGTCCCGATTAGCCTATCTGTGCATAAAGTGGACTTAAAACAAGAAGTTAAACTCAAACATCCTTCTATTTACACACACTCTGTCAGAAAAATTATAGAAAATTGGGAAGACGTTCTTGTCATACTTTTGGCAAACGAAACTGAGTATGAGCAAAATGTTGAAGGCTGTCAAATGTCGATACAAAGACACTCCGCCACCGGAGCTGGTGGTACGTCGCCCGGTCTCCTCCCTTTTAGTTCGAACACAGATTACGCTGAATGCCAAAGACAATTCCACGCTGTCATTCACGCCTCGGCGACAAAGGCCGGGTCACAGACACCGCCGAAGAAGCAAAAGTAAGAATATACGGGAGCTCACCTTTTGGGCACGTAGATCCTCCGAGACCTCATCATCTTGTCCCTGGCGTTCATCCCCGCACGCGACAGGTTGACTGCCGCCACTCACCACGCGAGAACAACTTCTAGCTCTTTTCACGCGGACGACACCACTGTGGTGATCCCTCGCAGGATGAACGGCCGAGGAGACACCTGGCGGCGCATGCGCGGAGCAACAGGTGGCGGCACCGTTAGACGCTTCTTCGCCGGTCGCATCCGCAGACGATGATTCAGATTTCGGGAGGCGACAGTGTTTCCGACCGTCGAGACGTTCCACCGAACCGTAAATAGCCTTGCTGTAATTCTTCGACTTCCGGCATCGGTGATAAATTCTCGGAAGAGAAGCAAAAGGCGATGACTCTCCATCATGTAAATTGTTTGCATTTGTATTCGTGACTCTAGGTCTCTCGATTATAGTTATAATTACTTATAAATTTGAGCAGGATCTCTTATTTACTTAACTCTATGTAACGGCGTTTTGCTTTCCAAGAGTGTTGTGCTAGAGGCCAATTATACTAAATTTGGAATGTACGAATTATATTGAGGCCAGGGGTCTCGGGTTCAATTCCGACTTGCGCAAAGGGTGTTCTTTGTGAGTGTCATTTCATCATATTATCACTCATCCTCATTTTCGCGATTAGCGGCAGAAATGTGTAGTAAAATCAATCAATCAAATTTTATAGGAATGGTCCAACCATTGAAGGTCCGCTGGAGTTTTCCCAAGGAATGGCAAGGAAGGTATTTTTTTCCAGGGGGGCAAACAAGGCACATTTTCCCCAATAACAGTTTTGTTCCCTCAAAAAAGATTGCTTAAATTTGAATTTATCATATTCAGACAATAATTAATACATATTGTTGTAGCTGAAATGAAATTATATGTCAAAAATATATAATTTTTGGTTGACTTTCATTTTCCAGGAGGCGGGCATGGCCTCCCTTGCCCCCCTTCCGGACGCCCATGGGTCCAATAACGAAAATACAAACGCATCTTAAAAAGTCAGTAAGATAATATATATAAAGATTATAAAGTACCTTGTCAGTATTCGTATGTTATTGTTAACATTCTAACTTGATTTGTCGCCTTGTATACAAGGAATCCGTAGTTCCGTATGCGATGGAGATATCTGCATTGCACAGTTCTCGGATCCCGATTTAAACTGTAAGTCCAGAGCACGAAATTAGCTCAAACAAACAAATATTGATGATTTTGGCAGTCTTATTTGCACGGGTCATTTCACTCTTGTAAAATTTAATTCACACAACTCCAGTTGTTGTTGAGAGAAATTAGTAATGTCATTTTGAATATCTGTAAACTTCAAATTTGAAATATCTCATCAAGATTATCAAAGACTGGCATAAGGTTAAAAAATTCTTAGCTGACCACGTTCAATGAAGCCTGAAGTTGAGATGTCAACATCAGTTAGCCGGGTTATTTGATTGGAAGCTGGGTGAACCCCAGAGCCGCTTTATGCAAGGACACTGTTAAAAAAAAATCCCCATACTTGGCGTCCATTATGGCTGCGATTGACGATGTGGTGAGCCCTACTTCCACAACCCTACGTGCCTTCATCCATATCTTTTCGCGGAAAACAATTTTAGTGCAGAAAAGTTTGGACACATTGAGTAGGTAGATTTCTGAAACGTGGCTGGCAACACTGACGAGCAATGGCGCTCCGCGGGTCTGCTACGGGCGATGGTGACGATGCGAGGAGATAGCAGAGGCGGCGTCTTCTCCGTTGCTTGAAAACACAATAATTAGAGGAATACAGTATTAATGAAGGATCGGGAGTTGTCACAAGCGACCGTTGCTGTTTTCTCCTGGGGTGACGGCAGATAACAACTAACTCATCCCGCTGCTGGGTTCTCAGAGCGGAGACCGCTACGTCATCTGCTCCAGTAACTAGTTCCCCAACGGAGAATTTTGTTTCAGTGAACTCAAGGGTGGGATCTGTTTCGGTGGCTGCTAATATTCTCTCGCTTTCTCTTTCTTTCTCGCTCTTACTCCACCCTGTTTTTTTCTATTCCTGTGTCTCTGTTGATTTCCCTTTCCTTCTCTCTCTCTGTCTATTTCCATTTCCTTCCTTCTTTCTCCTTCTATTTTTCTTTCCTTCCATCTTTCTTTCTCTCTATCCCTTCCTGTTTCTCTTCCTCTTTCTCTCACCGTTTCCGCTTTTGTTTGTTTCTTTCTTTCTCTGTTTCTTTATATCCGTCTCTCTCTCTCTCGCTTTTTTGTCTTAGCCTTTGTTTTTACCTCTACGATTGTTGCTTTGCTGTATTTCCGATAAGCTTTTGGATAGGGTAAGACTATTAACGGTGGGCGACAGATGGTGCCCCCGTACCTCAGTGAAGTCTCGTGTGTCGAAACATGATGAGAAATTCTGGAGGGGTCTACGAGACCACAGTTAAGGCGATACTGTTCTATGGCATCGAACTATGGGTCTGGGAGGGAGGGGAAACCGTAAACGTCGTACAGTCTAGATTTCTAAAACAAGGGCTAGGAGTAGGGAGGGGTATGGCAACAAGTGGGGCACTTAGGGAAATGGGAAAATTAAGAGAGGAAGTGGATGCATTAAATACTTGGCAAAACTGATCACCAGGGAGGGGGGAAATTTGAAGAAACTCTGTGTACAATCACAGATAGATGGGGGTATTGGGAGGCAATGGGTAGCAAAAATAAAGACGGAATAGCGCTGGGATGGGTGTGGGAAGAGGGAATAGAGGGGAGAATTGATATGCAGCTGCTAGGGGCCATCGTGCCAGACTGGAAGACATTAACAAAGAGAAAATTTTGGCAGAATGCGACGCAAAAATATCGTTAACATCAGCGAAAATAGTGGATACGGATCGAGAATGGGGAAGGAGGAACTACGTGGATTTGTGTGGGGCAAAAGAAAGGTCAGGATTAATCTGGTTCAGACTGGGGGATGGGCACAAGTTAAACTAAAACGGGAGCGTAGAATGCGGTGAAGACGAGACGAAATTTCACATTCTCCTCCAGTGCAAAGAAACAGGGGAGGCAAGACAAAAATATATCAGGGAAATAAATGAAGCTAACATTGAGAATATAAAGACAAGCGTTATTAGGAGGGAGAGACCGAGAGGGGGGAGGCGCAAATAAGGAATCGGGGAACTTTCCTACACTACGCCTGGGTAAAGAGAGCAAAGAAGCTCAGTGGGGATAGCGAACATGTGTGAAAAGGGGGGGGGCACTAAGTAAATAAATAAATAAATAAATAAATGTGAGAAAATTTAGGAATCACTCAGGTAAGAGTGCAAGTGTAGGGATAGGGTTGAAATGAAATAGTGTTTGTGAACTCCCAAGCAGTGTGAATGTGGAAGTAGACTGAGAGGAGGAAGGGTGTAGGAAAATTGTACTAAAATCATTGTATGGTATGTACAGCCGTAAAGGCTCATACTGGAAATAATTTCTATTCTATTTTTTAAAAAAACATGATGAGGAGAAGCGCAGGGAAGTAAAACCATGGAACAATGCCTGACCAAGTTATCATTCGCCTGGAACGACGTAGGAGACTCCCATCTCCGACGCGTAAGAGGATGTCTTCGCACCCTTTCGCCAGGCTCCTTAGGAAAGAGAAAGGCGTTGCTTTCTGGGCGATCCCCTCTCCGCACTTTCCGTTCTTGTCCAGCAGCTTTATCTCTTACCGTACGAGGCCACTTGTAATTATAGCACCTGTGTGAATCCTCGTTTGAAAAGGAATACGAGTGGTGAATGAACGTAAGATGAAAGTATATATAACAAATTCAAAGATAGGTGTACTCAAACTCTTCATGACCATGTTCATCGCATATATTTCGTGCATCGTGAGGTTCTGTAATTAAAACATTCTAACCACACTACCACTACAAATCCACCTCATGTGAGCACGTAGGATGAAAAATTACATTATTGGAAATCGTGATGGCCCATGTTTTTCTACGTACCTTTAATGTACAGTGGGATGTTTTGGTAAATTGTCCATGACTATTTTCTAGGACTGAGCCGACCGATCTCCACCGATGCTTGAAATTGTAACAATTAAAAATTGTGAAAAATAAAGATAATAAGACGCTAATATTGGCGAGTGAGTATTCCATTCCAGTTTTAAACATCAATTTACCATAGTTTTGTTTCAAATTTTCGGAGATTACATCAGAATGTTCAAAATCCCTCATATGTAATGACAGAACACATTTTTTCACACAATATTAGTGCAAAATAAATGGAAACTTCGAATTTTGCATAGTTTCTACGATAACTCCGCGAAAGGGTCGCGTGGCATTTTTTCTAAAATGTCGGAAGAATCTTGACTGGTATTGGGAAATAAAATCTGCCCGATACTTTCCGAGGCATTGGCATCGGCTCAACCCAATTCATTAATTTTTCACAAACAAACCGAATAAACATGGTGATGGGCAATTTGCTTGGCAATACTTATGCGTCCAACTGTACAGTTCAAACAGTTTTAGCAGCCAATTGTGAGGTTTGTTTGATTATGTTTATTTAATAACGCAACGAAATTCGTTACATCCTCTGATCGGACAATATCCAGCGAGCGTTCTTGTGAGATTTTGGTTGCCTCCTTAACTGCCATTTATCACAGCTGTTATTGTGAGAGAATATCTGCGTCGTTTCCTTTCCGTTTAACTCGGTGCGACTTCCATAGGAAATAAATTTCCCCTCCCGTGTACTGTATGAGAAAGTGCACGAGGACAATAAGTAACAGCGATCGTTGTGTTGCGGCGGTTCGGAATCTCCTGGTGGGAAATCCGCTGGATCAACATTTCTTTCTGGGCTGGCGCTGGGAGAACAGCGCTAGCGTACGCAGGAAGGGGGCTTTCACCCACTTCCGGAAATCTGTTTAACCTTGATTCCAGCACCGCGAAACGTCGTGATCCTTTCTTCTGTTTTTGTATGTTTATTTTTCTGCATGCCTGGGCACGGGTGACCATACGCCAGGACCCAAGTCCACAAGAAATTTCAAGGGCGAGGGGTTTCAAGGGACAATGTTTCCTTCCTGGAAATGTGCTTACTTTATCTTCCCTTCTCTCTTGAATTTGCGGTCGTCTTCGATGGTATAGTGGTAACGCTGTCGGCTTGTAATCAAGGGTTCCCTGGATCAGTCCTCACTTGAAGATCCCGCTTGAAACTGTAGGGCCAGTTCCGATTAGCCTAACTCAGCATACAGTGGACTCAAAACAAACTTCACAAAATTTTGTCTTCTATTTGCATCTTTTCCTCTCCCAGCGCTATTTCTCTTATTCTTGTCTTGTATCTTGGCAACGTTTGGCAAAGTTCTTTTAAGTACTCTGCCCATGGGCGTCCGGAAGGGGGGGCAAGGGGGGGCGTGACCCCCTGGAAGATGAAAGTCAACCAAAAGTTATGTATTTCACACATATAATTTCATTTTAGTGACAAAAATATGTGTTAATTATTGCATGAACACCATGAATTCAAATTTAAGCAATGTTTTTTTTAAGGAACAACACTATTTTTGGAGAAAATGTGCCTTGTTTGTCCCCCTGGAAAAAAAATACCTTCCTTGCCCCTCCCTGGAAAAAATCCTGCGGACGTCCATGACTGCCCCCTAACGAATATCAGTAGTCTGGACACCACTTGGTACCTGTGTATGTTAGACTTTTAAGTAGACGAAATGCTGGTTTTTACATTCTCTGAACTTTGTATAGCACTATGAATTACTGTAGAGAACACTTAAGCTTACGTCTTTTATTTACTTTTGCATTTTTTCTACACAGAACCCGAAACGTGTCAACCGACACACATATGCTGACTCCAATAACGCATTAACGTGCATAAACTGTAAATGGTTTCGTTTGTCAAAATACAGACAGAAATGCACAAAAGGGTACTTTTATCAAATTCTGTTCTGTGCGATGCATTAAATTCATCAGACACGATCTTCCCAAAGATAACAAAATTGCACATTTTACTTTGTCAATTGATGCATTTTGAGTTCTGTGTGTAACATTGTACCTCCTAGCCCTGTACACATGCAGTTTCTCGTTGTAAGATTTGTACTAAGTTATACACTATTATTGCATAAGCAAAGGAAATTCCCCACATAGAATATGGAAAAAAAATACTGTTACGAGAAGAAAGGAGGGAGGGCCTTTCTAATTCTTTCTGTAGGAAGATCACGAAAAGAGATAATAAAATAATCATATGACCACCACTCATTGGGAATAAGCGGAGGCTGCGAGCGGGGAACGCACGACCTTCTTCCTAACAGCTCACTTTCAATGGATCGTTGGTCCAAACACCACGACGAAAAGACAATAATATCAAATGCCGACGCGAGACAATATTACAGCATAAAAGTGATCGTAAAAATCCTATTTTTTGTCCGGTTACGTCGAAAGCCGTTGTTCGTTGGGCGTCGACGTAAACCGTAATCTCCCGTCGTTCACGACATGGCTTCCTCACTTCGAAGGAGCTCTTTCGTCAAGATTGGTTTCGAGGAGGAAGCGTCGAACGCCAGATTAGACTTCCTCGTTTTCTGGAATTACAAATAACTCCAGCTTGTCACGTTCCAGGGGCTGACTTCCGATTAAGAAGCAATTTACATCATGATCGGAACGACCCTGGGATCGAAGCTCTCGAATGTTTACGACGGTGAACGTAAAGGCAAATGACTCCTCCAGATGCGAAGCGTTAGGTTTTCATTTCGGGCGGCAACGACTCTTCAGGGTCAGTCGGTCGACTACAAGCACTCTGTCCCGGGAGAAGGCCGTGCATAAAGATAGAGAAGGGGCGGAACGAAGCAGAGACTTGTTTCCGTTGGCTCCTCCACAGATTCCCTGAATAGAGTACAGGAATGGTTCACGGACCGGTAATCAACACTTGTCGAGACGAGGCCAACACTTAATGTCCCGAGTCTTTAATGAACTATGATGTAAGGTACGTACAGTCAACAACATTTCTGGCAGTGTTCGAAATGTTACTTTTTAAAAGTTACTTAATTCAAAAATAATTAAGTTATAGTTAAAGTTTCTCATTTTTCAAAGTCGCGTAATTGTAATTTACTTTTACAGTTACTTTCTGCTGAAAATTTTCTTGTACATACAATTGATTACACTAGGGAACAAATGAAATATTTTTTTTGCCTCCAGAGCGAAATAAGTTGCCTCTTATGGAAACAAGTGTGCTGAATTCAAAAATAACAAAAATAATGCTCTAACACGCAAGATTTTATTTTTACAGGTAGATTTCAGTATACATGAAAATATGCGTAACAAATGTACAGAGCCATGAATTGCACATCATGTAAGTACATGTAAATAATATAAAGAATCATTTTATAAGGAAATTAGTAATCAACCACTAGTCAAAAGTAATTAGCTTGCTACAGATAAGGAAATTTGAACAATATAAAAGCATACGTTTACTTGAGAATAGGTAAAAAATGTCTACCTTTCAATGAACGTCTCTTATATTCAGTGCTACTTTCTCGTTTCGTATTCCAACAGCAATCCCCTAACATGGCTGGGTCCCATCGTCCTTGGTAACGACGTTCCATGTCAGAAATGTCCTGATGGAACCTTTCCCCCTGTTTATCACTTACATCACCTAAATTCTGTGGAAATGAGGATGTAGAAGATGAATTTTTAAAGACATTCGGCAACCCATTTCTTTGTAACACGTTAGTAGCTCTGAAACTAGAAATTCATAGTTCTCTTCTTTTTTGTTTCCCAGGAATCCATTCACCACAGCTTTGAAAAAAGCGTGCCAGCTCGACGTCTTGGAGCTTTGATTTAAAAATTTTGTCTTTAAGGAGTTTTCTAATTTGTGGTCCCACAAAAATACTTTCCTTCAATTTTGCTTGTTGTCTAGTTCGAGAAAAGGTCTTGTAGGTAACGAAATCCACTGCTATCTTTATTCAAGGCTTTCACGAAGTTCTTCATCAATCCTAATTTAATATGTAGTGGTGGGAATCTTCTTTGGATCAACAAGCGCCACATATTTCACATTTTTTCTCCAATTTGGTATTCATCCCTCATTTCCCATTCTTTAACTACAAAATGACGACTTGTGTCGCGACTGTCCCACAGGCACAAAAAGCAGCAATGTTTCGTAAAACCTCCCTGTAATCCTGTGAGTAAGGCAATAACCTTGAGATCAGCACAGATTTCCCATTCATATTTATTATAATTTACAGCTGCTAACAAAGCAGACATTGTTTCGTATGATTCCATCGTATTTAGAGCATGGAATAAGGGAATTGAAGGTAAAACATTGCCATTATGCAGCAATACAGCTTTCATACTTAATTTTGAGGAATCTATGAACAGTCTCCAATCGGGTACTGAATGTCGAACACCAAACTCATTCATTAAGGAAACGATATCTACACAGAAGCACATATTTTCTTTCATTGTGAAATACTTGGAAAACTGTTCGTGACGGTTTCGATAAATGGAAATTTTTGTGTCTTTGGGAAGGAGTTTCCACTGCTGAAGCCTTGAACCAAGAATCTCTGCTTCTTTTTTTCCCAAATTTAAATCGCGTATAAGATCACTTAGCTCATCATGCATAATGAGGTGCACACCATCATCTTGTTCGTCACAATGATATTCTACGTCGATTGATGTTGACGGCTCGTCTGCGGTATCTTCTGGTGCTTGCACAACCTATGTGCGTGGGTGTTTTGGAACTGGTAGTTCCTCGCTGTGGTGTACCGGTCTCTCATATATAATAATAACCCATAGCGCTACAGACCGTGAGAACCTTGACTTACCTACCGACTGCTGGTCTACCTCCCACACTGTTCCTCCGTCACCTGTTATAGCGTGGAGATCTTAGACCAGTATTGGGGTGACGGGTGGGCAGCCCGACGAACCCCCAGCCGTTGTAGGTCTTCTCGACCGGCTCTCATATATAAATTTACATAACAACTTTTCGAATGAAGTCATTCTTTCCCTTTCTTTTCCAGGTAAACATCTAGCCTTATTTTCCAATGTTCGTATACCTTATACCTTACATTTTATTTTATTAAAAATTGACATTATGAAAATTTTTTACGTGTGGGAGAATTTTGAGGATTAGTTTCGCTTACTACACTACAAAACACATTAGAAACAGTCATTACTTTCACGGGGACAAAAATCATGTTCCCTAGTGTTATCATTAATTGGAACAAAATAATACTGAGGAGTAACATGTGTTTTATTTATGCTTCTGGTACATAATATAAGTCTTCTTATATTTATATTACTTAGTGGCGAAAGGTATTCCCGTAGGCAGGAGATCGAATTTAAATTGTGCGAGAAAAAAAGGCTTCAGTCCCTGTAACAGAATCCAATACAATTTATGGGTTCCTGAATTCTAACACCCTGCTCATTCGAATGTGCTGAATACCTTCAAGAGAGTCCAAAATATCTCTAGATAATATGTGAAGGGCATTAAAGGTCAGTTACTTACAGGTGGGCAGGGCGCGGGAGCTTACCTAGTCAGGTATTTTGTGCCCTCAACTGGCGTTAATGAAATATCGAATAGTAAGAGTCCTCACTTCTAAGAGTGTGGTGATTGGTGTATTCTGCATGTTATCACTTTTTCTGCTTATAATACTAACTTGACTCACAAATATTTTTGTTTTAGTATAGTGTGTAATTCTCGTTCAAGATTCTAGCATATGTGATTTTTCTTTCTTGATGTCCGACTTATACTGTTTAAAAATACCCTGGAAAGAAAACGTCTTACAAGCTATAGTATAGAGTTTCCATGCAGGCAAAAAGAGTGTTGTAACACGTCGCTTGTAACTTGTCACTTCGGTCTTTGAGCTCCCTAGTGGTCCCGTAACCCTTGTCGGAAGGCAGCATCGATGGCGAGCGGCGACAGATGCTGCATTCGTGTCATCGGAGAGAATTAATCGATGTCCTCGTCTGTGGTGATAATTGGGCAATCGTCGCCTTCCGTTGCCTTGTTTTTGCTCCCGTTGCAAAACATGTGAAAGTCCGTCATCCGCCACATTTCGAAACCACCTCCCACTTTATTTACTCCAAACTGTATTCAATCAATGCGATCACATTCTCGCAAATGCACCATATTGAGAACCCGCGGGCTTCGTCAGGCACGGGGTGGAGAATAATTGAAGAAGTCTGAAGAATCGGAGTACAATGTTTCTCATTGTAGCATCCCAAATACGCACTTCCCCTCAAAAAAGTTAGCACATCTCTCAATTTACGCTATATTCCTTACGAAGTTATTTTGAGGAGGCAAAATTTACGGAAAAATTAATAATGACATATTTAAGCAATACATGTTTACTTCCGTTTGGTACACGCACGTGGTTATGGCACTGAAATACTTCTTCACGTGAATCTTCTCGCACTGGCGTCGCTGGAAGATTTTGTTCAGATGCGCTGAAGGCGGACGAATAGCTTCTTTCAGGTCGCTTCTGCTACAATTAATTAATTACCGTAATTATGATTTTTATTACTCACATTTCAGTATCTTAGATGCTGTACGAAATTTATCAATATTAATGTGCAAATAGAGCGAACTAATAAATACGTGTTATATAGGGTGTTTTTTTTAGAGTGATAGAACTTTGAATTGAAATAAAAGACATAAAAAATTAAGTTTGAAGCCAATTAATTGTGTTTTATTTTGAAAGATAACTTTCTCACATTTACTTTTTGAAAATAATTTCCGGCATATGTCCCCCACGACTAACTGTGATGAACCGGATTCGACCAGTCCAATTTTGAACCACTTTTTCAAGTAATTGGGGACGTATGTCGTTAATAACTTGAGTTATGTTTGCTTCCAAAGCGTCAATTGTTGCTGGTTTATCAGCATAAACCAGAGACTTTACATATCCTCAAAGAAAATAATCCAGTGGCGTTAGGTCACATGATCTTGGAGGCCAATTCACTGACAGCACAGATATTTCCGAAGTGCTCTATACGTTTGGCGAACAGAACATTGATTTTAGAAATATATTTCCACAATTTGTAAACGTTGTTGCGGCGTCAGTCTTTCCATGATCATTTGCCAATGCTCACTGATATGAAATGACAAAACAACATGTCATCAAAACAAAACAAATGACAGCTATCCGTATCGAAAGTTCTATCACTCTTAAAAAAAACACCCTTTATTATCCCTATTCATTAATATAGATTTTTTAATAAATTCTGTTAAACGCCTCTGATTACATTATCTCCCATGAATAAATGGAACTTAACAACTTAACATCTCTTTGATGTCTTGCCATTTGACTGGAAACAAAGAAAGGACTATTAACAATAGCAATGATTGGCTCGGCATCTTTAGAGACATATTCCCAACACTTCCTGCACTGGAGAATCAACAGTTAACGCCACGAAAACAATATAGCGTGGGAAGGCGTTGGCCACTCATTGAAATGTTACGAACTTTTCCCACGATAAACCCAATTAAGCATTCGCGGAACTGTGTCTTCCACTTTCTTCTTTAATTTCATATAATTATGCATATTTCGTATGTGCTCGGCAAATAGCTTGAATAAAGAAAAATAAGTGAACTGCCGTTAAATTGATAATTCACCTGTTTGAGGTTTTAGTCGCTAGATGTCTCTAGAAAGTGAGATTGTCGGTGAAACGAAACAAATTGCCAGTGAATTTGTGTTGAGATTTTTTAAAGGTGAAATGATATCTCGTCTTGTGGGGTTATGTGAGGTTTTGAAGCAACTTTTCATTTTTAATATATTATGAAATTATTTATTGCTCATTTCCCCAATGGTTTTGTTTGAACGCAGCAAAGGAGAAGCATTACATTCGCACTCATGCATATTCCCAGTTTATAGTGATGGTTAGCATATTTGAAGCAGATTTGTAAAAATAATGTTTTTATGTAAGCCTCCCCGATGGTATCACCCTGTACTCAAAGGGTCCCGGGTTCGATCCCTGGTGGAGGCACAGTGTCCTATCTAGGCATAAATTGGACATAAAAACCAAACTTTCTTTGATGTTAAACGACAAGAACATGTCTCTCTGTTCATTTGGAAATGTGCCAAGAGTTTTGCTTGGTTAGAGCACTACGACGCCAAGGGTCCCGGGTTCGAATCTTGGCCTGGGAATGGGTGTTGTTTTTGAGTGTCCTTTCATCAATTTCATCACATCATCACTCATCCTCATCTTCGCGATTAGTGAGAAGTAGCAGAAAAGCGAAGTAAAATAAACGAAATAAATCAAATGAAACCATTTTTTTTATTTTTTTTACAACTTATGATATTTTATGAACATTTTATCAATACAATTTGAAGGAATGAGTAGTATTGTACAGTGTACACCCAACGGCAAAAGAAACAGTAGGCGAATTGTCCACCACCATTTTCATTCGATCTGAATTACACAATGTGATGACAATGAATTGAAATAAAGACGTCAATAAGCAGAGAGCAATGCCTGCTTCGAACAAACATAGTTTCATTCCTTAAAACAACACGGGATGTAGAATAAAAAAGTAGTTAAAATAGCGGTGGACAATTTGCCTACTATTATCATTGCTGTTGATTTGATACATTTGATAAGGCATTAAAAATTTTAACCCCTCCCAGCATTTCTCCGGTAGCTTCAATCCAGCAATTCTACCTCCAAGAAGGTGCCGTAGCCAGAAATTTATTTCGGTGAGGGGGCTCATCCCTTATCAGCAGCCGCCATAGAAAGGTGAAAAAGTGTGGGGGGGGGGCCTGAAGATTAATTTCTCAGTATACTACAACTTATTATGCAAGATGTTAATCCTTCTAAGGAAGTAAAATTAATTACCACTGTACTCTATTTAAATTACATATTTGTAGGATTTCGGGGGGGGGGGGTATCCCCTGGCTACGTGCTTGACCAAGAGTTCAACAGCTAGCAACGCCTGGTCCCTCTTGCGTTTCCAGTGACACATATTCGCAGCTTGCTTCTGCCGATTCCGTTGATTATGCATCCTCCATGTCGCCATAAGTCAATCTCCCGTTTCCTGCGTAATACCCAGGCAACATGGCGAAACAGCGGCCAGAGGATGTGTCGCGTACGCGTCGGAACAAAAGCCGCCCTCCGGTACAAGGCGCGTTCCTCGCATCGCCCCAATTTCCGCTGCTTTGTCTCTCCCCTTGCTGCGTTTCCACGGCCGCCGATTCGCAGATTATTGCATCTTCGCACCGACACGCAATCGGGCGGTGATCGAACGGTTTACCTCCCCTCCTCGCACGCGCAACGGCGGAAACTTTGGCCCGCTTTCCTCTCGAAAACGCAGGGAGTTGCTTGCCGACAAGGTGACAGCCCTTGGTCGCTTACGTTAAAAGAGGGACGTAAATTAAGAGTATTTGAAAATAAAATCCTTAGGAAAATATTTGGACGTACAAGGTGAGTGGAGGAAGTTACATAATGTAGAAGTGCACCATTTGCATTCAAGTCCAGATATTGTTAGAATAATCAAATCAAGAAGACTTAAGTGGGCAGGCCATATGGCACGAATGGGAGAGGAGAGGATTCTTGTTGGGAAACCTGATGGTAAGAGACCTGATGGAGGGATAACGTTGAGATGGGCCTAAAGAAAATCGGTAAGGATGGAAAAGATTGGATTGATTTTGCGTTTCTCCAGCCATAAACCTTCGGGTTTAAGGAGGCTAGAGAGTTAGTTAATTATCTAGATGACTTACCCTCTCGCGGCGATCGCCCCTCCAAACTGGGGTGCACGATAAGGGATCTTTTCGAAAGGTACCAAATGTCAACTTCATTTCCTCGTCGTACACCCTGGACTGCATTTTGCGAGGCTCTGGTATCTGGAAATTGATGAAGGGACACGCAAATAGCACCCTTGTCCAGGCCGGGATCGAACCCTGGACCTCTGGCGTCGTAGCGCGCTCTGCTAACCACTTCGTCACAGAGACCATCTGTTCATGTATCATATATGTCTCTCTTTGTTTGGTCATTCTTGTCTGCGTTTGCCTTTCTTTCTCTCTCTCCTTCTCTCTGTTTCTACTCTTTGTCAGTTTCCTCTCTTTTTCTTTCTCTCCCTGTGTTGCTCTCTCTCCCTCTTTCCTATCTCCCTTTCCCTTTGTTTTCTCTTCCTCTTCACCCTTTTTTTGCCTTTCTTTGCGATTTCTTCCTGTCGCCGTAAAGATACTTGTAGATGCGCACAAAGTCCCTTTGGATTATATTTGCCTGAAATAGGGAAAATATTTATTTTCTTTTTGTGCGAGCCACAGGCTGTACGCACTACATAGTTTTGATTTCTCTACAATATTTTGTTACATTTAGTTTTCTTTTAAGCTGTCTCTTACTTTGTCCCCTATATACACATTCATCCCCTCCCTCAACAGTTCTTCTTCCAGTCTTTCTTCCTCGCCCCGCTTCTCTTTCCTGCACTCTCACCAAAAAACGCTTACATTATACTTTACACACACTTACACTATAAAGGTGGCTCGTCTGGAGCATGATCACTCATTTCGCTGCCTTCTCTAATAGCTTTCCCCCGCCGTTCTCTTACTTCTCCCAGGTATTTCCCCACTTGCTGCCCCGCTTCCTTTATCTTTATTCTGTCTTCCAGCACTTCTATCACCTCCACCCCTGTTACGTTTTTCAGCCATTTGTCCCTTAGGTCACGTGTAGAAGGGCAGTTCAGTAGGATATGGTCGTCCGTCTCCTCCCCATCGCACAAAGGACATATCGTTTCTCCTGCTTCGTTTCTCTTTCTTAGTTGTTTCCATCCCCCTAGTCTGCCAGCTCGCCTCTTTCATTTTTTTCCCCCACAATCTGGATATATTTCGCTTTCACCCATTCTCTTAGTCTTAGCTGTTCCCTGATTGAAGTCTTTGTTGGCAGTCTGCTATTATTTCTTGTCTGTCTAAGTCCAGCAACCTGTCTCTGATTTGATTTTCTGTTGGGATGCCCCCCCTTCCTCCTTCTTCCCATACCCAACCCATTCCGCTATTATATAAGAGATTTTTCACTTCCAGACCCCAGCATATTACTACACCAGAGACTATTTTGTACGAACATCTAGTTTATCGAAACGAGTTTTGGTAAGTTAAAAAAAGAAACAAAAACCTTTTCCGTAGCTACATTTAAAAGCGTACAGATATGACACATGTAATACATTACCTCACTTCCACTGTACACCCTGAACTGCATTTTGCAGACTAACGAGGCTCTGGCGTTTTGACCCATGGCCAGTATAATCCCCTATGGGACTCGTGTTGTGTGTTTATGTGCCTCTTCATCCATTTCATATCATCAGCTTTCATCCTCGTCTTCGCAATTAGCCAATTAAAATAAATCAATTCATCAATCAATGAACATATAATACATTTAATGTGTCAGATTAGCTGTAATTTTTTAATCCTCACTGCGTGTTTAACATAGTGTATTCCGAGATTATCTTAAATTTCGTGTATCCAAAAGAAACGCGGTTTTATCAAATTCGGATAAATGAGTGTTTAGTGTAAATGGTAGCATTTCTCTATGCATATTTGCATTCACGGGGTTACCTAAGTGAGAATTCACACCAAAGCGACACGCGACACGCGACACCTGTCGCTTGAGGATTTCACCGATCGATCGCAGGCTTGTGCTTCCTGTCATGCCGCCACCGCTGCTGATTGGCTTGTTCCCAAGCGACACGTGTCGCCTGTCGCTTCGGTGTGAATTCTCACTTACAGAAAATGCCTGACGAGCGGCGGGCTACGTTCTCCGAGTCGGTACGGAGTCTGGGGGACGTTAAACTGCGGTTCAGCATCCGAGGCGACCACATGCTTGAGAAGCGGCGCGGAGATCAGGAAGCAGACAGATCACGCAGGGGCGCTAGCAATTAGGGATTCTCAGGCGCATCTTCCGAGTTGCCTGAAATGAAGGCATAGTGCTCAGGGAATTCTGCAAATTCTCTCTCTCTCTCTGTCTCATTCGTTCCCCCCTCTCTCTCTCATTCTCTCTCTAATTCGTTCCTCTCTCTCTCTCTCTGTCTCATTCGTTCCCCTCTCTCTCTCTCATTCTCTCTCTCATTCGTTCCTCTCTCTCTCTGTCTCATTCGTTCCTCTCTCTCTCTGTCTCATTCGTTCCCCTCTCTCTCTCTCTCATTCGTTCCTCTCTCTCTCTCTGTCTCATTCGTTCCCCCCCCCTCTCTCTCTCTCTCTCTCTCTCTGTCTCATTCGTTCCCCTCTCTCTCTCTCTCTCTCTCTCTCATTCGTTCCTCTCTCTCTCTGTCTCATTCGTTCCCCTCTCTCTCTCATTCTCTCTCTCATTCGTTCCTCTCTCTCTCTCTCTCTCATTCTCTCTCTCATTCGTTCCTCTCTCTCTCTCTCTCTCTCTCTACACAAACACACACTTGAAAATGTGGATGTCTCCCAGCTTCCTCGGAATGCAATGTTCTCCGATTCTGGTGGCTATATGCCAGGTGTCCCCAGTTCAAAATCTGGATGAGGCATGGACCTGAAGAAATACTTGTAGAATGACCTTTTAAATTATTATAATGTTATCCTAAACCTTGTTAAAAATGACCTAAAAATTATTTTTGATCTTGAAATGAAAGCTTGATTTTTTTCATAAATTACAAGAGAGTAGATGAATAATTCGATAAAACCGTTGTTTGGTGGTTTAAATTACCGAAGCAAAGGGAAAAAGGCAATTAAGAGCTAATGTACGAGTAGTTTTCTTTATTGTATTACTTTAAGGCTACATAAAATACACCACAATGTTTTTCTGCATAAGTCATTCACCTCATTTGAGTGTACCTTGCACAATACAATAGGTGATCAGCACATGAAAATATAGTTGTATTTTGCGTACATTAGAGTATATATTTTTTGTAATGTAGTAACTAATTTTCCTATAAAACCACAAATTAAAGCTATGATAGTGGCCAGCAAGGGAACCTGCTAGTAGACTTCACACAAGATATTTTAAGTTTGCTGGAAGAGAAGTAAATTCACCACAATTAATTATTTGCCAATAATTTCAGTCAAAAATGATATTGTGCTTTTAAATTGACCATTTTTATGACAGCATATAATTTAAAATTCACGAAACAACAGGGAAGGAGCAAGATGAAACCTCAAAAATGATAAAATGCACCAAAAAACAATTAAAAATACTGCAAAATGACCAAAAAGAAAAAAAACCACTGTTTTCTGGTTCTAACTGAATGGAAACGGACTATCAGATTTAGCATTGTCTTCAAGGTTCAGAAAGAAAGAAGATATTTCATCAACTTCCTATCCCTATGAACAACATTCCATAGTACAAATATTCTCGGAGGATCCTACCGCCAGCTTCAATTCGAACAGGGGCAGCAGCTCTCCTCACCTGGAGCGCATGACCTGTCGACAGGCGGGAAAGGAAAGGTCACCTAAAAGTGTTACGTTTGTGTCACATGGTCTTGCTCCAAGGGTATAGCGATAGCAATAACATGCAGATCTTCCGCTCTGACAGATTGCGTTCAAAATACGTTGCGTTCACCGTACAATGACGCATGTCCCGCGAAGGCTTGGGGAAGGAAATGTCACCCTGTTCGTTGGTCCTCAACATTCACCACTATAAGAACTCTTTGATAACAAAGTTTGCTCTCGAATTGATAGAAGTATCCACGCAAGGTGAAGGGCCAATTCAATTCTTCATCATTTTGATTGATTAATTTGGTTTATTTTACTTCGCTTTTACTAATCGCCAATTGTTCATCATTTATTTATCATTTTCATAATTTAATGTCCAAACTTCACAATGTAATGATTACATAACATTACCGCGGTGGCTCAGTCGGTAACGCGTCTGACTACCATCCATCCCGGGTTCGATCCCCGGCCGGTTCAAATCCGGGAACTTTTCTAACGATGGAAGCGGCCCCGGCGCCAACCCAGCGTCGAATAACATGGGTACCTGGGGGAAACCCTGGGGGGTAAAGGCGGTCAGGGGCGTGATGCTGATCACATCACCCCCACTCACGACCGGATCAAGAAAGTGTGGGACGTTACCCCCACACCCCCTATACGCCTTCATGGCGTGGTGCTAAGCACAGGGGAACACTTTACCTTTTTTTTACCTTTACATAATATTACCCTTTTTACTATTATTATACGAGGGTCATCCAGAAAATAAAGACAATTTGTGAAGAACACAATATTTATTGGAAAAAAACAATTGTGTTACTTACCTGAAACTTCCCTCACTTCTCTACATAATCACCTCCTACAATTAAACATTTGTCGTATCTGGGCACGAGTTCCAGAATTTCCATGTTATACTCTTTTGCCGCCAGTTCATTAAGCCAGATGGTCACTGCATTCAAACAAAAGACCGCTCGCGCATTTTCGCCAAAAGGCACTACGATCAATGCAAATCGTTATTGTGAGACTGTAAGAAAACCACGGCGAGCCATCCAAAACAGGAGGCGAGGAATGCTTTCTGGAGGAATTGTGCTTCTGCACGACAATGCCCGCACTGACACTGCTGGTGCAACTCAAGAATTGCTGCATCAATTCGGATGGGAAATTTTTGATCATCCACCCTATAGTCCGGACCTTGATCCTGGCGATTTTCACCTTTTCCCTAAGCTGAAAAAGTTTCTGGGCGCTAAACGTTTTGGAAGTGACGAAGAGTTGGAGAATGCAGTGACCACCTGGCTTAATGAACTGGCGGCAGAAGAGTATAACATGGGAATTCTGAAGCTCGTGCCCAGATAGGATAAATGTTTAAATGTAGGAGAAGTGAACGAAGCTTGTTTTTTCCAATAAATATTGTGTTTTTCATTTTGTATAACCAAACGGTCTTTATTTTCTGGATGACCCTCGTATTTTCATAAAGCGGAGTGGTGCGCTACGACGTCAAGGGTCCCAGGTTCAAATCCCGGCCTGGCATGGGTGCTCTGTCAGCGTCACTTCATCAATTTCAGTATTTCCTCGTCGTCGCGATTAGCCAAAAGCTGCAGAAAGCGACGCTAATTAACAAGTACCAAACCAAATAATTTCATATAGAACTTGCATGGTTTATTTTTATTTGTATGTATGTCTCGTCAATTCCCGTTCGCAGTTTAGCTTTCGCATCGTGGCCAACCTGACAGTTGAAACAGGAAAACAGGCTTGTACTTATTAAAATATTGCCTTTCAAAGATACGGGGGAGAATTGCCGTTTACTGGTATCTGTTTGAAAGGGTATTTTTACATTTTTTTCAGCAACCTTTAATTTGTCAGAGCTTGAATAATTTCAGGTAATATTTATGCTTCCCACCGTACCACCACTGCATGAAGGCAGTTCCTGATGTTCGCTCTTGAAACTTCTGTTTCATAAGTGATGTGTCCTATTCGTGAACGTTTTTCGTGAACTTAAGGAGTGGAGCAAATATTAGTTTAAAATTTCGTAATTGTTTGAAAGGTTTCATAAACTTTCATTAGTGAAAGGGAAGGGCTATTTGTAATTATACTTTCTACTGTTTTTCGTTTCTCTCGCACAATATTTTTTGCCATCTGTAGCATCACGCGACCGCATGAATCCAAGTTGTTCCTTATTTGGTTCGTGAGGAACAGCTCGTGTCGACTCTGACTTCAAAACGTCAATTCGGGGTTAAAATACAGTCCGCAGCTTTAAGGAGTGCCTCGGTCGCTGTTGCCAGCTCGGTTGTTTTGGAACCAGATTTGGTCTTTTCTTTTTAATGGTAGGCAAAGGGTACTTGAAAATATAATCCTTTGGACCTAAAAGGGATGAGAAGACAGGTGAGTGGAGAAGGTTACGTAATGTAGAACTGCACAATTTGTATTCCTTTCCAGATATTATTAACTAACTAACTAACTCCCTAGCCTTCTTAAACCCGAAGGTTCATGGCTGCAGCAACATCTTTCCCTATCTTGAGCAAGTTCTATATACTCTTTTCCATCCCTACCGATTTCCCTTAGGTCCATCTCAACGTTGTCCCTCCATCTTCGTCTTGGCCTTCCTACAGGTCTCTTACCATCAGGTTTCCCAACAAGAATCCTGTAAACTCCTCTTTCCTCTCCCATTCGTGCCACATGGCCTGCCCACCTAAGTCTTCTTGATTTAATTATTCTAATAATATCTGGACGTGAATACAAATTATGTAGTTCTAAATTATGTAACCTTCTCCACTCACCTGTCTCCTCATCCCTTTTAGGTCCAAAGATTTTCCTAAGGATCTTATTTTCAAATACTCTCAATTTATGTTCCTCTTTCAATGTAAGGGACCAAGTTTCACAGCCATATAATACTACAGGCAAAATTACTGTTTTGTATATTTTAACTTTTAGTTTCTTAGATATTAAACGAGAAGACAAAAGTTTATGAAGAGAGAAGTAACATGAATTTCCTGAATTAAGCCTACTTTTCCAGATATTATTAGAATAATTAAATGAAGAAGACTTAGGTGGGAAGGCCATGTGGCACGATTGGGAGAAGAAAGAAGAGTTTACAGGATTCTTGTTGGGAAACCTGATGGTAAGAGACCTGTAGGAAGGCCAAGACGAAGATGGAGGGATAGCGTTGAGATGGACCTAAAGGATGTAAAAGATTGGATTGATCTTGCCCAGGATAAGGACAGATGGAAGGCCTGTGTTGCTGCAGCCATGAACCTTCGGGTGGGTCTGTGCTCATAGTTTGGTACTTAGGGGATAAAAGCGGCCGGAGCATGGTGTTGTTCACGTCACCTCCACAACTGGCGGAGATTGTTTACGTGCCTTATGCCTTCATGGTGTGTTGAAATACACAAGGGTATAGCTTCACCTTACTCTTTTTTTATACCAAGCAGCCAATTTCATTAAAATCTTGGGTGTGGTTATTGTATCTCATAGAGATTTGACGTCATAAATTGGAAAACAATGTGCTCTAAATACTATTCGTGGTCCCATCTGAAAGACACCTTCGAACTGTATCGAGGATATATTCCATTTTGCTGAGAATTTTGTAAATCTAGCTCATGTAAAATAATTTTAGATCCACTTATTCGCTCATTTCTGGCGCTTGGCTTTGGCACCACTGGTCCAGTTGCTGTCAGAATCCAAACGTGACCGTCGGTGTGTAGCCATTGAGGCACGCACAGCATTCCCTTCGTGTTTTACCCTCGTTTTAAAAAAAGTGTTGCTGGCAATATGGAAGGATGAAGAATATAGAGTGGGGCATTCGCTGTCTGGGAGGAGTTGAAGAGGCAACTGCCCCAGGATAATACAATCGGGTAGGAACCTTCTTTCCAAGAAAAGTAGTAAATGGAATTTGTTCAGCTTCAAATCTGTTGAGGAGCGGAATTTTTCAGTCTGGATATAATCTCAGTGTGTGTGTGTGTGTGAATATATAATATTATTATATGTATGTATGTTTTTTTTATATATATATATATATATATATATATATATATATATATATATATATATATATATATATTCGATTTATCATGCATCCAGACTTGAAACAGCGAAAGATTTATTTTGTAAACATTTCTAAAATCTGTTTTTTTCATTAGTTATATTTTCATTGTTTCTGCATTTCTGTAGCGAGTGAGAAGGATAGAAAATCCTGTGTGGTTGAACTTCGCTCACTAAATAAAGGTATTATTATTATCATCATCATTATTGAGTCCTGGGTGGGGAGATGCTTGTATGGTTTAGCATGAACACAATGAGGCAGGTGGACGGATGCTTACGCAAATTATCCTACCTGGGAAATTACTTCAAGAAAATTTTCTTAACTGATTGGAGAACATCCTCCCTCGTTCCCCTCCCCCCACATAGAGCACTGATGAAACTTTTAATTGATTCTGTGGATACATTTTCGGTCTCTCTATATTCATTTCTTTATAACTTTTGTTTTCTTTAGATCATTGTATCGTCAGCATATTGATAAACTCTTGAGAATTGTGTAACGCTGAGTATTGCACAAACTATGTTTTAAATTGTTCGAGGATTCTCCCAGAGTTATTTCTTAAGTTTTAGTTCCTGAAGAACTGTCAAAATTACTTAAATGAATTTATCTTGAAGTCCATATTAATGCGTCTGTTTCAAGAGAATGGACATTTCCACTTTGACATGAAAAACATTTTAAATCCATTCATTTTACAGATAATGACACAAACATAAGATATGCAAAATTTCTCGGCGATATTTGTTTCGGTTCTCGAGAAACACGCCTTCAAACACCGCTGAAATTCACCTCTTACGTCACGGATTTGAAAACGTCCTCTCCACAGACACGAGGTCCTCTGACGTCATCACATAGTAATGCGTGCAGCCATAGCATCTGCTCGTCCCGTCAACTTAGCATGAGCCCCGGAAGCAACAGCAAACTCACTTGTTACTGTGTAAAACAAGTATCTTGCAACTTCCAGTGCAAAATCTGCGCTCTATTTCTTGGAGATGAATTATGCCCTAGCAGTATAACAGTATTTACTATAATTTAGCCACTCGATAGAGGGTTTTCCCATTAGGGTGACAAAGCAAACCTTGTAACAGTCAATGGCTGAATACGTGAACAGCCTTGTTCATTGCGAATACATAGGTTGGTTCTGACTGGCAAGAACTTAATGTTATAGGAATGCCTTTTCTGAAATTACAATTATTTTCGCCATAATATTTTCTTCGCAAATTTTAAGATAATACGTTTAGAGCACTGGTTTACACGCCAATTACTGCAATATAAGAGGTGATACGGTATAAAAAGGTATGGTGAGTTTTTAAATTTCCTGCAGTAAACAACAGTTTTCTTCAGTTAATATATATATTGCAAATTTTTGTGTTTAGCCTACTTTTACGTCGCTTTTCCGTTCACTTTGTTTAACCGCAACGATGAAAACGCATGGTTAATTTAGTATGTATCTTCTCTAACATCACATTTCTTCCCACTTTTGGCTAATCGCTACAATGAAGATGAATGACTACAAGCAGTATTCGAAGTCGGGGTGCAGGAGTACACCCCCCCCCCCCCACACACACACACACACTACCACCAACTGCACAATATAAGTATCACCCAACCTGCCACGATACGAGACGAACTTTTTCTTCTGTCCCATCTCACTTCGGAAACATTCACTTGTCCCATCTCCTTTTATGAGACGAGACTGAAAATGTCTCGTCTCGTGAGCAACACTAACATTAACAATAGAAGCATCCCCTTAGTTGAACCCAAAGTCTCGAGCAAACATTCTCCCATGTAACAATTTCCAGTTGAATGAAATGTCACTCACAAGGAAACAGTCATGCCCAGGTCGAGAGTCAAACCTGGAACATGAGACTTCCTCGGATAAATCATGAATTTTGTGTATAAAAATTACAACGCCAGTTCATTCCTGGTAATTCTGAATCTGTAGTTTAGTTTGCATATATAAGCAGGATAATATTCAGTTTTCGAGGGCTGTACCGTCGAAACGAGGAGTAAAAAAAAATATTACGAAAGTTTTTTTTTTTGTATTTATAATGATAAGCCTTTGCATACGTTGTTAATTCTATATTTTTCGAGACTTGAGACGAGAACGAGAATTGCCCTTCCAAACCGAGACGGATGTTTATAAATTGAGACGAGACTGTCAATGGGACATTTACAAATAAACACGAGACAGACTTTTACAACTCTCAACGAGAACGAGACCTAGGCTGCCATGTCTCGTCTCGATAGGATCCTTAGTGGTGAAGTTATGAACCAATCAATTAATGCGTTCGGGGTAACTAGATGAGGCGGTTTTTTTCGCAGTACAAAATTCAAAATATATCGTACCATTTCAGTTTGGGATATTGTTATACACATGGGCGTATATATAGTTCACGGGGGGGGGGATGGATCAACTTTTGTTATAATTAGGGTTGCTTTATTTCGTAAGTGAAAATCCAGGACACTGCTGGCCGGAAGCTTGTTGGGGAGCAGGGGGTGCTGGACCCGACAAAGTTGTGTGTATGTAGTCACGAAGTCACGCTAGTATTGATACTTTTCTGTTCATCTTGTGTCACTGCGTTTTTAAAAACCAAATATCTTTAGGATTACTCGAGGGGGAAAAAATACGGATTTGACAGTCTCAATGCAGTTTCTTCTCGCAGAAATTCCGAAACTATCAGGAAATTGCAGACATTGGTCTGCAGTCCCATCTGTTATGTGGAATTACGAAATTTCCTTCCCATCCGTATCCCGTTCTATTCGTCTCTAATTTAAGACAATGAAATAAGTCTGAAGAAATGTTTATGAACAAGCGGATAGAACAGGTAACTCTGGTAATTTTACTGAACCAAAAAAAGAGGGGGGTTGGACCGGTTGAAACCCCCTTAAATACGCCCATGGTTATACATATTATTTCTTGTAATAATTATACATAAACTAAGTATAGATATGTACTGTGCAACCAATGTAATCTTCTCAGTGTATTTTCTCTTATCAGCACAAAAATATTTGATCATACCTTGCGCAACAGAAATGGAACACAAACTGAAATTGCTTTATGAAAAAGAAAGTTAAATAGGCTTTATAAATAAAGTGAAGAATGTGAAAATTCTTCTTTTGCACTACTTAGGTTACGGTAAATTTCGATAAATATAAGTTTAAAAAATATTTTTGAGTGGTCAGCAACCAATTTTATAAGCAATATTTTTCGCATGGCCTGAGAACACACACGCGCTGAACCCTTCATTTATCTTGCACGTGAGCAGCACGGATATTTCATAGAAGAATGATCATTACAAAGCATAGCTTTCCTTTCTCCTACCGCTCCTTCTTCCATTATTTAAATCGGTACAGATTTATAAAACTGCTGCACGTGTTCGCTCACCGTGGGCTACCCATCCGGAACTGGACGCTCGAAGCAGACGACAAACGAACTCTCCCTAAGTAGTGACGTAGTAACATGGCGGCGGCGTGTTTTCAGCGCAACGCTAGCCTCGCAATTTTGGAAGTCTCGTTTCTGCTTTAAACTGGACGCAGAGAAACGCGAGAACTTGCAGGGGTCATTTTTACAGGGTATAGTTTTTAAAATTGCTGTAAAAAAATTGAGTGGAAATGTCCATTCACTCTCATGAATGTTTTCCAGGGTTCGAAATTGTACGAAAATATAGGCGCCGCTTGGTCCAATGCATAAAATATTTAGTAGTCAAACCTGACAATGTAGTCGCAAAATGCGAGTTCAATGCTACACTATTTATAACCATATGCAAGGTCTTGGAGAGTAAAAAGAGAATTGTTTAGTTAGTTTGCCACCAGATGGCTTTGATTTGTAAGAAAGGACGTGCAAAAAGAAGCTAGTCATACACCAGAGCATGGTTACTATATAAGTATATACTACCGTCATAGAAAGCCATTTTACGTATGTAAAACCTACAATTTACTTGGCAACCATGCTTCTTATTGCACTTCCTTTAGAATTATTTATACAAGAAATATTGTTCTTTATTAGGACACAAGGCTTACAACTGAAGTTGGTACATTAACCTAGCAGAAATATTACTTACAAAAGAAGTGGAAGGCCAATGCCGCAAAATTGTAGGTTTAGAGGAATTATACATAAAAGGCTTGATAGTAAAGAGGTTTATTTAACATCATGCCTAAAGGGCTTGATACAACATAAATGAAGAATATAAACCCCAAAAGAAATTCAATAATTAACCAAGAAACAATTTTACAGAAATTGAATTATACAATTAAATCTTTACATAAAGATGTATTTCTAACTAAGACTTCCTAACACTTTATTTAACGAAAAAGGATTATAGTAATTTCAATTTAATATCCAATTTTAATATTAATTTTCCCTAAAAAAGACCTATCTCAGAATATAACAAAGTGTGTTGTGCTTTAACTAAAATAGCCCAATTAAATACGTATAATAATAATAATAATAATAATAATAAATAAATATGTTTCTTCAACGTTGGACAGTGTTAGGAATATAAATTGACTGGTTTGTGCCATGAAGCTGGATATGCAGGGTGTTCATAAAGTCCCGGTACCATTACAAAAGAACATAGCTTGGAAACTACATGCAAGAGAAGAATGCTGTTGATTGAAAAATGAGCTACAACTCTCCACGTTTCGTTTATATGCCATACATCTCAATGTGCGTCCCTCTAGTTGCTCTCAGAACATCATACATGCCCCAGCATATCACCAGTAACAGTTAGGATACTCTCCGTTATTCTTCTTCGAAGAGTGGCAACATCTGGAACAGGAGTGCGGTAAACACAATCTTTCACATACCACCAGAAGAAGAAATCAGGGTGTGATATCAGGAGAGCGCGGTGGCCAGGGAATAGGTCCATCACGACCTATCCACCTGCCAGGAAAATGTCTATCCAGAAGACCTCGAACATCATTGGACCAATGAGGGGGTGCCCAATCTTGTTGAAAGAAAAAAATATGGTTGGCTGGAAGTATATCCATGCTTTGATTGTTCTATTGCATGTAGTTTCCGAACTATGTTTTTTTTGTAATGGTACCGGGACTTTATGAACACCCTGTATTTGATACTAATCCAGGCTAAGGAATTATTTGTGGCTCTCATTAATTTCACCAAGATTTCATTTACACACAGCAAGCAGAGCATAAAATTGATTGGCTAAAGAAATGCAAGGGAAATTGTTCTGTTGTTCAATATTCTGAAAATATAAAATAGTCCATGTACATGCTTATAGCCAGGAACATGGAATTCATCCATCATGTCTGTAAGGTTCACATTTGCATATTCCAAAAGATGACAATCGCATAGAGTAAGGTAGGCGCCAATTTAAAAAATACACTCGCATTTTGCAACTTGCCACCGTTATTTTCGCGCGAAGCTATTTTTCATAAAAATAATCATTAAGACTTTGAAGTAAGGCTAATCGGGACTGGACCTACAGTTTAAAGTGGGATCCGAACCACTATGTGCCTACACCGGGAATCGAACCCGGGACTCCTTGATTACAAGGCGACGACACGACCATTGCGCCATCGGGGAGGCCAAGACTTTGAAAGCAAACTTGAATTACTTGCGGGTCTTATGGGGCAAGATTACTTCCATTTCCCTTGGAATTTTAGGAAACCCAGACTGAAAGTTTATAAAGTGGAATATCATGACAATTAGCAGAGCATTTACTGTGGTGTGTAAACAGAACCGCATAAACAAACATTTATTAATCAAATTATGGATGTTAATGTTTGGAACGGCGAATAAAGAAACAGAAAGGCCCTCGCAGTTATATCTAAGAGGCCTGCGAGACCTACTTTCTCACGTATCACTTGCTTTGAAATTATAACTCTGGCACCAAATACTATCAGAATGGAATTTTATGAGTCATGAAAGATAGTTTGGGCATTTATTCCGTTCCGTAACGTCTTAAATTGAAAACAAGTGAATAAGTTGAACACACGTGCATTCGAGAAATTGACGTCACGTCATAATTACATCCACAGCGTGGTCGGTCTTTTAATTTTTCATCTCTCGAGCGTTTCCTGGGTTTGCTTAATTGCTTTGGGCTGTGGCTTCAAGGAAAAGAACTGTTGCTTTTCTCGTCTATCTGCTCGTGTCATCTTGTTATCTTACGAGGTGCGTTAGGGAGGGAGGTAAGACATTACGGCTGCAGGCCAATTCATGCTCACTGGAGTTCATACAAGAGGAAGATGTCACTGGCAGTAACATGACGTTATAAACTGTGCAAAAACTACAGAATTTAAGGAACGGAGGAAAGATAATTAATTTAACCTGGGTTAAAGCACATTATCAAAATGTAGGAAATGAAATGGCAGATATGTATGCAAAACAAGCTAGGAAAGTTCAACCTGTCCTGGAGCTGAAAACATGGAACCCAGACAGTCCAGTCCAATGATACTAGTGTAATTGTGTAGTATTGCTAAATCGTATTAGGTCAGGACATACAACTACTAAAAGTCATTTACAAAAGATCCGGATTGTACAGTGGGATCCATGACCGTGCAAATTGTCCATCACCATGTTCGTGCACTTTATTTGACCCAATAAGAGCTTCAAGAATTAAAAGAAAACTCAAAACAAGCTGTTGACAACTTCTGCACAAGCATACATAAGAATCCATCGCTTAAAAAGGCATAGGATGTAAGAGAAAAATTAATGAAACTAATCATGGACAATTTGCACGGTAATACTCATGGATCCCACTGTACAAAACCCAAACTACACACATGTGGCAATAAGGAAGATATACACCATATCTTATTTGAGTGTAATAGATGCACACAAGAAAGAGAGACATTCTACAAAACACATAAACTGGGCAATTCCTCTTCTACAGTGTTTGGAATCTTTGATTTGTGAACCTAACCTTACAGTTGGATATTTATTTATTTATTTACTCAGAGTTTCAGATACAGTCTTATTTGGCCATTTTACACTGAAACAACATAAAGTAGTAACAAAAAATAACAAAAGATAAAAACAATAACAAGATGGGATAGATTTACATGTTCTTGGTCAGTAATACTCAAAAATTACGTTCTGGAAGGAAAATATCTACATTCAGGGGAAGTTTGTTGTAGATTTCTGGGAGCCTGTAAAACAAGGAGCGCTGTAGAAGGGATAGCATAGTGTTTGGGTTGTGGAAGAGTTGCAGGTTGCGCGTTTGCTTTTGGGGTACCCTAAGTGTGAATTCACTGATTAGGAGATCTGTTCTGATTTTGCCATTTATTATCTTGTATAAACATTTCATGTCAGCTAGATCACGACGAAAGGATGGAGTGTGAATATTCAGAGCAGCCATGGTGTCTGATTTGGATACATCTCGAAAGGAAGGTATTCTATGGCGAACAATTGCAAGAAAGAAACTGAGAACAGAATCTATTCTGGTTAGATTGGTTTTTGAAGCCATTGCCCAAATTGGGGAACAGTATTCAAGGATGGGCGAGATGAAAGATTTAAATAATAAAGCAAGAGATGATGGGTTTTGAATTTCGCTAAATCTGTATAGAAGACCGAGAAGGCGCATCGCTTTTTTAGTGGTAGCTATAATATGATAATTAAAAGTGAGTTTTTCATTCATGATATACATAGGTATATTGTTATCATTTTTAGAAAATGTGCCATAAGAATTTAGTAGGAAAATTTCTATCAATAGTGTTCTTAAATAATAATAATATTAATATATACAAAGTAAATAAGAAATATGTAAGTTTATTTACAGTACATAGAAATGAAAAAACAAATAAAAGTAATTAAATAAATAAGTGGTAGAACTGGCGTTCGCACGGGAAATCAGCAAGTATTATTTACTAGAAGTTTTAGCCCCGTCTAGTTCGCTACGCCTTTTGACACCAGGTGTAGTGAAGGTGCACTCCAGTGTCAGGCTGGTGCAAGGAAATTGTGCTCCACCAAGTACAGTACAGTAAGTTTTGAATAATTTTAAGGCCATTCTATAGGTCAATTTTTGACAGTTTTTAGGTCATCAACTTCCTAGTTATCAGAGTTTGAAATTATTAATCCCCAGCTGCTAATATAATAGTCAGGACCTTGTAACCTTCAGAAACAGTTTAGAAGCAGTTTAGTATGTGGTCAACCTAGAGGAGAAAGTAGACAGCGCGATAGGGAAAAAGACAAAAGGGAAGGAATTACGATTCGTTAACGACAACAGTCAATTTTAGACACGTCCTAATTTTGCCATGCACAACGACGCTCCTTCATTGGAACTGGTGTTGCCAACTTCCACGAAAAGAGGCCAGGACTCAGATTTTTTTTCCGTACCCAAACGTTTTGGTTAACTGTGAGAAAAATAAAGCTTCGGCCCTTTTCTCACCAGATGGCGTTCAGTGAAGGCGACGGAAGGTTAGCATCTCGCGTGGGAATAAGCTTGTTAAGATGTTGAAGACCTTGTTAAATAATCTCTTCACTCGGGGTTCAGTTACTGCTAGATTAGTCAATGCTAAGCGTCATTTACCTTTCACTTTTTCCACAAGTTGAGCAAAACGAGAGGTGAAACCCAAACGACATATTACCAAAGGTCATTGACGCAGGAACAGAGGGATGCAAGCACTGGCGTACGTAGAAGGGGGCTGAGTGGGCTGCGGAATAACTATGAATTTCTAGAAAATCAAGATTTTCAAATAAACGCAATGAAGAACTGAGAAAAACGGCACATAGGCGTGCGCACGGGGGAAGAAGTGGGCAGTTGCCCCTCCTAATACTCTCACTTTAGTGTAGAGAAATCTTATTACCGTTATTAAACAATATTATTATCTTTAAAAAATAAAGTATTTTCAAGCCAACGAAAGTTCCTACCAACTACGGCGAGTTAATTTTCTATGTAATTGTACTCCCTCACTTCTTTCTCCAGCAAATTACTTGTTATTAAGACCCACGCATTTTATTCGTTAGCCTAGTAGTGTTCCACCTATGTGGTCGCAGAATAAACTGGTCACGCATTGGAAATGAGTAAATTATGTGTAGTTGTTTTGAAATCATGTTTATATGAAAATTAGTCTGAACCGCAGAGAAGGGACTGAAGGGGGAGGGGAACAAAGAACTTTTGAGCCACGGAAGCTGGAATTCTTCTAATTGAGTGATTTTCGGTGAGTCCGGACATGTCCGGCCATGCCCACCCCCCTCGACCTATGAAATATTTAAATGTGAACCTGTAAAAAGCTACGAAGAAAACATCGACGATTTTTCAAATTTGTAAAAATGTCGATTTGTCATTGCATAAATGAATGGGTTTGTCGGCAGGCTCTAGAATTCTTCAGTCCTCAACACTGAGTAGTTTTAGTTTTATAACCATTGATGCAAGGCTACCAGATGTCATTTTAATTCCTGTCCCGACTTTCTTCGATGGTTAACTCACATGTTCTCTATGTAAATTAAATTATACTTATTAGCAATTATTAATATTATATCAATTTCATCATGTCGTCACTCATTCTCAACGTTGCGATTAGACTTGGCAGAGAAGTGACATAAAATATCCTAGTTCAATCCACCTCACAGGATTTTGGATCTTCTCTTCGTTCCACATTATTTTTTTATTTTGGCAGTCTTAACTACACGTAAGCTAGATAATGAATACGCACTCCTATATCTCTATTCTTTATACCTTCTTTGTACCTATTCATGAAATAAGAACAATACAGTATTAATTAATTTAAAATTATGAATACACCTATAAATTATATTAACACATTAATTTAAACATTATTATTATATTATTATTTTCATTTTTTTATTATTATTTCTGATACACCTTGTTCGGACCTAAATATATCTTGAAATACATACCCGGCCACTCCCTCAAAAACATCCTGGGTACGGGCCTGATATATGCCCTGTTTAGTACCCAATTACAATGAAGCAGTGAGATGGAAGGAGGATTTTCTTTCCCCGACTGAACTTTCATCGAGGCCTTTGTTCCCCTTACTCAGAGGATCTGCGCACGCGAGTGGTAAAGGTGAATTCGCCTTACAATGACCACCGAGTGCCATTTGTGAGAGTGGAAAGCTCTAAATAGACGAAATATCTTATTGCGTATGCCGTTTCCATAGAAAGCAGCTATGCACTATCCACCATTAAAAATTCCAGCCCCTTACGAAAAGAAATCCTGCGTACGCCATTGGATGCAATGGCAAGGGTACATTGTAGCCCCTCAAATTCATCAATCGAAGTTGTAATCCTTGTAAATTTGTCTGAGAGGACGCTCTTACAGTTGGTAGAAGCGAATTGTAGTTTTCCAATATTATCCCCAAAATTACGCAATTTGCTACTTTCGTTGGGAGATATTATTCAGTTCACATATTTTCTTCAGGCAGGGGAGACTTGGAAGAGAAAAAAAGAGGAAGAGAAAGAAAAAGAGAGGAAGTTTGGAATAAGGAGTATGAGGAAGACCACAGAAACGATATGCAAAGTGCTTAGGAAAGCGGGCATTAAAACTTACAGGAAGGGAGGGAGAAGCATCTTAAGAATAGCGAAGAATGCAAACAAGAAAAAGGAAAACAGAAGAGGATGGGATTATCTACAAAGTGAAATGTAAAGAATGTTAGAGTATGTACATAGGAGAAACGAAAAAGAGGCTGAAAGACAGGTTGCAACAACACAGGGATATTGTACGACTTAAGAGAGAGAGAAATGCGATATTTAAACACACGAGAGAAACAGGACATGACATAGAGTGGGATGAGGCTAAGCAGATAGGAAGGGAGAAGAGAATGCTAGTGAGAAAATGGAAGGAGGCCAAGGAAATAGAGAAGAAAGGTGAAGAAGACACAATGAACTGGACTGGGGAACTGAAGATAAACAAATAATGGAAGAAGGTGTTAGAAAGAGTGGAAAGGACAAGAGAGAAAGAGGAGAGAAGAAGGATGAAGAATGAAGGAAAAAGAGCGTGAGATAAAGAGTCCAACCACATTCTAGATGGAAGGAAATATGTTTAGCCTTTTAGGTGAAAGTACAGTTGACAAGGGGAAAGCCACCGCTAGAATGTTCCAGAACATCTTTTTAATAGCCTGGAGGGGAGTAATGTTTGTGTATATATATCGTCCTGTTTTGTACCTTGTTACATTTGTACTTGGTGCAGAGTCTGAAGGAGACCTTGCTAGAAGATTGAAACATTACGTTTAGTTTATGTTTTATAATAAAATAAATTTCTGCCTTGGTCAGAATATTGTTTTTTTTTATTTGCGTTATGTTACTTCGCTTTTTGTGCCAATTTTGGCTAATTGCGAAGATGGGGATCAGTAATGACTTGATGAAATTGACGAATGGACACTCACAAACATCCATGCCCAGGCCAGGATTCGAACCCGGGACCCCTGGCGTCGTTTAGCTAATTTGAAAGACAAATGATAACACTATTAAGCCTTGCTTCAATGTTTAATAAAACACTCCAAATGCTGACCAAAGCAGAATTTATTGTAAGACGCTATAGACGTAACGTTTCCACCTTCTAACAGGGTCTTCTTCAGACAAAGATTCACAATAAATTCCTTTTTTCTTTTAATTTTCTGTGCTTTAATTCTTTAATAATTTATTTCATGGTAGAATTATTTTGCAATATATTTTGCCTTTGTTAGCTTTTTAGTGTTTTATGAAAGACAAAGGGATGGAAAAGTCAAATGAGCCGAGAAGGTCTTTACTACCTCCACTTCTTCTGAGGTTACATCAGTATTTTGAAAATAGCTAATTTCCGAAATTCAGCATAGTGTTTGGCTAACGGTAGCGTACATATTTCGCAAATTTTATAAAAATCCGAAGGAGGATGCGCTATTGACTCTTAATCACGTGGTGATTAAAATAATAAATGGACATATTGATAGTAGTTCTATACTAGAGAGAATCTGGTTTAATGTGAGACAGGGTCATTTACGTAATAGACGTTTACTCTCATACAAAATCCCAAGAACAGAAATGTATAAAGGTTCCCCACTACAAAAAATGACACTTCAATATAACAAGATCTCAAATCATTTGGTGGACTTGGATTTCGGCATGACACGAACCAAATTTATGAATATGTTAAAGGGGTATCTCTCTTAATAATGTATTTATTATGAGAATTGGATTTGTCATATTGAAGTTTGTTGTAATGATACATTGTACCAGTGTTTGTGATACTTGTTTTGTGTAATTCAGATGAAATGTGTAAATATCTGAAAATTTCTGTTGTCACAGTTAAGCAGTAAACCTGTTCTGTCACCAAGATGTCTGTATATATATATATATATATAATGTATTATCTGTCTATGTTTGTGAATATGTGTGTGTGTGTGTGTAAAGGAGGAAGGAGGGAGAATGTGTACGTGCGTACATACAAGTTGTAAATAAAAATGTAATATTTTGATATTACCTTTCTGTAATTGGAGACTTGTCTCTGTTGAAGGGAAATAAATAAATAAATCCCTCTCACTTGATTCAAGCGAACTTTGTACCCCCTCCCTCCCAAGTCCTATACGCCAGCGATAAAGGCAATGAAAAAATGTACAGGAAGAGCCCTTAACTATAAGGATACGAAATAAAGCCTGCAATACAAATAGATCTTTATTTGTGGCCAGATTTTTATTGGCACGTACGGTGGAAGCCAGTCCAAATTCTCACCAATCACGAACCAACTGACCATCATGATATTGCGTGTCATCCGTAGAGCTCAGATAAATCTCTGTGTGCCTTCTTGCCATAGAAATACTAAATACAAGTTTATCTTTTCTTCACGGTTAAATCGTGATAAATCTTTCCTATCAGCCTACAAGGATTCATTAGAATAGATCAGATGGCCCAACTGTTCCAAAATCATAGCCAGTGACAATGGTATCATTCTACCATGAATTGTTGGTTAGGCGTTTCTCCATTGTTTTTTCTCTCTCTACAATAGGTCACTTTGACCAGACAAGAGATAATCTCTGGAAAGGCAATTTAAGAGATTTCAGATAAGCTAAAACACGGTGGACAATGTCCAAATATAATCGTGTCTTCCTTTGTTCCCACAAGGAAGAAAAATGTCCATGGAATAGAAATTTGGTCAGGTATTCGATGTTACCAGTTCGACAGCTCTTTTAGCGTAGGAGTTTGGGTTTTCTTAGAATGTACTAACTGTTTCTAAATTACGTTTAAATGCAAAATAAATTTCAAAATAATATTTAATTACCTGTTCTCCTCCGTAGTCGAGCGGGTTAAGGCGTTCACTCGTCTTGAGATCGTTCGCTGCGGGACGGTTCGAATCCGGCTCTGGTCGGAATTTATTCGGCCTACGTATAGGGCCGGTGGCAACCCACCATCGTGAGGAAATTGGGGAGCTCCGAGTGAGTGAGCGTAACCCGGTCGAGAAGACCTACAACGGCTGACCACCCGTCACCCCAATACTGGTCTAAGACCTCCACGCTATAACAGGTGACGGAGGAACAGTGTGGGAGGGAGACCAGCAGTCGGTAGGTAAGCCAAGGCCCTCCGAGGGCTGTAGCGCTGTGGGTTATGTTTATTATTTAATTACCTAGGTTAGAACCAATCTTCTAAGGTATTTGGAACAGCAAGGTAACAGCTTAGTTTACTCACTGGTAACCAGTGGCGGCTATTCGGGGAGGGCGAGGGGGGCAATTTCCCCCGCACTTTTTGCCACTTTTGCTCCCGCACCATGCTAAACCTTATCTACCAAGGGAAAGTAAACTGTCCTTGCCCCCTAGTTTTCGAACCCAATCACCGCCACTGCAGGTGACATATACAAATGTGCATACCCAAAAAGACCTACCTTCTGAAGTGAAATTACAAGTAAATACGCCACTGAGTGGATATCTCCACCCCCACCCCTGCAACGTATCTAAAATGGATTTTGAACAGATGTAATTTTTCAAAACAGGTAATGTTGGTTGGTTGATTTCGTGTTTTAAGTCCACTTTACGCACAGTGATGCTAATCGGGACTGGACCTACAGTTTGAAGTCGGATCTGAACCACTAGATGCCTCCACCGGGTATCGAACCCGGAACCCCTTGATTACAAGACGACGACGCTTCCACTGCGCCTTCGGGGATGCAAAGCAAAAACGGGTAATGTCATAATGGTTTCTAGGAAGGAGACGCAAGGGTTCAGCGCAGCCTAAAGCTGAGGAGGTGGCAACCTTCTTGGACCCATCTAATTTTTGGATGAAGCTTTCTTCTGCGGGGGAGAAGTCACCGTTCACCGATTCCGTGTGAAATCGCTAACGAACGACCCGTTGGGGCGAAGGGAATTCTTTCGCCTTTCTTCTTCGATTGAGCCACTTTCCAAGTGGACAGACAAAGAACGGTGGGTGAGCGATCGGGTGTGGTTTCTAAACATCCCGTCCAGCGTTTTGCATACTTTCTTCACTTCCCTTCTATTGAGGAGCTGCTGCCTTCTCACGGTCGACGCTTCCCCGTTCACGCATCAGGAATGCTCCTTTCATATTTAACACTGTTCTACTTTGGGTAATCGCGACGACGATGATGAACGATCGTTAGATGAAATTTGTAAAACACGCTCATAATGGATCAGTGGTGTGGCCGGGATTTTCATAAGAGGGAATTACTTGTACTTTTTTAGTTCTCAGCCCTCATTTCGCCATATTTTCCTGCCTTTGACTATATTATTATTTTTTAGGTATACTGGCCAAAGTGGAGTTATGACCCCCCCAACTCCTCCCTCCCCCCACATTTGGCACGCCAACGCCTCCGATGGGGTGTTGGTAACACTGTCACCTTGTAATCAATGGGTCTGGGGTTCAATCACCGTTGGAAGCACAAGGTACCGTGGTTTGCATTTCACTCTAAACCGTAGGCTATGTCCAGTTCCGATTGGCTTATCTGAGCATAAGGTGGACGGTTACCTTCCGTTGGCATAACATAAATTTCACCCTACCTGTCGAGGTTTATTCTTTAGCTGTAGTGACATGGAGTCCAAACACGTTGGCCCCTCCACATCACTGCTAAAGTTAAGTCCTGATTCGAACGCCAGTGGCGCTGTTGTCATTTTTACCTGCAGTGTTTAGACATCCATTCATTCACTGCGACGTTGCAGTCCCACATTGTAAAAAATAGCACAGCACAATAACACAACCTAACAAAGATAACGCAACCTCAACCTCACGTTATGAAATCTCTAAATAAACTGAATTGGCAACACCTCAAAACTGGAAACTGATTCTTCGGAACTTCCTTTGAACTAAAGTAGCGTTGGAATCAGGACTTGAACTTTACTACTAATCATGGTAGTCATAATATCTGCTCCTCGGCTCCCAGTCATCTCCAATTGATCTCGAGAGATTCAAGGCAAGAGCCTCGCAGGGATTCCTCCGCGGCCGGCGTGCAAGTGGAGCGCATCGCCAGAGCAAAATACAGCGGAGAGAATCCGTTTCCTGGGTCATGCCGTTGGCTTCCCCAGCACAAAACGAATTTCCACATTTTTCTCCAGAATGGACGAGGCGTCGTTGCCAACTTACTTCTCTAGGTGCCAGATCTGGTTCTCCTGCGTACGATTAAGGCTTTCCAAGGACATATATTTTAAAATTGTAGTTGCATCGTTACAATAGGGATAAGTGTACTATTTCACGTAAGTTTGATGCAGGCGGCACACTCTTTCTATTTATAAGAAATGCAATTTTCTACCCGTGTCAAACGGATTTGAATTTCGTGCTAGAACGACATTCTGACTTCTGACGTTCCATACTACGTTCGTTATTGATTCAGATAGCTCCATTTTTGAACGATACAATTTTTCTTAGCCACTAAAGTTTTGCAACTCATTGGTCGGTTTACGGCGGCCCCCAGAGTTGGTTAGAGCAACAGATTTGTTGTAAAAACCATAGGTCTTTCGTAGGTTCGATTCCCACCACCAGCAAAAGAAAGTATAGTTTAAAGCACTAGACATTGAATAATTCCCAATTAACATTGAATGCTAATGTAAAACCATTGTCACTAACATTTAAAAAACTATTAGAATCTCGTCTTAGATCGCTGAAGCTAGCAATAGATAAATGCTGTGGGTGGATGGTGGAGTGAGGGTAAACTACATTAGTGTCAGTTATTTGCTCATCTACATTAAACATGGTTGTATGCACTTTTGTGTAACACCTCCAAACAGGAGATAAAATAGTTCTTAATAAAATGTCGAAAATTATGTTTTGCAAATTTTGAAACTTTAACACAAATATCTGAGCTTTCAAAAATATTTGTCGATGAACTGCTGCACAATGTGATCATTGTGAAATTTCCAGTGGAGGAGGTGAAATTTCAGAAACTCCTCTTGAAGTGTCGGGATATTATGTATTTAGTTTCTCCCAGAGAGTGCCAAATTACTAACCAGAGGGATGAACCCTCCTCTTCAAATGCCATCCTGGGTGTGTAGTGAATGAAAACTCAACTTTCACCCCCTGAAGAAAACTACAGCTATTCTGCCCATCAAAACATACCCATTGGACTAGTCGTAGCAAATTCATTCTATAATTTCTGAACCCGTTAAATCGTTTTGATATCTAAATTACTGCAAAGTCAAATTTGTTTTACTTTTTCTATTTTAAGCAGAAATGTATTAGACATAGTTATCTCATAAAACGAGCTCAAAGAAGTTTTTTTAGTTCAATTTTAATCAGGGTTTATTTCTTCTCGTCTTAGATAGCAACACTGCTCGTGTGATGTTCTTTTTACCTACGTGATATTCTTGGACGCAGAGATCTTCAAGCGAACCGAATGTTTTGTATTTTTGCAAACCGTAGTGGACAGTTCCATTTGTTCTACTTCCGAAGGACCCTTCAAGATTATTGGGGCGGGAAGAGACCATTTTTATTTCAGCTTCTATTCTTTCTATTTATCTTAGCGGAAACATCCGGAGGATCAGATGAAAAGAAAAGAGACTGGTTCGTATACATCATGGGATTTAGATCATAAGTTACGGCATTCTACAGCAAAAGATACTCTGAATTGTCACAACAAATCCAACACAAACTAAAATAACCTAACTTAATCTGTGTTAGCGTCCATAATTTGGCGACAGTGTACTTTCGCTACCTTGTCCTTTGACCAACATGTTCTTTGACTGCCTTGTCCTTTGTCTACCATGTTATTTTACTACATTGTCCTTTGGCTACCTCGTCCATTGTCTACCATGTGTTTTGGCAGTGACGTGCAGTGACGTCGACACTTGGGGTAGCAGTCAGTGGCGTGCTCAAGGGGGGTGGGATTGGTGTGAGTCACACCCCTATTCCTAAAAAAAGAATGTCAATAACAGGAAAAGATTGCAAAATGATGAAAGAGTACTAAAAAAAGTACACGTAAACCCCACCCACATTAGAAAATAAAAAACGATTTGATTTGACTACTAAGCCTGGGTTCGAATCTCGGCTTGGCCATGGGTATTCTTTGTGTGTGTTCCTTCATCAATTTTATAGTATCGTCTTCGCGAATAGCCAAAAGTGGGGGAAAAGCGAAGTAAAATAAACCAAATCAAGCAATCAATCAATGATTTGATTTGATTTTCGTTACTTAGCGTCGCTTTTTTCTCACATTTGGTTAATTGCGAAGATGATACGATAAAATTAATGAAGGGACAAACACAAAGAACACCCATGCCCAGGACGGGGTTCGAACCCGGAACTCCTGGTGTCTTAGCGCGCTGTGATAACCACTCCCCCACGGTTGGTTGATTTTGTGTTTTGAGTACACTTTAGGCACAGAAACAAAACAGGTAACAAAAAAAACTTTTTGTAGATTCTTCAATAATATTCATTTGGCTTTTTGAGTTCTGAGATACATTTTCATTCCAAATTATTTCATTATTCACTGCAGAGTACAACACATAGGACAAGAATGCGCAGTCATCACGGGTTCGAATCCTGGCCTGGATTGTGCATATGAGGTCCCTTCATCAATTTCATCATATCATCACTCATCCTTATTTTCGCGATAACCAAATGTGGCAGAAAAGCGAAGTAAAATAAACCAAACCAACAACAATATGCCCAAATAATTATTTACATCCGTATTTATGACTGTTATAGGCCAAGAGTAGTATATTTAAATAAAACACTACTAAAACGAGAGTGAGAGAGAGCCCGAGCACATATTTGTTATTTAATCATTATATATTCCATACTTGAAAAAAGAAAAAAAAGCATAATATTATTGTCTGCACATAACACGTTCCCATTTCATAAATAATAAAACTACATCCCATACTATACATACATATTGTACAACATGTAAAAGGTTGTGTAAATACACAGAACATAAGTACTGCAGAAAATTTTACCCTGAATTCTTTAGAGGATTTACAAAGAATCTACGAGAAACCAATTCTCTATCTGTCCTATAGGAGATAGACTAGGGGACCTGAAAGCGTGGACTTTCAACCATTGCAGCGGGGGCGAGGTGGGCAAGGGAGGTAGAGACAGAAATCTTCCTTTTTCCTTCGGGCGGCCGTTTCTACCTGGAAACTGGTCAGACGGAGGAAGAGCGAGCTAGGGTATCCAGCCAGCTTTGCCCGATCCCACCGATGGATGAGAAGCGCGTGGAAAAGAAAGTGTTGCATATGAACTGTGGCTTTAACAAGACAATAAATATTGTGATTTGAATATAATTCGAAACGTGAGATTGATTAATCTATCTCTGCTAGACTAGCTACTCCTCAGTGCACGTCACTGTCTTTTGGCTTACATGTCGTTTGACTACCATATCCTTTGGCTATCATGTCCTTCATCTACCATGTCCTGTGACTACCATATACTTTGATTACCATGTCCCTTGGCTACCTTGTCCCTTACCTACCATGTCCTTTGGCTACAGTGTCCTTTGGATCGTTGATGGGCTAGAACAGCCTTTAGCCAGTCGCTTGCTAGGCGAGAGGAACGTTGTAACTCAAACTGCAAGGGGACTAGCCCCGTAAAGAAGAACACACGGACATATATTTAAACACTACCTTTGAATGAACAGGCAGGGGAAGGAAAGACAAGGAATGTTCGTTACCTGGAGTTCTACGGCAATCTCTTCTCCGCTGGTCCTTGGATCGACGTGGTCCTACTCAGTAAGAAAACGGACGAGGGAGCAACTCCGGGCTCCAAACTCTGTACTTTCGTAGACCGATATTCTAACGATAACTTTAACTTCCCGATCGTTCGTTCGCTCCTTTTTCTAAACTTATGATGCCTTTGGAGCTCTCTCGCGATAACCGGATTCAACGTAAACTGAAAACAACTAGAAACGGATTTCTTTTGTAATAACTACTTCATCTGATGGAAAACGGAACCCTTTCTATAACGTGATTAGCTTATTTATTTATGATGCCCGGGTCCTAGGTTCGATTCACGTCTGCGGCGTGATACGTTATCTACCATGACATTTGAATACCATGTCCTTTCTCTACCACGTCTTTTGGCTACCTTGTTTTCTATCAACCATCTCTTTTGGCTACCATGTCTTCATGCTACCAAGTCCTTTGTCTACCTTGTTCTTTATCTACCATGTCCTTTGGCTACTATGCACTTTGGCTACCATGTCGTTTGGCTAACTTGTCCTTTTCTACCATGTCCTTTGACTAACTTGTTTTTTGACTGTCTTATTCCTTGGCTACCTTGTTCTTTGGCTAGCATTTCCTTTGGCTACCATGTCTTTTGGCTACCATGTTGCTTGCATACCATGTCCCTTGACAACGATTTTCTTTGAGAACCATGTCCTTTGGCTAACTTGTCCTGTATTTACCACGTCACATGTACTTTGTCCTCTATCTACCATGCCCTTTGGCTACCATGTCCGGTGGCTACCTTGCCCTTTATCTACTATGTCCTTTGGCTACCATGTCCTTTATCTACCATGTCCATTGACTAAAATGCCCTTTGGCTACCATGTCCTTTGGCTACCTTGTTCTTTATCTACCATGTCCTTTGGTTACCAAGTCCCTTGGCTAAAATGTCCTTTGCCTACCATGTTTTTTAGTTACTATGTCCTTTGACAACCATGTCCTTTGGTCGTCTTGTCCTTTATCAATCATGTCCTTTGGCTACTATGTCCTTTGACTATCATGTCCTTTGGCTACCATGTCCTTTGGCTAACTTGTCCTTTATGTACCATATCCTTTGGCTACCTTGTACATTATCAGCCATGTCCTTTGCCTACCATTTCCTTTGACTACCATGTCCTTTCGCTAACTTGTTCCTTGGCTACCATGCCTTTGTATACCATGTTTTTGGCATCCATGTTCTTTGACCATCATGTCCTTTTGCTACTATGTCCATTGGCTTGGCGACCTTGTCTTTTATCTACCAATACCTTTGGCAACCATGTCCTTTATCTATCTTGTCCTTTGGCTATTTCGTCCTTTGGGTACCAGGCCTTTGGCTACCATGTCCTTTGGCTACTTTGTCGTTTGGCTATTTTGCTTTGGCTATCATGTACTTTGGCTAACATGTCGATTGACTACCATGTCGTTTGACTACCTTGTCCCTTGACTGATATGTCCGTTGGTAACCTTGTCCTTTGTTTACCATGTTCCTTGAGTATCATGCTATCTGACTAACATTTCCTTTGGCTACCATGTCCCTTGGATATCATTTCTTTTGATTACCATGTCCTTTCACTACCAATTCCTTTGGATACCATGTCGCTTGGTTACCTTATCCTTTATGTACCATGCCCTTTGGCTACCATGTTCTTTGGCTACCATGTTTTTTGTCTACGTTGTACTTTATCTACCTTGTACTTTATCTACCTTGTATTTTATCTACATTGTCCTTTATACGAGGGGGTGCTGGTAATTTCTTAGCCTTTGCAAGAAACAAATGAGACAGAGATGGGAATCATTTTTTTTATTCAACATAATCCCCTCTAAGGTGAACACACTTCCTAAGTCTTTTCTCCAGTTGTTGTAACCCCCCCAAAAAAATCTTTTGGTTGGTCCGCAAACCACGTACGTACAGCATCCTGTGCCTCAGAAAGTGACCCAAATCTGACCCCCTTCAGAAATTTTTTGAGATTTGTAAATAGGAAGTAGTCAGAGGGGGCCAGATCTAGTGAATAAGCAGGGTGTTCCAAAACTGTAAACTTCAAATCCTTTAATTTTTGCTGGGTAATGCCTGCAGTGTGTGGAGAGGCATTGTCGTGCAAATACAGAATTCCATTTGTCAAATTTCCGCGTCGTTTGGACTTAATTGTCTGCTTCAAATAATCAAGAAGTGATGAATAATATGCCCCTGTAATAGTTGCACCCTTTTCCAAAAAGTCAATTAGCAGTACACCGTCTTTGTCCCAAAAAACACTGGCCATCACCTTGGCTGCCGTCTTTTGCACACGGGCCTTCTTTGGGCGTGGTGACTCAGAGTGGGTCCATGCCTTTGACTGTTCTTTTGTTTCAGGATCATAGAGGTAGATCCAGGTCTCATCCTCAGTCACCAATCGAGACAAAAATGTGGACGCATCCTTTTGAAAATAATCAAGAATCACTTTGGATGTCCTCACCCTGTCACGGTGCTGATCAGCGTTCAAAATTTCGAGATCCACTTTGCTGAAACCTTACTCATACCTAGATAGTCGATGATAATAACACCAACTCTTTCACGGGAGATGTTTAGAGACTCAGCAATGATTTTAGTGGAAATTCGCCGATCTTGAAGAATTAGATCATGCACAGAATCGATTACTTCCGGAACAACCACACATGCTGGCCTTCCTGTCTGTGGCTCATCATCTGTGCTGAAATGGCCGGTTTTAAATTTAGCTACCCAGTTCTTAACAGTGGCATATGCAGGGGCATGGTCCCTCAAAGTCTGTACCAACGTTTCATGTATCTCCTTGCCTGACTTTCTCTGCAGGAATAAAAACTTTATCACCACTCTATGGTCTTTCACTGTAAATGTTGCTTCAGGTGCTGCCATCTTTCAGTCACATCTTAAATAAAGAAAAACCATTAGACGTACAAATATACTTTTCTCTACCAACAATATACAGACATTAAGCTGCAATTTAAGACCAAATTCATGAAAATACGACAACATGAAAATGTAAGGCTAAGAAATTACCAGCACCCCCTCGTATACCATGTCATTTGACTACCATGCTTTAGGGCTACCATATCCTTTGGCTACCTTGTCTTTTATCTACTATGTTCTTTCGCTACCATTTCCTTTGACTACCAAGTCCTTTGGCTAATATGTCCTTTGGCTACCATATCCTATGTCTACCTAGTCCATTGACAGCCTTGTTTTTTTGGCTACTTTGGTCTTTGGCTACCATATATTTTGGCTATATTGTCCTTTATTTACCATGTCCATTATCAACTATGTCCTTTGCCTACGATTTCCTCTGACTATCATGTCCTTTGATAACCTTGTCCTTTGACTACCATGTTCGTTGGTAAACTTGTTCCTTGTCTACCATGTTCCATGACTAACATGGTATCTGACTATCATTCCCTTTGGCTACAGTTTCGCTTAGATACCATTACTTTTGGTTGCCATGTCCTTTGACTAGCATGTCCCTTAGTTACCTTGTCCTTTATCTACCATGTCGTTTGGCTACCATGTTCTTTGCCTACCTTGTCCTTTATCTGCCATGTTCTTTGGCTACCATATCCTTTGACTACCTTGTGCTTTGGCTGCCATGTCTTTTTGCTAGCATGTCCTTTGACCATCTTGCCTGTTGCCTACCATGTCCTTTGACTAACTTGTCGTTTTGCTACCATGTCCTTTGACTACCTTTCTTTGGCTACCATGTCCTTTCGGTACCATGTTCGTTGGTAAAATTGTCCTTTGACTACCATGTAACTTGATTATCATGTTATGTGACTACCATTTATTTTGGCTACCATTTCCTTTAGCTACCTTGTCCTTTATCTACCATGTCCTTTGGCTACCATGCCTTTGACTACCATGTTTTTCCTCTATTTTTTCCTTTATCTACCATGTCTTTTGGCCTCCACATCTCTTGGCTAGCATGTCCTTTATCTACCATGTCCTTTGGCTACAATGTCTTTTTGCTACGATTTTCTTTGGCTACTATGTCGTTTGACTACCATGCTCTTTGGCTTCCATGTACTTTGGCTACCTTGTCCTTTGGCTACCATGTATTTTAGCTACCATGTACCCTAACTACCTTGTTCTTTGGCAACCATGTCGTTTGGCTACCATGTCCGTTGACTACTTGGTTCTTTACCTACCATATCCTTAGGCTACTATGCCCTTTGACTACAATGTTCTTCAACTGCTTTGTCCTCTATCTAGCATGTCATTTAACTACCATATCCTTTGGCTACCATCTCATTTGGCTACCATATCACTTGGTTATCTTGTCCTTTATCTACCGTGTCCTTTGGCTACCTTGTCCTTTTGTTACCATTTCCTTTTAGCTACCATCTCCCTTGCCTACCTTGTCATTTCATTTCCTTTTCCTTTTGCTACCATGTTATTTGGCTACCATATCTTTTGGTTACCATGTCCTTCAGCTACCAAGTCTTCTGGGTATCATATTCTTTGGCCACCTTAGCCTTTTTCTACCATGTCCTTTGACTACAGTGTCCTTCCGCTATCTTTTCCTTTATCTACCATGCCCTTTGTAGAAAACGTAGCGCAGGGAATAAATCAAAATGTAGTTGTTCTCTCGTGGACCAGGTTCAAAAACTCCCTTGTCGAAGAGTTACTGTACGCAATGGACTATATTTGTGTGGCGTCATATTGAGTTCAAAGAAACCCGTCACGTGTTGCTCTGGCATTCGTACCATGAACCGCAGCCAATAGGAGCCGTCGATGAGGTAACGTGAGGCTGCACAGGCTGCACAACAGGTGACGGTCAATGCTGCTACAACCAAGTGAACGAACGCACGCGAGAGAATGGGGCTACATGGAGAGGGGCAACGTGACTGCAGCGTTTGCGTTTTGCCCATTTCTACCTTGTACCTGGGTCATTCCATGTCAAATCATCCAGAATTTTGTGAAAATGTCACAATACGCAACTTGGATGTAATATAGACCTGACGATAAACAATTATCCACTTGTGAGCATGAAAGTCTAATCCAGGTGCTCGCTGTCTCGAGAATCTACCCACCATCCCCGATTTTGATGAAATTCGGTATACTTATAGGATTTTTAATGCTGATTACAAAAATGACATTTATTTTTAGATTGGTCAAGTGGTTCATAAGTTACGCGCTTTTTAAAATCTTCGTGTACGTCACTTGCGGCTCCACTTTGAATGACACGCATTAGGTTATAAACGATCCTATCTTCCCTCGGGTTTGCCGTAGAAACTTCAAGTTTCTTTTCTTTTGTTCAAAATAGTGTAAAATTTCATTTAAATAAGGTTTCAGATGATTATATTAATAACCATGTATTTTATGTATACTTTCATGTATTTTTTTAGAAGAAAAAATGACTAACTTCAAGAGCGAATTTCGTGCAATGCCCCCCCTTCAATTTCCCCCCAATTTTATATGTAGGTATCTCAAAGTGTGTACTAATACCTGATGAAAAAATTGGGATGGGCGGTTCAGAGACAGGGTGATAAAAAATCATTTTCATCAAATGACATTAAAAGTTAATCCTATTAAAAATGCTTATGTATTTAGTACAAAGCCTGAAGTTCAATATGTTTTAAGGTATAATATTCAAAATTTCTGTTCACTATGTGTGCAGATAAGCATAGGCGTAACCTGGCGGGGAAAGGGGAGCATTTGACCCTTTCCAAAATTTATAGATTAATTAAAATTTACCAGTTAAATATATATTGTGAACCTTCTGGCACTTGAGGAACAAACAAATAGAGAGTAATAATTGTGATTTTTCAAATGTATTTAGCAAATAATCTTGGACACTATTTTTATGGTATGGAAAACGTTGTGATTCTTTCAACCCAAAGATAGTTCCCAAGTTACGCCCATGAAGATAGTACTAATAATAATTACACTATTGTACTCTATGCATTGCCAAAGTTTCATGTACTATCAATTGTGCCCTTCACATTTTAGAAGAATATTTTGACCATTTTGAACACACTAAAGTATTTGACTTATCACTAAGTACATATGTCCTTCCATTTGTGTTGTTAATGTCCACTGGACACAGAATATTTTGTGGCCAGTAGTAGGAAGTTGATGGACCAAGTGGATGCAAGAATTTAATTGTTGCATTTCCTTTTTTCCCATGGACTTTTGAAGCAATCTTACAAACAAGTTTTAGTCACACACACAAGCTACTACATAACTGTTTAGAGTTGGAATTCAGAAAGAAAATTCCTCACAACATTCAAACCACACAGTTATACAAAACTTATTTCATCAGCTCTTATTATTTTTGCATTGACTGTTAAACAACTAGTGTTTCGAAGTAACTGGTTGCAAGTAACAGTTACTTTTTATTTAGGAATTCTAACTGTAACTTGCGACTGGAATTGCTGGCCTGGCAAGGAAGCTATGATTTGTTGCATGCTAACATTAGAATATTCACGCTTTACTTCAATTCATTTTTAATTACATGTGAAAACTTCAGTGTTTTTGGTGGTCTGCTGCGTTCGTTTGGAATGTGGTTCTCAAGCTACGAAAAAGTCATTGTCAAAGGAGTGGGCCTTGTTGATATTGGAATGGAGGAGAAAGAAATAGGTGCAAGTGGAATCAATGACACCATATTCAATATACCGTGGTTAGCATACTAATGATTTCTTAATTAAAATCGTTCAAGCAAGGCTGACTCTGTGTTCCATCATTTATTTGCAGTAGTAATGTAAATATATGAAGGCATATTATGTACTAGAAACATAAATAAAACACTCAAGTCTTCACGATCATTGATTTTGTGTAATTTTTACACAAATCAGATTGTTAACTGTAAGTTACTTTCACAGTAATTGTAAAGTAACTCATAATTACTTTCAAAGTACCAGTAACTGTAACTGAGTTAGTTTTTTAAATGAGTAACTGTAACTCTGTTACTTGTAAAAAGTAACTTACCGAACCTGTAGCCTAAGTTCAAAATAGTGTATACTTAATTTTCCTGGTTCTGTTGTTTAGTACTTTGCAATCGCTGACACATCGTACTGTGCGTTTTGTCATTTCACCTTACATCATTAATAAGAAATGTATGCCTTGAATACTATTTCTAATTGGTACATCATTGCCGCATTTGTTTTAACTATTCCAACCAGCCCGTCACAAGAGTTTCTGTGGTATATGGCAAAATCTCCATGGAAAAACTTTAATCAGCACAAATGTGTATTATTAATTCTAACTTCATATTACGTATCCCCGTGAAGAGTAGCCAAAAAAAGAACTTCCATATTGAGATAAAATGCACAAAAACAATGTTCTCGAAGATAATTTGCTAAACTTGGGGATGCTAATAATGATGATTATATTTCTTAAAAAATTGAAGACAGTTGAAACTGACTTAGATCCAGTGGAACCTCGATTTTATGTTATTCAGGCGACCAAGCTGAAAAAACTTAGTATGCGAGAAAATGTAAAACGGAGGAAAATTTCTTAGCAATTTGCTATGTTGGAACCACCAAGATTGAATATAAAATGCAGGACAATGTAAAATCAAGGAACTTGAAATCGGGGTTCCGCTGCAATTATTATTTGTAAATTTTAATTAATTTATGAATTTTTGAAGGGGCGAATGCTCCCCTTTCCCCCGCCAGGTTACGCCTATGCTTATCTTCACACATAGTGAACAGAAATTTTGAATATTATACCTTAAAACATATTGAACTTCAGGCTTTGTACTAAATACATAAGCATTTTTAATAGGATTAACTTTTAATGTCATTTGATGAAAATGATTTTTTATCACCCTGTCTCTGAACCGCCCATCCCAATTTTTTCATCAGGTATTAGTACACACTTTGAGATACCTACATATAAAATTGGGGGGAAATTGAAGGGGGGGCATTGCACGAAATTCGCTCTTGAAGTTAGTCATTTTTTCTTCTAAAAAAAATACATGAAAGTATACATAAAATACATGGTTATTAATATAATCATCTGAAACCTTATTTAAATGAAATTTTACACTATTTTGAACAAAAGAAAAGAAACTTGAAGTTTCTACGGCAAACCCGAGGGAAGATAGGATCGTTTATAACCTAATGCGTGTCATTCAAAGTGGAGCCGCAAGTGACGTACACGAAGATTTTAAAAAGCGCGTAACTTATGAACCACTTGACCAATCTAAAAATAAATGTCATTTTTGTAATCAGCATTAAAAATCCTATAAGTATACCGAATTTCATCAAAATCGGGGATGGTGGGTAGATTCTCGAGACAGCGAGCACCTGGATTAGACTTTCATGCTCACAAGTGGATAATTGTTTATCGTCAGGTCTATATTACATCCAAGTTGCGTATTGTTTTATTTCAATACGGAACTTGGACCCTATTTAAACTAATTCGGGAAAAAAGGTTCCTGGACCGAATTTAAATTCATTCAGAAAAAGGGTTTCTGGACCGTATTTAAATTGATCGGGGGAAAAGGTTCCTGGACCGAATTGAAATACTTTAGACATAAAAAGGTTCTTTACGGTCAAGAATCCATTTACGCTTGCTGTCATTTTCTCTCCTGGCCGGAATTGAATTTATTTAAATTTCCAGGACTTTTAACAACTCTGGATACCATGTCCTCTGACTTCAATATAACATGGCTATCATGTCCTCTATCTACCAAGACCTTTGGCTACCATGTCCTTTGACTACAATGTCCTTTGGCTACCATGTCCTTTAGATTCAATGTCCTTTGGCTACCTTGTCCTATATCTACCACGTCCTTTGCCTACCATTTCCTTTGGCTATCTTGTTCTTTGGCTACAATGTCCTTATGGCTACCATGTCCTATAGATTCCATGTCCTTTGCCTACCTTGTCCTATATCTACCATGTCCTTTGCCTACCATTTCCTTTGCCTACCATTTCCTTTGTCTACCATATCCTTTGGCTACCTTGTTCTTTGGCTACAATTTCGTTTAGGTACTATGTCCTTTGGCTACCTTGTTCTTTGGCTACTTTGTCCTTTAGATACCATGTCCTTTGACTACTATTTCCTTTGACTGCCAATTCCTTTGGTTGCCATGTCTTTTGCTTTGGATACCATATTCTTTTTCGAGATTGTCGTTTAGCGTCCATGTCTTTCGGTGCCGCCCCTTTCTTTTCTTAGGGCTTTTTGTTAGTCGCAGTGGATTTTAGGTCTCTTGCTTAATTATCGCTAACATTGAAATCTAGATTATTTGATCTTTATTTAGACAGCGCTTTCGATCGTAAGGGGGGGGGTGGAGACACGCGGTATTTTAAAATATATTCCCTTTCCCATAATCAGTTGATAACGGAATTGTCAGAGTCACCAGACGTCACTGACAGTCAGTCTGGATGCTTGCACGAATATCCGATTGGCAGCAGCAGTTTGCGGACGACAGACTTTGAACTTTGCAAAGATTAAACTTCTTGCCTACAGAACAAAAGTCGTTTGTCAACAGGATTCAAATTCTCCACCTTTCACTAAATCCTCCAATCTTCCATGCACGGCAGTTAAAGACTTCATGATATTGGTGTTGTTTTATTATTATACTAGTTGTAAATGCAACTTTTTCATTGTTCATGCCTTGATATGAAATAGATGCACCCTGTTTTCATATCTTTTTTCGGAACAGCAAATTCATTTCATGCTGAAACTTTTTAGAGGAGGCAGTGGGCACCTTGTCCCTCTCTAGAATTCCTTCTTCGAGATGTTCTTGAAAAGCTATTGCCGTAACTATTAAGGTGAAGAGTGATAGTTTCGCAAGAGGTGGGCAATTATTTCAATATCGTCGGAATGGACACTAAAGAAGACCCAAAGACCCGAACAGTATTAAGAGAGTATGCATTTCTCCCCATGTTGCAAGTGGAAGCTGCTTTTTAAGTTTATTATTAAGCCAGATACGATCTGTAAAACAGTATAGACTTATGCATTCGTTACGGGCAAACAAGTTTGACTTGAAGTTACGTCTAATCAAATGGAAGTTCCGATCTTTCCCAACACAAACAAAATCTTCAACCTGTCCTCTTGTCGTCCATGTGTTCTTCTACATCATCGGAAGTTTAATATTCCCAAGAGAATACTCCCATGAGCGTAATGCTAAGCTTCCTCTCCCTCCTACGACCATTCAGCGCTGGTGGCGGAGGAGCAGTTCCGGGTCCTCGCGACTGGCTGGACGTGGAAACTGTTCCTCGTGCTACGATCGCAGAGTCTGATGCTGTCCCCATCCTTTGTCGTTCCAGAGCTCCACGATGTCGAAGGAGAAGATCCGTTTCCGCTTCGAAGGCTCCTCCACGGTGCTGGACGCTCTGCGGGACAGAGGCTGGATGCAGGTAGGTCGTCCTCCCTGCAGAGTAGCATAGAGTGGAGCTGCATGTGATGTTCCTATGGATTCATCTACCGTGTCGTCAATGTCTTCATCGTCGGCAAAGTGTGTGAGGAACAAGGGCGGCCGCAGGGGCAGAGGGCACTTGGCCCCTTCTGAGATTTCTGGAAAGAGTTAATGTAATTCGAATGGTGAAATTCTAGCGATATTTTACAACAAAAAGTATTGTTTTCTTACAGATCGTAAGTTACAGCAACTACTACTACTATTATTATTATTATTATTATTATTATTTGAAATAGGGTTACATTTAAGCTTACAGACTATTTTATACTGATTTTCTAACTATAAAAAACAGCTATTTGTCCTACATTAATTTATATGTTAAGTATACAGTTATGCAAATTGTAGATAGATATACAAAATATGAAAATTAAAAATATATGTCATTTTAAAAAAAAACATAAGAAGCAGCAGCAGTAGTAGTAGAAGCAGTAGCTAATATATAACATGTACAATAATAATAATAATAATAAAAGTTCCTATGACTATGACCCCCTGGAAAAAAATCCTTCGGGAGCCCTTGTGAGGAATACCTTCAAAATACATTTATAATCTATGAAACGAGCCTAATAGTTTAGAAATACTTGGAACTGAGAAAAAACACGATAAAGGAAGCAAGTAAATCATTCTGTATAGCTTGTGAAACAAAACTAGCAGAGGTGGTAACGAGGGTGGGGCAAAGTGGCGTCGCTAGAAAAGTTCAAATGGGACGAAATAAATGCAGCTCTGCTTCGGTGGACATCTGTCTCGCTTTCAAACCATCACGTTCCTCTCTTTTTTCTATATTTCTGTCTCTGTCTCTCTTGTTATCACTTTCTTTCTGTCTCTGTCTATCTCTCTTCCTTGACCACTTCCTCTCTCTTACTCTCGTTTCTCTTCTTGTCTTTCTTTCTATTGTTCTTCTTCCTTCCTGTGTTTATCTACTTCTCTTTCTCCATGTTTTCTTTCTTCCTTCCTCCCTTTCTGTCGCTGTACTTTCTTCTTTCTGTTTATGTCCCTCTGTACAGCCACCGGCAAAGTGTAGTACATTGCTGTGTTGTTCCAAGAAACAGAATTATGTTTAATGATTGGTTGGTTGATTTAGTGTTTTAAGTCTACTTTATGCACAGTAAGGCTAATCGGGACTGGACCTACAGTCCAGGAACCACTATGTGCCTTCACTGAGTATCGAACCCGGGGCCCCTTGATTACAAGGCGACGACGCTAGCACTGCGCCATCGGGGAGGCCCACAATTATGTTGATTCGAAGTACATGTTGTACTCTACTTGTCGACATTGTGAGTTGGTTAGATCAGTGGTATTCAACCTGGGGTACTCGTACCCCTGGGGGTACGCGAAGACTTTTTAGGGGGTACGCACAATTTAAAATAATTATAAATAATGAAAACTGTTTCTGACAGAGATAATCGGTGAAACGGTGGGTGTCTCCGATGATGCCGAGCTACTTATATATGTTCGGTATTTTGACGTTAAGAAATGTGCTATTAGTGATGAAATTCTGGGATGTAAACAATTGCCAGAACATACAAAGGGAGAGGATATTTTTTTAAGTTCTTAATAATTTCATAACATTAGAATTAAATTTGTCGTGGGACTGGTGTGTAAGTTTGTCCACAGATGGTGCTGCTTCACTGGCAGGTCAGAAAACCGGTCTTGTTGCTCGTGTTCGCCAAATAAACCCTCAAATAATTTGGGAACATTGCATTATACACAGAAAATTTGGTCGCAAAAAAAATAACTCCTGATTTACACGAAACGCTGAACATTGCTGTAAAAGTAGTCAACTTAATCAAGTCGCGTGCACTGAACTCCCGTATTTTCAAAAAAATGTTCTAGGAGATGGGATCCGCACACACTCGACTGTTTATGCACACCGAGGTGCGGTGGTTATCGCGAGGACGCGTATTGACTCGCCTTTTTGAACTGAAAAATGAGGTAAAATGTTTCCTTTCAAAATTAAAATCCGATCTGGTGACGTATTTTGAGAATGAACAGTGGCTTTGCCAACTAGCTTACTTGACGGATATATATTCAACAAATTTAACGATCTCAATCTTCAACTCAATCTTCGACAAAAATATTTTTAAAGCCCGTGAGAAAGTGAAGAGATTTTATAAGAAAGAATTACTTTGGGTTGATTGCGTTAATGAAGGAAATATTGAAGTTTTTCCAACTGTGTTGGAATATTGTGGACAAAATGATGATTGTATTGCTGGTGAACTTCTGGAAATAATCTCAGGTTACAGTTTTTTAAATACTTCCCAGAAATTGAGAAAGACGGTAACACACAAGATTGGATTGCACTTAGTGACACTGCCATCACACGCCTTCTTCCCTTCCCCTCCACTTACGTGAGCAGGGTTTTTCTGCATTGACAGCCATCAAAACGAAACACAGAAATCGCCTGAATCCAGAATCACCACTGATACTCGCAGTAACGAAGATTCAGCCACGAATCGAGGAGCTGGTGTGCAGAAAACAAGCTCAGCCATCTCATCAACAGGTAAGAAATATTAAAGTTCATAATATATTTTTGCTATACCCGTAATTTTCCTTTATTTATTTCATAATTCTCCTTTTTATAGTAAAACTGTATTATTTAATAGGTAATGATTTGCATAATTTATTTTAGATGTAGTTATGTATAATCTGAATTAAGGATAACTCGGGGAAGGGGGGGGGGGTACACGCTTGAGTGGAAAAGTTTCTTTAGGGGGGTACGCGGAGAAAAAAGGTTGAATACCACTGGCTTAGATAATGTTTGTGTAGCAGTGGACGTAGTTATCCCTTTTGTTGCCAGATGTCAGGACGAGGAGTCAACCTTCTAGCGCCACGAGTGATCATTCGTGGAACTGCAAGGAGCTAAGGCAATGATAGGAGCTTATCGATGGATAGAAGTTATGGTTAAATTACCGCCAGCGCGAAAGGATAATAGCAAAACGGATTTAGTATAACAGCGATTTAATGATTGCAAACTGGATAAGCGCGATTAAGAGATAAAACACCAAAAATATGTGCGAAAGGAATAACGGCGAATTAAGCGCTAAAACTTCACTTTCGGGCTTAAGTTATTTTCCGGTTGTTCTAGCGACCCAAACGATTGCCACTAACACGAAACATTTACTTAAGAAGATTGTCGAAAACAGTGCACTGTAAGGACAAAATATAAGTTTAATACTTTAGGATAGTAATAATAATAATAATAATAATAAAAGGGCCTTGGCCTATATCCCGACTGCCAGTCTCCCTCCCACAATCCTACATAGAGGTGTGGAGATCTACTAGCGCAAAATAGATGCCATCATGTGCGCTAAAAGTAATAGTAAACTACAAAAATAAAATACCATGAATTCGGCTGGGATTTTCATATGAGAAATGCGATTAGATGCCGGGTCCCGGGTTCGAATTCCTGCCTGGCCATGGATATTCTTTGTGAGTGTCTATTCATGAATTTCATCATATGACTCATTCTCATGTTTGCCATTAGCCAAAAGTGACAGAGAAAGGAAGTTGATCAATGCATCAATGGATTAGTGTGATAGGACTCCTCCCAATATATGGCACTTTTGCCATGAAACTCCAAGGTTAGCCAGTAAACCTTCTTCATACGTTACCCATACCATGTAATTATATTTTAGAAACAGTTACCATTCCTGCATGAACGAAAACTGTGCCCTTCACAAATACCACACAAGAACAGCTCAGAATTATCACTTAAAATCAATAAGACTACAGATATAAAGAAACACTATTGACTTGACCATACAGGAGTATTGATATGAAATAAATTACCTAATCACTAGAAGCAAATCGTAACAGGTTCCCCTGATTTGTGAAAAGTAGCAAGCCAAAAGCAATAACCTCCTTCGTCGGCCGTTACTCTCTCAAGCATTAAAAGAATGCTAAGTCAGTATCAAATCTATCTTCCTGGTTGATTGAAAGGAAGTTGCTGATCAACGGGTATTAGGGAGCAACAACCAGGTGGTGGAAGAAAGGATAAGTTAGAGTGTAACGGGCGACTTGGGGTCTTTTGCTTTGGAACGAGGAACGAGAAAGATCGGGGAGCTTGAGCGAGTCTGCATAGAGCACTTCTAGGAGTTTTCTCCGAGGATTTCTTCATCATCGAATAGACAGGTAAATATCCTTCTCTAACCATGTTGATCTAAACTGGAAGATATAAACCCAAATTCTTAGTGTTGTGCCATTTCAAGTGTGAAAAGTAACCTCTCGCCTATTACCATCAAGTTATCTGCCAAAGGGCGAGTGCTCACCAGTGAGGATGAATGAATGACGAAGCTACATCACCCAAGCATAATGGTTAGGATTCTGGTAAGATCCCAACGAGCAACAGTTCGTTACGAAATGTACACAAAGCAATTCAGAAATCATGTTCAGCGACTCATCCTAGAAAACATGAATTACAAAGTGAATGAATTCCTAGTAAAATAAAGGAACCAAATAAATAACTGATAGAGTATAAAGGGTGATAAACATATCTGTCTACTCTGTCAGTCCATATATTGTTACGAATATAATACACTCATTATCTACGTATGTAATGTTCAATTGTATTTTATATTGAATTGGATCGTAAACTGTGTAACACTCAACATATTGTAATATGCAATGTAATATATCTTGTAATTGATGAAACCGTGGATCATTGTAATCCTAAAGGTGAATAACCAATCAATGAATTCCCGTTCGTTGTCGCCTTAGGTGGAGGGTGAGGACGAGTCGTGGGATCTCTTCTGGTGCGAGGTGACGCAGCTGAAGACCTGCCTGGACCAGCTGAGGCTCCGGAACAACCAGCGGATCCCTCACTTCAGGAACCACTACGAGCTCTCCAGGAAGAGCTACCTGGCCAGGAACATGAAGAAGTACAGGCGAGTCAAAATTGTAATGGGTTGTATTGGGTTGCGCTGCAAGACTTTTTTCTTCTTTTCGCGCACATTTTAAATTTGCTCCAAGTTGTGAACTCTTTCATTGAATAAAGGTTCCTGCGCCGGATTGAAATACTTCACAGATAAAAAGGTTCTTTACGGTCCACTATTCATTTACGCTTGCTGATTTTCTCTTCCGGATCGAGGCCTGTAGCCAGGCAGGGTCGTCAGCCCCCCCCCCCCCTTGGCACTGCCGCCAGCCCCCTTGACATTAGGTAAAACTATTTTGTATTCTAATTTGTTTGAGGTGAAGAGTGAAAATGTAGACAGAATATGTTATTTTGTTCCCAACTTCACTCGTTCATCTTGTTTATGAACAGAAGTCTAAGGAGCGGCAAGTGTTTAGAAGATTCTCTAGACTTTAGAAAGTTCTTTCATAGGGAGCCTCCTTTATCTGTACCTTCCCTGTCCCTGTTGCAGCCTCTCGTTTGGCAGAAATCTGTGACTTTGATGTCATCATCCACATTCCTTCCGCATCTGCGTCAAATGTCAACAGATCCTAAGCTTTATTGCTTTGGCCGGGGTGGAATGTACGGTAGGTACTATGATTGAAGTGAATATTGTACGTACATTTTAACATGTATATGTTACATAGTATAGGAGTGTGTATTAAGGGATGGTGTCAGTAGCAGTCATTAGCACTTCAAGAGATGTTTTAGAAGATATAGCAAAAAATACTGTAGTATTTGTATGATATTTCTAAATTTTATATTTTAAATTAACTTAATGACCCCCGACACACATAATTTTCCTTCATTTATTACTACTAAACTTTTGAAAAATTGACTTGGTTTAGAAAGCCCCCTGATAACCCGTGAGCACCCCCTGGAGATCAGTTCTAGCTACGGACCTACCCGGATCGGAATTGAATATATATTTCAGATTCCTAGACCTTTAGCAACCCTATCCGTTATCACTTTCAATTTGAATGAAGTGGCATTTTAACATTATTTAATATTGGCCTGCGTGGTTCTCTAGCTGACTTTTAGAGTGTCACTATTGAACAGATCGCATTCTAGTGAGATGACGTAATGGGCAGTTTGAGAGAGACCATTGTTGTGGATGGACAGTTGTAATGTAAGCGCAGAGCTCACGCGCGACTGATTACGTTACATTTCTTAAAAAAAATTAAATTTGTGCATTATTTAGTCAATAAGTCTACGGCGTTTCTAGTGAGTTTTCATGACAATATACGCGTATTTTTGTCGTCTTAATAGAAAATATGAAACGTTTCTAAATTATTTTATATTACCGTATTTGTCGGCACACATTTTTGAGGAAAGGCTTTATCACTGAATTTATAATTAATTTACAATATTTCAAATATAAAGTAATTTGTAGGTCTACTTTCAACAAATAACTTACCTAATCCAACTAGGAAAGAATACATTTTAATCTTCTTCGCCACACACCAGAAGGAATCAACAAAGAAATCGTCTAACTCAGAAGAGAAAATTTTCATAAATGAAGGTAATCATAAAACTGAGTAATGGCGTGTAAGACGCGCCCTGATTTTCGGACCTATTTTAAGGGGGAAACGTGTGTCTTATACGCCTGCAAATACGGTATATCAGATTTGTTAGAGTTCTTCAGGGCATTCTTGAGCTGGAAGTTGTTCGCTTCGACGATATATTACGCTGAAAACAAATAAACATTTTGAAACGAAAAGAAGCATAATAAACGCATCATTTAAAGTACAAAAAGTAAAATTTAAAAAGCTCACCAGCGACCGACAGCATGACTCAAGCAAGCGCTACCGATCGCGGGTTAAAGAAAGACAACCTGCTGTGATATGAATTACATCTGGTTAGAATTATTTCAGGCTCATTCGACTGAATCTTCAATTGGTTTCCATTGCCAGTCGTCTAGATATCTGTGATAGCTTCCCGGTGTATATTCTCTCTCAGATATCTAGAAACAGAGAAAACAAATCACGCGAAATCACTGAACGATCTAGAAATAAATGTAAAAAGATGCAGGTCTAGTTTTTCAATAATTTGGAAAGAATCATTGTGTTAAACATTTCGTAGGTCAGTTCAATTTGTGATCGAACGTTCCATTTCGACTGCGGATGTTTTCGCTCACCCTCTCGTTCCTTTCCAGGAAGCAGATGCTTCGCGAGGGGCGGCTGCAGGAGGCTGAGCTGTGCGATTGCATCCCCATCACCTTCGAGCTCCCCGTGAGTATATCGTCAGAGTGCGGTCACGCTTTGCAATGAAGGTATCGCCGGTGGAAGCACATTGCACGCTGGTTAGGATCCCACTTTAAACTGTAACCTATCTGTGCATAAAGTGGACTTCAAACAACAAGCCATTCGTTCATTCAATAACTGGCGTATTCAGGATTTTCTTTTTGGAGGGGCTGGAATTGTAAATGATGAAATCTGGATATTACTAAGTTGCATTCTGAGGTGGACGATATACAGTATAGAACATTTCGTCATTGCCATTTTTAGTCTTCGTTTTAAAAGTTGTTCAAAGACAAAAATGTTAACCGGGGTCATTTTAAGAGGAGTTTCCATTTACAAGTATGTTTTTTCCGACTTCTTTACAGCTTTAATATGAAAATTTGATTTTTTTTTCAAAATTTCAGGAGGGGCTGCAGCCCCATCAGCTCCCCCTGCGTACGCCAGTGCAATCAATAGAAGTAGCCTCTGCAGTAGCGGCGATTGGGTGCTAAAACCGGGGGAGATAAGGACAGTTTACTTTCCTTGGTGGACAAGGCTTAGCATTAAGATTCCATAGTGCTGGGGCAAAGTAGGGGGGGGGGACTGCCCATCTCAAATTGCCTCGATTGATCCCCTGTAATTAATATTATCACAAAGAACTTTTCTCCCTTCAGAAACTAAAATATTTTCATTTCCTTAGCCTACACTTTGTATCTATCTTTCCCAAAAGCCAAGAAAACAATGAAGAGATAAAAGACAGCGATGTTTATTTACAGTATGCTTTTGAACAGTATGCTCCACGTATTACGAGATTATCACACAAACCCATAAGTTTATGTCTGTACATATATATATCATTGCTTATATATTGTACTGGGTGAGTCTTTTAAAAGAGGCCCCGTGGAAAATGTGCTCCTTGCTTGTAGGCAACCCTGGAACACCGAAGAGAAGAGCGGGTTAGAGAAATGTCCAGGGTATCGGTGCCAAGCATATTCGACAACATGACATGACATGACACCGCTCTTCTCTTCGGTGTTCCAGGGTTGCCTACAAGCAAGGAGCACATTTTCCACGGGGCCTCTTTTAAAAGACTCGCCCAGTATATATATGTATAAGTGATGAAGGAAACAGTGAACACTTACCACACGAAAAGAAATAGTTTGATATTTCGCGGCATATGCCGCATTATCATCGGACAAGAAAGACATCGGTGTTTCGTAGTGTAGAGGTGTGTATTGTGTGTGTGTGCACAAAAAACAAATATGTTATGCTGGAAAACAGTTATACTACTCGACCTAAACATGGGTGCTCGTCGTTCATCTGATCATCATCATCGTTGCTATTAGCAAAAGTGGCAGAAACGAGACTAAATAACAAAACTTCTATGAGTGAAGTAACTGTGCCTACCTTTTCTTCCAGAATTAATTTTTCAAACAGTTATATTTGGGCTCATTGATGCGTTTGAACTTAACCTGACGTTGGATGTTTTATTTAGTATTTCATGTATTTCTTTCTCCCTCCGCCTAGAACGACTACCGAATGTTCGTGGAGGAATACAAGAAGCACGCCGGGGCCACGTGGATTGTGAAGCCCGTGTGCGGGTCCCAGGGAAGGGGCATCTTCCTCTTCCAGAAGTGAGTTCTTTCATTAGCTGTGGACATTAGCATTGACATTCTGGATGTCATTAAAATATTTTTTATAGTCCTTGCAGCTAAATTTGGGCAATTTTTTAAATGATAGTTTATGTTTATTTACACCTTATTGATAATGATACTATTTATGGTTTAACATGATTAGCATTTTTCATATTATTGTACCCAAAATGTTTGCAAGTTTTGGGATATAAATTATTAAATTTTAAATCAAGAAAAAATTAAATGTGTTTATAGTTGACATATTACATTTGCTTTCGTATGATTTTTTGATTTGATTTAGTTTACTTTACTTCTCGTTTTGTGCCTTTTGGCTAATTTGCGAAGATGGGGATGAGTGATGAAATTGATGAATGAACATTCACAAACAACCAAGCCCGAGCGGGATTCAAACCCGTGACCCTTGGCGTCTCCTTTCGTATGAGCTTCACCTCATCAGTACATATATGTTTTTCCCTTTCTTAGAGCCTAATACACACAATTCAATGATTACGAGATTAATGTATATTCACCACAAGTGATTCTGATATCTACAAAATCCTTATGCATTATTCTATAAAGTGTTGTCCTGTGTGTGTACTGAGTAACCTTTGTACGTACAGCCTCATCTTTTAACTGGGTGTGGAGATTTTATCCTCGGAGGCAGTATAACGTTAGTTGTCGACGGAATTAGTTTTATCAATTGATTGAGGAATTTTAACACGAAACATTCTTTTTCTCTGGTCCTATTTTTCCATTTTGCGTGAGGGGCACCAATAGCCTATGTGCCCATAATTTTATAACGAATCAATAGTTTGCAAATTGTCCGTCACCATCTTCGCTCGCCCTGTTTCCATCAATATGAATTGAAATATGCTTTCCTCAAAAGATCGTAGGATGCGCACAACAAAGAACTAAAATGGCGATGGACATTTTGCTCTCTCTCTGTCTCTGCTTAGGCTGAAGGAGCTGATCGAGTGGAAGAACCGTGAGCTGGGCAAGGACCCTCCCAGCATGGCCTCCAAGATGAACCTGGACACGGACGCCGCCTACGTGGACGTCTACATCGTCCAGAAGTACGTGGAGAACCCTTACCTCATCGCTGGCAGGAAGTTCGACATCCGCATCTACGTCCTCGTCACGTCCGTAAGTCCTCCTGCATTCTGTTATTCAGAGCTGACCCAAAAACATGACATCACAAAGGAGGTCAATTTACCCCTCCCCCCTTGAAAAATCGGTAAGGTCTAATTATAAAATTATTGTTATTATTAACGTTTCATTAATATTCACATAAATGATACATCATGAACAATAAATGATATCCTGTTGTGACAAAGTATTACTTATTATTTTCTCGGCATGACTTACATAGTGTTTCTGATTCTTGTGATATTAGTCCTACGCCCAATTGAGGAATGCCAGAAGAATTTGTAGAAGAACCAATCTTCTTGAGAACAGTTTTATTCTTCGCCAACCGTTCATAAAACTATCCCCAAACTTACCCCACGTATCTGACGCACAACCCGAGGTTTGTCTTTTGAGTTCCATGGAGTTACATGTGTAACTTGGAACTCTGAGGTATCAACATTTCAGTACTAGATGTAAGTATCTCCTAAGTTTCAAATTCTTGCTCATAGAGGCACCACTATGTTCGTGCTCCAACAAATAAACATAATACTCTCTCTCTCTCTAGCCTTCTTAAACCCGAAGGTTTATGGCTGCAGCAACACAAACCTTCCATCTGTCCCTATCCTGGGCAAGATCAATCCAATCTTTTCCATACTTCCATCTGAACGTTATCCCCCCATCTTCGTCTTGGACTTCCTACAGGTCTCTTACAATCAGGTTTCCCAACAAGAATCCTTATTTCCTCTCCTATTCGTGCCACATGGCCTGCCCACCTAAGTCTTCTTGATTTAATCATTCTATTAATATCTGGACATGAATAGAAATTATGCAGTGCTAAATTATGTAACCTTCTCCACTCACCTGTCTCCTCATCTATTTTAAGTCAAAATATTTTTTAAGGATTTTATTTTCAAGTACTCTTAACTTATCGAAGAGGTTTTCTCGGGCAATCAGCCGAAAGCTCGGAAGCCTATCCGGAAATCAACTGGCTGATTGCCCGAGAAAACCTCTTTGATATTCGCCGCCAGGAAAGCTTCAAGAATGAACTCTTATTGTATGTTCCTCTATTCACCCACTGATATCATTCAATATTTTGAACAACATGTGATTCTGACAATTTTCAAGAATCGGTATCGGTAAAACTATCGCTTGAAAGTGATATCGGCTCAGCCCTAGATGACAAAGGTCTATACTGCTTTATTTTTCTGTCTTTATTATATTCTGGTTTCTCTTTCTTCATCCTCCCTTCTCATGTATGTATTAATTCCTTCCTTTTTCTCCATTTCTTCCACTGTATTTTTGTTCCTTTCTCTGTCTTTTTATATTTCCGTATTTCCTTCTCTGCCTCTTTCTTTCTCGTTCTCTGTCATTCTCTTTCCGTCTTCCTTTTCTCTCCTTTTTATTATTTTCGTCTCTCTCTCTCTCTCCCATCTTTCTTCCTACTATGTCTTTCTTTCCTACTCGTCTTTCTTTTCTCTTTCTTTTTGTCTGGAGCTTACACTGAGCACAGCTGCGTGATGAAATTTGCGATAATTTGTGTGTCACGTGTTAACAAAATCCTTGCCTTCTGTGCAACCCGCACATTTCTTCCGTGCCGCTTCACTTCGCGTCTTCTGCTGTACTTGAAATTTTGATATCTTTCCACATAATAAATCAATTTTTCCTAAATTATTTTATAAATTCATCCCACCACCTGTTCTAGAAAATATTATTTTAATTTTTAAGTACGGGTCTCCGAGATGGCGTAGTGGTAATGACGTCGCCTTGGAACCAATTGGCCTTTCTGTCCATAACGTGGACAGATATTTAAGCATAAATCACTACAAATGGTGAAATTAGTGGTGATGTGATAAAGTTAATTTAGAATGTTTTTTTAATACTTCAAAAAGGTATATTCTTATTGCGTTCAATTTGTATGCATGATTACAAGTACACACGTACTAATAAGTGCAGTGTGTAGTCATATTATCATATTAGTATCTATTAGTAGCCACATCGTATGATTTACATAATTACACGTCCTGTCCAAAAGATTGGACGTGAATTGGAAGTGACGTCACTCTCGTGAGTCACGAGTTGCTATCCAAGGATGGAATTTAAGATCTCGAGTTCTTAGCGCGTAGATAGGGAGAATGTTGTCCAAATGCTGCATCCTCACGTATAGTTGAAGTCCTGATTCGAACGCCACTTTACTTCAAAGAAAGTTCCGTAAGATCAGTTTCGCTCTGACAACCATATGCCAAGTCCATGTGGAGTAAATGAGATGTTGCCAATTCAGTTTCTTTAGAGATTTCATAACGCGAGGTTCTGGTTATCTTTGCTAGGCTGTGTTATTGTGTCGTGCTATTCTTTTTTGTACAATGTGGAGATCTTTGGAGTGTAGCGTCGTCGCAGTTCGTGTTGGATGTCCAAACACTGGAGGTGATACAGCTATTCTCAGAAAGACAGGTGATGGCTCGAAACGAGATACGCGTCTGTTCTGCTTCTTTTCGAGCTGCGTCAAAGATAACGAACTCACGTTGCAATCAGGACGTCGACTATACCAACATGGCCAGCACGAGACAAACAGTCGTGTCTTCCCTGAATCGTTTAATGATCTGTCGTCCATCAGTCTGTATCTCTGGGTACAGCCTTGAAACAATCTTGGTTGATGGGAGTGTCTTTGTTGCGTTGCAGTTCACGCCGCTGAGGGTGTGGCTGGCGAGGGACGGATTCGCCCGCCTCTCGGGGGCCCAGTTCTCTTTGGACGCCATCGGCGACGCCAGGGTGCACCTGACCAACGTGGCCGTCCAGATGGCCGCCAGCGAGGAGGACGGACAGGTAAGGAGACAATACTCTATCTCTACGTTGCACGTTCCGCTAGGAAGTTGATGGAAAATCATCTTTCTATCTGGAGCTTGAAGACGATGCTAAACCTTACTGTAGTGCGTTTGGCTTCAATTAGAACCAGGAAACATTGTTTTCATTTTGCATTTTCGGCCCTTTTTTGGCTTTTAGATCATTTTTCAATATTTTTTGTCGTTTTTATTACATTTCTAGCATGCTCTTTTTAACAAGTACCTATTAATCGAAGATTTTGTCGATGCAAAAGCACAATAACTGAAATCCTTGGCAATGCATTAAATAATTAATTGTGATCAATTTATTTTTCCTCCTGCAAACTTAAAATTCCACTTTGAGTGTTCCTTGTTGGCCACCATTGTTGTTTTAATGAAGGTGAGTGTTGAGTGTTTCTGATCGCAGGTGTTCAAGTGGAGCCTCCGCCGCCTGCGCCAGCACCTGACGGCGAAGCACGGCCTGTGCGCGGTGGAGAGTCTGATGGAGAGGATAGCGGAGACCGTGGTGGCCAGCCTCCGCAGCGTCCAGAAGGTCATCATCCAGGACAGGCACTGCTTCGAGCTCTACGGCTACGACATCCTCCTCGACACGGACCTCAAGCCGTGAGTACATCCATCCAGTAGCTTCGGAATCGCGGGGACGGGATGTTAAAATCATAGATGTGCCTTGATGAAAGTTCAGACGGTTAAAGAAAACCTCATTCCATATCGCTGTTTTCTTGAATTCTTGGGGATGAAATAGGAGCGTATATGGAGATTGTGTCCGGCCCACTGAAATTAGCATTACTGTAATTTAAGGCGTTATATCGTACCCCTAATGTAGATATTGAACTCATATTTACTTAGCAAGGAAAGGAACGCAGAATGATGAGAGACAGTTAACGAAGGGGTGTTTGTATTTTCAACATTTCCTCTTTTGATTTGAACTGGGCTGCATTTTGTCACGCATCATCTAGTCGGTGAGAGACTTTTTTTACCTTTTGACTGGAGGAATGTCTACATCCAAGTCATCACATAGTTCTATAGTTTTTGTGAATATGTTTTCGTACCATGCATCTTCGACTTTAAGAACGTTTGCATACGCATCGATAAGATCGATGAAGTCTCCTACGTCGATATCGTCAGCACCATAAACCAGCGGGGGTTACCGTCCAAATTGGTCTGTGCGTGTACATTAGTAGTAAAAATGTAGATGAAGATTAATACTTTATTTCTATAGTTTTAAATAAAATAATTTTGTTTATAATTCTGTTAGTTTCATTAAGTGTTACCTGAAAAAAAATGTTACTAATTTCAAAAAGATCCTAGCTACAGTTATCGCTACTGAAAAGTAACTGTTACGTACAATTGCGTTACTTCCAACTACCGAATACCGTGTCTTATCTCTCGTGAGGGAGCCACTGCAAATAGAAGTGAGCAGTGGCGTACGCAAGGGGGGGTTACGGGGTTTAAACCCCCCCTTGAGCTTGTGAAATATTATGAAAATGCTATGGAAAAAAATTAAATGACCAATTTTTCACAGTCAAAGATCTGGGACAATAATATTACTATTACTACTTCTACTACTACTACTACTACTACTAATAATAATAATAATTTGAATTATTATTTCCATGCAGCATGGAGAAAAGCACAGCATTCCAAACACACGCGTCTTTCAGAGTGATGCCTTGAAAATAAACACGAGTTTATGAGGTTAGGTTAGGGTAACTATGATTTAAAAGAGAAAAGGTTGTTTTGTATCTCAGTTGCAACAATGTTCAATACACTGGCGTACGCAGGATTTTTTTTTTCGGGAGGGGCTGAAATAGTAAATGTGGATAACACATGGCTTCGTTTTGGAGGGCAGGATGCATAATAAAATATTTCGTATTTTTGGAGTATTTTAGCCTATTAAAATTGTATTCAAAGACAAAAATGGTAATCGGGATTCACTTTAAAAGAGGTTTCGCGTTTACACATTTTGATTTTTTAAAGTTCTTAACGGATTTTTATTTGAAAATTCTGATTTTCTCAAAATTTCGATAATGGCTGGAACACCATCGGCCACCCCTCTACGTACGCCAGTGTTCAACGAACATGTATTTTTTTTTGTGTGTGAACAATGAGAATTAACTAAAGAAAGTTGTTGGTTCGTTGTAAGAGGCTAATGTATAGACAAAGGCTAAGCGGACAAGAATACAGTCACCAGTCCGCCTTCCCATTGTATCGTTTACCGCAGCACGTTTGAATGTCTTCTCCCTTTAAAATGTTTCGCCTTGTTGACTAGACAATTATTCAAACGACAATAAGCTTAACTATTACAAAATGTTTTGTTGGTAAGAACAGCGAGACAATTCACATGTGAATTATCAGGGACATTTATGCGGGAAAGAAGCCGGAAAAATTCCGACTAATTCCGGGAATCGAACCCGGATCGCCTGCGTGGTTGTCCGACACTCTACCGACCAAACCATCGCAGCTCCTTGGATGAGTTCCATACTTTGATTATTTCAATTTATTTTAATATATTTTCTTGTATTTCTGGATCTTCTTCACCCTTGAAATGTCTCCCCTCGTTGACCAAACAATTATTTCGTAACAAAGAAACAAAAAAATGCTCCCAGGATTTGATAAAAATCGAATGACTAGAAATTAATTTCGTTCTAATGTTTTCATAAATACTATATTTATGTAGATCTCTACTACTTAATAGTAGTAGTAGTGCTATTAGTAGTTTTATTAGTATTAATTTAGATAATTAATTAATTATAAGTATTATTAATTAATTGTGATTATTATTTAATTAAAGTATAATAAAACAATGGTAATGTGAATTTGGAAAAAAGTTTTAGAAATAACACCCCTCTTGATGAAATCCTGCGTACGCTATTGGAAGTGAGTAAACAACTGAGTATCATATTTGTGGCATTTGCCCATAGAAATTACAGGTAAAAAACAATGATTTTATGCTGGAGTTCTTGTTTGAGTTAGCCAATCAACAGCCTTGCCCTGCTTCTCCCCCAGGTGGCTGCTGGAGGCGAACGCATCCCCTGCGATGGCCGCCACGGACAAGGAAGACTACGACCGGAAGCACGACCTCATAGAAGACGTCCTCAACATCCTCGACATGGAAGGGAGGTGGGTGTCGTTCGTGCTAATAGTCTATGGTCGTGGCCACGACAATTTTAAAAGTGTATAAGTTTCAGCTTTCCCTTCCAGGACACAAGCAGGATAAATACGAAATGATACTGATTATTCATTCCAAAGTCCATATCATAGGCGTAGCTAGAACTTTATATTTGGGTGTGCACAAAGAAAAAAAATGAGGTCTTGTGCCTTTTTCATAGCATATTTTGCAACACAATCACTTAGCTCTTTGACTGCACTGATGTTTGTAAAGGAATATAAATTCACTAAATGACAGTGTTGAAAATTTCTGAATATATGTAGTAGAAAAATTCAAATTGCATAGAAATTACACACACACAAAATGTTCATAAATGTTACAAACAAATACATCAAAATACACGTCATCTATAACAAGAGACACGTCTTTCAAAAGGTACAATGTTCTTAAACTCATCAATAACTTCATTTACATCAATAGACTAAGTTTCTTCCTGTTCCACAAATAGCTAGAGCAGGGCTTCCAATCTATCCTGCTTCTGAGTTGCTCTTAATTTAGTTTTAACTTGGGTAAGCTTGGAGAAAGGTCTCTCACACGTGCAGCTTGTGACAGGTATACAAGAAAGGCGCTGTAGTACAGAGTAGAATGCAGTAAATATCTTCTTTCTCTAATCACATCAAAATATCGAAAAACTATAGACACTCGTTTCATCAGCGATAATGCACACGTTTTTACCAAGTAATGACATTTTCAACTTCTTACAAACTGTCGCTTATTTTCTCTCTTATTGAAATATCTGTATTTAATTCTCTTTGATAAAGCAGCCCATTAGGGTGTGCCTAGGCACACCCGGCACACCCCGTAGCTACGCCTATGGTCCATATATATATATAGAGAGAGAGAGAGCATTCCCTGACATTCGCTACAAGACTCCGCGGCAAGATACCCGGCATCAGAACTTGTATTTCCCGGTGAACGGGTCCACGACAGTCGCTTATATTAAACCTCGTAAAAAAGTTTAGAGTAACAGGGTCAGTTCTGAATAAAAGTGGGAAGAAAAATGGGGAAATAAAGTATACAGAGACAATCCGCACACCATCCGTGAATTAAAAGAGAGTATTGTACGAAAAGTCGGGAGAATTACAGTAGACGAACTTCAACGTGTAAATGCAAATTTCCTTCGGAGATGCCAGGAATGTGTTGCAGCAGAGGGACATCATTTTCAACACCTTCTGTAGTCAAGGTTAGTACACAATATGTAAACTGTAATTCTAATAGCCGACTCTAGCGACTGTCGCGTACCCGTTCACCGGGAAAAACAAGCGCTGATGCCGGGCAGCTTGCCGCCGAGTCTCGTAGCTAATGTTAGGGAATGCTCTGTATAATGTATGTGTGTGTGCGTGTTTATGTAAATTAATATTTGATGTTATTTTTAACTTTCTTGGTAACGTAGTGTCAAACAAAGGTACTTGTAGAGGCAGGGTACTCAGTGAAGAAGACGCTTGGATTCTACAACATACACGCTACGCTGAAAAGCAACCATTCATCGGAATTGCCTTTTAATGTACCAATATTTAACTTGTGTTGAAAAGAGGAATGTAAAATTGTAAATTATAGGAATTTTTGGTGATGTTTTAAGGGTTGAAGTTGTGATTTGTACAAAGTGTGTTTCAGGTGATCTGATTTACCAAAGGGTCTGCGAGAGAGAATTAGTTACTTCTAGATGCAGTATTTGCTTTGTGCAGTACGTGAGGCTGTAAGGATGGATGCCTTTGAACATTTGGCGTTTCCGTGTTGCAGGCTGACCGGAAAGGAGACTCGCGTGGGTGGCTTCGACCTCCTCCACGACGACGGCCCCGTCTACGTGAAGGGCTGGGGGTGCGGGGAGGCCCCCCCGAAGGGCACCAAGATGCCCCTCAACGCCTTTCTCGGTGAGTATCGATCTTTCTTTCCATTACGTCAGCCTCTTGTGTCGATCGCGACGATAGCTTGACCAGGGTTCGAACTTGCGACCTCTGATTTCGTAGTGCGGATCATCTGGCCTCCCCACACATCCGCACAATCAGCAAACAGCGTACGCAGGTCCGGGTGTACACTCGCCGGCAATAACAATGGGACACGTAGATCCTGGAATACTGGCTCCCCTGCAAGGCGTTATGTGACTTGGCACACTGTACGGCGGTGGGAGATATTTCCTATTAAAAACCACTTTTCAGAATCTAGTTGTCCCATATTTATTGCCGCCGACTGTACGTATACATTTGGAGGCCGGATCCCTACTAACTGCAGGGCCTGGGTATTCTTTGCGAATGTTCCTTCATCCATTTCATCATCTCACTCATCCTCATCTTCGTGATTAGCCAAACGCGGTAGAGTAAAATGAACCAAATCAGTCGATCGAGGAATCAAACTTGTAAGTCCATTTCAGATTATTTTCATTAAATCGCACTAAAAACACTAACGTAAAAGAAAACACAAATATGAAACTCCACAACATTCACGAGATGACGCTCAGGCGACGGGAAACTCTTCTGTCCACTACTTAATAAATCCAGGGTTTCTGAATTTAACTCGCTATATTTATCTTTATAATATTCAGTTCTTGGGACAACATCACTTTTCACAATATATCTATCATACTATACTCGTACATATGAATGTCTTGGTGCAACAACATGATCAGCCACACTCGATACATTTTTCAATAGTGCGATTTTTTACCTTTGAAAAAGTCCACAATTTTATTATTCCTTTAACGTTCGTCAGGCTTCATAATTTTTGAAATGTATATATCATCTCTTCTCTGGCTCAAAGGAAGATGTGTTTTAACTGTTTTGAACATTACTCAAATTTAATTATATTTAAAAATAATACACACGATCTTAGACTTGTCATGTTTTTACCCTCATTTAATAAACTAACTGAAAGTTTCGCGGCGACAATATGGTAAGCCACATTATTTAAATAACTTTAATAACGATTACAACACCAAGCTTTTTTAATTGTCTAATAATAGGCTATAGTTGTAAATTTACGAAGCCATCCGATGAACTTCACATTGAAAAGTCGTCTGGTTGATGACCAAATATTTTGTCCCCAGGTAAATTCAAAAATTTCAGACTCAGTGGCATGACAAACCACAAATTGTGTTATCGTTTACTTGACTTGAAGACGACGAATGATCACCTGATGGTCGACAGTCAGTGGCCTCATCATTATTGTCTATGAGGGAACTAGAATTAATCATGCAGTCAAAAGTAAAAAATTAGACAATTTCCTCCTGGAATTGAGAAAAACGTCACAGCATGACGTCATCTTATACGGTGGCTTCTTACGATCTTCTCGAGAAAGAAGGAAAATCATGGTCTGCATGGTGCTGCTCTCTCTTAGAAATTTACGGAAATAACTCTGAAATAGTCAGATACGGTAGCAAAACGCCACTTGGGCCGAAAGTGTGCGTTGTCATGTTATTCACCAATCCCTTCATTTCAATTGTTTCCACAGCAGAAATTCATAAAAAGAATTTCAGTTGAGAGCAACGAACTACGAGATGCGCGGTAGTTGTCGGAATGAAAACTTGTTTGGAAAATGTAGCATTGCATTTACAGTATATGGAATATGAGCGATATGCCACACTAGAATAGACGAGAGAGAATAAGGTTCGTCCTTTTCCGATATGGGGCCATCAACACCCTCTCGCGCAAAGAGAATGGGATTACAAGAGAGACGAAAGTTCCGATACTCACAATGGAAACTTTTCAGCAGCCGACGGCCAATCCAGAATGAGAAATTTAAATGAGATTGGCCAATCAGGAAGAAGTATAGAGTCTGTGCTGCCGCCACCGGCATCTCCCCCGAACTACTGCGGTTACCATAGCAACGCCGGAAGCAACGCAACGCGGCTGCGTACAGGTAGAACCTATTCAACTTTTACGCTGAAACGCGCATTTCTATTTCGAAAAATTCGATGGCGAATTAGGCACTTTAAATTAAGCTGCGTGGTTGCTAAACACTATTAGCGAATTAATAAGCTTTCGAAGGAAAAAAATATGTATAATTTAAGCAAATGTACTTAGGAATTCAGGTTTCATTGTACAGGCTATTGCAATTTTAAAAGTGCAGAAATATAGACGTAAATTAGAATTTATCTTGAAAAGTACACGAAAAAAAAAAGAAAGGAAAACTTACTTATTTCGGTATACAGCATTTACTGAAATGCGTTTGTCATTCACGAACTTTGAATGTGTATCTTGTGTTGAACGGGAGAAATATTGTACCAAAAACTCATACAAGTCATGCAAGTGCGATGAAAGAAACACAAAAAACAACAAGAATGAAAACCCGATGTCATATCAGTGATAATACAGCCACAGCTTTATTTTTTTCCCCAGGAGGGAGCAAACAAACTATATCACCCTCATAATAGTGTTACCCTCACACAAACCAGTCCTTCAGTTTCAGTTATGTTCCTGCAATGCCCTTATCCTTATAATAATTAGGTCCTCCTCGATGGCGCAGTGGTTGCATAGTCGTCTTGCAATCAAGGGGTCCCGGGTTCAATACCCGGTGGAGGCACATAGTGGTTCGGATCCCACTTTAAACTGTAGGTCCAGTCCCGATTAGCCTTCTTGTGCATAAAGTGGACTTAAAACAACAAATCAATTAAACCTTATAAAAATTAACATAAATTACTGTTACTTAATGAAAATGTGCAATATATATATATAGTATATATTTTAGGTTAACATTCAATTTGTAGGGGGTGCCCCCCTTCCTGATGACCATGCACATATTTAACTCCATGATGATTTGATCATTTCTAAAAACCTTGTGTACTTGTTTTGTTCAAATATGAGGGAAAGTTTTTGCCAAACAAAATATGAATGCATTAAAAACTACACATTAAGAAAATTCAAACCCTTACCTGACACATTACTTACTGGAAATGTGTAAATAGCTCAACCAATGAATAATTTCATCTTTCCCAAATAAATTGTGCCAGAATTACATTTAATAGGATAATCGGGCTTCCTCAATGATGTAGTGGTAATACTGTTGACTTGTAATGAGGAGTCATGGGTGGAGGCTCAATGCAGTGGTTTAAACTTTAAACTCTAGGTTGTCAAAATTGGCCTCTTAAACCTCGAATTTTGACAAAAAATAATCTGGTTTTACTTAGGACCAGTGCTTTTTTCTGGGAAGAAAGGCTCCAGTACTCTCAAAGTATATTTCTTTTTGTGTTCATCATAAGAACTTTCCAGAATACAAAATAATGTTATTAGTTTTAATTTTCACCTACATAAAGACACTGGCATGGCGTACCGTTACATACCACCAGAAAAAAGCACTGCCTGGATTTAGCACACATAGCATGTAAATATTCCAATATAACATGCTTTTTCCTGTGACATATAGCAGGAGGAAATCTAAACCAGTGGTGTATTCTGAAAATTTGACCTGGTTTACTGCAATAATTTTTACTTATTGTATACGTTTATTATTTAATTAGATATAACAGAAATAAAACATCAATGCAGGCATTCAAGTAAAACAAATATTGAATTACGACAATTTCCACATATGTGAAAAAAGATGGATTAGCAGCATAAACCAGATAACATGGATGAATACACCACTGATGTAAACTCAATGAAAGGGGGGAAAAGCATCAGTCATCATCATCCACAGAAAAAATCAAAATTCAATTAAATTAAAAAGAAATCCCATTCATCACAACTTGCATGTTCACATCTTCACTTAAGAAAGTAAAAAATGCAAGAATTCAATTCTCTTCACCCACACTATGTGATCAGTTAATTTAATCAGATCCTTCTTATGATAAATTATTTTCCAGCAAGAAGTAAATGTAATAATCAAATTTTCATTATCGTTTATGTGGATGTACGTCACGGACACTGCCGGCTTGTAATGAATACACTGACTTTCAATGGAATCGTTACAAGCCGGCAGTGTCCATGATGTACATGTTAAAAAGTGTTGATCATGTGGAAGAAATTATTTTCATCAAAATTTGAATGAAACTGAACCCAGGTAAATATGATATTGTTTGGGATAGATTAGTGTATGTATTATTATTTGTGTTATCAATGTGTGAAAATTTGTATATCTTAAGTATTCATTATACTTGTCGCCACTAGGTGGCAGGACAGTGCAGACTCTGCTTCGGAGACTGTGCAGGGCGTGGTACATATCGGGAAATACCCGCACTGTACGAGAGAACAGCGAGAGACATTGCTACACGGTGGTAGACTCCTTTCCAATGTAGTCCAGTGTCAGTGTACATTAAATAGTGTATATAATCAGTCCAGTGTTTAAATAAGAAACGCAACAGATATATTTATATATATATATATATTATCTGATGATAAATTGATCACACAACCATTGCTACATTAAAGAGTAGCATTTTTAATTGATTTGGCCCACTTCTGCAGAATATTCAACATCTAAGAAATAGCAGAAGACCCTTGACAGGCAAACTAACAATACTATTGCTTTTTCTTACAACCACTGCAAGTTTTTTGTGGAGAAATGCAGTAACAATAGGCAAGCAAACAAAAGGATAATATAAACAAAGACGGATACTCAAAATTTCATTATTGTCTAATTCATCATAACAGTACAGAAATATGTAATAAAAATATATAAATTACATATGAGTAATTGTTTCTCTTTGTAAAGATAACAAAAGTACCAGAAACAAAACCTCACCTAATTTTGTAATTTGTGATCAAATGAAGATTGATATGACATTTTAACCTATAGCCTATGATTGTTATGATATATGAACCTATACTTATATTGGATTGATAAACATTGTTCATTTCTATATCAGCTGATACCAATAAACTATCAATAATCTGTCCCTTCTATTTTGGGCAACTTCTCTGACATGAATGGATATGCAAGGAAACACCCATGCCCTGACCCAGACTTGAACCGGAACCTTTGGTTATGAGATCATTCCATGTGTTTGGGCACAGAGATAGGACTAATAATATTCTTAAAAAAATAAAAAAATGATTGTTCAGTGAAACCCTTACTAACATGTGTTGCAGCATTTTCTTTATTACGTGCCCAAATGCAAAAAATACTGGGTCTTGCACACAAACAAATGTGCCACGGAAAACTGGAAATACTTTAATAATAATAATGTAATAGTTGACTTGTAGACTCATGCAGATCATTGTCACTATATTTTTAATGCAAAAAAATAACACATGGGTTTATTTCACAATGTACGCTTCTAAAAAGACTGAATTGCAGTGAATATGTCTTGGTTATTAAATTAAAAAGAAGCAAGAATTCCCTGAAAACTTTTGGGACTAAACAACAGAGCAAACATTTCTATAGTTGTCTTGCAACTTACCATCAGGTAGGGAATCTATACCCCAAGCTCCGTCAAAGTATGAGAACAGGTTGTCAAAACAAGAACTTTATTTTAATTTTCATGAAATTTCCTTCATAACGCTGACACTATTCATTGTAGAGTACATATACCTTGCTTTTCAAGTACCAATCTGAAATACTCTTCTTATCTCCCCTTATTCAATAAAGATACATTAAATCTAATAAAGGAAAGGGTAAAAAGGCACCTGCAAAATATGCAAATCCTCACAGTATATCACTTTCTTGCATACACACACACACACACAAATGAGCAAATGTCCACAACAAGAATTGAACTTTTGAAGAATCAAAGCACTCACCAATTACTTTTATCTTGACGTAAACTATATAACAAGAAAATATTTCAAGATCAGAAGATTTTGGAGCATGGAAACACATATTTACGCGTTTATGGTTGAGCTATTAGAATATATTCCACAACAGGACATCTTTGCACAGTGGGGCAGTAAAATTAATATCTTATGAGTTTTTACTTCATTTCACACTTGTCACTTAATCTGAGCTGAAACCACTTTCACATTATGTATAGACACTGCACAGTATTTCTCCGCATTGCGCACTTCCAGGACTGGTCTTACAACAGCATCCAACCAATGGGAACATCTGTAAAACAAAGAAGAAAAGTTAAGATTACTTTCACTCTTAATTGATAGTTGTACATACATGCAATGAAAATCACATATGCACCCTAACTAGGTGATCTAAACACACACACACACATGTGCATATAAAATTCAAGATCTGAAGAAATTGGAATTTGTAAAATTTAAAGTTTGTTCACATGATGCTTATTCTTTATGTTGGAGTACTAAATCAGAATTTTAAATTGTATTTGTTATGTACCCTAATTACCCTATGAGTGTGTGCCTTGGCTGCCACTACTTTCATCAGGTGGTGAGAAGGTACTAATTTACTATAGCCTACTTCAAACAGATTTCTTCATTTTTACACAAGAAACTACTTACCGTAATAAGTTCCTGTAGCATTGTCTAACATATGGAAGGTGTTTTCTGTCATGCCTGAATGTATCATAGCGGAAATTATTTTTTTAACTATGTTTGCCTAACCTAACCTTACATAATGTTTCTTGGGGATGGAAAAAATTTTAACTATGTTTGCCTAACCTAACGTTACGTAATGTTTCTTGGTAATATTCATTCCATCCTCAAGAAACACTACATAAGGTTAGGTTAGGTTTAGTTAGGCATAGTTAAACAAGAATAACAACTTCCGCTATGCCTAACTAAACCTAACCTAACCTTATGTAGTGTTTCTTGAGGATGGAATGAATATTACCAAGAAACATTACGTAACGTTAGGTTAGGCAAACATAGTTAAAATTTTTTCCATCCCCAAGAAACATTATGTAAGGTTAGGTTAGGCAAACATAGTTAAAAAAATAATTTCCGCTATGATACATTCAGGCATGACAGAAAACACCTTCCATATGTTAGACAATGCTACAGGAACTTATTACGGTAAGTAGTTTCTTGTGTAAAAATGAAGAAATCTGTTTGAACTACAGTAAATTAGTACCAAAAATGGTTGCTCGCATGAGAGAAAATGCATTCCGATGTAATATTGATACGTATCAACAACTAAAGAGTGTATGCATCAGTGTAACAGGCCACGTCATAGATAATGTGCATGCACAGTTCAAACCCTGGTGAAAATAGCTCAAAAGCTAGCTTCATTGTGACATAGGTGTGTGTGTACACACACTCTTTCTTTCGATGTGTTTTCTTCATTTCTTCATTGAGAAATTGCTTTTCAGTACTGCTTTACAAACATATTGTATCGTTGAAGCATTTACTTATGAAGCAGAAAACCTATATTCGAGTTTTACAGACTGAGCTTCTAGAGTGTTGAACTCACAATTTTGCCTCCAAAGGTGGTTGGTATCTTGAAAGTACTCCTAGACGTCTCCTTAACATTGGAGAAAAAAAACCATAAATTGAACGGTGACTCCAAATCAAATCACCGGATATCCGTTCTTTTTGCCTACGTCTTGCTTCAGCCAACACGTCTCGCAGGTCAAAAGTGTGAAATTAAGTGAAAATAGAGGGTGGACCAAAGTATCATGCATCCGAGTTATGAATGTCTACAATCATATACGCACACCCATACGTAATAATATATATTTATTTTTGGAAATCATACTATTAACAAACTAATAATTTTCCAACTACATTTTCTTAATGTGAGTTAAGATTTATTGTACATACCTGTCAGGATTCTTCGGAATTTTTGAGAAACGAAAGCTTCACATGGTGTTGATTTCTGCCGCAAATCAGACGAACTCGTAATTCGATCGTACGAGGCACAGTGGGCTTTAAAATGCACTTCAACTGTTGCTAGTGGGCTAAAGAAAACAGCCAGATAGCATCAAAACAACACGCCAAACACGGAACACGAACAAAAATCAGCGTCCGACCGACGCGAACGAACATAGACGGTTACCCACCAATAGTGATGGGTCGTTCGTGAACGAGTCGTTCCTTTTGAACGACTCCCTCTTGGGAACTGTGAACTGCTCGCTCCTTCGGAGTGAACGAGCAGTTCCTCTATGGTAGTTCCTCGGAGTCGTGAGCTTTGAGTGTACGTTGTCAACCGCTCCTGCAGTTCCAGCTCCGTCGATGACTCATGACTGCGAGAGAGCGAGCGACCGTGTTTTGTTTTGTTTCTGCTGTGTACGTGCTCTGGTTTTCTTGTGGTAGGTGGAGTAGTAGGCGGAGTTCCCTCTCTCCTAATTCTTTTCACTCAAGCTAACTCAAGCAAGTTCTCCCCCACCCCCCCTCACTTCAGCTGCACGAAACCAACATCGAGAGGAGTTGATCGTTCCTTTGAATGGCTGCTTGAGTGAGCGAGCTCCGGTGAACTGCCTCCCGAAAAGGAACTGCCATGACAAGTGGTAGTTCCTCAGGAGTCGTGAGCTTTGCTTGTATGCTGCCAACGCTCCCAGTTGATGACTCGCTCCTACGAACCTGCGCGAGAGAGAGGGGAGAGAAAAAGAGAGCGCGAGAGCGAGCGAAAGAATGGACTTGGAAATTCTATTTTTGTCTTTTCTGTCGAAAGTTAGGGAGGGTCACGTGAATCGCTGAACCAATCGGCTTTGACCAGTTGCCGTGTCGAGGGGGAATTCTCGTGGTATTCTGCGTTGCCAAGTGTATGCCTGACAGCAAAAGTTCGGCGTTATTGTGCGGTTTGTTTGTGCTTTTTTTTTCGTATCTGTGATTTTTATACTGAAAGATGATGAGCATAACGCGAATACACCGGCGAAATCGAAAGAAAAAAAAAGTCGGGCGTGGTATTCCTATGCGTGGCCAGACTCGTGCAGTGCGAGATTATTTTAAAAATGAAAGAGATAATAATGGCCCTTTGATTCAGTTTAAAAAAGTGATTGGGAGAACAGCAGCTGCTCTGGGAATTATCAGAACGTCCGTGATGTCCATCTGGAAGGAAAAGTCCCGCTTAATGGAGACAGACGCATCATAACATGCTATAGTACCACTGGAGTAAGCAGGATTTTATTTCGGAGGGTTGGAATTGTAAATGTGGATGTTAGAAAGCTGCATTTTTTCCCGTGGGGCGGAATAAGTAATAAAACATTTCATAATTATTAGAGTTGAACGGATATCCACACCCATTCTGATTCTCTTACCTATCTCACCGATACCCTTGTTTGAAAATGACGCGTATTAATTAAAAGCTGTTTAAAATATTGACTAATATTAGTGTAAGTAAATACTTCCAATTGTGTGTATCAATTTATTAGGGTTATGCTTTAAACGTAAGAATTGCATCAAAATCTGAAAATACTATTACGTAATCACAAAATACATTTTTCCATACAACATTGGTTCAAAACAACGGAAACTTGGAATTATGCATAAATTCAAGGACACCCTGAAAGTGCTTGCTGCATATTTGCAAGCCTCGCGAAAGATCAAAATATTGGAAAAGTATCGGCCGGTGTCGGTAAATATAATCCAACCGATATCTTCCGATACTGATACCACGGGTAAAAGTGGTTTAATGACAAAAATTGTATTTGAGAGGTTGATTTAAGAGGTTCTTCAGTTACCAATTTGGTTTTCCTGATTTTTTTAAAAAATACTTTTAGTTGACACTTTTGAATTTCTCAAAATTTCGGGAGGGAACTGCAGCCCCATGAGTCCCCCTGGACCCAATCACCCATTCAATATTACATAAATTCTGAATTCAACCTAAATTTCGGGATCTTACTAAACATTCTGTAGATACTCTTGTGAGGATATCAGTAAAACACACAATGTTCGTTCACTTCCAATCAATATATAATTCACTATTTGATATCGCTGTGTAGACAACAATGAAATTAATATAAACTATAAAGGATGGATAATATTGAGTAATCGGAACTCGACGTGCAATTTTAACTGGCGAGCAAAACGAAATATGCCACAAGTAACTGGACCCTAAACCTTGATTGCAGTGCAGATGTTCATACGAACAGTCTACAATACCCCTAGAAAGAATTCTAACCCTCCGCAATAATTCCGAGTTTTCAGCTCATCGTCCCCCCCCCCCTCTCGAGAGAATCCACTCCCAAAAAGGCCAAGCACGGCGAAGCCTGTTGCCTAGGGTAGCAAGCGAAAGAGTGGGTCTCCGCCTCCCTGCCTCTGCCTGAAATGCGAGCGAGCGAAGGGTGCATGTTGACAGGAAAAGATGTCCTGTACGACTGGACTAAAAAAAAAATCAGACTCTCAGACGTTTGGCAACACCGCTTTCGCCCCCCCTTCACACTAGCACAAGTGGAGACGAAAAGTCTGGGTTCCTCAAGTCCAAACTCTAGCTGTTTATGTTTTCTTCCATTCTTGCGCGAAGGCGGATTCCTCCCCTCTAATTCTTTCCATTCCCTCCCCCGCTCAACGAAATCAACTTGGAGCTGTGTTGGTATGGTAGCTCCTGTGAACGACTCTTTCAATGAGCAAGCTCCAATGAACTGCCTTTCTAAAAGGAACTGCCTCGTCCGAGAGCATGCTCCGTGGCCTCGTCGTTCCTTTGAACGACTCCTGGTGAACGACTCCTTTCGGTGAGCGAGCTCCGGTGAACTGCCTCCCGAAAAGGAACTGCAATGACCCATCACTACCCACCAATTTCAAATTCAAACCTGAGCACAGCGCAACGCCACCTTCAGTTGTCAACAGTGGAGCGCTACGTTAGTTGGGGGAGATGAACGAGATGCCGCTAGTGTCGCTGAGATCCCCACTTCCCCTCACTTCCCCTCCTAGCAGACGACGTGCGATTTCCACATTTGGGCGGACTTTCCCCTCTCATATAATCCCATTCTCTTTGCTCTCGCGGCCTGTTAACAAAACATCTGCGTAGTATCACCACCCTGTCAATGCCATCAGAAACCCGAAAAATATCCCGGCGGCCTTCAGGGATCCAATGGAAGGGGACGTTGTGTGGAGACAAAGCTTGTTTTCCAACCCGTAAGAGCTGGAAGAAAACAGAGAGTGCCATCGGTCAGCCTGCTGATGTCCTCAGTCTTGCGAACTGCACAATTAAGTGTCCAAGTGTACTGTATACTGTCAGTGATGTAGCATCTTCACCAAACTAGTCAAAATTTATATTCATAAATAAACTATAAAGTTTCAAAACATAGGGGAAACACAAAAATATGATTGCTGACATACGGATGACATATTCTATATGAAGATAAACGTTTTAGAGCGTTCGGTCTATTAAGACAGCTAACATGTCCATGGACACATCCGCCAAATAGAGTTGGTAAAACTCGCTGGCCGCGGTCACACTTTTTTCAAAGCGCTTTGCGAGGTGAAAAGTTACTGTTTTCCGGGCGGGTAAATTTATTTGTTTGCTTCAAAAACTTTAGTGCTGGCATTGTTTACTATTTAGTACGGGAGGAACTACGTGGTGCAAAAGCGGACTTGTGAATATTAATGTGTGAAAATCTTGAAATTGTTTCAATCATCCGCGATCGTCTGTTGCATTAAATACGTTTGACAACAGACCAACTGAAATTCGAAAAAATGAACAACTGCGCCAGGATATTCATATTTCCCTTAGACGTTATGGAAACAGTATCAGATAGAGTGCTATTTTTTTTCATTATAACGTACCATGTAGAAGCAATGAATTCTTGGTTTTCTTAATTTTTCGGGATCTGCTTCCCAATAGAAAATGTCACCGCACGCCACTGCACAGAAGTGTAGTTCAGAGTTCCAGATCGCAAGGACTGTTACGACAAAATTTCAAGTTAATCTGCACGAACCAGAAAGCGGGGTAGCGGTAAAGTTGGTTCGGTTACCTGAAGATCGCAGGTTCGAATCTCTTATGGAACCCATTATTTTTTTATTTTTTTATTTTTTTAGATGGAGTAGATTTCATTTATTGTCTACACTTATAAGAGACAAAATATGAAAACAATTCTTTCGGCAAATTTAATTACTCGTCGATGTCACTTGGGATATGTTATTCCATGTAGTTTCTCTAATACTAAAATAGTTCCTACAGAAAGCAATAGGGTGGACAGAAAGAGATATTGGTAAATGGCGTAACGTTCTATACATCTGCTGAAGGTAAATTATTAGTTATCTTTTTTATTAATTTATTTTAAAACCTTAACGGCCTTTTACGTCAACTTCATGTAGCTTTCGGGGAGCGGGAAAAGAGGACGAAACAAAATTATAAACACACATGAAGTCAGTGTTACAATTGAAGAAACTGTAGCGCCCTACCGTAGAACACACCATCTAATTTAGAACACCGAGCTGGCGTTGAATGTTCAACTCTGAAAATATCGAATTGTACACACCATTTCCCAGTGGCGTGTGGTGACCTTTTCCGTTGGGGAAGCAGGTCCAGAAAAATTAAGAAAAGCAAGAATTCATTGCTTCTACATGGTACGTTATAATGAAAAAATGAACACTCTACCTGATACTGTTTCCTTAACGTCTCTAAGGGCCGGTTGCACCATCGCCACTTAATCTGCCACTTTACAAAGTGTTGGATAACGACAGGCGGGAGATTTAGGCGGCGGTGGGTTGCACCAAGCATTTTTATCCTCGGCCTTGTAAGGTGGAACTTTCTCCTGCTTGCCGTACGACCTGGCAACAGAAACTGGAGAAAGTTGTGTTTTCGATTGTGTTTTGTTTGTTTATTACGTACTAATATCTGCTTGTCAATTCCAAATGGATGCTTTTTCAACTGAAATATGTTTAAAAAACTAAATATTTATTGCAATAAAATGAAACAGGTGATAGAAGTAGGTAATGCATGTGTCGTACTCTCATATAATATCAAATGTATGTTAAATGATACAATATAACCCGTAATCTTTCGAAGTAGTGGGAAGCTTACAAAATTTTCAATTTATTTTTCACGTACTCCAATTAACATACTGCAAAAAGAATATTCCTCGTCTTATCTTTCAGTAAGACATACGGTCCCTTTTTTTAAAAATATTAAACACTACTAAACAGTGACCAAAATTTTACTAAGTCGTAACAAATGCAAGTTACATTTATTCAATTTTTAGTGCAAGGCTGACATATCTGAGTTTGTGTAAATATACGGAATTTATCATTCGTTTCTGTTAATAATTTATCAATCCGTAACCCCTTCTTTAGCGAATAGCGAGTATTAGTATTATCAACGTTGACCATCTTATAGGTTTCTTCTTTATTTATAATGCAGCTTTTGTGAAAGTTGGTTAACGATGCAGATGAAAATTAAATTTTTGTATTCAAAACAAATTCGAATAGCACAAAAAAAATCGTTAATCAACGGTTCCATGTACAAGGTACATTTTGGGAATTACTATCATCTTAGCACAAAAGGAAGAATCAAATAGTAATGTAAAGTACCGTAGTACTGTATGTACGCATGTTTTGTTCTTATTAAGAAAAAAGAAGAAACTCCAGGCTGTATATACTTTCAGATAGTTAGTTTCGTGCAACGTTACATGCTAGTGCAATGCAAGAACGTATATATTTCTTTACAAAGAACAGTAATATTCACCAGGAAAATATACATTGTATATACGTACAAGCTGTGTTCCTTTTTAGACGAGCAGATAGGGACAGTATTAGCACCTTGGGTAATACATGCTAAGAACACCAAACATGCCCTGCCTAACCTATCCACGTATGTATATAATAGCTTAAATAAACAAATTATAATTTGCCAAACCTATTTACATGCTTATTTATGCTATTATATGCCTACGTGGGTAGGTTAGGCAGGCCAGGTTTGGTGTTGTTAGCATGTATTTCCCAAGGTGCTAATGCTGCCCCTAGCCGCTCGTCTTTTTAGGCCAGTTATTTTGAAAAATCAAATACAAGATCATGTGTATTGCATATGAATGTTAAAAAAAAAACAGAAAAAACTTGAGTGCACGTTTTATGCATCTTCAGGCATGTAGATTCGTGCAAGGTTTATTACAATGGTGCATTTTCTTTGTATCTACGAAACGTAACACCATTCGGAAATTGTTCCTTGTATATGCGTATCAACGCCGTAAAGATACTGCTGTACCTGTCTCTATTATTATTATTCTTTGCCAGTTTTAAAGTTAAAGTACAAAATCTCGCACAATGTAATGAAAAATATGTTACTTCACATAAAACGTTTCCTCTAAGTAGTAAATACCGAAAAAAACTTTGGCATTTACGTCTTATGCTCTCCCATGAATATTAGGGTAGGGTTAGTTAGGTTAGGTACAAAACCAGTAGGAAATTGTTCCTTGTACATGCATGTCAACATCGTAAGGATGCTTGTTACCAGTAAACTTTTTTTTTTGCCAATTTTGGAAGTTAACCTACAAAATCACACACATACAATGTATACATTTCTTAAAAGATTAGTATTACGTCTTATATACTACTAGGTATGTAGTTTCTTGCAAGGTTATTATTGTAAATGTGTGTGTTTGTAAAAAACACACCACCATTCGGAAATTGTTCCTTGTACGTACATATGTATGAACTGGACGGTAAGAGTAGCTACTGCTAAATATTATACGTGCATTCTTTGCCAGTTGTTATTCGGAAACAACACATTACTTGTTTATTTGCAATGTTACATTCACATCAATGGCGACGGAAGTGACTCTAATAATATTACACGTGTTTTAATCTTAAAGATTACAAATTACCAGGATTGCGAAAAAGCAACTGATGCATGGTGTACATTTCGTATATTGCGTTTTGTTGAAAAAAATTGTTACAGCAAACACACATTCATTTATTTGGAACGGCATTTTAATACAATTTTGCAAGCATCAAACGCATTACTTTAACCTGGTTTTATTTTCTGTATCCGCATGCACTCAAATCCTACATACGAAATTACAGTGAAACTGCTAATGCTAATATCAATATACAACATTTTCGGAACACACACGAAAATGACCATCTAATATTCATTTCTACACATATATTTACAAACGTTGCTTTATTTATTGCCGTTCCTGGGATAATTAACAAATCCGCCTTTTTTTGCTGTTATTTGGTAATGCAAAACATGCAGCAAACTTTCGCAATTTGCAACAGCTGATCGAGACTTTGCCATTTTATCAACTATAAAAGTGTAAACACAGATTATACTAGGTGCTGCACGTATCTGTTGGCTGCACAGTGTACTGCTTTTCCATGTTTACCTGGCACTTAACGCGTTAGGCGGAACCCCGACCGCCACTTACGTTACACGGGACTTTAAGTGGTAGGTAACGTTAGGCGGACATTGAACAACCGCAAAATGGTGTTAAGTGGGGGATAAGACGTTAAGCGGAGATGGTGCAACCGGCCCTAAGGGGAAAGATGAATGTCCTGGTGCAGTTGTTCATTTTTCCGAATTCGAATTTCGTATTTAATGCAACAGAAGATCGCGGATGATTGAAACAATTTCAAGATTTTCACACATTAATATTCATAAGTCCACCTTAACACCACGTAGTTCCTCCCGTAGTAAATAGTAAACAATATCAACACTAAAGTTTTTGAAGCAAACAAACAAATTTACCCGCCTGGAAAACATTTACTTTTCACCTCGCAAAGCGCTTGAAAAAGTTTGACCGCGACCAGCGAGTTTTACCAACTCTATTTGGCGGATGTGTCCATAGACATGTTAGCTGTCTTAATAGACCGAACTCTCTGAAACGTTTATCTTCATATAGAATATGTCATCCGTATGTCAGCAATCATATTTTTGTGTTTCTCCTGTGTTTTGAAACTTTATAGTTTATTTATGAATATAAATTTTAACTAGCTTGGTGGATATACTACATCGCTGAAAGTATACAGTACACTTGGACACTTAATTGTGTAGTTCGCAACACTGAGGACATCAATAGACTGAACCGATGGCATTCTGGCTCTCTTTCAGCCCTTACCGATTGAAAGACAAAATTTCCTTCCACATAGCGTATCCTCCCATTGGATCCTTCAAGGTCGCCTGTTGATTTTTCGGGCCCTTGCTAGCATCGCAAGCTACAGGCTGGCCAAGGTGATGTTACGCAGATGTTTTTTCAACACGCCACAAGAGGGTGCTGATGGGCCCATATCGGAAAAGGACGAACCTTGGAGACTTGCAGGTTGATTCTGTTGAGGCAACCAACATGGAAGGAATAATGAAAAACCAAAAGTGAAAGAAGTAATTCTGTAACAGTTCTGCTGTGTGCCAGCACTGCTGGCCTTGCTGTACCGGAGTGCACGCGCATGCTATTTCCCCTTCAAGTGATTGTGTTTTCACGGAATAAAAACAGTTAATTTCAAGACATTTTAGAAACTACAGAAAATATCAAGATTAACCTCTTTTAAATAAGATCCTTTGGAATTTTTCTGTTCTTCAGATTACGGAAAATCGGAAATCATTTCCTAAAGCCACGATCTGACCTTAACAATTCAGACATCATCATTTTGAGTTATTACTTTTTATTTTTTACTCTACCCTTCAGCACGTAAAAAGATAAATCAGAGATACCCTTGACAGTAGATTAAGTGGTACGATCTGTTTCGTATCTGTGCATTGTGAAAAGCACAAAAATACAAAGAACTGATCATCAACAAAGTGATAGATGTTTATGGAAAGGCGAATCTAGTTTCTATCTAAATAATAGAGTCGAGTCTGAACTTGCATACAGAGCCAAAGTATTATCAATTTAGTTTGAATTTTATGATTTGTAAAGTAATAATATTAGCAATAATAATAATAATAACGATAAACATTTATGTGACTGAAAGGCAAGATATGAAATCTTACTCTGCCCCCCCCCCCCCCGAGAAAATATCCTGCGGGCGCCCTTGACCCAAAGAGGTACAAGGACCATAATACGTAGCAAAACACACGCAATAAAGAATGCCATGTTGTGCACCCACTAAAAGAAGGGAACAAAATTGAATAGATGCGTTTCGTTCTGCCAAAAACAATAATATTAACGTTATATAAGTTCTTACACACTTAATGGCATGGACACATTAAGACCTTTTGTAGAAGCGAAAACTTGCATCCACGTTTTGTATTAATTAGTTGATGTACGTCTTTCTGCGACAGGCTGCCACAACGACAGAGGAATTCAACTCCACGAACTCTGGGAACGGATTGGTCAAGTGAAGAAGGTGGAGGAGAGCCTCAAAGCAGACGAACCGAAGAAAGGGAACAAGGACGCAGGAGAAAAGATTAAAACAGATTTAAGCGCGTGAATTCGTATTGAATCTCTTTTGCCAGTATAATTTCGTCACAGTTTTGTTGATAGCACAGTTAGGTGTGTATTTTCATTTACCAAAAAAACGAATCTAATAAATTGATTTCGCGAGAGAAAAGGTTTTCTTTGTAGTTGCGTTGTTTGTTGACAGCAGACAGCAGGGAATCGCCACCAGGTGAGGGTCTAGCCAGGGGCGGCTCAAGATAAAATTTTCACCCGGACGAGGTGGATTTCTCGCGCCCACTGCTCCATCTTTCTACCTAGTCCTCGTATAGAGCGACCGCAAGGAAAACAACCTTCGACGAAAAGTTTCCGCGCATCTTTTCCGTCCTCCGTTCAGCTCGAGCCATAAGAAAGCATGCTCCACTCTGCCCCTCCCCTCCACGCGGAAGTACGGTGCACAGGAGTCGCGGGTCTGCGCATGTTTTTTTGCTTGTGGTTCCACTATACTTTCCACCTTTCCCCAATAAGAAGAAAAGACCGACGAAAAATAATAGCCTTATTTTCAAAATACTTTAGATGCTACTGTTAAAGAACACGTTTATTGTGTGTTGACAATACCTACATAATGACGTCAAAATAATAGTAATATCTTAGCTTAAATTGCTTCATGATTTTGCAGCAAACTTATTATGTTATGCAGCAGTAACTTCAAGTGTTCTTGTCAACAATAAATCCAACTCTTTTTATAACAAATAGCCACGCATCCGGTGGCTAGCACTTTGTAATATTTCTATTTTGTCGAGTAGACTCGATTTTGCTCCCCCGTAGCTGATAGCTGCATAGTCGAAAAATGAGCGAAAACAATTTTCATAAAAAAAGAAGTAAAATTTTTGTGTGGCCACCCCATTTAGTTGTTGTCATGCTACGAATTATGTTTAAAAACTTTTGTCCTTTGTTTAATAAATATAAAATGTGTGCATTCCATGTAAAACGTCTATCAAAATGCACACCTAAATATTTGTGAGAATCTGTCACTGGGATGTCAGAAATTTGTAAAATATTATTGGGATAACTGCCTGCAGTTTGTTATTAAAACAAATAATTTTGGATTTGTTTTCACTAAAGGTTAATCCTGCATTATGAAACCATTCTCGTATGGTGCTGATTAATCTCTGCGTTTTAATTATGCCTTGGGTCGCATCATCTTTAGTACAGTAAAAACAGAAATCATCTGCGTATTGTACTATCTGGAATGGATAAAGAGGTTAGGAGTGAATTTCATTTGTGTAAATATTAAATAATAAAGGACTCAAAGGTGCACCTTGAGGAATTCCCATGGTAGTGAAACGAGGTCACTATTTCTTTCTGTGAACCATCCATATATCTTTCTATTGGAATATAGGTTCCATATGATTAACGATAATTGAGGATGAATGAAATGATTTTCTAATTTGTTACAGAGCACATGTAAATTAATTGAATCATATGCTTTTTCTACATCTATAGAAAGACTATAACAGTATGAACGACTAATTTTGCTATTTTGAATTGCAGTGCCTAGGATAGCTATTGCATCTTGACTGCCATAATTGATTCTAAATCCAAGTTGAGTAGTATAAAAGAAACGTTGACGTTCTAATGTTCAGGTAATTCTGAGGTATATCGTTTCGTTCGAATATTTTTCCAAGACTGAAATTAACCCTATGGGTCTGTAAGATGTGGCACAATGTGGTGGTTTATTTGCTTTTAGGAATGGGAGAACTATATAATCTTTCCACTCCCTCGGTACTATACCAGTACGGAATATGTTGTTGTAAAAAGATACAAGTTTATCTAAACCTGCTTTCGCTAGATATTTTATGGCTTGATAAGGTATTTCATCTAAACCTGGTGCTGTGGGTTTAACATTATTAATTATATTTTCTAATTCCTCTGAAGGAATGGGAGGAATTTAAATGAAAAGTTTGAAATATTTTCCTCCATTTTTTCATATGGAAGGTGTACTGATGGAGGAGCCAAAAGCATTAAAAATTGGTCTTGCCAACTATTATCTATTTTGTTTTTTTACGAGGTGGACGTGGTTTACCTAAGGAATTAAATTTATGCCACACATTTCGGGATGATTTCTGCATGTCTATTGAATTGCAATATTTAATCCACGCTTGACGCTTGGCTTGCAGAATATTTTTTTTTCTTGTGCTATTGACTTTTTGTATAATATTCGATTTTCAAGAGTGGGATATGAAGCAAATTGATTCTCTTTCTTTTTCGGTTGGCTTTTGCTGTCTCGCACTGTGAGGTCCACCAATGAATTTTTGGAAAAATTATTCGTGAAAAATTGACTCTTTGCCGTCAACTAAGAATGTCTAAAACTTCTGTGATAATTTGGAGTAGTGTATAGTATGAAACCGATTGAGAGGAATTTATTTGTTCTTTAAGTATATAAGAATCTATTAGAATTGTATATGCTTCCCATGATATATTATTGATTTTCCAGCGATTTATGGGAAATATGATATGTGGAATTGGTTGTGATGATATAAAATGAGAATGAATATAAATGGGATAATGATCACTACCATACAGTTCTTCCGCTGTGGTCCACTGAAATTTTGAGAATAATAATTCTGATATCATAGTGAGTTTTATTGATGTGGGATTATTTCCGTTGCGTGGGATATGGGTGGGCGATCCATCATTTAGGACAATAAATGAGTTGTTTACTATCCAGTCGGCGATGCTGGACCCAAGTCTGTCTGATGATTGTGAGCTCCAAATGATATGATGACCATTAAAATCTCCAACAATGATGTATGGGCTAGGGGTATTATTTATCAATGCATCTAGATCTGAAGGTTTTATATTCTGAGAATTGTAATTTGATGGAATATAAATATTGATTATTGTTATTTTTTCCCTCCATGAAGATTTGGATAGCACGTGCTTCTACTATAATTGCGGAAGAGTTTATGATGTTTGGATATCTGAATTTCCTGATATGATATTGATTCGTGGATATATATGCTAATACCTCGTTCATTTTCAGAATAGGGTGGGCCTAAACAATTATAATGAACAATTTTGTATATTTCATACTGTCTGCCTTTGGTTGCCTGTAAGCGAAGAATTAGAGGATGGCATTCCGTCATTAATTTCAATAAGTCCAATTTTCGTGTAGAAAAGCTAATAATATTCCATTGAACTAGAAACATCATCTACTATGTGTATACTACTTGTTCTGTTTCGAAGTAAGGTTCTGTAATACATTTTAAAGATTTATGGATAGCTTATTGATATGTTGTAAGAGCTGTTTTTGTTGATGTAACTCTTTGATTTTAACTAGGGTTGACCATAGGAGTGGTATTGTTTCTAGAAGTAAGGTGAAGACTTTGTGAATATTATCGGTAGATGGGAGAGGTTGATCAGTGTTTTTTGTCGACCATTCAGAATGTCAACTATTCGTAGAATTAGCAGAAGGGAAGACTTTTTTCCCTATAGATGAGGAAGGAGTAATTTCCGATTCCGTTGAGGAGCTTTCTGCTTTTGATGAGATGTAATCTGGATTATTGTGAACCATATTTCTCGCTTTGTTACGGTATTTTCTTTTGTACTTTGTAAGTTCATTGTTATTTTTGTGTGCAATATTAGGTATCTCAAATATGTCTGGATGTGGAAATACTTTTGGGTCCACTGTGTCGTGTCCCAAAGAATATGTCGTCTTCTTGAATTATTGGAAATGGGCTCCAAAGTTGAGTTGTGTTTTGTGTTAGTAGATGATTTTTCTTGTGAATATTTTATGTTTTAAGCCAGTGGGAGATGAACTGAAACATTGTTGAATAGGTGGAAACTCTTTTAGATTTATTGTGGGCTTCATAATTTACTCTATGCTAGGTTGTGGAATGTAAGTCCCTTCTATCATTTGTTTAGCTTCAAGGTATGATAAGTTATTTAGGGCCATACGTTCCTGAATTAGACGCTCTTTGTGCCACATTGGGCAATTTTTATCAAGAGCTGAATGAGGCCCCTGGCAATTCGGACACTTGGTAGGGAGATTACACTTATCTCCGTGTTTAATTGCTCCACACACAGGTAGCGCCTTTAGACGGTGAACGACATTGATTGGCCATGTGAGCGAATCTGAAACAGCAGTTTCTACATTGGATGATTGCTTTCTGTCGGGATGTTGCTTCATATATGCTGCTATTTATGGCTACTTTTCCGGGAGATGTCTACCTTGGAATGTCAAACACACTAGTTTAGTACGAACCATTACTTTTCCATATATTTTCTTTTGTTTGATTTGGTGTTTTAAGTCCACTTTATGCACAGTAAGGCTAATCGGGACTGGACCTACAGTTTAAAGTGGAATCCGAACCACTATGTGCCTCCACCGGGTATCGAACCCGGGACCCCTTGATTACAAGGCAACGACGCTACCACTGCGCCATCGGGGAGGCCTAGAACTAATGATTGGAATATATGATTGACTGCCATCCACTACATCTTCCTCACTGACATCGAATTCAATACCATATATTAATCCTTCTCGTTGAACTAAGGATTGAGGTATGCGACTCTTAATGGAAAGATGAGATTGAAATTCTTCATTTTTAACAAACTTATTCGCCTCCAGAGCAGAGTTGAAATATATTCTTACTACCCTGTTACGTCCACCTTGGTCTATATATTTAACTGGAATTTCTGCTTTTCGAAATTTGTTACCTAGGCTCCCGCCCACAAGTTTATCGACGTTTCTTCCTGTACCCTCTATCAGAACTATGAAAGGGCCATTACTGTTATGATCGTAGAAGTTCTGAACTGGAGCCAAGATTCTTACGTCCGAAGACTTGGGCTGAAATAACTTCTTGATGGGTTATTTGAGAATTATCTACTTCAATGTAGAATGCGAGTGAAATAATAGGATTCATGTCACTAAACACCAGTGGGCCCGTTCCGAAAGTCGCACGAGTTTAACGCGTTAAACGAGTTATGGTAACCGACCGTTCCATAAGTGCTTCCGTGCGTTTCGTGAGTTTCATTATGCTGTCCCAAAAGTCGCATTCCGTGCGTTTCGTGCAAGAACGAGATTCACCAAACGCACGGGCCAGGATGCTGGTTTGTTCCGTGAAAATCGTCTGCTCCTTGCAGACAAAGCGCGTGCTGATGGATTCAAACTGCACTAGTTCGGAAAATGTATTATAATTTTAACAGATAGCGATATGAAGCAACATGCACAAGATAAGTATGCCTTGACCGTTCTTAGAATGTGATTAAAATGAGTAACAGTGGCCATAATAGAGTTTAGTTTTGCCATAAGGACATTCCTTCCGCTGACGCCATGCGGAAACTTTCTCTTAACAAAACGCTGCGCCTGCGCTTTCGCCTAGAGTGTCCCATAAGTCCGTAAAATAACTGGTTTCACCAGATTCACGAGCCCAGTTATTTTCGTTGAATGCGTTCGTTTCGTTAAGACTTTCGGAACGCACCCAGTGTTTTCAGAATGAAAAGACGAAGCTGCATGAAAATAATTTGAGTCTTCCATTCTGATTATCGATGATAAGACCTTTACGGCCTATTATGTATACAATTTAACACTTGTATGAATTAAAAGTCACCTGTATCACTTAAAAATTATATTCTTGTATATTCGTACACTTGCACGCTTAAATGTTTAATACACAGGCACAATCACACCACTTCCACCATGCTAATCTCAGCAAACTTCATAATGCTGTATGAAAGGCAGAAACATAGGGTAGGAATGATCTTTTAACTTCCGGCAGCGTGCGCAACGCAGTAATCTGCACAGGTAGGTGTTTTAGAACGATATTCGTTCCTTTCTTTGAAAATAATTAGTTAGTAAAATTCTCCCAGTATATTTGATAAAAACTTTCGTTAGTATGTTATACACATATAAGTGTGGAGAAGTAAGTATGCATTGATTATTTGAAGTACAAGCACAGCACTATATTTTTAATTTACCAAATTGCGGTTTGTCACCACACCACATGCAAGTAAGTAGGCTAACGTTGAATGAGGACTACAGTAACCGAAAGGTGTAAATATTATTGTACACAGGATCCTGTCAATGATCTGTGATTGTAATACTTTTGTTAAAATCATGTACTCTTTTGTGTACAGTGAAACTTGATTTTCATATTTAAGTGTATTCAAGGAAAGCACGAGGTCAGCACCTGGTAAGGAGACTGGTATTTCATCATCTGTATTAACATATACGGATAATATAAACATTTCACATTATAAAAATAATACGGTAACATTATAGTATAAGGGAAATAATACAAATACTAGTTTATCTGTATCCTTAAGAATACAGTTACACACTTCAACACCACAGTGTTTTCAATAACATGAATAACGTATTCGCTCCTTTTTAAATGTTAATAAAATACATCCCTCATACGTTTTTCAAGTGCAAAGCTTAAGTAGAATTTCTAATTAAAACTGGATGTTAAAGGAAATTAAGCACCAACATTAGTATAAATTATGCAAATTCTTTTGTAGGCAAATGCAGAACGCGATGAATGTAGCAGACTTACCCTCAGACAGTGACTCCAGTGATGCAGATTATGTTCCTTCTGGTAAGAGTATGATAAAATTTTAGACGAGATTTTGATAAATAGTGTTCTTAGAAAGATCGAATAGTTAAACATGTTAATTTGCAAATTATTCAAGGGAACAAGTTTACAATTCCTGACCACTCTCCAATTTCTATGAAATTTCGCCTACTCACTAAGTGTGAACTCCTAATCACGAATCTGCATGTAATAATTGGCGGTCGAGTATGGAAATCGAGAAAAAATCGAAATAAACTATGTTTTCTTAATGTAACGTAACCCTACTATAAGAACAGTAGCTCCACGGAACATGCTATTTTCCGAATGGGTGTCAATTATAACACAACACTTTAGCAACATAGTATTCTGACATCACGGGAGAACGCTTTTTCATGTTAGGCAAGACAACGTATAGGGTGGGTGAAGGTAATTATGAGACAGGGGAAAATGAAGGTAAAAATGAGACAGTGAAATATTGCACTAACGCAGTGTTTCAAACTTTGAATAAAAATCATCAAAAGTTGCCTAGGATCTTGTCTTTCATTATATGTATATTACAGTGTTCTGAAATAAGTCATTTACTGGGAAAAAAATTCTTGGCTAAAACTCCTTGTTTTATTTCAAAAAAACTTTCAAATTCCGACGACAAACTTTCGCTGTACCCAGCCATCTATTACTTTAGGAGCAAAATTGAAACCATAACTCATTGAAGGTTTAACTTTAGAGTAACATCAATGCAAAAAAAACATAAAAAGTGTCTTTGTGACATGAGTTATGTCACTTTTCAATTTAGGTGACAAAATTAGACACGTGAAGATAAAAATGAGACAGCAGATATTTACCTCGCCTATCTTCTTCTTTTCCTTTTATGTATTTACAATTATGTTAAAGATGTCTTAACATAAAGAAAGTAAAATAGACTATCAAGTCCAGTGGAAAGCACAGAAAACCTTCAACGTGGTGACTACATATTCGTTCGCTTCAGAGGTGGTAAAATAAAATGTACTGAATTTCGGCACGTGTGTATCGTGCAAGAAGTTTTTGATAAAAACGATATCCAGATAATGGGAATGAGACATTCAGGAACAAAAGACACTTTTCTTGTAGACGAGAATGATATATTAGTCACAAGCCTTTCCGATATCATTGGCAACTTGGAGGTTCCAAAAACTGTGCTTTTTGGGGACAGAGTGAAATATCGATTCTCACAGCCAATTGATGTGTTTGAAACATAGCCTAGTTTTGTTAATTTCCAGCGTGTATTTCAGTTTCTTGAGTTACCGTATTGTTTGGTACCATGTTTGAATTACCTATTTTCCTGGTTTATTTAGGTATTCATGAGCTGTATTGAAATGTTAATACCAGTATAGAATGTTCGTTTTTGAGTTTATGGCAAGACCTGTAGGCCTAAACTTTTTGTACAATTGATGTTTTCATTTTTTTCAATTTTTGTGTTAATGAATAAGATAGCTTACTGAGGATGCCTAACATTTCATATTTTCTTAATAATAGTAACATTGGGCATAGCCTAATATGTTTATGTACTGAACTAGGCCTATCAGTAGTAGCTACATAATTTTAGTTTGCTTTATTTCTATGTTTATGGCGAGACATAACTGCTTGACACTGTAAAATTTAGGCTAGGCTATGTTACTTTGCCTATTTCATTCATTTTTTATTTAATGTGTAGCATATAGGCCGATACAGCATTCATTATGTCTCCTTATGTTCCTACAGGCCTTCTCATTTCTAAGGATTTCTTGGAGCTTTAACTCTAGAAGCCATAACTCTGTCAGTTTTCACGTTACAAAAAAAATATATATATACCAAGTGACTCATATTTTCATGCTCTGTCTCATTATTTCATTCCTACTGTTCCACAGTGCATGGCTATTGAGATATAAGCATGTCTCATTCTTACCTTCATGGTGTCTCATATTTTACCTTTTGTGAGGTTAAAAATGAGACAGTGTTTTTCATTTTTTTTTTGGACTTTTGGGTGAACATTATCATAACAAGCCAACAAAAATGGAAGTATAACCTGAATTGTGTTGGTATAGCTTTGGTTTCATTACAATAAACCAGTTCTAGACAAAGTTCCAATAAAAGATTTAAAATGTGTCTCATATTTACCTGCACCCACCCTAGTTCTCTTAGCCAAAATATTAATTTTTCTTTGTATTTATGCTAATGGAACCTAACCTAACCTCGTAGGCATTCCTCGTCTGACGTCAGTATTCAAGGTAGCAAGATTGTTGTGCGTAAAAGAAGACCATTAACGAATTGCGAAAGAAAGATGGTTCCGAATTGCTGTGTATGGACAATGACCGTGTTAAATCGCAAGGTTATTTTACAAGTTCTACACGTAAATGTACAATATTAACAAGTGACCGCCAAATATGAACTACAGATACGTCATCAGGACACCGAAATTAGTAAGTAGGTGAAATTTTATAGAAATTGGAGAGTGGTCCGGTATTGTAAACTCATGCCTTATTCAAGTAATACATTGTTATGTGATAAGTGAAGTGATAAAAGTATAAAAAATTGGTTATAAATGTGTAATATTTAATTTTTTAAAAAGAAAATTGCTTTCTACTACTTTCACCAGGTGCTGAGAACAGCATATGTAGCCATTTTCACCAGCAAAAAGTAATTACCAGAATCATACCATAACATTGTATTTTATTATATTCATTGGCAGTATTACTTACGTTACTGCTAACAAGTTATTTTTAATTAAAAATGGGTGTGACTACTACTGTCACCAGGCAGTGAGAATAGCAGAAAGTGCTAAAGACCCGAAATTACAAGGTCAGATGTAGGGAAATATTTACAGAAGTAATTTTGGTAACGGTTCCGATTGTTTTATGATTTTTTCAAAATTTTCTGGAAGAAAGACAAATTATCATAGAATGTTGGCAGTGATTGTCAAACGAAATTTGAACCATCCTTAAGGTAATAAGCAATGTTTGGATTTCAAAAAAGTAGCTATTGATGGTGAAAAAAAAACTTAAAAAATACCTTGCGCAAGCATGTTTTCTTCCGATGAGAAAGTTATTTTCTGTGTATAAAAGCGTCCGTAAGCTGGGAAAGAGTGTAAATGGAATTTGGAACCATACTGAAAGTAAATATCACAGTTTTCATTTCGATAAACTTCGAAGTATAGGTGAAATGAGATGTTGGAATTACCTTGCGCAAAAATCCCAGTTTCATAAACTTGTTGCATAACACAGACTACAACTGGTAGCAGTTTTCCTCTTCTTGAGTGTTCACAGGAGGCTCGAAGAGGTTTTGTGCTTGAGAACAGCAGTAGCGACATCTGAGGTAATACAACTGAACGTATCAAATTATTAGTAATTTTGCAAATAGGAGTATGAAGGAAATACTATGGATACCAAACCTAACTACGAAAGGAGCATTCCCACGTAGGCAATCCTAGTCTGACTGAACGCAAAGTTGTTGTAGTGTTGTGCAATAGGAAAAAACCCAAATGGCTAGAATTCATAAACCGGTACTGGAAACCGCTTTGTACCTCACACATGTGAAGAAGAGAAAGGCAAACAGTTCGTAACCAAGACGATAGTAAGCAAATGGCGGTTGCAAAGTATATGAGTATATGGAAGTGAAAAAACAGTATCAAGGAAACCCGCAGTAAGTAATTGCTAGAACTCGGCAGTATATTTTAACAGACATAAATCAAACCATGTAAAAATTGTGAATGTAGCATTATGAAATCGCGATAGAACAAAAGGAACTTGGGCCATAATTTTAATGCGGTAAAAATTTACTATCCTTCGGACACCTCTAATTTTTTCGTTTCGTCAATTTTTGACATGCATACTTACGTATCTGCTTCGCGGAACATTCCTGAAGGTGTATCAACGTTGTTTTGATGAAATTTGAACTATGTTTCCTAACCTAACCACGTTCCAATGGTTCGTGGGGCTAGTGCCAATGGTTCGCAATTATTTCCAATTTCTAGATCCTGGTACTAACACAACACCAAATTTTAACTATGTTTCCTAACCTAACAGAACTAACCTATCCACGCGCCAATAGTTCATGGAGCTAGCTATTCTCGTTCGGAGAATTAATTTTCAACGAACAACATGAATTTCAGCTATGAAACATTCCCACATCACACAAAACACCTTCCCGATGTTCGACAATGCTACAGGAACTTATTACGATAAGTAGTTTCTTCTGTAAAAATAAATAAATGTGTCCGAAGGATAGTAAACAAGTACCTTTAATGCTAACAGCCCTAAACCGAACCTAACTAACCTAACAATGAAAGCATTTAGAAATGTAATACTCCTTTATACTTACGTCATGTGACATATTACGAGCACCAGTTCATATTGGAACACCTCAAAAATTTTTCAACTCCATACATGTGCAGAACAAAAGCACTTGTCGCCCATACGAAAATAATAAATGCATGCCTATATAAGCACAACAACTAATGCACACATATGTGTAGTAGACCAGGTTGTTTTTCATGCACATAACACAGTTTAAATTCCTAAAAAAAAAATACATAATCGTGGAGTTTGCTTGATTTTAGTAGAGTAACATGAACAATCAAACTTGTTACATTTTTCTTTTAATCTTAGACATGTGAAAAAATTAGTGAAATACATATGAAATGTGTACTTACTCATGCAGAATGTAATGTCCATGTTGCATCATTGACAAACTTCTGATTTACCATTTGATTCAAAAGAGCTGGTCTCTTCCACTGTCTGTGAAGAAGCTTTTAGTATATTTTTTCTTTTTTAATGTGTTGTGTTCTTCTTGAACCCTGTACAATCTTGCACTTAATTTTTTCCCAAGGGGCTTTTTACACCCCTTGTGTTTTAACATTTTCAGTAAGAATTTTAGATAAGGGGTTATTTCCCCGTATATATTGAAGGGTGCAAAATTGCCTAAAGTGCAATTGCACCAGACACTTTTAATTGAGTCAATCAATCCATTTGATTCAATTTCAAATGAGTCCAGAACCAGGTCTAGAGCTTATAATTTGTTTCAAATCTGAAAACTGCATCTCCAATATAAGCATTAAAAAAAAGAAAGCAAATGTAATGAATCTGAGAGAGTTCCTGTTGCATTATAATGTGGCTGGGCTGATATGTATGTAAAACATTTAATGAGTAACACATTACATTTTGCATCAGCTGATTCATAAATTTTAAATTCCATGCACCTTTTTGATGCAAATTACATATTTTTTTAAAAAATAAAGATAATAAACATACTCATGGGTGATGAATTTGTGTCGATCAATAAAGATATTTTCAAGTTCTTTGATCAAATCCTTTCACTCTTTAAGAGGAACTCTCAGCATAATTTTTAAGAAAAATCACAATACTATGGCAATTCCAACATTAACAACAGAAATGGAGAAGAATATTATTAATTACCCAATAATTGTGCTGCTGGAAATTTATTGTTTTGCTATGACAAAAGTTCTTGCGAAAATTCCACATTTTTTTAGTTCTTCCTTGCCATAAAACTGCCATGATTATCACGTAAGAAGAATTTTCAAGCTCTGTACCCAGTGTGCAAGTTAACAGGACCGTGGTGGGGATGCCCAGCAAAATAAATTTATTTTTATCCCCCTTAGTTTTTTTGTACTGCTTGGTAACATATACGAATTTGCATACCCCCCAAAAAATTACCATCCAAAGACAATTTACAAATATGCCACTGATATTTTCCCCAAAGCAAGAAGCTTAATTCGCACAATGTCTGTACCTGTTGTGTGTCCTTGTTGCATACTTCTCTTCTCCATCGTAAGATTGCTTGTGAAGGGCAGCATGTTTCTTTCCAGTTTGTTCACAGGATGCTGACAATATTTTCTAAATTTCTTTCATGTAATTACTAAAATGTTTTCGAATTTTAACATTATCATATTTCAGATTATAGCACAGATTATTCAATGTTCGTATATTTCATGTAATGTATTGTGTTATGCCTGCTTTTATTGCAATTCAAGGTGCGGAAAGTGTGTCTGAAGTAGAATCCGAAGGAGATGATGAAGGGGCGGACGATGAGAACAGTGAGGAACCTCAGACACAGGGAAAGAAGCGAGGAAAAACAAAAGGACAAAAGAAAAGGTAATTGTTGTGACACTATGTATCCCTTACCTATGTCTCCGTAAATAGTGGTCATAAGCATATACTAATTTTTTTAATTATTATTATTATTCTCATTAGATGGCCTTAAAGAAATGTTTGGACTTTTGTTAATATGTGGTTTTGCCATAATATGCAAAACAATCTTTTAAAAAATATTATTTTAAATGAAAGTTGTAGCCTACTTTATAAGGTTTAAAATCATATAAATTTCAGTCTCAAAATGAAGGATAGTACAAAAAAAATATGTGTGGTGTTGTGACGATTAGTGTGTTCTGATAGAGTTTAGAAAAGTAAGTTTCTTCCAGTTGGTTTTGGGGGGGAGGGGGTTGCCCCTAACCTTTAAAAGGAGGACCATTCCATTATATCTATCCACCACCTGTGGATGGAACCTGTTAGTGACTTATCAAAGATACTTTTTTAATTAGATGGTTTTCATTTGTTAATGTTTTTTTAATAAGATCTTTAGGTTGAATATTGGTAGCAAGTAGTTTGGAAAGTTTATGGGGATGAGCTAGGGTCAATCTACGGGCATGCATATGCCAGATGCATTGGAGCTTATGCTTTTACAGCCTCTGCAATGATGAATATTGTGAAAGAACATTTTACTGATGTCAACGAGACAGTCATTTGTTTGAAGAACCTGCTGTTAATGAAGCTTTGCACAAATTGACATTTTCTTGAAAAACATTCAGGTAACGAGTAGAACTTCGAAGTTATGGTTAAACCTTTTGCGGTGCATTGACCTCATTCTCCAGTTTATTTTTGCGGAAATATCCAAAAGTTGGGATTTAACATATCGAAATGGTTCGACATTTTCGTGCTGCTGGGCACCAACCGATGTGCGAAGGTTGCTCATTTTTATCTGCAAGAAATCAGGTTGAAAACTACTGGACAGAAAATTAATATTTTTATGAAGATTCTGTATTTTACCACAGAATCTTCGCACACTTAACACATTGGTACTGATTTGTGCATTGTAGTTAAAATTTTATACTTGAGAAAACATGCTACATTGTTGAGAAGTTTGAGCTTAGAAAATTTAATATTCTGTGTCTGAAGATTCTGCGCCGCTATCATTGGTTCGTTTTCTGATCCGACAATTATGTGATGAAAAGTTATAAACAAATTTTTTGGCTGAAAAAGCAGGGTGCGATAAAATACTGTAAGACAGTGCTCTCATTTTGTACTAAAAATATCAACATAACTAGCTATGAGGATGATGGATACTACATTTTTTTAATGTTTTTTTATTGATAGGATGTGAATAAAGTGATCACAGGGTGGCTACTCATCGGGAATTCCAGGGGATTATGCATGAATTTTTCCTCTTTGACGTGAAAAATTGCAAGTACTATTAATCCAAATTTAATTGAATTTACACATGTTTATGAATGTCCTGAGGCAAGCTTTCAAAGTTTAGCTTTTATTTTTATGGAGGAAAAAAAAAATAAAACTGTATTCTCTCAATCTATTTACTTTGTGAGTGTCCTTTGCAGAACAATCTATCTGACAGAGGGAAGATTATTGCAAGATAAGATATCTTAAAGTTGATTAGGTAAATTTAACCATCTCTGGTAAATTAGTATATCCTTAACATTTGCAACTTCTGTTTGTGAATGTATTTTGAGTGAGTATGTGAAATGGCAAATGTAAACTCCTCATCTTAAATTATATATACCGTATTTACTCATGTATAATGCACACTTTTTTCAAAATTTTGCCCCCATAAACTGTGGTGCGTATTATGCACGGAATAATTCAGACAGCCAACATGAAACCGTACAGGGCCATTCCAGGATTTTGGGACACTTGCATTGATTTTTCATGTTTATGGAATCCTATCATGTTATATAGCATTGTAAAGCTTGAATTCTAGATGGCGACACTAATGTGCAATGCAATTGAAATAAGCTCATCACAAAATGAAGAAACCTTCTCCTCTTGGTCCACATAGCAACAGGTGACTTATTGATAGAGGCACATATTTTTGTTAAATAAAAAAGCAAAATTTTGGTACAAGAATAGTCAATTTCGGGTTCAAAAGTGGTAAATGAAATGAAATTTCGCTGTTATAGCGATGAAAAAGCAGCATATAAAATGACATTTTGGTTTTAAAAATGTGAATATAATCCCAAATTTGATTTAAGAACTGCAAAATTACACAAATTAAACATATCCCTTTTAGTAGCACATTTAATCATTACCAGAATTTCCTGTATAAAGGGGTCCTTTTTGCTTCTCAAATATTTACAGCAGAATTAATCAATTTTCCGTGAATTGCATAACACAGTATACTTCAGACTTCAGAAAGTGTCGCATCGGTATATAAACGGCAAATTTCGTGTTTAAGAGTCTATTTCGCATTTTGCAGTTCATTTCGCATCATTTCATGACAAAAGAGGGTAGGAACATGCCCCTCACACCTTTCAGAAACATGGAAAATTGACATTGCAATGTGTTATTTCACGTTTCGTGTTTTCGTCAAAAACTAAATATGCATGCCTGTAATTATTGAATAGGAATGATGTCATTCACTTTTGATCTGCATAGCAACAGTTTTACGACCTACAACTACGAAAGCCATTTCTTGAACCTGGATTATACTGCACATTATATACAAGATATATTAGTTGTCAATTGTCCCCATGAAAAACCAGGATGCGCATTATACATGCGTAAATACGGTATATCATTTAATTGAATTGAATTATAATTTTTGGATATGTTGGAATCATACAGACCCTTTTGTATTGTTAATATATTTGTGTGTGTATATGTGTTGTGGTCAGAGACTGTAATACGTAAGGTAGAATAGACAAAAAAAAAACTCTACTTGTAAGCTTGAATTTGGAAAGTTAGCCTTGAAAACCAGGAATTATACTTGAATTTCATCATGGATCATCTGGATCAGTAATTTTAATCTTTTGACCCCTGTTTTGTATGTCACTAAACATTGGTTTGCTGTTTAGTATTTTTAAAAACTACATTATACATACTCTATTTTCTATAAGCTATAAATTAGTTAATTCCTAGCATTTCTAACATTGATGGTGTTTTTGATATTCCCTGAAATTTTTTATGACTTTCGCAATTTTGGACCAGGCTCTGGAACTGATTAAAATTATTCCTGTAGCAACCTGTGGGAAATAGTGCCCTACGTAACAAATACTGTCCTTGAATGGATTGTTTTTTATGCGAGGCACCATTGTATAGGCACAGGGAGACGTTGCTCAAGTATTTTAACATTTGTTCATATGTCTTTTTAAGGAAACGTCACAAAGCATCTGTGGCAAACAAAGAAGCGGAAGAAGAAAGCAAGGAGGTGATGAAAGAAGCGAATGAAGAGGATGAGAAGAAGAAGGCCGATTCTCTTTGGGCAGGTTGCTACTAATTCCTCTTGATACAGCAGTAACTTTTTTGTTTGTACTTGATTGTGTTTTGTCCATGATTCACATGGTGGGGGTCAGTGATAATAGCAGATAGAAAAAAGTTGGTTGTTGTTTCATGACAGGACGATTTTGCCTAATTTTCATAGGCAATGGCTAGAGCCACATATTTATGGCAAATAAAATATCAAGTTTTCGGTACAAAAACAGGAAATTTTAGAATCAAAAGCTGTGTTAAAAAGGTGAATAAAACCTGATATTTGATTTAAAATATACACTTATTACACAACATTTACTTTCTCTTCTAGTGCCACATTTCTGTAGTTGTTGGAAGAATTAAGTTTATTCCTGTTTAAGAGAGTCAATTTTTGCTTCTCAAATATTTACAGCAGAATTAATAAATTTTCCATGATTTGCATAACTCTCAGGCTAATTCAAAATTTTTGAATTTGAGTTGATTTCGCATTATTTCACTACAATATGTGGTAGGAAAATGCACCTCACGCCTTACAGAAACATAAAAGATAAACATTATTGTTGTTTCACATTTCATGTTTCTGTTAATGGTCCAAGAGTAGGAGCACCAATGCATGTGCATGTGAAGTTGGGATGTGTTGGTTCCTCTCCTTTATTGAATTGTAGTTTTTTTCTGTACTTGAGTTCCTTGTAAAATGAGGATGTCGCTCATTGGGTGCCTTGGAAAACGATTTCATGATCTCTGCTTGTAGACCTTTCAGTCATCCTACACAAAAGGTGGAGACTATGTTGAAGTATTCATGTCACAACACATCCATACCTGATGAGGTTTGAGCCCAAATCCCTTATTTTCTTGTAGGGGTGCACATGTTTGTTTAGAGGATTTCATCTTGCTTGTTGGATGCGTACCTTTTAATTTAAGCATCATTATTTTAGGGTTGGATCAGTAAAATTAGTGGAAGTCAGTTTTTTTTTTTTTTTTTGTTCATTCCTGGAATTTTGTGTGCTTGTTTTTGTTACTATAACTTGGGGAATACAATGATTTCTCAAAAACCAAACATATGACAAACACTGGTGAAGAAAATAACATTATTTTGTTCAAAAATGCAAAACAGTAAAAACTGAACAAATGTTGGTCACAAACCTTGACCTGTTCCTGGAGTTATTAGCTATCTGTGATTGCAGATAATGTATAGCATTGTGGCACACTTTATAGTAAATTACATGATGTTCTCATAATTATTATTTTGAAAGGAAATATTATCATGACTGTTAATGTTGGAAGGGCTATTTGGAGACAGGTAACATAATTCTTAATTTATCACTACGCTATTGGTCAGTTTTTGCTCGTACATAGTTTGATCAGTTAAGTTGGTAAACATATTGCAAATAATATGTTAGTGCCGGACCCTGTGGCCCAGTGGTTAGCACGTGCTGCGATGCCAAGGGTCCCGGGTTCGAATCCCGCTCGGGCTTGGTTGTTTGTGAATGTCCATTTATCAATTTAATCATTTCATCACTCATCCCCATCTTCGCAAATTACCCAAGAGGCACAAAATGCGAAGTAAAATAAACTAAATCAATCCTTCAATAATATGTTAGACTTTGCTACCTGGAGTTTATTAGTTGCTACAAGGTTTAACATTCAGGGAACATCTAAGAGATACTGTCTACAAAGGAAATGCAAGAATCAGAGAATTTTATCAACTTTGGAAAACTCAACACTGACGATTAAAAAGCAAATTACATTGTTCAATTTATTAATAAGATCAATGCTTACGTATGATTGTGTAGTGTGGCAACATGGTGCAACAATATGCATAAATGGCCTCCAAACTACAAAACACTGCGAATAACAGACGCAGAAAAATCAAATTCTGGATAAATGCTGCATGTTCATCAATAATATTATTCAACTAAATGTAACATCGTATAAAGTCAACCGACATCTATTTTGGTCAGTGTCTGATAATCAACAATGTATCATGTTAAAGATAGTATATACTATCAATTAATTGTCACCCACCTAAACGTAGCTTAAGGAGATTGGGTTGTACACCTGTGTATATCTGACCTTCATTCATGATGAAAGTTGTGTGAATTACTCACAAGTTTAATATATATTATTAACTTACGTTTTGCGAGTATCAAGGTAACTCCTGCGACGTTTCGGGATGCAACTGCTCCCTTCCTCAGGCTGCCCTTGTTTAGGTTGTGTATAAATCATAACCACGTTGAACTCTCCATAGGTTCAGTATATAGGATTGGTAAAAGATTTTTTTAATTAAAATACAATAAAAATCTAAAACCCATTACAGGTGCACGTCAAACTACCATGCCGTTTTCCCAATTAGAAACTGCTCCTTGGAATGTTAAAACAAAAGTTGGGTTTTAGATTTTTAATGTCTTTTAACCATACACCTTTTACCAATCCTATATCCTGTACCTATGGAGAGTTCGACGTGGTTATGATTTACACATAACCTGAACGTGGGCAGCCTGAGGAAGGGAGCAGTTGCATCCCGAAACATCACAGGAATTACCTCGATACTCGCAAAATGTAAGTTAATAATAATATATGTATAATATCTGACCCTGTCATGCAATGCGTATATTAGAGATTCTCTTATGTATTGCTTAATAACCTGGCCATGTCATAGAGGGAAATTGCCTAGTAACATGACAGTCATGTGAAAAAGAGGGACTCCTCAATAATTTCTATGCAACAAGCATAAGAATAAAAGGTCAAAATTCATAACTCTAAGGCAGACTAACTAACTCTCTAGCCTTCTTAAACCCGAAGGTTCATGGCTGCAGCAACACAGGCCTTCCATCTGTCCCTATCTTGAGCAATATCTATATACTCTTTTCCATCCCTACCGATTTCCTGTAGGTCCATCTCAACGTTGCCCCTCCATCTTCGTCTTGGCCTTCCTACAGGTCTCTTACCATCAGGTTTCCCAACAAGAATCCTGTAAACTCCTCTTTCCTCTCCCATTCGTGCCACATGGCCTGCCCACCTAAGTCTTCTTGATTTAATCATTCTAAAAATATCTGGACATGAATACAAATTATGTAGTTCTAAATTATGTAACCTTCTCCACTCACCTGTCTCCTCATCCCTCTTAGGTCCAAATATTTTCCTAAGGATCTTATTTTCAAGTACTCTCAATTTATGTTCCTCTAAGGCAGCTGAAACTTCAACAAAAATTAAACCACCATGATAAGGCTTGATCTTGAAAACAATTAAGACAAATTTGTAAAGTATGTTTCTGATGCATTTTGTTTCCTGTGTTGCAGACTTTATGAAGGACGTGGGGAGTGCATCTTCCACGAAGGCTCCTGCAGCCACCAACGGAAGCCTGGGAAGGTTGTCGAAGCAGGAGACCCCTGAAAAGAAGGAGCAGAAGGTGACCATCACCAAAGTGTTTGAATTTGCAGGGGAGGAAGTTAGGTAATTTATTCACTAGACTCAACTGAATTTCTCATATTTTGACAAGTTGGGCTTCACTTTTGGATTTTTTTATCTCTGTGTGGTTATATTTTCTTAAACCATTTCCCTGTGTTGGTCCACTTCATTTTCGTTCTATTCCCTATATTACAGTGATGGCCAGTATATTTTTTTTATTGATAACAATATAAACAGAATCCAGATGTGCAATTCATCCACTTGAGCTGTTCATCACCCACCCCCAAAAGTGGCATAAGATAAAAAAAGGTAAAGTGTTCCCCTGTGCATAGCACCACACCATGAAGGTGTAGGGGGTGTGGGGGTGGCATAAGATAACCCAAACAAATAAACATAATAATGACCAAGGAGAAGAAATTTGCAATAAGTTATAGAAACATCAGATTGTTAAAATTATCAGCAATTTTAATTATATGGTTACCTGGGCCAATAGCAACAGAGTACTAATTACTTCATCTCATCTGGGGCTGAGCATATACCACTTTGAACCGATGTGATAATTTTACAGTAAGGTTTACACCTTCTCCCCAAAATAGCAGGAGAAGAGGGGGCAAACTCCAGATTTTTGTTTTTTCCCATTGAAATTCGGGGGTCATGCCCCCAAAAAACCCCTTCCTGGGTCCGGCATTCTGAATTGTACACGCTTGCATGCTCTGATGTTTTAGCTGCAAAACAAAACTTATCCGAAGTAGATTGCTCCCATAGTGCCAGAGTTATGACAATTTTCCTCCAAAGATGCAAATTACCTATTTTTCGTTAAAAAAAAAAATTGACTTATTATTCACCCAAGAACATGAAACATGTTTCATTCTCTTGAGAAATGTCCATTCTTTGAAAAGAATACTAAAGTTCGCGCCTTCTCCCCTAAATAGCGGTATAAAAGGGGGAGAAAGGCATCGTTTGACAGGAAAGATTTTTATTATTATTATTATGCTTGGTAACATTGCTTGTCTGAAAAATTACAATTTTTATTTCCTGCATCAATAGAGAAAATAACTGCATTCTGTTGTTTGGAATATCCAGGAGAGCCGGGACTTTGCATTGACTTGTTTTGCTCTTTACCACAAGTGAAGCAAATGGATGGGAACTTCCAAATTTGTCATTGGACTTTCACAAGCAAACCTATAAATGTAACATTGTTTTTACAAGTGATTCTGTCATGTTATCAATATCTAATAAAGTATTGCTGGCCGCCTTGGCAGAGTGGTTAGCACAGCATGATGCTAGGGGTCCTAGGTTCGAATCCCAGCCTGGACATGGGTGTTTGTGAGCGTTCGTTATCATTCATCCTCATCTTCACGATTAGTCAAAAGTAGCAGAATAGCAAAGTAAAATAAACTAAATCAAAATGTAACAAAAGTATTGAACCAACTATGCATCAATATAGCCATTTTAATATATTATACTGTGTTATATAATAAATATGTATGTATGCATGTAATATGTGTGCATGTGTATAATAATAACACTATTACATTGTAATATAATAATTTGTCTTATTAGGAGGAACATGCAAAGTAAAGAAAAGGAGAACGTTGTGAAAGTATCGCATGATGTGCGAAAATAAATGCATTTGCACGTCATGCGGCACACAGCAACAAAAATTCATACTTTATGCCGGTGACGGACATGTGAGTCATTGTAAAATTTACATGAAAATTGCAAATTTACAATGTATTTTGTACAAATCAATCCATTTTATGCTTCAAAAAAGCAAAATTACTTAAACTTAATCGGCCCCTGACAAAAGTATGCAATTTTTAAGTGGCATCGAGCATGTTAAAATGTCACATTCCATTTTGTAGGCCCTGCAGAAGATGGAAATTCTGGAAAGTATCAGGACATCAATTTCAGTTGATACATTCTGACACGACTGTATCAGTAGCTCATTCCTTCAACATGTAAATTGTTGATGTCAATATTTTTATTAAGAAATGTTAGTGAAAACTTAGTCAACCTAGCATATACAGAGAATTGTGCATGACAAACGGTGATATGGTATATACTCGGTGAAAGTATTCCTTGAATCTTATTTTGGAACAGAGTGACGAAAGAAGTGGATGCGGAGTCTGAGGAAGCCAAGAAGAGCCTGCCCCTGGAAAAGGAGTCTGCCGACGGAGGCTCTCCCGTGCCCCTCGGGAGGGGAGCAGCTCCAGGGCCTGGTCGAGGGAGGGGCCGTGGTGGAGGTCTGAGCAGCGTTCTGGGGCAGCTGGGGAAGAAGGCTAAGCTGAGCACTCTGGAGAAGTCGAAGCTGGACTGGAGCAGCTTCAAGAAGGAGGAAGGCATCGAGGAGGAGATCCAGACCTTCAACAAGGGGAAGGATGGGTAAGAGGATTGTGCATCTCATCACTTTGTATCAAAATGTCTGATTCTTGCTGGGTGTGGTGTAACCTTTTCACAGCAGCTGAACAATTGTAACCAGGGTACGGGTTCATATGTAAATACATATTTAGGTGCGTTACGTATCACTCATTTTCATTTTCGAGTTACGTTTAGCAAGGCAGCCTGGCAGGAAGTATAGGAAAGTGTTAACTTCAGCGCCAGCTCAGCGAAAAGCATTCGCCAATATTTGCAAAGGAAAATTGATGAGAGAGAAAAAGGGGAGGAGTTTTGATGAGGAGGAATGCATAGTTGGATCTGGCTAAAGGGGGACAGGGGAGTTGGTCTTGGGGTTTGAAGAGAACAGGAGAGTGGTTCGGGACTAAGAAAAGGGGGTTTTAAGTTTTGGAGAGAGGAGAGTGAGTTTGATTTTGAAGGAGATTGAGGCTGGATGCAGACTTCTAGAAACTTGTTTGGAAGTGGAGTGCAGCGAAGCTGAGTGACAATTTAAGAGGCGAACTTCAGCAAGCGAGTGAGAGTTACTTTAGAAATCCTTCGGTCCACGCTTCTAAAGAGAGACAGGTAATATACTTTTCTAATGCCATCCTTTGCCAATGCAGACTTAAGGTCATAGTAACCCAAATCTAGAAAGTTGCCATTTTATAAAGGATTCTGTAAATTTAAGTTTATTCAGGTACCTCCTGCAGTTAGCAGATGCAGCCAAGCGAGAGCTTACGGGCTACCGCTAACCCCCGATTGAAGAATAATTACTTTCATCTAAAGAGCTCCAGGTTCGATCCCCGAACCTTTCGAGGCTCACACGCTTAGTAAAAGTGTGTCTCAAGATGGGTGTGAGGCTGAAATCAGTTATATTTTTAATTATCTTTGCACATCATGACATGTAGACTCAAAAAATTCCAGTTTTATTTTCCATATTTGTACATATATTAGTTTTTGGCTCATATTTCAGAACATTTCTCATCATATACTCCATACTTGTGTAATAACTACATGTGCTCGTGTGATCAAAACAGTTGGGTGAATTTCTTGCTAATAACTGACAAAGTCCAAAACGACATTAAACAAACAAATGATGTTGCGACCATTTTTATCCCCTCCAATTGCGTTAATTACAAGTTTTTTGTCATTCAAACAATAATATATTTTTTCTCAAAATTACACCTCCCAAATGTTTGCTTTTGCTTTTTTAAAATACTTGAAATTCCTGTTTTTGTTGTCAACAATAGAGAATGAGGGCTCCTGATTGTTACAAACCTTATTTTGGAACGTTGGAAGAGTGTTCCAAGTGGAGCAGCCCATTGCTAACCCCACCCTCGCTACTCTATTTTATGTAGCTTGTATAGTGTCTTATATTATTAAAAAAGTAAATTTTTACAATTTGAAGTTCATATTTAACTCCATATTTTGATGAAAATAACTAAATATGTATTTACATATATTTTACTATATATAAATCAATTCCCTGATTATAACTTGTCACGGCTGCTTAGAGAATTTAATTGCATTGTTACTTTTGGCGTGGCATCTAGAATGGTTCTAGTGTATTTAGTATTATTATTGCTTGTCAAAACATTGATCATGCCATAGCATGGTACAACTTGCATTTGTCATACCTCCCTTGAGGGACAGGAAGCATTCCCTGTGAAGACGAAATGGGCCGATCCTGCAGCCGTAGGTTCAGACAACAAGCGCACTGTTGCCAAACCGATTCTCTCTAAATGCTGCCTTCCCTAGAGTTTGGACAGAATGTGTGTGACTGAGGTGTCTTCGTTCACCCTTCCCCTCCACAAAAACGCAAGTGGAAAATTTACGAGACACTTATCACCATTCGCTTCTGTGACCACACATTTACTGAATTCTTCATAGTTGACGAGAACTTGTTTGTAAAAACTTTTCCTTTCTTCTTGTTTGCAACGTTGAAAATGTAAAAAATTAAGGATTTGCCATACCGGATAACAACTGCACTTTTCTTCAATGGAAATTCGTTTAGATTCCTTAGGCAATATGATTGGATGTTGTTCGATTATTTTTAATCTGAAGTTTTTTTTCACAAAGGAACGCTATATCATTTGGTTATCACTATCACAATGAAGCTGAAAACACACAAGCTAAAGTGATCATTTTTTTTCTATGGGCAGATAGGGCGATATTTTACTCACTGAAAAAATGAAAAATATTTGTGTCAAATCAACAGCCAAATTTAGTGCACATCTAAATGTCATTAAGATGCTTATTTGGGCCAAAAGAGCATGGGGGCTGCCCAAGCGTGGTGCTGATCACATCACCTTCAAATTGGCCAAAAAAAATAAAAATTGAAGAATATGTGGGTTAAAGGAGGCCGGAGCATGGTGCTGATCACACTATCTCCCACATCCAGTATGCGTCACGGCATGGTGCAAAGTGCGTGGGAAACTTTACCTTCACCTTTTTCTCATTTGCAGGGTAGTAGTTTGCTTTGTCATGCCCCCTATGGTATCATTACTAGTAGTGCTGGGCGATATATCATCCAGACGATGTATATCGCTTTTATTGAAAAAATATTATCCAGGCGATATCAACTAGATGATATGACATATTGGTGATATATCGTCACAATATTTATCTATATATACCAGGCTGTCCCAGAAGTCCTGCATCATACAAGGGTGAAAATGAAACACAGAATATCAGAAACAAAGACAGACTTTATTCAGCAAAGTACAGGCCTCCATGTTCAATTACCTTCACCCATCTCTTTGACAACAGTTCAATCTGATGGCGATACCAGGTGGCAGGTTTAGAATTGAAAAACTCACAACAGGCAGAATTTACCTCATATGAATTGAAGTGCCGACCACACAGGAAATGTGAGAGAGAGCGAAACAAACCGAAATCCGATGGTGCAACGTCCGGGCTATAGGCGGGATGAGGGAACAACTAAAATACGTCAAGCTCAGCTAGTGTGTTGGTCACTCTTCGAGACCGGTGACTGGGAGCATTGTCATTTTGCAGCAGTAACCTCTTCCTCCTCGCTAATGCTGGATATTTCCCGTTCAGAATGGCATACACTTGGCGTAATTGTTCAGAATACAGTTTACCTGTTACAACATGACCTTCTGGAACAAACTCATAATGGACAATCCCGTCAATATTCCACCACACACTCCTCAGCATGAGCTTTTTCCCAAATCTGTCCTGTTTCACATGGGCGATGGCCTCCTGTCTTCTTTTCACCCACTGTTTACGTGTATCAGGGTCTGGCAAATTGCAAGTCTGCGCTGGGCCTGCACCTCTGTCAGCTCGTGCGGACTTTGTCGGAGCTGTTTACTGGTGTAATCCATGTCAAGCAAGCGACGGTTTACTGTCGATTTGGATGCCCTAACTAGTCTTGCTAACACACGTGTTCTGGATTGTGGTGTAGCATTCACAGCATCCTGCAGAGACTCGTTAATGTCCATTGGAAGTCACCCCGTGCAGGCCTTGTCCACGAGGCATAGATCACGTTAAGCGATTTTTTTAAACCAACGGGAAGTTGTCGATCGATTCACCACTTCGTTCTCCACACGACAAATTTCCTCCGATGCCTCTTTTGCTGTTAGTCGTTTTTCTCATAAAAAACGTAGCACTGCACGAAGTGCAATTTGGTCCTCACTCATCGTGCCTACTTTAACTTCACGGGAACACTCGCTACACATGCTGTGCGTGCCCACATGCTGTGCGATCCCACGAACCTGTCCTCTATGCCTGCCAACAGCCTTTTACGGGTGGCGCCACCTACCCTCGCAAACTTCACCTCTTGGAGCTCAGTGTGCTGATTGCTGATGGTGCAGGACTTCTGGGACAGCCTGGTATATTGTGCTGGTTATATATTGTCACGATATTTTGCCTATATATATCATGTCAGCGATATATCATCACGATATTTTAGCGATATATAATCATGATATTTTGGTGATATATCATGATACTTTAGCAATATATATATATATTGTGCTGGCGATATATCGTCACGATATTTTGGTGATATATATTGTGTCGGCAATATATCGTCATGATATTTTGGCGATATATCATCACAATATTTGGCGATATATTGTCACAATATTTTAGCGATATATATCATGTCAGCAATATATATCGTGGAGACAATATATCGCCGACGTCACGATACAGAAAAAATATAGTATCGTCTATGACGATATTTTCTTGACGATATATCATCGCATTATCAAATTTTCGATATCGCCCATCCCTAATCACTAGTCTTGTAATTACTGAAAAGTGCCACCAAGTATTTCTGCCCTAATTTTCTTGCTCCTGTGGAAGTGAGCACTCTTACACGAGACAACTTAACCAATTAACATATAGGTGAAAAGACTTTCCTCTGGCGTCTAAAATTACGCTGTTGCTCTACAATCTGAATACGCGCATTCAACAAACATAGCGTAATGCAAGTGAAAAAAATACTCCCATCTTCCCCAACATGAGCTCATTACTACCGCAGTTCAGAGCTATGCGGTATGCAGTAATTGAAGGATTCAGCCCCTTTCTCATTTTTTAATGCCCCGCATCGGAAATCTTGCTCATATGTCTGAAGCATTGACATGACAACATTGGAGAACTTCAAGCAGTGATCCTTACTTTCTTTCACTTCCGATCCAAGAAATGTAATATAAGCATAGTTGAGTGCTCTCGTGTAAAATAAATACTTCTATATGAAGAAATGTAGAAATGCTCATTAATGTCATTTGTCACAGAGCAAGCTGTCCTTTTTCCCACAATTGACGTATGCGCAGCATGCACAACATTCGTTCACGAGATGCCTCTGACGTAACCCCATTCCCCTTTTTGAAAATCCTGCGTTCGTCACTGATAATTTATTGCGACGTCTAAAAATGTGTATGTTTGACAAAGCTGGTTTTGTTCACTTCATGCTGTTGGGCTGATCGGAAGTGGAAAGTGGAATCTGAACCATTGTGCACGTCTTCAGGCCACTATGATTACAGTTTATAAAGATGCTTGGCGTTCAGCTATAAATCATTACCACCCAGGACTTCTAAAAATAACAAGTAATTACCAGTTTACAGAGTGAACGGAGATCTCACACGATCAGATGCTTACAGAGTGAACGGAGATCTCGCACGATCAGATGCATAAACTGAACCTAATAGGCAGCAGTTAGAGGCATTCATCAACCGTCCCTACCCTCGAAAGTGGGTCCCGCTAATTCGTCAATGATTTTAACAGCACATCTTGCTTTTGACCTTAGAACTTGATTATCATACTTCCTTCCTGTTAATTTTTCATACAATATACCCCATAAAAAGTTGATTGTGTAGTAATTTCTTACCGACACTTGAGTTTCACCCCTTCCTTATGCTTTCCTGCTTTTTACATTTTACGTTTTTATTTACGGGCCCCTGAAAAACGTCGGGATTTGATTGTCAAATTAAAATTTTGGTATTAAAGCTGTGAAAAATCTGATGAAAGGTAGTATGCAAAGTGACATTTTTGTTTTAAAACTGTGATATACAGTAATCCTAAATTTGATTTAAAAACAGCACTTATTACACAAGATAAACATATCCCTTCTAATAGCATATTTATGTAGTTACCAGAGTATTAAGTTTATTCCTGTACAAAGGAGTCCATTTTTGCTTCTCAAATATTGACAGCAGATTTAATCAATTTTCCATGATTTGCATAACTCGCAGGATAATTCAGACTTCAGAAGGTGTTGCATTGGTAAATAAACTCTAAATTTGAGTCTATTTCACATTTTGCATCATTATGTGACAAAACAGAAGGAAAATGCACATCACACCTTTCAGAAACATGAAAATTTAACATTACAATGTGTTATTTCACAGTTTGGGTTTTTGTCAAAAACAAAATATGCATGCCTCTCCTCACAAGAAAAAATACAATTAAACGTTGTCCAATATCTCTTATTCAATTGTGCAAAATGTTAGCATTGAGTGCAATGCCCATTCTATTTTTAGGTACCTGGAAAGACAGGATTTCCTTCAAAGGACCGATCTCCGCCAGTTTGAGATAGAAAGGAATTTCCGCACTTCCCGGCGGAGTAACAGATGAGCATCGAGGCCTCAGAGGCTCTTGGAGCAAAATGTGCACCCCATTCTGCATGTAAGATGTTAGCGGAGAAAGCAGACGTCACAAGATAAGAATATATGTTTAATATCATTTGGCATGCTCTATTTATAATTTTGCAACAAGTGCTTTTACATTTGTTCAACCTCTACGCAGCTGAGCTTCTCTCCGGGAGTCTGCGATTTCAGAATGGTAAATGTCGATGCAGGAATTCCCGTTAGAACATTTTGTGGTGGTACTTCCACGTGTCCTACCTCAGAATCTTGCAGATTACATCGTACCATGGGCTGCAGAGACCTTTCGTCCATCTGTTCTTGTATCAAGTGATAGTGTAGGTGCTTCGTGATGGTTACATTCCTGGTATCATGTAGTTTAATTATGTATCAAGTGTAGGTTAAAATTTAACCACGTTCTTGACCGATGTTACATTCTTATTTAACAAATTTTGTGTATGGTTGTTGAAACGACAGGACCAGTGTGTCCATCCATCCCAAGACATTGCTTTTGTGCAAATTTGATTTTGCTATACCGTTTTATTCAGTATTAGCAGTTGACTGAGAACATAACTTTTTGTAGTTTATATGAAGTGAAGTAATGTAGGCAAATTGATTCATACTAAATTTAGTTTCTGTGCTGATAATGTGAGGGACTGCTTTTTGTGCTTGCATTAAACAGTGACTGTTGATCAAACATTGCATGAATTAATTCAAAGGTTATAATTTGTATGTACCCATGGTCAAAGTGTTACAGAATTTTTGTAGCATGCCATAAAGTAAAAGGAACAGCCTGTGTGTTTTATTTTATTTGTTTGAAACCTTTGGTCTTCCTTGGAAAGGTGCCCGATGATGCACCTGACCAGCAGGCACTCCCACATTCCCTTTTCCTTCCTAAGTCAAGAGGTAAAGTTATATTAGAAAATAAAAAGTGATTAGGTTCGAATCTGGGCTTACATTAATTAAGCATGGATGTTCACTTATGTAAAAGGAATAAATGTACCAAAATAATTAAGACACGGGATTATACAGCATGTCGACGGTCCAAGAGTTCGGCCAATGGATAAGGATGCACAGGTTCCTTATACATTGGTCTTCATTTACGAGCCAAGTTCATGCCAAAATTATTACTACAAGGAGGAATCAGAAATCAAAAATCAGAACACTGAAACATGTTATGACATAGAATTTAATATATTGCAGTAGACATACTTACAACACCTTGCCACTCGTCTACACATGCACCATGCGGACAAAACACTATCGCCGACCCATAAGTGTCTGGGTCGGAACAAGTTAGCAGCAGCTGATGGCCAGCGTTGCACACAAACACTAGTCCATACGTGAGCACCATTTCCTAACAAGTTTAAAATGTTAAAGTTGAAATTTCAAAGCTAAGAATCTAGACTTTCCAAGAGAAGAAAATATTTTCCTCTCCGACACGTTAAGGTGCTGAAACGAGAGTCTGAATGTGCATGTCGAACTGTGAATGTCTTTCTCGAGTTTTTAGTCCCTCTCCCCCCCCCCCCCCCCCGGAGTTCCTTCACTCCGGGAGCAATTGTCCTTTTTCTCTATTGGTCGTCAAACTTTTAACTCCTCCCACACGTGGTCATGTTTACACTGAAGGGCATGAAGGGTGATAATTGCGCACAAAAACACAATAACATCTTGTTTGAGAGCTGATTTCGAGGAGAAAAGTATCTCGTTCTAATTAATTTTTATTGCTCACAACTCGGACACTTCGTTAGAGTTATGCAGACAGTTTGTTAAAAGTTATGCTTCTGTGCTTGTCGAAACTTCACTGAGGCGAAGAGATACAAAGAGATATTTTCGTACAGGGCTGTAGTTCAAGATTCCGTACTATTTACCCTTGTCACTTCACTGTCACTGAGCCAGACTGGTTGGCGCACTCATAGAAGTTATGTCCATCTGCGAGAGCCTGTTATGTGTAAGATGATTGTTTTGATTTGAGGCCTGGCCGGCTGCAAACTCCCTTGAGAACAGAGGATCCTTGTTTAGGACGAGGGTGAGAGTCTTCGTTGGGGGTTTTAAATTTTAAAATGCCTGAAGTTCCGTGATTAGTTGTATCTTTAAATTTCAACCATCATGCTGAACTCTTAATTGATTGTGATGTGTGAGCCGAATGTGGACCAGATGGATGAGAGTTTATTGCGGGCACACTGGCTTCTTTTATGTTGAAGTAGGGGCGGTGATATATGCAGGGCTTCATGGGAAAGAATGCTGGTTTCTTGAGACAGCTGTCCTTTTCTCAGAGAGCAGAATAATGAAATCTTGGGGAGAAATGCATAGAAAGACCGATGGTAATGGTAATTCATACATCGGTTATAAGGTGATGGCTCCCTTGCGGAGCACAGCACATCAAGAAAGCACCATCAGCTGGTCCTGTTGACGACCATCCAAATGCCATCATCTTGGAACCAATTTGGTGCTCTCTTTGTTGATGTTTCTGTACACGTTAACTTCCACGTGAGTTGTATTTCACCCTAGTTTTATGCCCGGGGTCTCGTGGTGCACAGGAAACTCGCGTTACCATGCTATAACATGCATGTTACGTGAAGAGTGGCCCTGTGGACAACTTGCACATGAACTTTTATATTTATTTTTGCCTTCAAGTTTCACTTAAATCTGACAGAAAACAAACAAAAAATCCACTCATGAACTGTTTTTCTAATTGTGTGTTTGGTAAAGGTAAAAAAGGTAAAGTGTTCCCCTGTGCTACGCCATGAAGGCGTATAGGGGGTGGGGGGTAACACCCCACACTTTCTTGATCCGGTCGTGAGTAGGGGTGATGTGATCAGCATCATGCCCCTGACCGCATTTACCCCCCAGGGTTTCCCCCAGGTACCCATGTTATTCGACGCTGGGTGGGCGCCGGGACCGCTTCCAACGTTAGAAAATTGTGTGTTTGGCCTTCAATTATTGCTGGTCATCTCCTCAAATGATATTGATACAATAATATTTGGCAGAGTCATGTTACCAATAACAAAAGACTCAATGCTCAGAAAATAATGTAACAATGCTTGAAAAAAAACACCATAATCATGCTGTGAACCAAGTATAACTCGCTTAATAATTGATTCTAGCACCGCGAGAGTTGCATATGACTAATCAAGGAACACATTGCTTTAAACATTATTATATTCTCGTAATAAAACATCGTGGTTGCAGGGAATTTTCTTCTATTGTGGCAGTGAAGATGTGCAACTTGCTACCCACACCACCCAATTAGTAACGAGCCTGCCACTTAAGCCTCCAAGCAGGCTAATTTTCTGTTGCAGTTTTTCCCCTCTGGACTTGGGACCAGCAATGGAATGTTTACATTGTAAGGTAAGAACCAAATTCCCACTTGAGTTCAGTGTTATAAAAAATGTCTGTTATGTTAGGTATTCATTAATGCCATTTTACCCGATAAGTACAATTTACTAAGTAGCTAAAGTCCAGTTTAGGCATGTCTTTACTTTTTTATTTATCAAAGCTTTAACTTTTATTGGTAATACTGTCTGCACGTGGCAATAATTAACGTGCCATTTCTTCAAAACTGCACAGGAAATTTCGGTTCTTTTTTGTTCCAGTATGACATACTGAAATGTCAAAATAGTTAAGCCATTTTTAACAATCTGAGTTTGAAAATGTATATTTTCTTTAACATATTGTAGGATAGCTTTTATAAATGGGCTAGTTGCTCTTCAACTACCACCTTTTGCTTATTTTGCTTTTACATGCAATAAATGAAAAAGAACATGCTCACAATAAGAAGACATGAGTCACTAATTTAATTTCGTGAAACTTACTTGTAAATGTTCTATTAATTTCAGTGACCTCTGCCACAATCCACTTGGAAACTCGTTGCTTCACTGCTGGGTTGACTTCCGGTTCCTGTTTAATCGCTTCAGCAGACGAACTGGCTACACCAGCACTCCTAGCGAGTTTCCAAGTGGATCGTGGTAGAGGCCACTGAAATTAATAGAACATTTACAAGTAAGTTTCACGGAAATAAATTAGTAACTCACTCACGTCTTATTATCAACTGCAGTTTTATTTCCTCTAACACAATGTGTGGCAATTTTGGGTCTAGTGGGAAACTTCCTATTTTCAAAATGTACAGTTTTCTAAATTCTAATTTATTATTCATTATTTATTAAGGGATGAACAGTGGTCTTCTGTTGTGCTTACCTGCACATTAGGTTCATGCAGCTTCCTTGCTGTCTAGGCTAGAAGCAAAATTCTGGCAATTTTTTTCCCATAAGCTGGCAACACTTATCTCTGTATAAATTATTTTTCCGCAAGAAGTATTGGTCTATTTTCAATGCAACTTTGCATGGTTGTAGGAATACACAACTGCTAACAACTACATCTTTTTTTTTTTTTTTTTTTTTTTTTTTTCATTCACTGGTCTATTTTGGTGCCCACAAAATTCCTTGGACTTTAATTGGGAGGTACAATGTATAAATTTGACCTCCAATAAAAGCCCCTTCATTCCAAATATGAACAAAACAGATTTTGTCTCCTCTGTGATAAGTAGTCCTCAAGTTACGTTTTTAGGTGTGTCCCCCCCCCCCCCTAATATTATGGCAAGTTTGAAAAATTCCAATCAGGAGAGAATGTTCATGTGAACAAGACTCCGTCCGCTACAGGTAAAGGCAAGAATGGTCAAACTCGCTCAACAGTCGGTTGCCAGCTTGAGATGGGATAGGAAATATGTGACAGGCCACTCTGTACTGTCTTTTATCTTCTATTTTGAACTACTGGTACAAGCCTAAATGAAACTTTAGCTACTTTCTGAAGTGGTGGCATGTGGTGTAAGTTAAGGTATTTATCACAAGTATAATTTGTTTGAAATGCAACACTTCACCAAAATATGAAGTATTTGCTACCAGATTTCAACCCTCTGGTCTGGAAGGTCAGACCCATTGACAGTAGATTACAGAGAGGAAAATTGACTAAAGTGATTTACGTTATGCAAGGTTCTCGGTTATGGTTGCATTAAATGAAATCAGTGTGTTCCTTCTAGAGGGGGAGGGCACAGTTCCTTCTGGCATGTGCAGCACACTCACTTGACCTGACGTACTTGTGGTCAACTCTTTCGTGATGCAGGTTTATTTGTTACACAGTTGTTCTCGGAACCAGTAATCAGGGTGTCTGTAGTCTGGAAACCCTGAAAAAGTTGGAGAATTTACTTTTTCTCAAGAAATCTAAATTTTTGTATAGTACACTAAAAGTAGGTGTTTGAACAAAAGAAAAAGGGAAGCAATAAATTTTAAATTTCTCATGATAAACTATACTTCAATTTGGTCATTACTAGTAGAAATTCCATTAAATACTCTAAAAGTGCCTCTTGTTTTGAATTATTCTCATGTAGAAATCTACTGCAGTAAGTGGCTATTAGCCAATTCCTTGTTGCAATTTTTTAATTTATTTGATTGGACTAATTCGTGCATTACTAAATTTTACTACAATTATGCTGTAATTGTTATAATTTTTTTTGTAAAAAGAAAGTTCTTCATTTACCACGTGACATGTAATAATGTAAAACCTCACGCCCTGATGCCCCACAGTTAGTTTCTGTTCAGTTTTCCTTCTTGTTAACTACTTTTAACATTCGGAAGCCTTTCTGGTTTTTAACTAAAGTGTAGCCACCTTCGTACACACATTTCTGAACACTTGAATTATCGTAATGACTTGGTCTGGAAAAGTCGGGGAATTTAGATTTTACAGAATTGTAGACACCCTAAGTAATTAATGTATTTCAGTTTGCAGTTCAAATTCCTCTGTTGGCCACGTTTGATGAGGTAATTTCCAATTGTATTCTTATGTCTGTTCTTTTCCTCCTTCCTGTTCCATTGTGGTTAAGCTTTTTAGGGGATCGACATGAAAAATTTTGAAATTTTAGAAATCCAAGCTCCGGTGAGAATGTGCCACCTCAAACTTTGGGAACTTCAATATTATGAAACAAATTGCTGTTGATAAGTCCAAAATAGAAAAACAAATCACTTGTAATTTTAATGCCTTCCCTGCAGCAACATTGAAGGAAAGTAAAAAAAAAATCTTATATATAGATTCAACTGGAAAATGAAGCTAAGGAAAATAGTACACACATAGACTGCCGCAAATAAACATTCCATTTTAGGTAAGGTCATGCCTTGAAGGCACATTTAGGGGATGAGGGGGTAGGCCCCCACAGTACATATTCTTGACCTCTGCCATTTTGGAGGTGATTTGATCAGCACCACACCCTGGCTGATTTTACTCTCCAGAGTTGCCCCAAAGTGCACATTAATTTGAGGCTGGGTGAACCCCAGAGCTGCTTTATGCAGGGATTGGGCCTGTAAAATTCTGACAGAGCACCCACCCCACGAATCGAACCTGGGTCTCCTGCATGGCAGTCGGACACCCTACCAAGTAGACCACTGCAGCTCGAATTCCATATTGCAAAAAAATATTTTTCAGGAACTGACTAAGCATAAACAATGGATTTTTTGATGGCCAGTAGCCCACATAAACTGATAATAGCATGAAAAAGACGCAAGTTAATTTTGAAATACCATCTATATATAGATGCTCCACAAAAAAAGGCCCAATTTTAATGTCTGTATATAATTCTGTTGCAGTTCATGGGTTAATGGTAAAGCTTTTAAGAAAGGGTGTTAAGCTATCACCTGTTCACTACACACCGTCATGAAGATGGATGTTTTTACTTGCAGAGACGTGCTCTCGTATACTAATGATTCTAGTGGAATTTGATTCAAGACTTTAATTAAGCCATATTTTACATTTCTAACTCAAAACTCGCTGCAGTCAGTTCATTACATAAATGAATCGAAGGTGAATGGACCTCTGAATGTTTTCCATTAATCAGATCTCCACATTGCTGGCATGTGGAACTATTATTGGTACTATTTTATTGTTAATTTTCACAACTTCTGGTGACCATGCTCATTCCCTCTTTACACTGTAATGGGTGCTGAAACCATCCCAGGAATGTTTTTGTGAAAGTAAGAAGGAAACCAAGTGCTGGTCATCACATGCACCCTAAAGTCTCGCACATTCTCTCTCCCATAATGAAGTGATGTGATCACCACCACCACATCTGGCTGCAAGCTGGGTGAACTTTTGAAATACCGCACACTTCTAAATGAAGGCTAACTGTTCATGAAGAGCATGAGTATATATATATATCTCACCTTCATTGGTGAAGATGGATTTGATTTGCTTTTGCCTTGGAAAACGAAAGTTCAATTGTAGAAAGTGTCGGTCCTTTATGCTCACTATCATAACAATTTTTAGTTGAGAATGACAGAATGACTGGTGAAATTGCTAATCCCTGTCCATGGCACTTCTTGCTAGTATGGAAGTCAACACTGCTTGCTGTCCTGTTTGAATCTTTTCCATGGATTAAAATAAGAATATTTAACTGGGACTAACATTTCAGAAGTTCCCAAAATGCAAACTTTCAAATGTCACAGTATGCGAATTATCCCATTTTTAAGCCAATTGGCATAATTATATTACATCTTGGTGAATGTGGCTGCCATGACATTTTGTTTAAAAAGAGATGTGAGATTGAGTTATGGATAACATATATTTTGTGCCTAATATATCATATTCAATTTGCTTTAAGATCGTTTATATTCTTTTGTTGAATGATGTAAAGATTTTGCAAATGTACAAAAGATTCAAATGTCAACTAATGAAATTGAGATACATATATTCAGGTGAGCCCATGACCATTCCAGAGAATATAAAAGAGTCAACTGTTGTTGGAATTTATTACTTGATCAAGAAATGGTGATATTCTTACATCTGTTGAAATATTTGTTGGTCATGTTATGGATTTAATACTAATTTTTATACCAGTTTCAATAGTGTTGCTTTTTATAAAATGTTTAAATCTTTGTATTTAACATTTAAAACATTTGAACATCAAGATTTTATAATATGCTTGTGTGGACCTGGTAACATTGGGCTGTCTGTATGGATGGACAAAGAACAGGACATTGATATTTTGAAGGCTAAATATAATCTCTAATCATCTGCGTGTACAGATGATGTTTTACAATTTAATATGCAAGATTGGTGTTCTTTAGTTACCCATCTATAATGTGTTTTGTTTATTTAGCTTGGCCGCGGTGGCTCAGTCGGTAACGCGTCTGACTACCATGCTAAAGGTCCCTGGTTCGATCCCCGGCCGGTTCAAATCCGGGAACTTTTCTAACGATGGAAGCGGCCCCGGCGCCCACCCAGCGTCGAATAACATGGGTACCTGGGGGAAACCCTGGGGGGTAAAGGCGGTCAGGGGCGTGATGCTGATCACATCACCCCCACTCACGACCGGATCAAGAAAGTGTGGGGCGTTACTCCCACACCCCCTATACGCCTTCATGGCGTAGTGCTATGCACAGGGGAGCACTTTACCTTTTTTTTTATTTAGTGTGATTGAACTTGATGCAGGTGAATAATCAGCTCTAAATAATTGTTCATGTAACCCATCTCAATGATAAAATCGACTGTCTTCTTGATAGTAAATAATTGTCCTATTTCAAGAACAGAGAAACCAGAGAAGCCATTTTTAGTTAACAGGTTTAAACACCAAATGTCTTTATTGGCTAAATTATACATATACAAGTTTTGTTAAAAGTGTATGTAATCTTTACTCCAGAATTTCTCATTGTACAGTTGACTGGCAACTTGACATATTTCACAAATACAAACTTACATTCAAAATAGATTCAACATTGTTGAAATATACTTATACATTCCTGTTGTTGCAGGAATAGGCATTGTTCTGTAATAACAATTGTGAGACACTTGTTAGGCTTTGATTCGTTTAACTAACTAACTAACTCTCTAGCCTTCTTAAACCCGAAGGTTCATGGCTGCAGCAACACAGGCCTTCCATCTGTCCCTATCTTGAGCAAGATCTATATACTCTCTTCCATCCCTACCGATTTCCTTTAGGTCCATCTCAACGTTGTCCCTCCATCTTCGTCTTGGCCTTCCTACAGGTCTCTTACCATCAGGTTTCCCAACAAGAATCCTGTAAACTCCTCTTTCCTCTCCCATTCGTGCCACATGGCCTGCCCACCTAAGTCTTCTTGATTTAATTATTCTAATAATATCTGGACATGAATACAAATTATGTAGTTCTGAATTATGTAACCTTCTCCACTCACCTGTCTCCTCATCCCTTTTAGGTCCAAATATTTTCCTAAGGATCTTATTTTCAAATACTCTCAATTTATGTTCCTCTTTCAATGTAAGGGACCAAGTTTCACACCCATATAATACTACAGGCAAAATTACTGTTTTGTATATTTTAACTTTTAGTTTCTTAGATATTAAACGAGAAGACAAAAGTTTACGAAGAGAGAAGTAACATGCATTTCCTGAATTAAGCCTACTTTTTATTTCCTCTTTAATATAATTTTCATTTGTTAATATTACTCCTAAGTATTTGAATTTGGAAACTGGTTCAAACGAGTTGTTATCAATAATTAGATTTTGATTATTACCTAACACTTGGTTTCGGCCTGTAAGCATATATTTAGTTTTCTCTTTGTTAACTTCCAAACCTATCTCTTTAGCAGTTTTGAAAAATATTTTAGCATTATTCTTAATCGTATTTATATCATCCCCCAGTAAGTCTACATCATCTGCATAAGCTAACAACTGAGTCACACCATTTAATTTTAGTCCTTCTTTAGTTTCTTTTACCTTCCTAACAGCATATTCTAAGGCAAAATTAAAGAGCAATGGAGATAATGCATCTCCTTGTTTTAACCCATCATGAATTATAAATTTGTCAGACATATTATTACCCACACGAATTTTACTTTCTGTTTCACTGGTGCATATTTTTATCATACTAACAAGCTTCTTAGGTATTCCAAACTCTACTAATATATTATATAATTTATCTCTTTTGACCGAATCATATGCTTTTTTGAAATCAATGAATAGCTGATGGACATTTTGATTATATTCCCACTTTTTTCAAGTGTCTGTCTGATGTGAAAAATTTGATCTGTAGTTGATCTGTTGCATTTAAATCCACATTGATAATCACCTATAATTTCATTAGCATATGGGGTTAGTCTTGTTAAAAGAATGTTAGACAATATTTTGTATGTTGTTGAGAGTAGAGAAATTCCACGGTAATTATTGCAGTTCATTTTATCACCTTTTTTAAACACAGGAACAATTATGGATTCTTTCCACTGTTGAGGGATTTCTTCTTTATTCCATATTAAACAAATTAATTTATGAATTTGACATATTAATGAATTTCCACCATATTTAATTAACTCAGCTGGGATTAAATCAATGCCAGGTGCTTTGTTATTCTTTAGCCTTTTAATAGCAACTTTAACTTCAGTCAAGTTTGGTTCTGGAACTAAAGGTTCTGCTGTGTGTACTTCATTTACTTCTGATTTATCTCCTACATGGACATTTAAAAGGTCATTAAAGTAGTTCTTCCATCTATTTAGAATATCGCTTGGGTCAGCTAGAAAATCACCGTCTTTATCTTTTATCAAGTTTACTTTAGGTTGCCACCCCTTTCTAAATTCATTTACACCTTTATATAAATCTCTGATATTTTTATTTTTGCTGTTTGTTTCAATTTCGTTAATTTTGCTTTTCAAGTAATCTCTTTTTTTACTTCTAAACGTGCGGTTAACTTCTCCCTTTATTCTATTATAATTGCTTAGATTTGTATCATACGAGTTATTTAACCACCTAAGTCTAGCCTGATTTCTTATTTCTATTAGATTATGACATTCATTATCAAACCATGGCTTACTTTTTCTTGGTTTATGGTATCCTATACTTTCTTTAGCTGCTGATTCTATTGCATTACGTATGTGCTCCCAATTCTTATTTACGTCTGTTTCATTTATATTTTCATCATCATTTAAATCCTGGAAAACATCAAATCTATTTGACAGTTTAATTTGGTAATCTTTCTTAATTCTTTCATCAGTAAACTTTCCTGTATCAAATTTTAGAACTTTTAGATTTTGTTGCTTATGATTTATCACTGAGAGTCTTTCTCTTAATTTAGCAATTACTAAATAATGGTCACTTTTTCAGTCATCACCTCTATGTGTAGGAACGTCAGTTACACTAGTATGCCTTCTCTTATCAATGAGAATATGATCTATCTGATTATGAGTTTTACCATCTGGAGAAGACCAGGTATATTTATGGATATCTTTATGTTTAAAAGTGGTACTTTTCACAATTAAATTCTTTGAGGTTGCAAAAGTAATCAATCTTATACCATTATCATTACTTAATTCATGAAGACTTTCTTTACCAATCGTGGGTTTAAATGTATCTTCTTTGCCAATCTGTGCATTACAGTCACCTAACAGAATTTTCATATCATACTGAGAAAATTTATCAAAGACCTGTTCTAACTCTGTATAAAAATCATCTTTAGTATTATCATCTTTATCTTCCGTTGGTGCATGTATGTTTATTAAAATAATTTTACACCACCTACCCTGTAAAACTGCATATGATATCCTATCATTAATAAATTCTACTGTTTTAAGAGCCGCGATAATTCTATTATTTATGAAAAAGCCTGTTCCAAAATTATGATTTTCAGTACCACCATAGAAAAAAGTATAATTTTTAGTTTTAGTGCCCTTCTCCTGGCCACCTAACTTCCTGGACAGCTACTACATCTAATTTATACTTAAGTATCTCATTAACTGTACACTGAAATGCCCCAGGCCGGTAAAGGCTCAGAACATTCCAGGTGCCTAATTTAATATCCTTATTCCTAATGTAGATCTTACTTATCCTTAGTCCAGGGACCTCCCAAAGTAGTCCCCACCCGGAGATCCGAACGGGGGACTATTTTACCTCCGGAATATTTTACCTTGGGAACATCCATGGCCTTATATTTCTGTTTCTTGACATGTCTTTTTACAGTGCAGAGTTGTCAGCTCTACGCCTAACCCCCGATATGAATGGAGGAACTAGAGTGCCACACACGTAAATTTGCCGTTGCGTAGAAACGAATTTTCGTTTCGTCTCCCTCTCTCTTATTATCATGTGTTCTACCCTGCTCGAAAACCTTCGCTATTGTTGCCACATTGTCATTCCATTCCTGGACACACTCGCGCAAACATCATTGAAAACAATTGAATAGCGCTCCAGCTCGCGGTTCCCACCGTTCGGTAGGGACGCTAATGTGGCAATATAGCACGGCGTAGTGCTTGCTTCTTTTATGCAGTGCATGTTCATTGGCTAGCTAGTAACTAGTGTTGCCAACTGTAATAATGAAGCACTATTTCTGTCACGGAAGGGGAAAAGGCAGGTAAAGTGGCGGTGAGTTTTGTTGGATTGGAAGCACCATATTTGATTCGTTTAAGAAATTGTAATTTATCTATTCACCTCCTGGCCAAGCAGATGTCTCCTCTCCATTAATTTTGAGTGTTATACCTCCAATGCAAGCATTTCAGGATTTGTCTTGAGAATATCTAATATTTAAGAATTGCCTGCTACTGTAGGAACACTTTTTATATGATTGAGAAGATTCTGAGCATATTGAGTTGAATACACTCTGGCTCTTCATCATTTAACTCACTGCATCTTATTGCAATAGCTTTTTTTTTTGTCAAGCTTTAAATATAGTATGTAACATTGTTATTTGTACGCATAGAATTTCCGACGAAAAAATGTCATATCTACTAGTAAATATAATAATTTTCATATGTACCTGGAAATTAATGTTAATGAAGGTTTCACCAACAAATGTCAATAAAAATGTATGTTCAAAGTGTATAAACAGAGCATATAATTTGCGTGAAAAGAGAAAAAAACACGCTGTTTCATGCAACATTGTTATTCGTACAGGCAAGAGTTTCAATCTTCCTCGCATACAGCGCCACTGCTATTCAGGCGATTTCGTGCATTTTGCAACTTCGTAACAAGTTTGAACATGCAGGCACGCTCCCTGTCAAGCGGAATACTGGCATAGGTATTGTTGTAGGCCTATCGTCTATCGGCAAGGTGAAAGAACTTAGTTCCGATCTGAAGGATGTTATTATAAATTTGGCCCTTGGAGGTTATTCGTTAAGAAAAATTGGACAAACAGTCAATAAATCACACTCCACAGTTCAATACATAGTAAAAAAATTTAGAGAGGAAGGTTCAACACAGAATGTGCCGAGAAAACCAAAAGAGAGACAGTTGAATAAACGTGATGAACGTTTTCTTTTAGAAAGATTGCGAGAAAACCCCTGACTAAGTGTTCCTCAGTTACGACCATTAGTAGAAAATGTTGCTGGCAAGATGATGTCCGATCAAACTGTCCGACGTGCCTTGTGGAAGCATGGATATCATGGCAGAATACCATGAAAGAGGCCGTATGACATCCACAAGGACCAGGAATTTTGGGATAGTGTCATATGGTCAGACGAGTCCAAGATTAATATATAGGGGTCAGATGGGATAAATAGGGTCTGGAGAAAATCAAATAAAGACAATGATCACATTAACACAGTTCCAACAGTTAAACACGGTGGTGGGTCATTAATGATTTTGAGCTGTATGTCGTCCAAAGGTGTTGGTACCATCCAGTTTATTGATGGTATCATGGATGCATATGTCTATTTGGACATATTGAAGAACAATGTAAAGCAGAGTGCCCAAAAATGGACATACCGCCTATCTACAGATTCCAACAAGACAATGACAGTAAGCATAAGGCAGGAGTAAACATGAATTGGCTAATATGGAATGTGCCCAAACTACTACAAACACCAGCTCGAAGTCCAGACTTAAATCCCATTGAGCATTTATGGGCAATTTTGAAGAGGTTAGAAACTCTTGTGCAAGCCGAGTGGAATAAAATAAGCTCTGAAACATGTCGAAAACTGGTGTGAAGCAGTAAATAAAGCCAAAGGATATGCATCAAAGTATTAGAACTGTCAGTCAATTTGCTCTGAATATACTTTTTTCTTTAATATTATTAAGTGTACGCAGAGGCGTGGCATGCATGTAACCGGTGTTACCGCAGGTAACAGAAAAATGTAAAGAAATTAAAAAGTTTTTTCTTAATAAAATAACAACATTGTTAAATAAGTTAACCGACTTGAGTGTATATTGCAGAGGACATTTTTTTCTGAAGCCGACAAAAGCGAAGAGAGGTCGTTCCGCTACCCTCAAGAGGCAACAAGAGGAAAGGGTGCCCTCCAATGCAAGGGAACAGCGGGGAAAGACTTGGAGACAAGTGTGCTAGGGGGTTTATTCATATACCTGTTTAGGGGCCCTGTTGCCGCTGCGGCCTACTGGATCAGCAAGTGTTGTCACGTTGGATTTCCAGAAAAGAGCTAAATCCTGCTTAAAACGGGAATACTATTTCTCTGAAGCAACAAGAGCTAGACTGCAAAGCCAAAGCTGGATTTAACTACAACTGAAACCGTTTACGTAATAGACGAAAAGATAAGTACTTGATGCGATTCGTGATTTGGACAAACCTTGCCCCAAAAAACTAAGTTGGCAAGAGTAGAACGTACATCTGGACTTCCCTTCCACCCCTGGAGGAGGGGAATTCTGTCGTCTGCTCACCGCAGAAACGTCAAACTGACCCGAATGTGTGGTTCTCCTTCCAGTTTCCACCTCTTTGCAAAGAAACAGAGATGGTTGACAAGGCTCGACTACTATTCACTGGATTTTCACGGTAACTCTCTCATGAGTGGTAGTTCTTTCTAGGAGTGATTGTGGCTAAATAAATCACCGAGCTGATTGCAAAAATATATATATCCAGATCGAAGGCATGTTTTTTTTTTGGGGGGGGGGACTAGGGTGGAGATGATAACGTCTGATGACCGCGACTGGTAACACTTTTGAAAAAGTCACGCCACGCCACTGAGTTTACGAATAGAAAAGTTGTACGAAATATGGCATGTTTCTCTTTCAGTTTCCTTTAATTTATTATTGTCATTGGTTATACAGAATTTGGGTAAGATTTTATGTTCCTAATGATATTAGTTATTGTATTGTAAAGAAACAATTTCAATAGAGTGTATTTCCTTTCAAATATTAAAGCATTTTCTTTGAAAATCCGTGTGTACGAATAAGAATGTTACATACTGTATAACATAGTTCATCAGGACAGTACACATAATAGAAGATAGTATGCATATTTCTTATTTTATTTTGCACCTCTTCATTCCACTTTTCTCTTTTCCCTTCAACATTGTAAGGAGTCCCAAGATTGATATGGATTTAAATTTTGATTTAATCTTCCTACCAAGAATAATGATGCTGAGAACAATTATTTGGTAATTTTCTGGTAATGTGGAGTCTGGTACAGGTTACGTTTTATGTTCATTATTGTTGCCATGGGAACAGGAACAAAAGGGTTACCTGGTCAAGTTTCTGGAGTTAGGGTATATTGTGCTACATATTCTAAGCCTAAAATATTATCAGTTGTTCAATATGTATTTGCAAGTAAGAAGTGAATTTATTTCTTCTGTGTGTCTGATGACTTGTTTTAGTCCATAATTACTGTTTAGATACATGGTGCCAATGCCACCAAAAGTCGATTAAAATTATATTGATGAGTGTGGGTTTTATTCAGTCGAGGGGATCATAAAATGTAAATTGAAGAGCAGATTGCCCTCGTGTTTTTTCTTTCTTCGTTGATTTGCTTTATGGCTAATTTGAGAAGATGGGGATAAGTGGTGATATGATTTAATTGTTGAATGGACACACATCCATGCCTAGGCCGGGATTTGAACCCGGGACCCCTGGCGTCGTAGCGTGATGTGCAACCACTGTCACAGTGGCCGGCTTTCTTCATCATAGCACACTATTGAAGTGCAAAAGAAATTAATCATGGTAAGAATCCAAATTATAATTTTGATGAGGTTTTGGTGGTATGAGGACCACAGTGGTTAAGAATGTTCCGTAATTTTCATGTATTCATTTCACAGACCACTTCTTTGGAACAGCATGAAGTGGAAAGTTTCACATTTTGTTCCAAGAGAAAGCAGTGAAAGAGTTTCCACAAGTTCTAAACATTTGGTATGCAAAAGTTAACATACTGTGGATGGTGATCCAGTTTTTATTGATTTTTTTGTTAAATCACTAAAGAAAAATGTGTTTATTTCTCTATTGATGAGAGAAATTTCTAATGAAATATTTTCAGTAGGTTAATCTTAGTCAAAACAGCAATAACAATAGTGATTTGTTGTCTATATTTGAAGATTTTGAAATTATATTGTTTAAATAAGGGTAACCTATGTTCAGTAACTACAAGCTGGGACAGATTCCTTTGTTTTAAGGACCCTTTCCTTAATCATAGTAATTGAAATTTATGTTGTTATTTCTCACAAAAATCTCTTCATGGGTCCATTTATTCTTAAGTGGTAGAAAATGAAAATAAGGTTCTCATGTGGTTTGCAAATACTGAATATATACAAAAATGAGTGTGTATGCACGCACACACACACATACATGTAATAATTTATGTGGCATGTTTCTTGTCTCCTCATGTTATTCATATTAGTTCTTCTGCCTGCCTGCCTTAATATGTATTGCTTGTATCATCCAGAGGCATACATAGGATTTTCAAGAAGGGGTGGGTTGTATACTTTTTAGTAGTCCTCACTTTGCCATGTTTTCCTGCCTTTGTTCTTTTTCTAGGAATATTGGGCCAAAAGGGGGAGGGGTCACACCCCCACACCCACCCCTTGGTGTGCCACTGCTACAAATGTATAAGTTTTATATGTGTGTGTGCAAGTATTTGGTCTAGGAATTAATTCGTGCGGTTGTTACGCACACACATTGAAGCTGTAGTTCAAACACAAAATACATAAATACCTTAAGAAAAATATTGTCCATTGCGAGCCACCACTTTCGCGCATCTGTCCGGCAAGTTACGGATTCCGTGGCTAAAGAAGTCCTCATCCTTTGAAGCGATCCAGTCAGAGACCCATTTTTCGATATCTTCTGAAGAAGTGAACCGCTGTTCAATCAAATTGTTATTCATGCAATCGAACAAGTAGTAGTCCGAAGAAGCAACGTCTGGTAAATACGGCGGGTGGGGTAAAACTTCCCATCCGACATTTTCTAAATAGGTTTTGACTGGTTTTGCGACATGTGGGCGAGCGTTATCATGTTGAAAAATAAGTTCATCATGTCTGTTCTCCCATTCTGGTTGTTTCCTGGCCAGAGCTTGCTTCAAACGCATTAATTGTCGTCGATAACGTTCTCCATTAATAGTTTCACCCGGTTGCAGCAGCTCATAGTACACCACACCTTTCATATCCCACCATATTCACAGCATAACCTTTGCACAGTGAATATCTCGTTTCGGTTGTGATGGACCTGGTTCACCTGGCTTCACCCAGGCCTTTTTTCGTTTCGGGTTCTCGTAATGGATCCACTTCTCATCGCCAGTAACAATGCGATGCAAAAACCCCTTTCTTTTCTGTCTTTGAAGCAGCAATTCACAAATGGTTTTTCGTCTTTCAACGTCTCTGTCTTTCAATTCATGTGGAACCCAATGTGACATCTTTTGAATCATTCCCATGGCTTTGAGGCATTTGGAAACTGTTGCTTGATCAACGCCTAATGTTTCTGCAAGTTCTTCCTGGGTTTGACACGAATCCTGATCGAGCAATGCTCTCAATTCTTCGTCTTCAAATTTTTTTGGCTGTCCAGGTCGCTCTTGGTCTTCCAGGCCGAAATCACCACTTCTAAACCGTGCAAACCACTTCTGACATGTTTCGCTCAGCTAGCGCATGGTCACCATACACTTCCACCAAAATACGATGACTTTCGGTAGCACTTTTCTGCATGTTAAAGTAATGAAGCAGAACACCCCGCAAAAACACTTTATCTAGCACCAACTGCGCCATGTTCAGTTGACTACAAAATGCTGTTGTTGACGCGTCAATCAACTGCCCTATACAACGAACGATGCGCGCTGACAGGAGTTTTCAACGCATGTGTAGCTACACGGAACTGTGGGACGATACGCTCGTTACGCCATCTCTTGTCCAGGCGCACGAATTAATTCCTAGACCAAGTACATCTATTAGATATAAGCTGTAAAGAAAAATATGTCTCATTATGTGGATTTGTTATCAACCAAATTATGCACAAGTTATAGTTATTTGCAAATTGTGTTATTTTTTTTTTCAATGCACGTATGCAATGGTATGAATCATGTGAGTTGCTCCAGCTGTACATATCATGGAGATTCAGCATTAGAAATGTATATAATTTCTTTAAATACATGAAAGTTGCTAATAACTGCAGTTTGTGCATAACTAAACCTATTTTTGTTGATAATAACATTTCCTCATATTGAGACATTATATATTTCTTTTAATCTTTCAGTTCCTGGTAAGGTAAATAGAAGTTCCGAAATTCTTTTCTCTGTGCTCTCATGTAGCTCAGTCAGTAAAGGCGTCATGCTGGAATGCCAGAGGTTCCAGGTTCAAATCCCAGAGCAGTTGGAGTTTTTGGTTGCTTCCAATACCTCACCTCTTCAAGCCAATCCTATACCCATTCCTTCTAAGTCCTTTTCAGGTTCACCGATCAGTGCGGAAGCCAACCACCATTGCCTGTCCTAGGGGGCCGGCGGGAGGTGAAAGCAAGATCACCAAGTCCAAAGACCTATATACCTGCACCAAGCAAAGGGCTTGGGCCCAGGCCTCAAAAGGCAGGATGATCCCCCTTCATTGACTGAGCTACGAGAGAGCCATTTTGCTTTTTGCTCTCCGGAAGTTAGTTCAGAGCCTCGCCAATAGATGTCAGGCCATCTAGTGGTGAGGCTCTGAACTACAAGCTTGAAAGTTCTGTCCATAGATGGCAGCAACTTTCTGTGCAGTAGTGCCATCTAGTGGTGGGGCTCTGAACCACAAGCTTCAAAGTTCTGTCCATAGATGGCAGCACCTGCCACTACACTACTGCCATCTAGGGATGGAATGCTGAACTACTCCGTGTGTTTATCTTGATACAGACTGAACTACAAGTTTCATACTTTTGCCAACAGATGGCAGCACCTCTGCACAGTACTGCCATCTGGTGGCAACTTCATTAATTTCCCAGTACATGGCAGTATTGTATTTCTGACGGACCATAGCTTCTCTATCACGGAAGAGGTTGCCTGGTAACAATAGGTTGAACTTCAAGCTTTGAATTTTTACCAGCAGATGGCAGCTCTGTTTCTGCACCTGGCAGCAATCAATTCAACTACAACTTCAGATGCATTCCAATTTGTTGCAACATATTTCATACTTTCACCAATAGATGGCAGCACCATTTTGTTATTCAAAACTTTACAGACTGTGGTAACAGTAATAAATGGAAAGTACAGTTCACTATAAGGACTAATTCAAAATAAACAAATTCAAATTGCATAATTTATTGTAATAAACTACATAGAATATAACAATATTACTTAAAAGCCTAGCACACCATTTAAAGCATTCTCATTACAGAAGAATGAAAAATATCTATTGGTACAATTATTGCAGATAGCACAATATGATACTTGTTACTTATATGTAAGCACAAATAATTTATTTACAAAAATTTAAATACCACTGCTGTTTAATAAGGTTTACTTCCATTGATTTGACATCAAAACTGAAGCTGTTCAAGTAGTTCTTAAAAAGAATCTGAAGCAGTAAAAAGTAATAAATGAATGAAATAAAAGGGATGAAAAATTACTGTTAAACTACAGGAAATTTTCTTCTAAATAGAAGAAAAAATGGTACTCATTTAGACTGCATATTGGCGACAAAATTAAAACTACTATCTTGGACCACAAATAACACCAAGCAAATTGTCCATTACCATGTTCATTCTCTGTTTTATACCAGGATTCAAGCACAAGACCTTAGATTTCAACTCAAACATGAAAATGGCCAATTTTATATTACCAAAATAACTACAGCCTGATGCTTTTTGGATCACTGTGGTGGAGTGGTTAGCACAGCATGCTAAAAAGCTGGGGACCTAGTTCCAATCCTGGCCTGGACATGGGTATTATTTGTGAATGTCCCTTCATCACCCATCATCATCATCTTTGCAATTAGTCAAAAGTGGCGATTATTGTACTTCACTTCAAGTCCACTTTAAAGGGGGATCCGAACCACTGGATATTGAAATCAGAACCAATCTATGTACTGAACTTACCTTAAACATCACTGACTGTTTTTATATCAATGTGACGCTGCCGCCAGGATGCAACTCATGAAATTCCTTTAGCACTTGTCACCAAAATATGGTTTTCACTACAGTCGATGCCACAAATGTTGTAGCCTTACACATTATCACTTAAATATGGTATCACTCTACCTCACAACTACTGGACCGATGAATGCTGAATTTACGTACCCCTTCAGGGGAAAATAATTTCTCATTAAATCGACCACTGTTCGAATTGAAGGGGGGGGGGGGTAAGGTGTGGAGTTTTCCCTTTTCTATATTATTATTAAACTTAATTTTCCAAATCAATGCAAATTGATTTTACACTACAATTTACAATGAGTGATTTTTCAATTACGACCAGTTACCAATATCATGTAGGTTCTCCTTTTGCCTGCAGAGATTCAACAAGATGATGGAAATAGTCTGAAGGTATGGCCAATCAGGCAGGGATGGAGGTACCGAAGGTCAGAACTATGTTGCTTAAACCAGTCCTGCACGATGCCACCACACAGTCGGAAGAAGTGCAATATGGAAGGTGTGCGTCACCAAGTAGTTGATGACAAGTCCCAGCTTATACAGTTAACCCTTAGACGACCGACCTTTCATCCCCTATAGGGGACAAGATGCTTTTGCGTGTAGTATCAGACTTTTGGAACATACTGTGACTGTTTTTGTTCGGATATACATGTTTTTAGTTCTGCATGAGTCTTGAGGTATGTGATAAACAATCAGTAAGGTTCAATTTCATTTGGGTTGTTTTGGGGGGGAGCAGTGCTCAGAAAATCTCGTTCCATTATTTTTTTAAAAAATTTTATTATCATTATTTTCTCAGTTCTGGGATTTGTAGTGGCACTTTTACCACGGGAAAATTTTGTGTCGCTGTGTGGGGGCTCGCCAATTTTCAAATTTCGTAAAAGAAAAATCAAGTTTTTCTTCTTATTCTACCCGATAACAGAAAATTTGGTTTTTATGACATAGGCTTATAGCCACATCTGTACTGAACAAAACGAGGTATAATTTGTAACTCCAGCGTTCTTAGTTTCAGAGTTTAAATAAATTAATGTACGTGCGCCAAATTTCAAATTTCCTGCTCAAAAGTGCTTCGCATTGGAAAATATTTTTTCCCGGAAAGTATCTCGAATATGTGTGATAGTGCAAAACATATCAGGCAATGTGCTGGTAAAATTTTGCACATTTACGTCACGGCGTCACCACTTGAGGGGCCCGCAGATTTTCAAATTTCTTTCTTCTTCTACCCGATAACGGAAAATTTGGTTTTTTGTATAATTTGTAGCTGGCATTTTTAGTTACAGAGATATAAAATTTTATATAAAAGCATGCGGAAATTTAAAATTCCCGCTGGAAATGCCTTGGTCGTTCGTACGTTTACCGGGAAAACACACTTGGTCGTCTAAGGGTTAAACATTAAAACACAATACATTTACAGTGTGTCTACAATTCATGAAAACAAAATTTTCTATATACCTTATGAAGGGAATTACTACTGAAGACAGAGAAATGAATTTACACTCAATGGAACAATCTCAACACACCCTATTTCCTTGAAAAAAGGTTTCATCACATGTACAGGTATCAGACATGAGCTTGTATGCGATACCAGGTATTAATAATGATTAATAAAGAATTTTTTCTTCACGTAGGAATCATAATTTATGTGTATTTTCCAATAGTCACTTACTGGATTTCTACGTGAAAATAGTTCAAAACATGACCCCTTTTCTGCCCTGTATTTAATATAAAATTTCTACTGTAACTGCTGGTAATATTCAATTTATCAAATTGAAGTATAGTTCGTCTACAACAAATTTAAATTTATTGCATATCCTTTTCCCCTTTGATGAAAAACCTACTTTTAGTGCACATAGGGTGACCAAAAACACACATTCAAAACTGAAGACAAAGTGACAGAAAATTTTAAGACATGTCATTACTCTTAATTTAATCATTATAAAAAATCTTACCAGAAAAATATTATGCATTCAACATAAAACTCACAAAGCAACATAGCATCCTTCTTTAACAAATCCATCTATTTCGTCGTTTTCAATAATTTCTCTTACATTTAAACAAAGAATAAATCTTATAATCTGTTATTTAACACCTGACAAACATAACTAAGAAGAAGAATGAAATATCTCCATAAGTGAATTCAAACACAACACAAACTACACGTAAGCTGTTTTAGAAAAAAATTGAATTGAAATTTTAGGTTGAGACAAGGAATATGATTTTAATGTCGTGAACATTTCTACACTCTTCCAATAGCTATCTTTCCAAAAAAAAGGAGGACATTTACAGATTTCTAAGAAATCTGCCTGGATGCCTGGCAGACATCTAAATGGGAAGACATGTCTGGATAAAAGAGTATGTCTGATCACCCTAAGCGCACTACTACAAAAATGTTGATTTTTCCAGAAAAATAGTACATTTCCTGAACTTTTCCAAACTATCCATGACTTATCCTCGCAGAGCTGCATGAGATCTCCATTATTTCGTTGCTGATGCCAAATGTGAACACGACCATTCACAGAGTACAATAATAAACATAATGCATCCATACACCTTGCAGTCCTATAATGTCCAATGTGCATGCTCATTCCAACAGGGTATGCAACAGTGAAATGCACATGTTAGAAATTCATCTGACTGCTCCATGATGAACTGTGCTGCGTCAGTTGGACTGCACAAATCTTTGGACCCAGTCGTCACCTTGCACATCAACCTTTCGCTGCCCTTGGCACTTCCAAAAGTAGTTCATTGATGCCAGTCTTGGAAAACTACAGTGACATGCAAACAGCCACATGAGCAGTCATTTCAGAGATAGTGGCATCAACCCTTTGTACTCCCACGATCTGCCCTTTCTCCAAGTCCTTCCATTTACTAATCACTGGCAGGTGTACTACCTACTGATCAACAGTAGGTGCTCTGTAGTTTGGCCAATAGCACCCTCTTGATTATTGAATGGTCAACAATGCAACTTTGCAATGGGGTGGTCGTAATTCAATGATCACTCAGTGTATATTAAATTGGCGGTTTGCTCAGAAATTAAGCAAAATTACTCACCACTCACAAGTCAAATATTTTTGTTATGAGTTGCATCAAGTTTATACTTAAAAATAAATTATATTGATTTGAAATGCATATAATTACAAAGGTTTTCATCTAAGCTGCACTCTTGCCCCTGCCATATTTAAACTCAAAATAACATGTTATATGATTCGCATAAATCACGGTAATTAAAAAAATATTTTTTTGTATTGTTAATTTCAACCCCAAGTAATGAAAATAAATTGATGCATATGCTTTAGAAGTGATTCTTGACAACCCCCCCCCCTTCAATGTCTTTGGCATCTGAAGTACAATCAGGCAAAAATCTCAAATGTGAAAATAGTAAACTTTGACCCCCCTTAGTTTCCTCAATTTGAACACTATAATTATTTATTACGACCTAATGAAATTCAGAAGAAGAAAATACACATTACAAAAACTTCCTTGAATTACAGTCTACACTGCTTGTGCACTACTTGTGATTTTCTTTTTTTTCATACTGAACTAATGAAGCAACTGAAATACGCTGGTTGAAGGCACAAAATGGCAAAACTTTTCCTTTGCACTTTAAAGATTAAAAATGTTCGTTAGAACTTCAGTATTCATGTTGGAGAAAATACTTGTCAGCAAATGACTGCGTGAACTTCCATCATTCTTGTGGCATAACGAGGGCTCCATGAAACTGCAGACTTCTCGTTCCAGACGACTTCGCTCAGTTTCTTCTTAATTAGCAGAGTTGGACCAGGTTTCAAGCTTCCTGGTATTTTCAATTCTTCCTCCTCATTCCAAAAACCTGTAAGCGTACAAGTTATGTTACAATTAGAACATATAAAATTAAACAACCAACAAAATAAACTTGACAAATAGAAGGAATGATGCTACTGAGTATAACATTTAAGAGAAGTCAGCAAGAAAACACAGCACAAATATTAACATCTGTAGCCTACATGCCACATTTTCGTTACTGCTTTTCATGCATTCAGGCTGTCATCATGCTCAAGATTTTTTCCATTTGTTAGCAGACACCACAAAGTAGTTCATAATTCTATGAATATTTTAATTCAATCGCATGTCCAGAACCTTACATTTTATGTGTGAATGTCACACACGTAATGCTGGAATGCCCCTAATGTGTTGCTGTTGTGGTAGGGAATTCTTAAAATATGACCTAGTTTCAGATTAATACTGACTATGAAATGATATGGAGGAAACTTCAGTTGCTTTATACCCTGCTTGCCTTGTCAGTATGACACTCAATAGAGAAGACATCAGATTAGAGCAGAAGCCACTAAATAAGTGTAATCAACCCAAAAGCTCAATGAGTGTCTTAGCACAATACGTAGCACAAGAGCTTTGACAAAAGAATGCCCACTGCTAAGTCTACCATGATATATATTCCAAAAGTGTAGTAAATATTTTGAATAAAAGATTGAATTTGTATACACTCAAGCCAAGTTGCATGTACACTGACAAATTATAAAGAAAATGTTATTAACTAATAAATTTATCCTCAATTCAAACCTCTTTACTGTAAACAACTGGTTCTATTTTTCAAGTTTCCATTCTCTAATCTTCAATAAGGTGAATATTCTTGGTAGAAAATAAGTTATTCCTTTCTGCATTAAGATGTGGGTGACCTTCAAATATTTGAAGTTATTATCCACTATTAGGAAGTTTAATTAGGATAAATATGTTGATCACACTACAGATGAGTTACTAATAAATATTAATCTTGCACATTTAAACACTGAACACCATCTGTGCTCATGTATGCTTATGGATAATACTTAGCTGTATGTAATCCAAAATGGCGATTTCTGGCTTCATTTACAACACAATTAGTGCAGTTCATAAAAATGAAGAAATAACAACTAGATCACATCATCATGCTTTATCTGATGTCATAAATACTTTTTCTGGACATATATAAAGGCTTTTAGTATTGTAGCTCAATCTTTTCTACAATATTTCTTCCATTAGTAGCCAAATAAGGAGCTTACAAAATATCCATTCCTGTTCAATCTTCCCATCATGAAGCCAGTCTGCAATGTTACCAGCTCCTCACTGATCTTCACTAACAAGCACACACACAAAAATGTTTTTCAGTGCAGAAGATTTTAAACATTTTGTGGAAAGCAGCAACACTAAAACTGATTTAAATAATGACTATTGAAGTTACATTTCATAATTTCTAACAAAATCAACAAATATATCACTAGATATAAGAATATTACTATTTCATGAATAATGTCATAAATTCCAAGAACTGACCTTTTATATTCTGTGAAATTGTTATGAGTGTTCCTGAACATGTGTATCTTACTCCATTTGCATGATTTATACATTTCCCAATAAAATCTTTTCAATATATATCTACATTTTTTTTATACCAAATAACAGATTGAAATTTTCCATTTTGTAATGTCATGGCTACCATATTTGGCACTGTGTAGTATAATTTGCATATTATCTCATAACCAAGATAAATCATGTACTGAGACATTAAAGAATTGTAATTTGGACATTTTTGGTCTAAAATAAAATTAGAAAACTTTTTAAATATAAGTTTCTTGTGAAATATTCACATTGAATTGCTGCAAAAGTTGACAGCAAGCTGAGTTCGCTCAGGGTTGCTCGCTGCTATGTGAAGTACGTATGCATTACGTCATCTGGGAGGATCGGGTTTTGACGGTGCTCATTGCTATGTGCAGTAAGTTTGGTGCGGGGTACATTTAGCTACTAACACGTCGCAAAAATCGGAACAAGCAGGTTATTGATTTTGTAGCGTTCGATTTATTTTTATTCTATTTTTGTACTTGTCGACTGCAATCATGTCTAATTGTGCTGTAGCAAGCTATGATAACTATAACCAGAAAACTAAAGGAACTGACATAAAATATCATAGATTTCCAGTCGATAATTGCGTAAGTAAACAGTGGATTCATGCCTGTAGACGAAATGTAAAAAATGCAAGTGTGCAGTGCCAATTATTGTGAAGAAGACTATGTGCGAGATCTAAAAGCAGAATTTCTGTATTTTCCACCAAAGAACGTGCTGAAGCCAACTACAGTGCCATCGCTAAAATTACACCCAATTACTTTAGTACCAAATAATCGAGGAAATGGTGTAGTTCTCCTAAACACTTATCTTCACAATATGATTCGCTTGTAGGACGTGTTGATAAGGTTTGCAGAGATGTACGCTACGAAAGACATGCAATAAGGAGACGTGCCCTAAACAAGCTAAAGACTATGCTGCCAGAAAAGAGAAAAATATATAGACGAAGGTATATGCACAAACTGCAAGCAATGTTTCGTAGTTGGAAAACATATTCGATCGTTTACAAAGGAGAAACACACGTCTGCATTCAGAAGCAAATAAATTAAAGGTTACAAACAACCTCTATCAACCTGCTTTAACTAAAGAAAGAAGTTCAAAATCTACAACGTAACCTAACCGACAGTACCACAAGAAAAGTCATCAATATCTTGAAAATGTGTTCAACTAGTGCGAAGTACGTAGTGAGCCTAACTGATTTGTTATGTACATTTTATGTAAGTCGGATTTATAATTACTAACAAATTCATTTATTTAACACAAACCGATGTTGATTGTGATTTGTATGTTCACATTATTGTGAAAAACGTTATCGAAAATGTGCATTTCGAAGATCGCATACTAACTTCCACGCTATTGAAAATTAAATTCACTTAGTACATCTTCAATTCGAGTTACATAGAGTTGTATGCACGATGGTAAATATTGCATGAGTGAATAATACACCCATCATTGAAATTTTTGCAACTTTGTTCAATTTTGGTATTTCACAAATACATCGTAAATAATTTTGTACCCTTGTACTCAATATAAACCAAAGGATGTTACATTATTTCTTTGTAGTACATTTCTGTCAAAAAGATCAAGATCTAAGATTAGTGTAATGCAAGTTACTTCGTTAATGTACAAATGTGTGTCGCATATCAACCTTGGAGTATATTTTCCGGTTATACAACTCAGACACACATGGAAATGGAAATGAAAAATCTGCGGACTTTAACGAATAATAATTCATACACTTGCACCGTCAATCATTGTGAGTTCATGTAACTTTTCTCCTTTATTGTTTAATTAAACTAAGAACTAAGATATTTTCATCGATATTCTCAAAGCGTTTCATTTACCGTGTGATCATAAATCTATTTCTATAGGCTTGAATTTAGTAGGTTAAGAAATTTAAGTTTGATGTTCCTAGCACTCATCAAGTATTTAGAGTAGGTTAAGTTAGTTAAATTAGTACTTGTACACTTTGGCTCATCTTCTGCATGCATTTGTATGTAAAGTTCTTAATACGAAACAATACTTTTCAGAACTATGACCGATAACTTGCAGCCAAATTTGAACCAGAGAAATTTAAAATATCTGCAAATTACAAACTGGAATTGCGTTTTCAAAGTCTGAAACTACTATCTTTCAAACTATTTCGTCATTCTTCCTCCACATAAAACTTTCCAAAAAAAATTTGCATGTGGAACTTTGATCCGTAAATTATTGTACAGTAAATAAATATATGAAGAAGGTTGTGGATTCTTTCGAATTCAGAGTAAGTTTCAAATGGAGAGTAAAATTTTATCTAGATTGTATAATGCTTCTTTCACTTGATAATTTGAAAAATAAAGTTACATTATGGAGAACGGTAAAGATTGGATTTTAAGTATATCAGTATAATGTTAATACTTTCTGATGTTAAGTAAAATTTGAAATGTTCTTGGAAATTATTGCAACGTTCTGAATGAATAAGAAAGAACGATTCAGTCAGAAAACTAAATATTAGGCTTTTGTACTGCGTTGTGTTAAATGTTGTAAATTGATTATACCGGACTACTATCGGATTCAAAATTAGGGATATTCAAGTTTGGACTCAATTAAAAGTTAACCAGTAGAACCACATAAAAACGAGTTACATCAAAATTCAGCTTATTCAATTCTGTGTCAATCTATAGTTACCAATTTTTTTTGATTATGCCTTCTATTTTAATCCTCGTGAGAACAAAATAGGATTTTTTTTTAGTTTGGCAAACTATCGCTCTCTTTGAAATTCTATAAATAAAGAACGTTTTTTTTATTTATAGATTATATATTATATAATTTATTTATTTATTATCCAAACTCTAATATCCATAATTTATAATCCGATAGTACTCTTGTGACGTTCTGTGAGGCCCGTAGTACCTTGGAGGCCTCTGACGATCTCCGTGGGGGAGTTGTTAGATCAGCGCACTACGACGCCAGGGGTCCTGGGTTCGAATCCAATCGGGTAAGACATTGATTTGTCCTTAATGAGAAAATGGAGAATTTAGTAAATGTGATAGTATATGTGGAAACAAAGATTGATTGATTGATTTGCTTTACTTTACTTTACTTCCCTTCTTGTGCCACTTCTGGCTAATTTGCGAAGATAGGATTGAGTGATGAAATTATGCAATTGATGAATGAACACTCACAAACATCCATGCCCAGGCCAGGATTCGAACCCGGACCCCTGGCGTTGAAGCGCAATGTATTAACCGCTACGCCAAGGAGGCCGGCTTGTGGAAACAAAGAAAGAGAACGATGGGGGGGGGGGACTACTTCTTATGGGTTTTTCTTTCATATTTAAAAAAAGACAGAAAAGCAAAAATAAACCAAATCTGTCAATCAATTCTTTCTTTGTAACTCTTTCACTATGCAATTCTTCTTTAGCATGCAACGTTTTTTTATTAAAATCATAATACGATTTATGAAATGATGAAATCTGAAATGCTAATGAGAACACGGACAACCTTCTTTGTAATATATCGATCAGGTTTCAGAAACATGAATTTTTACAATACTTTTGCATGCGCAATTTTCCCTATTTTAAAAGTAGCATGTTTTAATTATGTTACTAATCATTAAAGGAATACCTCAACACCATCCCGAAGTATGGTAATTAATATTTACCCCTGAAAGTAATGAAACACTTTTCCTCTCTGAAACTCGCATAGAAATGATAGCGGCCGTTTGCTTCGGCCAAGCCCGGAACGAACATAACCGAAGGGGCACCAAGCATAACCGATCCTCCCACATGACGTCATGCGCTCGTGCATGATTGGCAATTTTCGGATGGCGCTACCTTCTATATTAAGTTACCTTGGAGTTCACTGTCACACCAACATCACACCACCAAATAAGCATGTTTGAAAGAATTTGGTTGATTTCAATAAGTTCAATGGTTTTTACAAATTTAAAGGGCATGGTAAAATGCCCAAGACCTTTAGAATTCTGGAAGTAAGTGCAGAAATAAGTTTCGGAACAAAATTGTGATGTTCACTTGTGTCATGAAAAGCAGATTATGCAAGTAATCATTCCTATAAGTGACTGATCTCTGATTTTTTTTTTTTTATGTACATGTATACAATGGCAGCAGAGAAGAACAAGTACATAAATGCTAAACAAATGAAACACAACACTCCCACCTAAAAGCATATCAACTGACACCATACACATGTGGGGATGAAGCCAAAGATAAAAAAACTTTGTGTTCCTACCCTCTCCAGCAAGGACGTGGAGCACAATTATGGCCGGAAGCAATATTTCACACAGGAAATAACAAGCCTAAAACACAAAGCCAGTTTAACAACAATCAAACACTGTCTCACAAACACATTTTGTGTGTGGTATCACTACGGCTCATGATTGAACAAAAGTCACACAGCCCTGCGTTAGTACATTGCAACTTAAAACTTCATTACAGCAAAGAACGTGCCTTACCTGTTAAGTATTTTCACTTGAGCTGGGAAGAACATCGTACCAGAATGCCTGCCAACGACCCATGCATCAATGCTACAAATTAGAACAGAAAATAAAAACTTAGTTTACCCATAGCATAAACACACTGTGGTTTCTCATTATTCTCAACATAACATTCAAAACATATGGTGTAGTACTTAAAAAAATTATAAAAGTTTTTGTATTACGCAAATTGTATCTTTTTTTACAATCAAAGAATAGAATACCTTGTACTGAAAATAGTGACTCTTTGTATACAAATTGCACCTAAAACTAGATATTTCATAAAATTATTATTTATTAATAATTATAATTATTAATTTATTGTAAACACCTAAAGTCCTCAATATCTCTATTGTTAGCACCCAAGAATCTGTTCTCCACTGATCATGTAAGATTTGGTCTCAGCCCTTCGAGCCTTGCATGAAAAGAGAATGGTTGCTCACAGATCCAAATCATAATTTCTCCAGTAAATAATAAATAGTGCTTTTAACTGTGCTAATTAGTTTTCCAAGCTCAACGTTAGTTCCACAATTGTTTCCAGTATTCTAAATCACTTCCTAATACTCCTATCTAAGACTTATTAAAAAAATCATTAAAAATTCACTGTTACAAAGATTTTTAATTGGTTGCTGTGCACCACAATGCAGGCCATAATATTTTGTACCTAAAAAAAAATAATCAAGTCTATACTGTACCTAGTGTGTTTTTGTTATTCATGAAAACTTTTCTGCCATTTGTGGTTAAACGCAACGATGACGATGAATGATTTGATGAAATTGATGAAGTGGCAATCACATAAAACACCCGTGCTCGGACCAGTATTTGAACCTGGGAACTTCAGTGACAAGATTGACTGCCGACTGCAGAGCGGACCATAACAAAAGAATGGGCTAAATGTGAAAAATATTATTCCTACATTTATTTCTCCTAGTTTAGAATTGTAACGTTTTGCTGTGTGATATGCTGACTTGAAATTCTTTTCTACAAAATCTAAACTACCAAAACCTGTCACTTGAAATGTTTGCATTTAAATGGCTTCAATAATGTGTGCAAATTTGCAAGTCTGCATTTCCTCTCCTCAAAATCTGACAAGAACATGTTCTGAAATTCTTATGGTTTTGGATGTATTAATATTGCATTACTTTCTGTGACAGGATATCTACCAAAATAACAAATCCAAAAAAAATCTTGAATTTTTCGTTATTTTTTTTTCTCTTAACGTTTATTTATATGACCCTTACTTGGATAAAGTTAGAAATTAGCAGTTGAAAATATTTATTTAATGGAAAAACCCTACCAAAAGGTCAGATGAAAACGGAAGCTGTGTTTAACAATCCATGTCAAGTGGTCCAATCCATGTTGCTCAACAATTTTTAAAAAATCTATTTTTTTCTGTGCAGTTACTTTACCATGTTGGTAGTTGAAAACAATCATTATTTTAATTTTAGTGGCTGTAGGTTTCGAGTGGAAGCCATAGTTTTCAAAGATCCGCCATTTGGTGGTGTCGTAAGGGGTTACCGAATCTGAAATATCTCAGCCCCTAATTATCCTATCGATGTGGAACAAAAACCAAAATGATCAGCAAACTGTAAGCTACAAGACTGTGTATTAGCCATTGTTATATATGAATTTACGTTTGAAAAAGTAGGTCATTGACGCTAAAAGCCCTGAAGTAAAGCTCAACTTCCTGACCATTTCCCTTCATGCAAATACTATCTGCCAAAATTAGATTTTTTAAAAATTGTCAAGCAACGATTTACTCATATCCTGGAACACTTGACATGGATTGACCCACTTGCATCATCTATTAGTGCATTTGGCAGACTAGCAAGGCTCTGAGGCTCAGGCATCTGGACTTGCAGCCAATAAAATCTTATGCGGAGCTCGTATTGTCCCTTCATCCTCATCTTCGTGATTAGCCAAAGGGGCAGAAAAGTGAAGTAAAATAAACTAAATCAATCAGTCATTGTGATAGAAACATTCTAGACCATAAGTATAATTTTTTGACTTTTTACTGACTTCTTGACCTACTTGTTGATTTCTTGACTTTCATGACTGGTAGGTGCCCTGGGTGCGTTCCGAAAGTCTTAACGAAACGAACGAAAGTAACGGTCCTCATGAATCTGGTGAAACCAGTTATTTTTCAAACTTATGGGATGCTCTAGATGAAAGTGCAGGCACAGCATTTTGTTTATAGAAATTTTCCGCATGGCGTCCAGCGGAAGGCATTTCCTTCTGACAGAAATAAACTCTGCTGCGAACACTGTTACTCATTTTAATCACATTGTAAGAAGAGTTAAGGCACACTCATCTTGCGCACGGTGCTTCATATCGCTCTCTGTTAAAATTATAATACATTTTCCGAACTAGAGCAGTTTGAATCCATCATGCGTGCACGTTCTCTGCAAACAGCAGACGATTCTCACCGAACAAACCAGCCTCCTGGCCCGTGCGTTTGGTGAATCTCGTTCTTTCACGAGACGCACGGAATGGAACTTTTGGAACAGCATAATGAACCTCACGAAACGCAAGGAAGCACTTGTGGGACAGCCAGTTACCATAACTCATTTAACGCGTTAAACTCGTGCGACTTTCGGAACGGGCCCAAAGTGTGATTTAGATTGATTCATTTTAACATTTTGGGTGTGTCCACATTATATGGGGTCCAGCACCTTACCTGAACTAAAATGTAACTAACAATAATTTAGAAGACTAAAATATTCTGTCTTAGGTTAAAAAATGAGGCTGTAAAGTGGAACTCGGCACACACAAGGACAAAACACACACACAGTCCTAAGGTCCAGATGCCAGAGCGTCATTAGTCTGCAAAATGCAGTCCAGGGTGTACTATGTGGAAGTGAGGTTCACCTGTGTGAATTAGAAAAAAGTTCCATGATACATCTGCCCATCCTAGATTATGACTGCTTTCAAATTATTATTATTATTATTGGTTGTTTAGAAGCAGCCATCAGAAAATTTTGGAGCATGAAAACATGTATTTACCATGTTACAGAGTATACAAATTCCTAATGAAGGAAAATATTAGAAGAATATGAAATGAAACTATTCACAACCGAAAATATTAAAGTAACAGCATAACAGAATACATATTTATTTTTGGGACAGGGCCAATGAATCCCTAACCTAGTTTTCTCATATTTCCCTCTCACCGGGAAATGCAAAATACAAAGACAAACTCTGCCACGACCATGGATGGACAAATGTATAATGTCATACTTTTCTCACGAACAGATCATTCACCTGTACGAAATCATCCATTCCAATCACGAGAAGAAATTTCCACGGTCGCACTTGACTGTCGGTTGATGCATCAGCTCTCCCCATGGCTGCCTGACACCAATGCAGTTCCACCACATTCTCTTCCCTTTACCTACGATTCAAACAATGTTCCAATTATAATGAAGAACTTACTTTTATGTAAAACAATATATATAATTAGAGCACAGAACGTTATTTATATTAGGCCACAAACAGGAAGCGGAGACAGTGAGTGCTAACAAGTGAATGGATATCATGCTGGACAAATTGTTGAGACTACATTTGCTGGGTGTAAACTCGTTAAGCACAAGAGTATTTTGCTTACCTCACTTCACCATCCCTAAGATTATTAACATATTGATAGCATCCATATAAAACGTCACATACTCCTAACTTCCTCTTAATTCCTACATGAAAACAATGTCATTTCAATGATCAAAAATATTCACCTGAAGTTCCAGATAAGTGCTGTTATATGGGTTGAAGATTCTAAATAAATTGAGTGAGAATGATGGATGTTCTTCTTCAAACCATTTCATATTCATACCCCTGTAAGGCATGCAATGCATCTGTAACAAAGGTGCCTTTATTCCATAACAATGATGCAACTGCCCCCCCAATGCAGGGGGGAGGTATAAGAACCCCACAATGTTCGCTATGCACTCCTTAAATTTTGTATAATCCCTCAAATTCAACAGTGTGCTGCCTATATGTAAAAATTCGATTCGAAGAACCAGGGGCAACAGTTCCGATTGTTTTACGATTTTTTTTTTCAAATTCTCCTAACAGGAAGACTAATTATCGTAGAATTTTGAAAATCATTGTCACACAAAATTTGAACCTTCCTTAGAGTAATGAGCACTGTTTGGATTTCGAAAAAGTTAATTCCTTTGAAAAAAAAACAACTTAAAAATTATCTTAGGCAAGCATGCACACTTCCCATGTATTTTCCATTGACAAGCAACTAAGTATCGTAGACTAGTGGGAATTAATGTAGAAGTAACCTTAGTAGAATGCATTTAGGGTCTTATTTTAATGCTAAGAGAACTAAACCTGGTCTGCCTAACCTAACCACGAAAGCATATATTGAACAAAATCTTAAGTAATCGCTAAAACTCTGCCGTATGTGTTAACAGAAGTAAATCGAAATCGAACAATGTTAAAATTGCATTCATAGCATGATGAAATCGCAATAAAACGAAAGGAACTTGGGCAGAAACAGGTATTGTGGGTAAACAACTCAAAATGGAATACTCCAAGGCTAGAAGATGTATCAACCATCAGAGTTAAATTTTGAAGAGTCCATGGGCATCGCAAATAACTTTTATGTAATTTTTTAGCATGGGGGTAGGTGGATGATTGGGTTCCCACCCAGCAGGAGTAGACAAAACTAATAATTCAGATGCCAGCGACTTTTTCTCAGGAGCCCATATTTTTTAAAAAAAATATTATTATTTGCAAATAAGAAAGTCATGAATCCAAGATAAAAACTGCTCATTTTGAAATGTAACTTTGAAACATCTAATTTATTAATTAATGCAAGATTGGATTAAAAGTAATTAATTCTTGCACTATAGTGGCCTTCATTAAGAATTAAGAAGTCTATACTATACATGGCTCTACTGGTAACAGCATGAAAACAATGAAATGCATTGTGAAGGCTTATAGAGAAATGTTGTAGCTATGAAATCCTAGAATAACAGATTCTTGCGGGCCACAGTGTTTTTTTTTACATTTTGCCACTTAGAATTTCATTTGTATCTGTACGTTTATACATTTTCGTAATACCAGTGACTTTCTCTTGGATTGCATACCATTTTTTTACCGCTGCGTTCATGTCACGCACTTCTCATTTCAATTCAGTGCTAAGATCAGCGACGTATTGTAATATATGACCAAACCTATCATATCGCTGTGTTAAAATTCGGCTAGCAACAGTGGAACATTTATATACTGGCATGTTTATTATTATGATATAATGTCATAAACTTATAGTGTAAATTGTCTACAGTTCTAAATCCAATGGTAACATTGTTAAGCTTGTTTTCATGTTTAATAAATGGTACCAGTTTGATATAGGCAAAATGCATTTCACTCGTTCATTTAGTCTTGTTTGACATTGGTACTTACCTATTATGCATTGCCAAACATTATTTAAGGTGGGATTTTGCTTTTTTCACTGAAATAATTGTAATTTTTCACATTAAGAGTATTTATTGTTTGTTGCTTTTTCGCTTCCGTTATACACAATATAGCGGGCAAATCTTGACTAGCGTTGTCTATCATCTGTGGGTATGCAGTGTTTCAAACCATCTTAACCGAAAAATTCCTACTTTCGTGTTACAGATTTTGTATTTTTTTCCGGGTTCCAAAACCCCCACGAACCCTGCACGGATAGCCCACAAACCATGCACGCATAGTTCAACATAGCCCCACAAACCATTCATAAATAGCCCCACAAACCATTCACGGCAAGGTTAGGTTAGGTTCTGTTAGGTTAGGCAAAGATAGTTAAAATTGTCATGTTCTGGGAAAACAATGCTGTCGTTGGAAACACTGACCGGGGGTTATGTCATCGAACGGACGGAACATTTGGTTCACGTAGTCGAAGGTAATGGAGGCAAGAGCTTTTGTGCATTGCAGAGACAATGTCGAAAAATACATGTTTTACCCACCGAATAAATTGAAGGGGGGAGAAACACTTTCACGACCTTTCAAAAGTCTACAGAAACTCAGTTCCGTAAGTACTTTCTCCTGTAAAATTGAAGAAATGTGGGTAACACTTTACTATACCGGAGACGGATTTCTTCAAATTTACAGGAGAAAGTACTTACGCAAATCATTTTCTGTCGCGTTGTTGATGTTCGGGAATGTAGTTTTGATCCATTTTAATGCGAATGCATGTGGTTTTCTACGAAAATCTATTTCCGACGTGCTATTGCTGCTGCCGCCATTTGCTTTCTGCACGAGAGCACAATACGCGCTATTGCTGCTGCTACAAGATGACGTGTCGAGGATGCGTCGTGAAATTGTTGCCGGGTGTGGAGGATGCCACGGAATTTGTAATTCCGATGTTGTCCGTATATGCTAAATTGAACGAAAGGAGTGCCAATGGAACCTAACCTAGTAGGCATACCTCGTCCCCGTGATGGTTCGTGGGGCTATCGTATGTAATAAATAGACATTATTTTCGTTAGAAATCCATTATTTCACCTAAAGAAATGTTCCGCAATGCAGAATAGTACTTTAGCAATGTAAAAAATTGCGAAATAAATCATTGATAGGTGTCTCCGGTATAGTAAAGTAGTACCGAAATGTGTATTGCCTATATCAAACTGTTACCTAATAAACATTATGTTTATAGTTTATTTTTTATATACAATAAATTTTGCATTGGTCAGCGTTTGTGTTTTTATAAATCTAGTAGGAAGATTCAGATGTTTAGCTATGGACTGGCTCCTACTGCCACAAAAGAATGAAGGTCAGCAATTCATCAACTTTTACCAATAACACTAATTTTACGTATAGTATCTATAAATGTAAATTACCACCAAATATTTTCAAAGGGAGGGGGAGGTGCAAACTTTTTCATTATTCAACTAGTTAACTACTGTACATATATCCACCTTTTCATCAATATGTATGCACACATATATGTTAGTATTATCGATCATTCTGTCATTAAAGACCCTGAATATTTTATTGGCAAGAATTGACAATATAGAGAAAGTCTCCAATTTTGTTAATTTTCGGTATACTAACTAATTTTGGCCTCCTAATCACGAATCTGTTGTAAAAAACCGGGGGTCACGTCTGGAAATGGTACATTTTGATGAAACGTTGTTTGTTAGCCCCAAAAACCATCCACAGGTACCCACAAACCATTGACGTTAGCCCCAAAAACCATCCACGGGTAGCCCCACAAACTAATCACACGAGGTTAGGTTAGGTTCCATAAGCACTCATATCACCCCTAAATTAATCGAAAAAATAGGGTTCGTAGTAAAATTGAACATCATAAATCATTTTATTGTAAAACAACGGCGTGGTTGGAAACAATGACAGGAGATTACATTTTCGTTCGTAAAACTATGCATATACACACATATTATATATATAAAATCAATAGGCTTTTTTTCAAATTTCCAGATGTGACCCCCGGTTTTTTACAACAGATTCGTGATTAGGAGGCCAAAATTAGTTAGTATACCGAAAATTAACAAAATTTGGAGACTTTCTCTATTTTGTTAATTCGCTCCATTTTACTTTACTTGCAGGGGGAAAACATGGGATAAACCAAAGTGGTAAATGGAAACTCCCATTAAAATGACCCCAATTGCCATTTTTAAAACTGAGGTTTAAGATGGTTAGTATGAATCTTTTATTTGTATTTGTATCCCCCCCCCCCCCCCAGAACACAGTTACAATTCCAGGGCCTTGCGTAAAAAAACTGTGTAAGCTAGTGAGTACGTGTAAAATTTACAATTGAAGCGTCAAGGTGCAACAGCATGAAATATTTGTTCAGGCAGAATTAGCAATCCATTTCATCACTTCACATACTGTTTATGTGGGATGCAAGAAATTGCCATTTCAGAAAGCACTCTAATATCAACCTCACTTCCACGTACTAACCTTAGATTGTATTTTGCAGGCTAACGAGGTTCTGGCGTCAGACTCTTAGCAAGTATAATCCTCTCTACGGAGCCTGTGCTGTGTCCTGTACATGTGCGTTTGTGATTGTCCTCTCGTCAATCTAATCTTATCACCATTCATCATCATCTTCGCGATAACTATAAATGAAAAAAAGGCAAAAGTATACCAAATGTAAAATAAACAAAATCAGTCTTAACCCAAATCAATCAAAAGAACCATGTCTATATGCTGAAGGTTGCAAAACTTTCTTAAGTCTTAGATTACTTTCCAAATAAAGTTGAAGTTACTTACTTTCTGTTTGATTCTCTTTTCAATATCCATTTATTTTTTTTAAATCCTTTGGATGTCTTGCCTTCTTTGGATATTTATTCTGGTTTTTGTACTCTACCTACAATTTCGTTCAAATCTATCTGCTTGCGAGCGAAGCAGCGTTGCCAGGTCAGATTTTTAAAAATCAGGAGATTGTCCCCTGAAAAATCAGGAGATCTGCTTAAAAAATCAGAAGAACTAATAATAGCGGATTATCAACGTTCTGGGGGGGGGTAGAGTGGGAAAAGCTTTCTACTATCATTATTGAACGTTAATTATTAATTTTTGGATGTCAAAAGATAAATTTATTACTGTTATGTTAATACAAATTTTATTATGAATTAGCACTTCAAGGGTACGATAACCACACCCCCTTAATTCACCTGAGGTAAAAGTACAGTTTCCCCAAACCAGTGGGGATGATCCGGTGCCAAAGCTGAGGGTGGTGCAAGAATTGCCTCCCCTAATAGCCGGCACTGCCCCTACACATTGCGAAAACCAGTGACATTACTGGAGAAAATCCGACCTCGATTTTCTGTCCATCTCTCACAAATATTCTAAAATAAATTGTAGTGACTGTGCGTGGATTTATGTACTTGGCGATTAAAAGTTTATGGAAAGATTTCGTGATTTTTGTGTTAACTAAGACTAGAGCTTCAGCCACTACGCATTCGAGGATATGTTTTTTAAATACTATACCTGATAACACCTTACATTTAAAACTAGCCAAAGTTACAGGATGTAAGAAAGCCCACACTTTTTTTAACAACACATTCAAAGCATACTCGCATTAACGGTAATGGAGAAGGGCTATAATGCCTTAACCCCCGAAATATCCTTGAATTAAAACTTTTGTTTCAATCTCGGAAGGTAACCAACCAGTATTAGACAGATTGATTGATTGATTTGATTTATTTTACTTCGCATCTGCCACATTTGTCTAATCGCAAATATGAAATTGACGAAGGGACACTCACAAAGAGAACCCATGCCCAGTCTGGTAATCGAACCCGGGACCCAGTTACAGACAAGTCGCAGGTTTTTTCTTCAACTTTTTTCCCAGTCACTCCAGACAATGTAAATGTTAATTAAATCAGCTTTTTGCATTCGAGGATTACCTGGTATAAAATCGGGAAAGAGAATTTCTACCGCCACAGTATTGATTGAGTATAAAGGGACATAAGACCAATTGTAGTAGTAGTTACGCTCAGAAATAGCTTAAAAAACAATGCTATAAAAACACGAACTATTATTTCTAAGTTAAGAGATGAGTAAGAAAAATAAAACTCCTACGTATAACTGTAGTATAAGTATGCAACAGCAGTTTACTAAGCAAACCTCCGTGGCTGAGTGGTTAGCACAGCTGTATGAGATCAGGGATCCCGTCTTGCGATCGAATCTCGGCCTGGGCATGGTTGTCCCTTCATCAATTTTATCATATCATTACTCATCCTCGTCTTCGCGATTAGCCAAAAGTGGCAGAAATGCGAAGTAAAATAAACCAAACCAATCAATCGACAGTTTACTAAGAGCTTTTGTAACCATAACCTTTAGCTGCATTCGTAATATGGACTCCCTTTTTTATCAGAGTTAAAAACCTGAACCTGTATCTAGCATTTGCAATAAACATTACCATAAAACTGAATACTTGTTCGTATGTGTGGGTGGCAACATTGGTATTTAGTTGTAACCAGTTTCCCGTTGCCTCCCCTTTGACAAAACCTCACCAGATGGGGAAAGTTAGGACACCCACCTTGGAGTTCCCAATCACAGATCATATTTCCCAATGCACAAAGGGCTCAAGAAGCCGCGCGTCTTTCCCAGTATCATCAAACCTGGTATGACCATCCTCCCCCACCTCTCTCTCTCTCTCTCTCTCTCTCTCTGCGGAATATTCATGGGTCTTTGCATTCCATCAGCTGAATATGTAAATTTTAAATCAACTTTCGATTTTTTAAACATAATTGTTCATTATAAATATTTAAGGAAGGATAAAATCAGGAGATTTCCCCATTTTCCTGAAACTTGTCAGATCAGTAGACCGTGCTGAAAATCAGGAAATCTCCTGCGAAATCAGTAGACCTGGCAACACTGGAGCGAAGTCAGCTTTACCAGATCCTATCGAAAATAGTCACCACTTCTGTCGAGAAGAGTTTACTTTGTGTTTGTATTTTCGTAGTGTCTGTGCCATGTTCGTTTTCTGCTGGAAACTCAAAAAAGATGCGCGTGGCAGCAGACTCGGTCTTTGTCTTATCGTGATTTCATCATGCTATGTATGCAATTACGTCTGTAACACATACTGTGAAGTTGTAGCGATTACTTTCACAAAAATGTTTTAAGATTATGTCCCTTAGCATTTAAATGCTCTCGTAGTTAGGTTAGGTTCTGTTAGCATTAAAATTATATGTCTAAATGCTTTCTAAAGAAAAAGGTTCTAAATTACCTGCACATTCATTCCCACTAATCATAAACTTGCATTTCTCTCGTCTCAACCTGTTCTTAAGATTTGTAACATCCTCTTAGCAGACGAATGGACATTTCCACTCATTTTTTTTACAACAATTTTAAAAACTACACCCTGGAAAAATGACCCCTGCAAGTTCTCGCGTTTCTATGCGTTCAGTGCAAAAAACGAGCCTTCCAAAGTTGCGAGGCTAGCGTTGCGCTGAAAACACGCCGCCGCCATGTTAATACGTCACTACTCAGAGAGAGCTCGTTTGTCGTCTGCTTCGAGCGTCCGGTTTACTGCGGGTATCCCACGGAGAGCGAACATGTGCAGCAGTTTTACAAATCTGTACAGATTTGCCGCACAAAAGGACCTGGGCGTCATATTTGACGAGAAGCTTTCCTTTTCTGAGCACATCTCTACAGTTACAAGGGGTTTAATGCGTATGCTGGGTCTTCTCTATCGTTTCACGGAAATAAACAACTTGACTGCCCTCAGCACCTTTTACAAATCTTTTGTGTCACCTAAAATTGAATACTGTTTTCCGATCTGGTCTATGGAATGCCCCTCAAATTCAGATAGACTAAATTCCGTCCTAAATTTATTCCTGGCCATTGTTCGACACCGAATTCCGTCCACAAAACATTTGCAAAAGTCCATCCTCCTGCAAATGATAAATATCCAAACTCCTCAAGAGAGACATAGACTGGCTGACCATATATTTCTACATATAATAGTGAATGGCAACATCAGAAGTGACCGCCTTCTTCAGGAAATTCACTTTCGTGTGCCTATCCGCTCAACAAGAAGCACTCAACTTTTTGCTTCTCAGAAGCCGAGATTGTGCCTCATCCAGCGCTCTCTATTCCATAGACTGCCCAGTGAATATAATAATCTAGGAAGCCAAATAGACATTTTTGAAAATTTGGACCGTTTTAGAAGAAAGTTAACTAAAAATATGTAAGTCTCTTAACCACAAGTAATTTTTCTATGTTATTATTTTTGTTGTATTATGTCATTATTTTGTTTTGTCCTTATGTTCTATAAAATCGTTCCAATGTAAAATGGCTAACGCTGTTTTGGAATCTTCTATTAAATAAATAAATAATGGAAGAAGGAGCGATAGTGGAAAGAAAAGCTATGCTTTGTAATGATCATTCTTCCATGAAATATCCGTGCTGCTCACGTGCAAGATAAATGAAAGGGTTCTGCTGCGTGCGTGTTCTCAGGTCATGCGAAAAATATTGCTTGTAAAATTGGTTGCTGACCAAACTTTCAAAAATATATATATATATTTTAAACTTATATTTATCGAAATTTACCGTAACCTATGTAGTGCAAAACAAGAATTTTCACATTCTTCACTTTATTTATAAAGCCTATTTTACTTTATTTTCCATAAAGCAATTTCAGTTTGTGTTTCATTTCTGCTGCGCAAGTTATGATCAAATATTTTTGTTCAATTAAGATAAAATACACTGAGAAGATTACATCAGTTGCACAGTACATATATTAATACTTAGTTTATGTATAATTATTACAAGGAAATAATGTGTATGACCAAGGGCGTATTTAAGGGGGGTTCAACGGGTCCAAACCCTTTGGTTCAGTAAAATTACCAGAGTTGCCAGAGTTCTTCGGACTTATTTTATTCTCTTAAATTAGAGACGTAGGACGGGAAGGAAATTACGTAATTCCACACACCAGATAGGACTGCAGACCAAATGTCTGCAAGTTCCTGATAGTTTCGGAATTTTTGCGATAAGAAACTGCATTGAGACTGTCAAATCAGTTATTTCTTCCCCCTCGAGTCATCTTAAAGATATTTGGTTTTTAAAAACGCGGCGACACAAGATGAACAGAAAAGTATCAATACTAGCGTGACTTCGTGACTACATACACACAACTTTGTCGGGTCCAGCACCCCCTGCTCCCCAACAAGTGACTTTGCTGTCGCTTCCGCGGCTCATGCTAAGTTGAAGGGACGAGCAGAAGCCCTGCCTGCACACATTTCTAAGTGATGACGTCAGAGGACCTCGTGTCTGTGGAGAGGACGTTTTCAAATCCGTGACGTAGGAGGTGAATTTCAGCGGTGTTTGAAGGCGTGTTTCTCGAGAACCAAAACAAATATCGCCGAGATATTTTGCACATCTCATGTTTGTGTCATTATCTGTAAAATGAATGGATTTAAAACGTTTTTCATGTTAAAGTGGAAATGTCCATTACGTGGCAGGAGCAAATTTGAAGCTTATTCTTACTGCTGACACGTGCCTGGCAGCAGACTGGGCCTAAATATTTCCTCATTGGTGGCCCGCCACTCGCGGCTAGCCACCCCGGCACCGCCATCCTCATACAATTTTCCTCATCTTCCCTTTGCCTCACGAGATCGAAACACGAAAACGCTATTTTCTGTGGCTCAAACCTGTGGCGAGCAAGGTTCAAGTTCGCTCAGCGATGAACTGAGCAGCGCTCGCGGAGGAACGCCTATTTGGCCGTCAAGTAGCTGAGCGATCACGTTGCTCACTGAGCGCTCAGATACTTGACGCGCCACTGGTGTAGAAGCTAGAAGTTGTCAACTGCTCTTATTGGGTCAAATAATGTGCACGAACATGGTAATGGAACATACTCATGGATCCCACTGTACATATAGCTGATTAGATTTCATGTTAGGTAAGTCCAAACCCTTAAAAAATAAGAACCACGAAGACATGTGGATTGCATTGTAGTGTGGAATTTCCTGCCTAGTTAAAAATAAACAGGCACATGCATCGCTGTGAATTACAACTTTTGCTTTCAAGGAATTCAACACTAATAACTGGTTACAATTTTCGCCGTCGGAGCGCTGCTTTCGTGCGGCTGTCACGCCTTTACTTACGACAGCAGATGTTAACATGCTTAAGGGCAAGATATCGCGTGTCGATCTTCAGCATTTTTCTTCCTGGTAGAATTTTTTTTGCGGCTCGTCTAGAACAAAACAGGTCATGAGCTTTGGCCAAGATCCGTCACGTGATAACACCAGAACGAAATTAAATTACTCTATTCGGTTTTCAGATGTACTCTGGTCTCCGAAGGAAACAAGCTACATTTTAGCGTTCTGTTCAAAGGTTTTTTTCTTTATCATGTACGGTAGGCTGCAAAGATAAGAGAAGAACAAATTGGCCATCACTACGTTACATTAACTTTGTTTCTCGTAACGTGAGGTTTAGCAATCTAAAGGAAAACTCCAATACATGGAGTACGTAAGTAACCTCTGCTAGGCATAAACATTCCATTAACAAAAAGACAAAGCAGATCTTTCTGTTTCTCAATTTGGTTATTTAATATCGCTGTTCTACCTCCTGGGTTAATTGCGACGACGAGAATGAAGAAGAAACTGGTTAAATGAAATGACTTTAACCTGGGGGCCTCTGGCCTGTAGCGTATTTCTCATACTACTTCGCCACTGACATGAACAAATTGTCCAGCAGCTGAGTGTATAGTTAGTTGCAAATAAAATACCGGGAAAGTTACCCATCACCACGTTCACACACTTTATTTTACACAAAACGCGAATGAGTAAGAAGCGTCCAGGAAAAAGCAAAACAATCTGATAGTGGTTTTGACAGTCCTAATTTTCATAGGACAGAAAGGAGAGAACGAGGAATTTGCACCAGAAAAGCGGGAAAACGTACCTTTGGACCCACTTCATTACAGAATCATAGTGACGTTGAGAATTATAGAAACAAGCAAGCCTCTTGTGAGGTTACACACTCGCCTTTCACGCAGGTCCGTAGTCAGGCTGTCAGCCCCCTTGACATTAGGTAAAACTATTTTGTGTAATTTGTTTGCATCGAAAAGTGAAAATGTAGACAGCAGATATTAGTTTGCTCACAACTTTGGTGAAGGATAAATTCACAGAGCATGAACAACAGCTATTACATTCGTTCTTCTTGTTTATAAGAAGTCTAAATAGCGATAATTATATAGAATATTATTTTCTCTAGGCTTTAGAAAGTTCCTTCATAGGGGAGCTTCTGTATCTGTGCCTTCGCTGCCCCTGTTGCGACTTGCGACCCCCCGTTTAGACAGAAACCTGTAACTTTGACACGTCATCATGCAAATCCCCTCAGTATCTGCGTCAAAGGTCAACATAGAACGAAGGGGAGTTTTATTGTTTCGACTCGGGGGTGGAATGTAGGCTAGGCACTATGACTGAATACTGTCATTTTCTCTTGTGTGATATAAATATCTGTATCATCAAAAGTAGTATGGAGTGTGTAGTAAGTAAGGGATGATTTCAGTAGCAGTCAATTGACACTTCAAGGGATATTTTAAAAGATATAGAAAAAAATGTAGTATTTGTATGATGTTTCTAAAATGACCCCCTGTTTCCCCCCTTCACACACACACACACACACACACACATAATTTACTTTCATTTAATACTGTCAAACTTTTGAAAAATAGAGTTGGTTTACAAAGCCCCTCCTGATTACCTGTGAGCTTCCCCTGGAGTTTAATTCTAGCTACGGACCTGCTTTCACGTGCGTCGTGCTCACAAAACCTGGAAGCGGCTGCGACTTGAAATAATATCGAAAATGTCGACATAGAAATTTGGTGGCGTGCGTATCAACTCAACGATCGACATTTGAGGATTGGCACTCGGAAATCAAATTATTCAACGAGCTTAATTGGTTCATGTCACATTATCAAACTCGTTGGTACGAGAGCGTTGCGCCGTTTCACATGTTCCATTTAATTATGCAAGTGCTGCCCGCGTGTGTCCGTACGGAAAATTGATCATGTTCGGTGGAAATTAACGGTGCTGTTGAACTGGTGCCAGAGAGACCGACGCCTCTGAACAGAGCTGCTGGAAAGGAAATCACAGCAGATGAAGTCTCTCCCAAGTTTGAGCATACACGTCCGATAGCATGTTTACGTGCATTCCGTGTTTCAACGCCACAATGTGGGAAAACAGTGAGGATAGAAACATAGAGGGTTCTTTTTTCTTTCTTAAGGGAGACAGGCGCCAAAGGATGTCTCTCCCGCGGCTCGTCGTAATTTTGTGGGATCTACAAGTCCTTTTCCTTCAAACCGCCAGGAGAGACATTATTGGCTATCAGGGCATCTTAGATCCTTGATGACTTGACGTATGGTTCAGTGCTTCGGTTCTTTGTTTGACTATTTTGACGATATAAGCGAATCGCTCTACAATGGCTGCCGGCGCATCTCGCTTTACGAACCAGCGCAGAGCGTCAACGAAGCTCCAAGTGACAGATGACGTTTTGATCAGCTAAACAAAACGGAATTAGAAGCTCTTCCAACGCGTAAACAAGTCTAGTTGCTCCTGCTATTGGCCTTCTGCTTCTAAGACAACAGGCGAAGGACGAGGTCAATTCAACAATCTCAAACATTCTCAGAGAATAATAATGTGTATCAAGAGATCATCCAATTTACATTATAAAACGAATATCACCATGTACGCAGATGCTTCAAAATCACCGTCAGGAAAAACAGGAGCGGCATTTTATTGTGATAATTCTGTAGAATTCACAATTTCCCCCTTGCCTTCAAATCTGTCTTTTCATACTGGAGAACATTTCGCATGCAAGCATTGCTTTTCGAACAAGAGAAGAAGCTGGAATGAGGTTTAATTACAACTGATTCAGCCTGTATGTGAAATTCATTAGTGTACTTACAGAACTTTCCAGCTCGCCTTTACAAGAAGAACCCCTTCCCCCTTTCCCTGCCGAGATATCTAAAAATACTTCATATAATTCGAATGGTAAAATTTTAGCGTGAAAATATGGACGAGAGGTCCCATGAAAAACAGTAGATTAAGTGGTCTCTGATATGTGATGTTTTATGAGGATTCTCTTAACTGGGAGACAGCATCACCCCACTCTTTGCATGCTGCCCCCCTCCCACCCGAGAAAAAACCCTGCGGCCTTGATCAATACTCTCACAAAGAAATTCACCAAGTCATAAATAATGTTATAAACGTGTTATGAAATAGCTTAATTGTTGACTAGAAAAGTAAGGTATACATATTATATGTATGCACGAATCCATCATAAATCTGTTAAACTGGTGCAGACATAAAAAGTCCACAATCAATAAAGAAAATAAAAATGCTTACCTAGGTTTGTGTGAGGATATTTAAACCTATTTACAATCTGGTGATAAATTTCTGTGCTTTTTTGTAAGAACATAAAGTTACATTGAATGTCCACTGTGGCTTAACTTCAAGCTTTTCATTTCTTTAACCAGTAACGAAATTATAACATACGATCAGTTCTTGCAATCATACTTGAACACATTACAACAAGCTAAACAATTGTATTTCACATTTCACAACAAATAATTCCACAGTGCTACGTAAATCAGCTCGTCTAAATTATTTTTAAAAAGAATTATTGATACCCGATAAAAAGCAATGTCAATATAGATACAACAGATTTTTTTCGAATCTAAGAAGTGTAAGATGAGCATATATTGGTTCAATTTAATGTGCCATTTTTATATTGCTAATTCAAGGGAAAATGTTTAACATATCTCGAATTGTCCAAATTATCAACGACAAAATAAGATTTTGTACAAAATATAAGCTATAAGTAATATACTTTTTCAAATATGTTGAACCTCGTTGTTACAAACATCCGCATTAGAAATACACTGCTTGCATTTCTTACACAGTTAAAATTAGTGGCGTGCCCAGGATTTTCGAAAGGAGGGGGTTACGTTCACTATTTTTGATAGTCATCCCTCATTTTGTCATTTTTTCCTACATTTGACGTTCTTTTTTAAGGAATACTGGGCCAAAGGGGAGGTTATAACCCCCCACCAACCCCCCCCCCCTTGGGCACGCCACTGGTTAAAATCTATTTTCATAAAAGGAGATAGAGGAATGAAATGATGTAAGTGAGAGTAAGTATTGTATATACGAATGCATTCGTGTGCTGATTATATACAACTTACGTACATACACATGTGATTTTATTTAAAGTGGGGAAAAATGCTAACAACAAATTGTATTCTAGTAAAGATAATGATACTAGTCTGTTATTGTAATTTATTCCATGTAGGCAATGTAAGTTGCATTTCGCCTACACATATCAATTGTGAGACAAATGTTTGGTTGGATCCGAAGTCCCAAGTCGAACCACTGACTGTGTTTAATGTTTTCAAAGGTAATTAATCACTTGATTACAAAAGCGATAGTTCTGGCCACAGCGCTATCGGGAAGTAGTCCATGCGGTCACCATACTAACATTGAGAAACCCTTTGAATAATTATGTTACGTTAATCAGTTTATGCGCGGTCTCAAATTGTACTACCTAGTCCGCCAGAGTTACTATCCAACCGTATGGCGGCGCTAGTGATTTCCACATGATACTTAAAGATCCTTCCCTACAGATTATTCTTGACACTCTTTGCATTTGTTTAGCAGTAACTACGCAACATTAAGTTATTTCTAACGCTTCCAGTCGCCATCTTTTCTTTAGTTAGAAGCAGTGATTATGTATTACAAAGTTTGAAATTGTAGCGCTGTGACAATGGCAATGGGAAATTATAGGCTTAAGAAGGAATATTTGATGTTGAGAAAGGAGCCTGAACCTGGAATGAACGTCGAGTTCAATCCCCAAAACTTTCTAGAATGCAGATTTGCAGTACGAGGCCCCCAGGATTCCCCTTTCGAAACAGGAGTATATCAAGGACTTTTCAGATTCCCTCCTGAGTACCCGAAGAAGCCGCCATCTCTCCAGATACTTACGCCCAACGGAAGATTCCAGGTGAACAAACCACTATGTTTATCATTCACCGATTTCCACCCAGAGCAGTGGAGGGCGTCATGGAACATCCGGACCATGATTTTGGGATTCCTGAGCGCTATGGTTGAAGGGGGGTTTGGAACGGGCACCCTGAATACAACCACCGACACGAAACGTGCACTGGCCAAGGAGAGTTGGGCATTTAACCTCAGGGATGCCACGTTTGTTGCAACTTTTCCATACCTAGTATCCGAGTGCGAAGAACGGGTGAAATATTTCAAGGAAGCACTGAATAACGACGAGAAGGAACACACGAAGGATGATCAGCACCAAAAAGTGCCACGTATCGGGCAACAGGAGCATCGTCACTTGAACAAAAATGAGAAGACAAGTCATATGAATGTCAGGATAAAGTATGCAACGAAGAGGCAGTGCAAAGAGGAAGATAAGAACAAAAAGCTCCCAAGACTGAAATAACAGTATGTTAGGGGAAAGTATCTGGTTGACGAATCCAGTATATTGCTAAGGCAAAAAATATCAAATTTGTTATGGTGTTGTCTTCCATATGACAATAATGGACTGCCAAAATATATTTTTTGAAGACTTCAATATTTTTTTATATTATTTCAACTTATGATCGTCTACTTGGCATATTGGATTTTTTTTTGGCTCTAGGTTTACAGCCATATTTATGTACTGTTTGTCCACTTCATGCTCACGTAGGCTAATACCTACTACATGCAAACATTGTGTAGATTTTCTAAAAATATATGTGACAATAATTTCTTGATAGTAATTGTGGTAACAGTTTCATACATCGGAGATTTCTTCATTTTTACTTAAGAAACGACTTACGGAAATGAGTTTCTCTAAGGTTTCCAACGTTAGTCGAGGTATTTTCTTTCATCGAGGTATATATTTGACCGGGAAATCATGTCAGTGTTTCCAACCTCTTTTTTTTAAAAAACTATGCTTGCCTAACCTAACAAAACCGAACCTAACCTTATCGGAATGGTTCGTGGGGCTATCCGTCAGCTAAAAAGTAAGCGATATCGCACCGTTACGTGCGTTCGGTAGCACTTAGAAAAATGCGTTATTTTAGTAGAAAAGTGTTTGTTTTCGTGTAAAAAGCATAATGGCACAGTTTGCTATTGCAATCTAAATGAGGTCTCGCCGATGGTGTAGTGGTAACGTCGTCGCCTTGTAATCAAGGTTATAAGTTAGAGTCCTGATTGGCACCTCTGTGCATAAAATGGACTAAAAGCTCAAAGACAGTCTAAATTATTTGAAAACAGCAATTTTGTTTTTCAAAATTGAATAATACCACGCAAAAGTAGTGACACGGGAGTAATAGTTATTTAAGTAAATGCATTATTTCCTCATGTTGCTGAATTGGTATATAAATGGTCGAGTTTTATTAACGAGCACGAGAAATCTAGTGTGTAAAATGTGTCGACTTTAACATTTACTATTTTATTTCAATACAAAAAAAAACAACCTTATTTTGAAACGTTTCAGCTTTACTTAACTAAACTTTCAGCAATATCCTTAACCTATTCAGAAAAAAACACGATTGTAAAATGATTTAGCCTGAGGAATAAATGAAATGCCTCGTCGCGATTACCTAAAAGTGTCAGAAAGATGACGTAAAATAAACTAATTCAATCAATAAGAAATAAGAGAAAAAGTTGTAAAAGAATAGACGTCGTAGAATTCAACTGCTACTTGAAAGTATTCGTAGCAAACGAAAATTAAAATTACTGTCATTCAAGATATTTATTGCTCGCTTCGCCCGAAATTAAATTTTATACTTAATGTCCAAAAAGGTTATTGCATACGATTTGTTCACAACTTCGGGATACTTCTTTTGAAAACATTACAGTTACTTTATTCTACATAGCTAAAATTCGTAGAACGTATTGCATGCATGAATTACAAGAGAGCTGCTATTCATTTTATTGGTGTCTATCTAAAAAATTCATTAATTTTCATTAACTCATAATTAATCTTTTATTTGAAACTATATTTAGATCAATCTTTTTAAAGCTTGGGAAATATTAACTTTTGTTAGAACTTTTTTCCATACATTTTCTGTGCAAAATTTCATTCTGGAATAAAAATAATTAGAGAAAGTGCCTACCCGTAGACAACATTTTACTCTTGATAAATGTAAGCAAGTATTTGACAAAGTCTGAATATCAATGTTGATTGGTTTAAGAGTTATGGCCGAAAACAGCACTGATGGAAAATGGCAACATGTCACAGGATTGTTCAGGATATTCTGGTGGTTGATAAGGAGGCCTTTTGGCAGCACATCCTTTAAGACTAGTTTTCTATTTCCAAATGTTGACTTCGAAGTCAGTTTTCCTTAACTAAGTACACATTACGCCCACCTAAGTTTCTGGCTTAACCATTTTAGTCACTATTGAATCTACAATTTGGCGCCACATAGTCTTAAAAGTGAGAATGACAATTTATTTTTTTAAAACTAAGCCACTGGCAGAAAGCAATACAACATAGAAAAACGATACAATTGATATTTATTGTAGTAACAAGCAAACTGTACTTGGGAAACCAATTAGCTTAGTAACAACTAAATAAATTGGAACTTTCAACACAAGCAAAATGTCAATGGATTTATTGTTATATTAAATTCATTATAAAATGCACATGTGTGATAAAATAATACAATGGGAAACAATTAACATTATTCTCTGTTTCTAGGAAATGTACTATTAGCAACAATACGTGCTAGTATATAAAATTTCCAATAGGTTAGTACGTTCACTACATACTCAACAGTGGTGGTGCAATGTTGTTAACTGAACACAACTTATAGACCGATTTCGATATTTTGAGTGGTTAAAGTGTCAGTTTCCACACCTATTGAATGAAAAGTATGATGACTTAAATAGTTCTTATTCAAAATCAGTCAGCAAGCATTGTGTACAAGGGTCGTTGCAGGTAACCTTAGACATGTTTCACATAGCATAATTTAGGTAGACTGTGCAATTAACAAAGCACAATGTAAAATTAATATACAGATATTTCCATTTTCGTTATTCCGTTATTCTGCGTTGTTTTACTAAATCTTGGGTTAATCGTGACTATGAGGATATATGACTTCCACCATTTTCGTGACAAAAAATATATATATCTTGTGCTAGATTTACAGACAAGCCTTATCAAGTTTAGTTGTTTATTTTATGTCACATTCCACTTCTCTTGTTGCTTTATCAGTCTGTGGACGTTCATGTCCATGTGCGCGCAACTAAACGTTTTTCCACACCATATAATTGCTTGTGTCAGCCATCTGAAAGCAGAGAACAAATTTAATTTGTTTCACTGTGATAACACCTGAGGGGTAACAAGACATTCGAACCAATATGTACAATTACAATGCACCGTATAAAATGTAAATGTGTTAGTATAGATCAAATTCCGGCGTAGCTCTAGGACCCTAAGAATTTGTACGCATTGAGAGTTCTATGAGTGGCAAGATAATGCACAAATTGATAATTTAATGTCATAAAACTTAAAATTATATTTCGGAAAGTCGACGGATTCCACGTGATGACATCTAATTATCGTTTAATATCCAGGACGAGCCCCTATTTCTATAAATTTCACCAATAAACTTGATGTATCTAGAGTGGCGGAAAACCTGAAGTTGATTTACTTCTGTTGGTACAACTTGCCTATTTCATGTAACTATTACTACATCGAGTATCGTGGTAGGTGGAAATCGTGTAAAATCTTTGCTCCGAACTAAAAAAAGAAGAGGAACACCAGCTTTAACTTTTTGTCAGATCTAACTTAACCTTTGTCTGAACGTAAGATCATCATGGGCTGGTCACAGATCAATAATAGGGTGACTGAATTACGTGTGGAAAGTCAATGCTTGATTGAGTAGCACCGTCAAGCAGATGGTGCGAACAGTTACCTTCTTATGCCAAAGTTTCTCGTACAGTAAGCAGTGGCCGAATTGGAAATAAATTACTGCCGGTATGCTCGTATGCACAGCCTGTCTTTTCATACAATCTTTTTTGTGTGATTTCTTAAATTATACATCGATTCTCATTCTCTCTCTTTTATCACCACAAATTGCACTCCTTCCTTATTTGTGCCACTCATGAATTGTAATAACTAATAATGTATTAGACACTCACTACTACAGAAGTTCCTAAGACCACAAAAATCAGCAACAAAATTAACATGCATGATCACTGTGACTTTTCTTGTCAACTGATACATTAGTTGATTTATTGTAACTTATGCCATGTGGTAAATCTGTAAAAAGGCCGTCTTTTCTACCAATATTATATACAATTGTAAACACGTTATAGGTTGATTCTGTGTCTTTTTGATCGAGTATGTTAATTCTATTTGGTTCACTTTAGAACTTTTTAGCACATTATCGGCAATATTGTTGCGTTTCTCATGATGTATGATGGACAAGGAGAGCTCGGCAGTGAACGGGAAGTGCAGAGTGCTGGCTGTACGGTACAACTAAGAGGTGGAAGAAAAATATAGAGAGAGGCAGAGACAGAGAGAGAAATGGCCATTGCGTATAGCTAATTGTGCGATCAGCTCCAATATATAAGTGCCAATTTTAAGAATGTACTCCCGGTTTACTTTTCGGCATCTTAATTTAATACCAGTATGCCATATCGGCTCATACCGGCCTCGTAGTCCCCTGAATGTATGAACTATAATTTCAGCGTTTCAAGTAATAATTATTTAAAGTCATGACGTTTTTCCAACATGCCTGATGGACTTACCTGTACACAAATAACTTGGGCTGGTATATATTTGAACATAAACATATTCCATATTGTCTGGGCTATAATTCAGAGTTTTGGTTTTCTTCTATATAGCCTTTTGGAGGAGAGGGAGGGATATAAGTAGTCAAACAGATTATCTCGAGGATGGGACGCATGGTCCATGATAGTTGTAACAATTTTAGATAGTTTTGTATTTCTACGTTAAAATTGCGACAAATATGATAACTAGAAATATGGATGAAACACAGGAATCTTCCCTGCAAAGGAATGAACCTAGGTTTACTGGCGCCGTACGATAACCACTTCGCCACATCGGCCCGGGGACAGTCGCCTTCAAGCTTGATCTTGTTGAGGAGGCTAGCCATGCAAGATTGTTTTGTATCAGGTGGGGGTGGGGCTACCGAGTCCAACAAGCTTTTACCTTGTGTTTCGGGCCATCCAGTCACTCAAGTTCGGCTTCCTGGCGAGTGAGAGTTTGGCTTCCTGGCGAGTGGGAGTTTGGCTTTTACGCCGTTCAAGACTTTTACCTTAAGGGTGGGGGGGTTAAGAGGCCGGCTACTAGCCGTGCAAGTTCAACTTCGATCGTGCCTACCGCGTCACGCAAGGTGAAGATCTTGCAGAAACAAAGTAGCCGAACAAAGTTGAGCTTGTGTTTGGGAGGCATCGGGCCGGGGCTAGTCAGCATTGAGGTTGATCTTGTAATGGTAAATAGTCTCAAGTTGAGCTTGGGTTGGGCCGGGGCTGGTATGGCCTTGCAAGGTAAGATCTTCGTTTCGAGCAGTGTAGTCAGGCAAAGCAATAGTTGCGGGTGGGAGTTGTAGTACCCGGCGCCGGTAGTCACCTTGTGGAGGTACAAAATTGTCTGTAGCTGGTAACTAACGTTATAGAGTCTAGCGTGGGGGAGGAGGGCTAACGTTAAATTATATTGAAGAATGAGCAAGGTTGCAGTAACGTTGGTGGGTGGTGGAATAAGCGCGAAAAGGCACAACCGCGAAACGTAACAGGATGAAAAGGGAAACGAACAAGCGCTAATGGAATAAACGCGAAAGGAAATACAGCGAAACGGATTAATTCCGAAACCAAAATTGAACACCACAATAAGCGCGAAAGCAACAACGTACTACGCGCGAACGGAACAAGAGCCGAAATGGATTGAATCCCTTTCGTGCTTGTTCTGGTGACCCACATTGGTGATTCTGCAAGACTGGAATTAAGTTATCATGGAGCATGATTTATTTTTATTTATACAAGGATTCCACTAATATGGGGGAATCACCATGCAGCCTTTCTTTGGATCAGGTAACACCAATCAGGTTTACTAACAAGTGTTTATATTAAAGAGGAAATAAAAAGCAGGATAAATTCAGAAAATGCATGTTACTTCTCTCTTCATAAACTTTTGTCTTCTCGTTTAATATCTAAGAAACTAAAAGTTAAAATATACAAAACAGTAATTTTGCCTGTAGTAGTATATGGATGTGAAATTTGGTCCCTTACATTGAAAGAGGAACACAAATTGAGAGTATTTGAAAATAAGATCCTTAGGAAAATATTTGGACCTAAAAGGGATGAGGAAACAGGTGAATGGAGAAGTTTACATAATTTAGAACTACATAATTTGTATTCATGTCCAGATATTATTAGAATAATTAAATCAAGAAGACTTAGGTGGGCAGGCCATGTGGCGCGAATGGGAGAGGAAAGAGGAGTTTACAGGATTCTTGTTGGGAAACCAGATGGTAAGAGACCTGTAGGAAGGCCAAGACGAAGATGGAGGGACAACGTTGAGATGGACCTAAAGGAAATCGGTAGGGATGGAAAAGAGTATATAGATCTTGCTCAAGATAGGGACAGATGGAAGGCCTGTGTTGCTGCAGCCATGAACCTTCGGATTTAAGAAAGCTAGAGAGTTAGTTAGTTATGCCGCTCCTACCGCAGTAAGCAAGAGGACTCAACCAGGCTACTCTGAGCATTCTCAAGGAATGCTAAAAACTAAAAAATGTAACTCAACCGTAACTATATATATTTACAGACAATATACAAATTTATATCCTTTTCCTTAGCCAGTTTAAGACCTGAAAAGACGAACAGGGATATTCCTATATCATTCTTACTTACTCCATTGCGCTATAACCTCCATTCCTCTCCATTCTCCCCTCTTTCATATCCTCATTCAGATTCCTTAAATGTACTTCAACATCGTCAATCCATCTGTTCCTTGGTCTTTCCTTAGGCTATATGTGTCTGTTCAAAAATTCCATCATATCATCTCTCATCCTCATCGTCGCGGTTAGGCAAAACTGGCAGAAAAGTGATGTAAAATAACCTAATTCAATCAATAATTACATGAAGTAACATTATTGAGGAAACAGCACCACGCAACTGCTCAGTCCAAACTTCTCCGTTTCTCAGTACATCATTTTTTTTTACATTCTTGGTTGCTGGAACCAAAATTCCTTCGAGTTTCCTTTAATGGACGAGTTTCTTTGTGATGGTAGCGTTGGCGCCAGTTGAATGACGTCCATGTTTTATGCCTTTACCAGACGCAGAATGACCTTCATGCGTTATGGAAGGGACAGGCATTAGCCCCATCAGTCATGCAGATGCAGCCGGGGGCGAGGGAAGCTAACCTCTTTGGGATTCGTAGATTAACAGATGATGGCCCGTTCAATTGGTCTGATCATTTACGGTCTAGCTATGAATCTTGTTCCATGACTTATTAGCATCTGTAAAAATCTTGCTTTTAATAATCAAAGAGTAAAACCTGAGCAGTAATTCAAAGATCCTGGTTTAAAACCCTCGCCAGTAGCAAAGAGATCCCAGTCAGCTGTTGTTTTCAGTTTGTCAGTGCAGTGAAATTACGCAGAGTCACGACCTTTAACAATCCTGTTTTTAGGTTACAATGTACAGGTTAGTCGTTAACCAAGTATTCCTAAAAATACGTCATATCATTGAAGCCTTTATAGTAACTGATACCATTGTGCGATTTTACGGGGAGGATGCTGGGGATATCACCCCCACAAAAATGTTAACCCCTGCAAAGGAAAATTAGGTAAATGTCTGTTATATCGGAGACACATTAAAATCGGGTATTTTGTGTTTCGGATGGTTCGTACTTAACTTACCAATTGTGTATTGCAGAACATAGTTGAAGTGCCATTATGCTTTTAACACCAAAATAACTTCGATTTTTCGCATTACGAGTAATTATTTTGGTTCCTTTCTTCCGTTGCGGAACATACAATATGGCGCGCACAGCTGTGGATCATCGCGCGTCGTGCATGTGTTTTGTCGATTTGGAGTGGGTATGCAGTGTTTCAACCTTCTTAACCGAAAAATATCTACTTTCGTGTTCATTATGTCATCACAAACCATTGGCGGATAGACCCAAAAACCATTCACGATAGCCCCACGGACCATTTCCGGCAAGGTCAGATTGGGTTAGGTTAGGTAAGCATAGTTAAAAATAAATCGTAAAAAAAGGCACGTTTGGAAACACTGGCGAGATCGCATGACTATCGACACTCGTGCCATCTGCAGGTACATAATGGAAACAACGGCATAATGTTGTCGCTGTGCTTATTTCTTGTTGTGTAGCATTCTACGTTGAGGAAATACCTCCACGAACTTTCAAAATGCTACAGAAACTCATTTCCGTAAGTAGTTTCTTCTGTAAAAATGAAGAAATGTGTCACTGATATAACAAACATTTACCGAAAATTATTTTCATCCCTGCCAGGGACGCTTTTATCCCCTTCAGAGAAAATGGAATTGAAATCACATAGTATACCATTTCTTAATCATGTAACAAACACAATTGAAAAATCATTCGTGTCCATTAATGGCCCAGTCGTCAAATATTTCCCTGCCGAAAAGTATGCAACCTTGTGGATTAAAGGAGGACACCATTCTATAAATGAACAACTCACCCAGCCGAGACAACAGCAGGCTGTTCTCTCACTTTCATGGCATAGTACTGATATTTTACAAGTACTAAAATCTTCACAAGAAGCTTGCAGGTAGGTTAGATGATGTTAAGTTTGAACTTCACAAAAATAAATTTGTTCAAGTTTTCGGTGTTGTAATTTCGATAGCTTCTTTTGTGGATGAATTTGGGTTTTCTTAGAATGCAAATATACTAAGTGTTTGTAAATTACGTTTAAATGTTATCGTAAGATTTAATGACCTAAGTTAGAACCAATGTTCTAAGGTACTTAGCATAGCCAGACCGGCTTTTCATTGGGTGACGCGTGGTCAGCACATCGGATCCCATAGCCACTGTTTTTCTGGCTTTCGTGACCGGATCCCGCTACTTCTACATCCCGAAATGAAATACGGCTTAAGTTTGGATGCGATGTATTTATCGACCTGAATTGTTATCGTAAGTATGGTCATAATGAAAGCGATGAACCTCTTTTTTCACAACCACTTCTCTACGCTAAAATTACAGAGAGAAAATCTATCCGCACTGTATTTTCTCAGAGCTTGCTTCAAAAAAATATCATTCAAGAAAAGGATATAAAGAGCTTAGAAGAAAGCTTTAAAAAACAGCTTCAAGAAGCTTTGCAAAAAACAGCTTCTCCTAGTACTAGGAAAAAACTACAAGAGTTTATTTCTTTATCAGAAATAGATACTCAAGTCCCTTTAAAAGTATTAGGAGACACCATGAAAATGGTGTTGGACAATTCGCCTACTACTGCTTTTGCCGTAGGGTGTATGTACAATCACAGGCAATAAAAACAGGACACCTAATTAGTCGCTTCTCTGTAAGGCGTTATGTGTGTTGCCTAACTCTAAGGCGTTGGCAGAACATTGAACATTTGCTATTAAGACACTTATCGCCCCAACACTGTAGTACATATAGGCTGTCTCTTCGATGCAAGTGGAACAGCAGAATTCGTGTAAAAAGCCGTCTATGGCGAGGAAAAGCGGTCCGCTTGCTTTCTCCAATTCCCTGAACACGCCATGTCTTTCTTCTGTCGCACTCAAAGTTCTTCTCGAGTCCGACTGAATGCAGGAAACGCATCGCTCTAAGATCTCTTGACATGGGAATCGCTCCTGGTGGAACAAGTGAACCGGTCGACCTGCCCTTCGACTGCTCCAGGACAAGCCCGTCAATCTGTATCCTGCAGAGCAAGAACTGCTTTCAATCCTCTAAGAAAGAAGGAGGTGTTGGATTTCAGGTCCAAGATTGACCACAAAGTTTCTCGCTTTCGCTAATTGCTATTTTATGTCCACTTTATGCTCAGGTAAGCTAATCGGAATCAGACCTACAGTTTAGAACACTTTGTAATATACCTCCATGAAATTTCTTCTCAAAATTATCATCTTTATTTTTTCTTATTATTAAATATAGTAATAAATAAATCGTTGCTTCTCTTGTTGGGAAACCTGATGGTAAAATACCTGTACGAACGCCAAGACGGAGGAGAAGGGATAACGTTGAGGTGGACCTAAAGGAAATCGGTAAGGATGAAAAAGATTGGATTGATCTTGTCCACGATAGGGACAGACGGAAGGTTTGTGTTGTTGCAGGCATAAACCTTCGGGTTTAAGGAGGCTAGAGAGTGGGTGAGTGAATAAGTAAAAGATCATCGAGACAGGTGGTTGGGTGATTGCAAATTTAGTTGTATTGATTGATTGAATTTATTGAAATTAAAATTTTGGGTGCGTTAGCACTTAGGCTATTTTGCACCCATCACATTATACGGGGGCCAGCCCCTTACCATTACAAATAACAACTCTAACGTTGCATAACTAAAATCTTAAAATCTTCTGACTTCTGTTAAAAGCTGAGGCTGTAAATGGGCACTCAGCACACACAAGGACAAAACACAGGACAACACACACAAAATTATACTGGCCATAGTGCCAGTCGCCAGAGCCTCGTTAGTCTTTAGTCCAGGGTGCATTACGTGGAAGTGAAGTTGACTTACTTAGTTGTATCAAATACATTTCCATCGCCTTGTGATAAGGAGTTCCGGGTTCGATTACTGCTGGAGATACACTACATGGCCTCAGTGGCGGAGTGGTTAGCACATCGCACTACGACGCCAGGGGTCCCGGGTTCGAGTCCCGGTCAGGCATTGTTAGTGCCCCTTCATCAATTCCATCATATCATCTCTCATCCCTGTCTTCGCGATTAGCTCAAAGTGGAAGAAAAGAGAAGTAAAATAAATCAAATCAAAACGTTGCCACGGATAAACGTCCCTACTCATCCCTCTTCCTGCCGAAACCACAGCGCCTAAGCAAAAAAGGAGCAATATCCCTACTCTGACATAACAATGACTAATGAAGCAAACGATACAATTAATAGAGTAGGTAAGAAAGTACGAAGACATTGAAGTTCCATCGAGCTTTCCTTCTATAACCGACTGGTGCATCGTCAGTGCAGGAAGGGCTGGCCCAATTTTTACAGGAAGAAGAAAAAGAAGGACGTTATAAGAAGTCAAGGACTATGGTTCAGTCCCGATCAACCAATGTGCGCATAAAGTGACCGCAAAAGACACTTTTGGTTATTTCAAATTGATTTAGCTCTTATTTGGCAACGGTGGAATAGATTCTCTGGTTGATAAAATTTCTACCCTTCCAAGTGTCATGTCTGGATCAACCACTGAACTGCGCTCCTTTTATCAACGGAATGGGCGGCGCAGTGGTCTCTCCCTGGGGTCAGTGACACGGAGGGCGTGACTGACGGAAGACAGCCAGCGCCGCCCACCCACGGCGGCTGGTGCATCGTATATGGAGAGCTTCAGTCTACGCAGGGAGGGCGTCACCTGCCCCATCCTGCTCCCAAGATCTCCTCATCCGCCTTTTCACATCTCTGCGACGGCACCCCACTTTTGTTTCTTTGGAGTTGGAGTTGAACGCCGATTGGAAGACACAGCCACGTCCTGACTCGAACCCAGACCTTTGGACATATCAAGTGGTCACATTTTAAATTTGTTTCCACGATAACTGCTCAAACTTTATTAATTATTTACCAATTAAATATTTACACCCGCTGATGTGGTACAGCTATCATTTGAGCGAAATGCAGAGGTAAGAAGGTAAAGCTATCCCTGAAGGAGCATGGGAGGTGTGGACCTCACTGCAAGAGGTATCCCATTAAGCAGAGGCATGCGGCATGGTCGGTAAAATCACTCAACGCGAGAATCAAACCCGAGTCTTCAGTGTGGCAGTCAGACGCCGGATGCACCGTTGGCCGACGCTAGCAAAGCTCTTATCCAAGTGTTTCTTTCTAAAAAAAAATGCTAATCTGGAAAATTACATCTGCTCAGAATTCCTTCTAGAGCATTCATGTGAATCTTAGCACTTTTTCCTGTTGTCTCGATTCGCAATAGTTTCGTAGCTATGTAAGCCTATTAAATATTGCGAATATATAGAGAACAGCTGAAGCAAACGATACGAATATTCACGTGATTGCTCTGGAAGGAATTCTAGGCAGATGATTGATTGAATTGCTTTCTTTTCCTCCGCCTTGTACCACTTTTGGTTAATTTGCGAAAATGGGGATGAGTTTATTGAGTTTATTTAGAAATTTTCACACCGAAAGTACCCCTGAGGAGCATTTGTGCATGTACATTATCAAATAGATCTACAACATGTTGACATCGCACATAATGTATATCTATACATCAATTGAGCAGTATGTTTTTATAATAGTATAACATAATATAATAGTAAATTCATACAGTGACAAATTATATCTTTAAGTGGACTAGTGCTGTAAAATATAGTGTATACAATCTAAATTTATTTTATGAAGTTATTTAATTCTTAAAATTCTTTAACTGAATATAATATATATTCCAATAGCAATTTTTTCACCTTACTCTTAAAAGCCGTGGTTCTTTCAAAATTTTTGTAACTATTTGACAACATATTGTATAACTGAATGCCAATGTAAATAGGCCCTGTTTGGTATGCGGTTAGCCGCACTTTGGGAATGTGGAAGTTATTTTTTTCGTTTGGTATTGTAATTGTGAGTGCCTATGTTCTTTGGATAGTTCGACTTTGCTTCGTGATGAAAGTAAGTGTTTCAAGTATGCACAAACTTGGAAGTGTTAATATGCGATTTTTTTTAAAAAAAAGAGGTTTACATGTATCAGTTTTGTGTGCATGAGTGATGATATGATGAAATTGATGAATAGACACTCGCAGACATCCATGCCCAGGCCGGGATTCGAACCCGGGACCCCTGGCGTCGTGGTGCGATGTGCTAACTACTCCGCCACGTAGGTCTGCAAGCAGATATACCGTTATTGTTTCAGAATTTTTATTATCATAGTGCTGACTGTGCCAACGACCATTATTTAGTAATTGCTAAATTAAGAGAAAGACTCTCAGTGATAAATCATAAGCAACAAAATCTAAAAGTTCTAAAATTTGATACAGGAAAGTTTACTGATGAAAGAATTAAGAAAGATTACCAAATTAAACTGTCAAATAGATTTGATGTTTTGCAGGATTTAAATGATGATGAAAATATAAATGAAACAGACGTAAATAAGAATTGGGAGCACATACGTAATGCAATAGAATCAGAAGCTAAAGAAAGTATAGGATACCATAAACCGAGAAAAAGTAAGCCATGGTTTGATAATGAATGTCATAATCTAATAGAAATAAGAAATCAGGCTAGACTTAGGTGGTTAAATAACTCTGATGATACAAATCTAAACAATTATAATAGAATAAAGCGAGAAGTTAACCGCACGTTTAGAAGTAAAAAAAGAGATTACTTGAAAAGCAAAATTAACGAAATTGAAACAAACAGCAAAAATAAAAATATCAGAGATTTATATAAAGGTGTAAATGAGTTTAGAAAGGGGTGGCAACCTAAAGTAAACTTGATAAAAGATAAAGACGGTGATTTTCTAGCTGACCCAAGCGATATTCTAAATAGATGGAAGAACTACTTTAATGACCTTTTAAATGTCCATATAGGAGATAAATCAGAAGTGAATGAAGTACACACAGCAGAACCTTTAGTCCCAGAACCTAACTTGACTGAAGTTAAAGATGCTATTAAAAGGCTAAAGAATAACAAAGCACCTGGCATTGATTTAATACCAGCTGAGTTAATTAAATATGGTGGAAATTCATTAATTTGTCAAATTCATAAACTAATTTGTTTAATATGGAATAAAGAAGAAATCCCTCAACAGTGGAAAGAATCCATAATTGTTCCTGTGTTTAAAAAAGGTGATAAAATGAACTGCAATAATTACCGTGGAATTTCTCTACTCTCAACAACATATAAAATATTATCTAACATTCTTTTAACAAGACTAACCCCATATGCTAATGAAATTATAGGTGATTATCAATGTGGATTTAAACGTAACAGATCAACTACAGATCAAATTTTTCACATCAGACAGACACTTGAAAAAAAGTGGGAATATAATCAAAATGTCCATCAGCTATTCATTGATTTCAAAAAAGCATATGATTCGGTCAAAAGAGATAAATTATATAATATATTAGTAGAGTTTGGAATACCTAAGAAGCTTGTTAGTATGATAAAAATATGCACCAGTGAAACAGAAAGTAAAATTCGTGTGGGTATTAATATGTCTGACAAATTTACAATTCATGATGGGTTAAAACAAGGAGATGCATTATCTCCATTGCTCTTTAATTTTGCCTTAGAATATGCTGTAAGGAAGGTAAACGAAACTAAAGAAGGACTAAAATTAAATGGTGTGACTCAGTTGTTAGCATATGCAGATGATGTAGACTTACTGGGGGATGATGTGAATACAATTAAGAATAATGCTAAAATATTTTTCAAAACTGCTAAAGAGATAGGTTTGGAAGTTAACAAAGAGAAAACTAAATATATGCTTACAGGCCGAAACCAAGTGTTAGGTAATAATCAAAATCTAATTATTGATAACAACTCGTTCGAAACAGTTTCCAAATTCAAATACTTGGGAGTAATATTAACAAATGAAAATTATATTAAAGAGGAAATAAAAAGTAGGCTTAATTCAGGAAATGCATGTTACTTCTCTCTTCATAAACTTTTGTCTTCTCGTTTAATATCTAAGAATCTAAAAGTTAAAATATACAAAACCGTAATTTTGCCTGTAGTATTATATGGGTGTGAAACTTGGTCCCTTACATTGAAAGAGGAACATAAATTGAGAGTATTTGAAAATAAGATCCTTAGGAAAATATTTGGACCTAAAAGGGATGAGGAGACAGGTGAGTGGAGAAGGTTACATAATTTAGAACTACATAATTTGTATTCATGTCCAGACATTATTAGAATAATTAAATCTAGAAGACTTAGGTGGGCAGGCCATGTGGCACGAATGGGAGAGGAAAGAGGAGTTTTCAGGATTCTTGTTGGGAAACCTGATGGTAAGAGACCAGTAGGAAGGCCAAGACGAAGATGGAGGGACAACGTCGAGATGGACCTAAGGGAAATCGGTAGGGATGGAAAAGAGTATATAGATCTTGCTCAAGATAGGGACAGATGGAAGGCCTGTGTTGCTGCAGCCATGAACCTTCGGGTTTAAGAAGGCTAGAGAGTTCGTTAGTTAGTTAGTGATTTTTCGGAAGGAAATGAAATTTCGGAAATGGCTTTTCTGGTCCAACACCTCGTAAAATAATCGTACACCTTCCCAAGACGAAAATCCGGGATAAATCTCTGAGGAAGGGGGTACTCATCCGAGCTTTCAACGAGCAATCCATCTCTCGTCATGACCCACCACGGGAGAGCTTGCGGGAGGCTGCTTTTTCCTTGGACGAAACGAGAACAGCGCCAGTTGCTAAGATGACTCAAAAGATTCCCGATGCGATTTCTTCAAAGATGCACGCGTCATCATCTCGTTGCAGGCAGGCACCAACCGCACACACAAGTGTACGCACATGTTGCGGCAGCTGGTTCGAGGGGGAGGTCCGCAGCCTTTTTTGCTTCGAAGCGCGCTCGTCCGTACGTCAGCACCGCGCGGGCAAATCCGAGAAGTGACCGATCCACGGATTCGTTTGTGGGAGGACACGGCGTGGTCAGGCAGTAGGAAGGAGATGCGGACTCACGTTCGAAGGTGAAACAGCATTCGCCTTGAACGAGGACCGCGCGGACTGGGAAAAAACTGGTTCCCAGAAGATTGTGGAGCCGGTCCAGTTAACGTCTCAGCACGCGAATGTTTCTACGTTTCAAGTCGGTGCGGTGATCAAGTGGGAAGTTGCGGAAGGCATCGAGTGATTTCGTTGGCTCCAATTTGGGAATAGTTTTCTCAAAAGAGTTTCGCTTGCAAAGTTATCTGCTATGAGTAGTTATCAGTGTTTCCAGCTGCAAAGGTAACCGAAGAAGATGAGGAACAGTGACAGATGGGAAGGGGTGGTAAGTAGTTCTCTTCTTTATTCTTCCTGATCTCCTCTCGAACTTTTTTTTTGTCTATGTTTCTCTCCGAAGACAAATTCCGCCAAACCAAAAGACGCCCGCAGAAGGGGGCCATGGGGGCGTTTGCCCTCCCCCCCGAGATAACCGAGAAACGTTCATGTCATTCGAATGGTGAAATTGCATCGATATTTTATTACAAATCACGTTGTTATCTTTGATTTTCAGGCTGTTAGAGCAATTAACTGCCATGTGAGGATGCTTTCACCAATATATATAAAATTTTACTCTGCCCCCCTTGAGAAAAAAATCCTGCATGCAATCTTGGCATTTCTCCTGGCAGGGGCGTAAGGGTTAATTTGCAGTCAAAATGACCATAAATTGGCTCTTTATGAAAATTTTAAAGGGGTGTTGAAATTTTGGGGAGGGCGTTAGGGGTGTGTGGTGGATAAATCACTGGATCGGATCGGCCCTTCCGTCTTCTGCTAGATCATGCAAAATGAGAAAACGCTACGGCGCTAGGAGTCCCGGGTTCGAATCCCGGGCACATGGCTGTTCCTCATCATATCATTAGTCATCCTCATCTTCGCGACGCGATTATCCAAAAGTGGCAGAAATAAACAAAATAAAAAAAATCAAATCAAATCAAATCAAATCTTGGTGAAGCCGTAAAAAGCAGTGTAAAATAATGCCAACGGTTACATCAGTCATTTCCGCTCCGCAACGCTGGCGCCACGAGACCCTTCCATCATCCCCTCCCTCTGCGGCTGGTTTGTTTACAAACGATAAAAAAAGGAAAAGAAAGTGGAAGACAAAACGACAGTGAATCACTTCCAAGTTTACATGCTGCGGGCACAGCATGTTGTCGTTACCTGAAGAAAAAGCGGCGACATTTCCGAGGGTGACGTTCCCGCATTATAAACGAGGAGGAATCCTTTGGGAGCCGCCGCCGACACACACCTTGACATGCCGGCGGGAGACAACTGCTCCGGCCACAAACAGGGGAGAATTATTCTCCCGGGGCGAAAGGCCACGCTTGTCGAAGCATAATCGTTTACGTAAAAGCCCCCGACGGTCTTATCTCAAAAGCATCCAGAACAGTTCCTTACTGGTGGATGTTTTGCAAAGCCGTTCTCTGCAACCAGTGCCGTTGCCAATGGAAATTGGTGTGGGGGCATAGCAAAGGATCGGTGTTCGAATCCTGACCCACATTTATCCTAAAGTTACAGATTACATTACTCCGAATTATGGATCATATTGCAGAATCCTTAATCTTCAAAAACGCACAACTCCTCTTCGGTCCCGATAGTTGACACACATGGGACCGATTTCTAAAAAGAAGATAACTTCTCTTGTGGGATATATTCATAATTCAACACAGCAATTTGTACTGTGTAAAGCATCAGGAAAAAACGAACAAAGGTTCTGATGAAAGATATATTTTGCCAGTGGCACGGACAGAACATTAATTGACTGCAGGATGTTGGAGACACTTTTGGAAATAAATCCCTGGATCAAGACAACAGTTTGCAAGTCTGCCAGTGGAAAGAGATGCTTTGTATTACAACATGAATCACCCCCAAAGAGGAATAGCTATCATTTTTAACCATGAGATATTTGAAATAAGCAGTTTGAGCCACGTACAGGCACAAACATTGACCGTGATAATGTAGCACATTGCATAAGCAGCCTTGAATTTGATGTTCGTGTATATAATGACAGGACCTTTCGACAGCTCACTGATTTAATAGAGGACAGGTATACTGTTAATTCTCCATCTAAGCAGGCTTTCAGAAAGGCGTGCATGAAGCAGCTCAAGAGTAATTAATATTTGTTATACTCTAGTTATTGTTTTATTCTTGTTATATATATATATATATAAATATAATATATAATATATAAATATATATATATATATGTGTGTGTGTGTGTGTGTGTGTGTGTGTGTGTGTGTTTGGTTTGTGTATGTGTGCGTGCCTCTCATTTGTTAATTTCTATTTTTCTCTCTCTTGATATCTGTATTCAGGATTTCTCAAATAAATAAATAAAAGACTGTTAAAGTCAGTTACTTATTCTTGATTGATTGATTGATTTGATTAAAATTGTTGGGCGCGTCGGCACATATTGCCATTTAGCACCCTTCTATGTATACGGGGAAATCTCCCCTTATCTAAAATTCTTACTTAAAAATTTAAAGCAAGGGGTGTAAAAAGACCCTTGAGAAAAGTTAAAAGTGGAAGGTTGTAAGCGGACTTGCACAAGACAAACACAACACACTAAAAGCTTCCTCACAGAGAGCGGAAGAGCCCAGCTCTTCGCAGAGAGCCAAAAACATTTGACAAAACACTGCCGTCATCTCCGAACAGGGATCACAAACAGCTGGGAAGATTAAAAGTTCGCCTAAGGAAACCAAAATCGACACATTCAACAAGAAATGACGAACACCCAAAATTTCTTTAAAACGACAATGATCTCGTGTGTAAAGTAGCCTCAATCTTTCTCACAAAATGAAACCTTCGGGGCTGACGTAACACCTTATTTATTCATCTGTATGTATCCCCCTTGAGTGATAATAAATCTTAGTGTACCGTGGGATGTATAAGTATTACCAACCAAATTGTAGCTATGAGCTTCAAGAATTGAAAGAAAACGCCAGACAAGCTGCTTACAACCTCTGCACCAGAATACATAAAAATTCATTCCTTAAAAACAGGTAGGATGCAAGAGAAAATTAATGAAAATGATCATGGACATTTTTTACGAGAAATACTTTTTTTTTCATCCGAAAAACACAACCTTATCTCGAAAGACCGATGCATATAAAGAAACCTCTTGCCAGTTATAAAAATGCCAGAGAAATCGTGACACTATGCTTGGTGAAGGTCTTCATCGCCATATTTTATCACCACAATTCTCTCCTGGTCGTTTTATTTACGCAACAATAACTTCCCATTCCCGCTCCTCCGCTGCGGCGTAAAACAACAGCCAGCTTCTTCGTCGACATTTACGCCAGAGAGCGTCTAGCACTTTTTCTTACCTCTCTGGCCGCCGCGGAGAAGTCAAACTCGCTTCGATTCCATTTTAGGATTGGGTTATTCAAATCGGTAGCCGTTCCTTCTGTGTATATATTTTCCCTCCCGTCTTCGTAAATTCGTCTTACGTGCGTTGACTCTAGATTTCCATTCTTACCTTGTTTTTTACATCCGCGTGCATTGTTTTTACGTTTCCTCTTCCCCAAATGAAAAGTCGCTGGCTCCTAACAAGACGTCTGTAGTCCTTCGAGCACCAAACTCGTAGGAGGTCGGTCGCAGTAAAAGGCGGCAACTTCTGGCATCTGGTTTTCTGGCCAATTAGAATGCTGAGTGGCGTGGAACTACATCATTTTCTATGGTAATTAACGGAGAAACACTTATCCATTCTTGTTTTGGGGAGTTCAAGAACTCAAGTACTGTATTTAGAAAGGATCTATTACATGTTACAGTAATCGAGTAACATGTGACGTAAACGGTATATCGTCTGTTGTTACACAACGTTAACTTGCGCACACTATAAAAAAATAGCATTTTTCACACATTTAGTGAACTTTTCTCCATATAATGTGTACTGAAAGCAGCGGTGCCCTCACCAAGGCAATGGCGCACGATTTAATTACGACAGCGTGTCTGGCACCACTGGCGAACACAGGAGGGAGCTGATGGAGCTACTGCCATTCCCGAAATTTTTAGAAAAATCAACATTTTCAATTGAAAATCAGTTTAGAACTTAAAAAACAAAAAGAAAGGTGTAAATGCAAACAAATGATTACCATTCTTGTCTTCGAATACAATGTTTATAGCATGAAAAACTCCAAATATGCTAAATATTTCATAGTGTATCCCGTCCCCCTAGAACAAGACTATGCATAGTACTAGGTCTATCTGCCTTTACAATTCCAGCCACTCACGAAAAGAAATCCTACGTACGCCAGTGTCTACTACCATCTCATCATAGCCGGCCTTCGTGGCGGAGTGGTTAGCACAGCACGCTACGATGCCAGGGTTACGGGTTCGAATCCCGGCCTTGGCATGGGTGTCCTTTCATCAGTCTCATCGAATCATCCTCAACTTCGAGATTAGCCAAAAGTGGAAGAAAAGCGAAGGAACAAGTGACAAGTGACAAGTGACTTGAACCAGCTACACGAATCTACATCCTGATTCCCCCGCCTCACAGCGCCTATTGCAACATGGTGCCAAGGTATAAATTTTTCCTTACATATATTTTAGAAAAATATATACATGTTGAATTTTATATTATTGTAAGGAAAATACCCCCCCCCCCCAAATGGATGGCGCAGTCCGCACCATAACGTAGTGCATAGTGGTTGTGCATAATGCTGTTTGGTAAGTATCGGAAGAATTATAAGCGTCGGGAGGTGGATCCAGTGGCGGATCCAGAAATTACAGTTGGGAGGAGCGAATTTCAGTCTTATCTTTTTGGGGGCACAAATAGAGGGCATGGACTGGAATAGACGGTTAGTACCAGTAGCGTACGTAGGATTTCATCAAGGGGGGTGTTATTTCGAAAACTTTCTACAAATTCACATTACCATTGTTTTATTATACTTTAATTAATTAATTAATTATTAAATAATAATAATTAATTAATAATTCTTATAATTAATTAATTAATTAGTTTAATTACTAATAATAATTACTACTAATGCAGCTGCTATTTATGAAAGAAATAGAACAAAATTACATTTCTTTTGTTTCTTTTTACAAAATAATTGTCTAGTCAACGGTTATTTGTATATGATAAGTGAGACATTTTAAGTGTGAAGAAAATCCATAAAAACAAGCAAATATATTGGATTTATTGAAATAATCGAAATATGAAACTCATTCAAGGAGCCACGCTGGTCTAGTTTGACAACTTCGTGGGATATCCGGGTTCGATTCCCGGAATTGGTTGGAATTTATCCAGCCTTGTCTCCGCACCCAGCTTCATAGCAATGGGTACCAATGCAACCCTGGGGGATGAAGGCTGCCGGAGCATGGTGCTGATCACATCACCTGCAAAAATAGTTCGAGATCGAGAATCTTTGGGGCCCACCACACCACTACGTGTGCCTTCATGGCACGGTGCTATATGCACGGGGAAATTTACATTTATGGAACTCCCCCAGGATGATGATGAAGCGCGAGAATACGTGTTGCTAAATTCCACTGAGTCTATGTTTTCGTTGAAAAGTAAGTTTATAGACATTCCAACACATTTATCACTTCTAGGTGATTCACAAAGCACTTCTTCAACATTATTTAATTATGCATAACTTGAGAGTTCACAAGGGGATGTGAAATCAGTACCGGGAAGAACGTTTGCAATAAGGTCGGCACACTGCGACGAAGCAAGGAATTCTTACAATTCTCGCGAGAGTCACTGCGCGACTTTGCAAAAAAATTGCAAAATTGAACTTTGCGTCCGATTAGATTGTGTTTCGAATGTTGTGTTTTTCTTCATGCTGCATGGGAATAATAATTCAAATTATTATTATTATTACTGTCGCAGATCTTTGACTGTGATAAATTAGCCATTTTTAATTTTTTCTACAACATTTTCCATAATATTTCAAAAGCTCAAGGGAGGGTTTAAACCCGGTAACCCCCCCCTTGAGTACGCCACTGGTTAGTACTGTGCGTCGTTATTATTATAATTGCTCCCATTGCCACGGAAAACTGAACGATCAGCTATGAGGTGTAAAATTAATAAACAAAGAAACAAAAAGCCATTTCTGCAGTGGTGTCAGGTTCGATCCCCTTTTGAGGCATCTGCAGAGTGATTCGGACTCAAATTTGAACTCCATATTCTATCTCAGGAATCTCTGCAGCAATGCCGGGCATAACAGGAGAGAAGGGGAGAAAGCTAGTGGGCGGAGCGAAGAAGTACACGATGCTGCTAATTTCTGGTAACTGCAGTGGCTTTCTCTCCTCCACTCAATCCCGTTCCCTCTCAGGCGTCCATTGGTTGAGCCCTCTCTACTCACAACTTGCGCAGAGACTTGTTATCGTTCCCTTGCGCCAGAGATTCCCCGGACAGAGTATAGCAAAAAGAGGGCTTAAATCAAACTTTTAAAAAAATATTCAAACTTGTTAAACTTGGTGATAAAAAAAGAGTCGAGTCTTCAAAAAATTAGGTTTGAGTTTGAGTTGTTGTTTTAAGTCCACTTTATGCACAGTAAGGCTAATCGGGACTGGACCTACAGTTTAAAGTGGGATCCGAACCACTTGTGCCTCCATCGGGTATCGAACCCGGGACCCCTTGATTACAAGGCGACGACGCTACCACTGCGCCATGGGGGAGGCCCCTCAAAAAATTAGGCATAATAATATTTCCAAAAATATGGCAGTTGGGAGGGGCCCTCCCCGTGGATCCACCACTGGGTGGATCGTACTGATCCAGTGTTTATTGAAGTTACAAAATAACAGAACATTTGTTATTTTTATTGTTATCAACAGAAATAAAGTTCAATTAGTTAGTATTCGAACAGAGTAACCAAAGGAAAAGTGCGTTAGATTAAAAAATTGTGGTTACAATACATGCACCAGGCTGTTTTTTTATTTAAATTATAACTGGTTCCACAGATTTCAAAATTAAGTTTTATGTGACTTAATCACTCAACTTTCCATCTAACTTCTAAAGCTTTTTTCTTGAAGGTATCTAAAATCTAATAACAAAGTATAATAACTGTGCATTTCAGTACACACTGCATGAAACGTTTAAAAAAATATTGTGCTGAATATTGAACATTCACTCATCTACTGGATTGAGTAAGTCTCCTGAAGGATATAACAACAGCAATAATAATAATTATTATTACGCGTATTATTATTTAAGTGATGAGCACGATTTGACAACCAGGTACATCACTATGTCAAAATTGGTTATACAAAATTACAGAATTGAATACATAATTATAAAATAATAGAGTGGATCCTACAATCTAATGCATCATCATAAATTCAAATTGAAGGTTTCAACAAGAAACCTCTGGCCTTATTTAGACATGTAAGAACTGAGATAAACCTCTAGGAATATCTGCAAATTTTATAAGCTATATTATTCAAAAAAATATTCACTGTCAATCTGGAAAGTTAAGATCATTTCTACAAAATTTATCCGTTTCATTTTTCTTCTTTCTTCTAAGGTAGATATGTTCAATTGTGTTAACCATTGAGAGTAATGTTGGCCATAATATTTTTTTTTAAACTTTGTGCATAATAACCTGATAAAACGTTTTTGAACTGATTCAACATTTTGAAGGTGACTGGTGGCTGTCACCAGTTGATATTATTAATAATAATGATTTTGGAATAAAATTAGTGTGCTATGAAATTTTAATTATTATTATAACATTATTATTGTTAGGCTGTTATGTCTATTACTAAAATTTCTGGCGTCGCCCATGGGAACAATTACTGAGTGATTCTTTATTCCCCCGAGGAGATGGCATTTCCACATTGCCTCTCAATGCTTTAAATCCGGTCCCCCGAGATATCGTTCACACGCTACAGCAGCCGGGAGCCACAATCACTTCGAGTACCGTTCTCTCATTGCTAATGCGCTTTCCTTTGCATTGCCCGTGAGGTGAACGCCCTGTCGAGCAGGCAGCGGCTGCCGAGGGCGAAAAAGCAAACAAAAAAGCATTTTGACGTTCAATTTTCAATTTCCGATGGCTCGAGCGTTCGGCCCAACAAACGGACGGAATCACGTGTGTAATTTGTAAGCAATGATTGCAGAGCAAAGAAGCCGCATCTCAAAGACAGGTTCCCCTCGCACAAAGAGGCTAACAGCTTCGGTTATTTATGGAGGCAAAAAGTCACAAGGAGGTGCGGTAACTGGTACGCAAATATGCATGTTCGATCATGGAAGATGGGGATTCGATGTTGTTTTTGTAACTCGATACGGTCGTTAGTTGTAATTCGATAATGCTGCAAGGTGTAAATGACTGCATTACAGCAAATACGAACGCTGAATAAAGCCCGCATCACACGGAACTGGATTTCCAGTAGGTATGCCCTAGTTGGCGCTGGACTGGCTACCAATTTGCTAGTTTTCGCCTCACACGATACTTATCAGCGTACTTGTCGATAGACTTTTGTTCCCATTCGAGGGAAGTTGTAATGGCGGCCGCGTGAGATGTAAACAATGTATCACTTCACATTTTTAAAAGCCGATAACTATTCAACCGAGAGGAATAACGTTTCCTATAAAACGTTATTAGGTACAAAAGCAATGGCACTGCTTAAATACATACTTTACAACGTTTACTGTACACGTATGGAAGAATATTTTAGTTGAGTCAAATGTAAACACCGTGTACTCAGCATAGATGGTGTAACTCAACGCGCCTTTCATACTGTATACGTTATACATTGCTAGAGTAACACTCGGAAATCACAGACAAAAGCGCTCCTTTGCATTCACAGATTATCTTCACATGGCGAAACTTTGCTCTGATTGGCTGTTCCCACAGAATCCAGTCGAGGAAAGCAAGTAGCAATTAGAACATGTCCTATTCCTCCAAACCAGTCAAGCAGTCAGCCAGGCGGCCATGATTGCTACCTAGAAAGTTAGTTCAGCGCCAACTAGGGCATTCCTATACTAGAAATCCAGTTCCGTGTGATTGAGGCTTTACTCAAGCACCCCACGAATTTTAAAGTTTGAGGAAGTTTCCTTGACGAAGTTTACTCATGCACAGAGCCAGTGTTCGAATGGCAGCTATGCAACAGTGGCATTGAGAGGGAATATTTTCTTTGTGGACGAGATATTTTGAGGTCAGGTAGGCTGTGGTATGGTGGCCATAGCAGCTGTCTCTACCTATATTTTATTTTTCTTTCTTCCTATTGTTCTGCTATTCTCTCTTTCATTTTCTCCTATCTTTCTTCAAACGAAATCTTTCTCTCACACACACACTTTCTCCATACGTCAAAACAAAGCTCATTTTCCAACTCTTTCTTTCTCTCTCTTACGTCTCGTCCCTTCTTTCTATCTTTCGTATCTTACGTGAAACAAAGATGTTTCTACCTCTGTTGCCTTCTCTCCCTTTCTTATTTTATATAAAAATACGTCTTGTTATCTTACAGTAGCGAAGCGTAGTCTTACGAAGGAGGCAAGCAATGTTTCAGTACAACAAAACATGTAGTACAACGACATGCCGAGGGGAAAGATTCAAGGTTTATAGCCTCATTTACCCAGTCGCTGGATTTGTCAAAATATCGTAATAAAGTGACTGTACTAAAAATAAACCATATGATCCGCAAACGTCACATTTACTTTTTAAAAAAAATCCAGGTAACGTTATTCATATGATATTAAACGTTTTGCATATGCGAACTTTCCGCATACGACTAAAGGGAGACGGAATTTCTTACTTACTTATTAGTACCTTTATTTGTTCATTATTATTTAATATGGTCAAACGGTGACCAAACCGATTTAGATTTAAAAAAATGGGAATCATTTGTTTATTTTACGCTGCATGATGTAATTTAGTATTTTTGGGCACCCTAAAAACCGCATTGGAGTAACTTAAACACTAAATAAAAAGTTAAACACAAACAATAAAAAATTCATTTCAAAGCAAAGAAACACATGCATAGACGATGTACTCACCACAATAAATTTCAAACTCTTGGTGTTGATCGACCCCCCTTCCACGATTTTCATTTTAACACTTATCTCTCTCGAGCTAAACGAAGCAATTTTCAATTGCTCAATAATACACCCGCACTTCACATCAACCGTTCCTAAATACGCGTTCATTCCGATAAATTCACAGCACAAAACACGAAGCAACAAACACTCACACTATCCCACGCGCTTTCCACAACTGCAAATGCAAGCATCCACACAAGATCACTTTGAAAATCTCTGAAAGAACAGAAAGTGATACCAACCTATTTCCTTAATTTTATCCGTCACAAAGGAAAGATATATCAGTTTGGAGATAAAAATTACGCGGAGGAATCAGAATCATTTCAGCAGAACGAGTATGTACATTAATATTTAAGTAATAAAGTGTCATTCAATGGCGTGCCCGGGGCGAAGGGGGGGGGGGTGGATGGTAGACATAACCCCCTTTTGGCCCAGTATATCTAAGAAAAAACGTCAAAGGAAGGAAAAGATGACAAAATGGGGACCGTAAAAAGACCCTGGGAACACCACTTGCGTCATAATAATAGAACTTAAAACATATTTGGGCCTCCCCGATGGCGCAGTGGTAGTGTCGTCGCCTTGTAATCAAGGGGTTCCGGGTTCGATACCCGGTGGAGGCACAAGTGTTTCAGATCCCATTTTAAACTGTAGGTTCAGTCCCGATTAGCCTTACTGTGCATAAAGTGGACTTAAAACAACAAATCAATCAATCAATCATTAAAACATATCCTTGTGCTCATAATATGCAGAATGTATACGATTTACTTCTATGCCATGTACAAATATCAGTAGATAGTTCTTTCTCAGATAGCTTTATTTTCACCCCAAGTTTTATTCAAAAGCAGTCAATTTATTGATTGTAAAATTTGTGAAAGAGCTCACTTGAATTACTGCGTAAATAATTTGGCAGTTGCAAACACTGGTAGCGGTCAACACTTCTGGCGTAATTTGAGCTGGACCGACCAGGAAGCAGGGTGCAGGACCAAGGTCCGTCCAATCTTCCCTCCCTCCCTAAGAAAACTCTTCACGGGGGTGCAGAAATTCCACTGCCCCAACTCCCAATGTCAACTTTTTTTACGCGTTTTACATTTCGCGAAATCTAAAATAATTTGTAATATAATATGATATATATGGAATTTAGAACAGTGATAATAACTTCTTTTAGTTATTTTATGACTAACAATTATTATTATATTTGCGATCTTGTTTACGTGTTCATGAAGACAAATATTCGTTACTAGTTCTTGCTGGCAACGTACCCATAGATGAATCCTTCTGCTTTCGGTTGAACTCGGCTATTTTCGGGAATCACGCAAGCTCGGAAAGCACAGCTTTTTGTAGAAGCTTTGTGGACGGGTTCCACCAGAATTTCACGCTTCGCCATGTGACTCCTTCGGAGGCCTTATTTTCCCGCAGAACGGCTGCAAGCATTGAGGCTGGTGCTTGCTACAGAGCTGCTGGGGGAGTTTGCGGCCGCATTTTTTCGCGAAATCGAGTGCGATGGAAACTAAATACGGTTAGAACATTAAGTACATTAAATGATATTCGAATTATGCAAGCAGTGCTTGCATTGCCTGTACTATATCTTCGCCTCTGTTATCTTACTTGAACCTAAGATATTTATTTCTTTGGTACATTTTATATATATCTCTCTCTCTCTCTCTTCCACCCCTATTCCTATTTCTCTCATCGTACGTCAAAAGCTATTCTCTCTCTCCCTCTCTCTCTCTCTCTGTTTTTCCTATCTTCCATCAAAGCTACTGTGAATGCGTGTAACGCGATCCAACCCGAGATCCTTTGATTACAAGCCAATACACAATCGGAGGGGCTCTGAAGGTCAGGGGTGGCTCAAGACAAAATTTTACCCCCCACCCTCGACACTGGTCCTCCTGCTTTCCACCTTCCTTCAATAAGAAACATGATCATGTTTTATATTTACGATTTTAATGACGAAAAATAATTGCCTTACTTTAAAAATACTTTAACTGTTACTGTTTTATTTAATACATACATAATCACATAAAAATAACTGTAATTTTTAACTTAAATTGCTACATGACTTTGCGATATACTTATTATGTTATGCAGCAATAACTTCACTTATTTATTGTCAGCCATAAATCCAACTCTTTTAAAACAAATAGCCACGCACCCGGTGGAGGCAGATAGTGGTTCGGATCCCACTTAAAACTGTAGGTCTATTCTTAAAATAGAGTTACAAATAAACTCGAGTAAAGAAACAAATATGAAATCAGAAATAAGAGTTTGGCACTAATCAATGAGGACGTTCCGGTTTGGCGCCCCGGGTGAAGGTTAATTGAGATGGGATCTCTCCGTGAATGATTGATTGATTTGCTTTATTTTACTTCGCTTTTCGTGCCACTTTTGAATAATTTGCGAAGATGGGAATGAGTGATGATATCATGAAATTGATGAATGGACACTCACAAACATCCATGCCCAATCCGGGACACAAATTCAGGACCTCAGTGAGAGTAGATACGAACCACTGGGTCAATCCCAGGACTCCGTCAGTCCTCAGACGCAGGACCGTAGCCAGACAGGGGCCAGGGGGGTTCAGCCCCCTGGCACTGAGGGCAGCCCCCTTGATATTAGGTAAAACTAATCTGGGTAATTTGTTTGCAGTGAAGAGTGAATATGTAGACAGCAGATATTATTTTGCTCACAACTTTGGTGAAGGATAAATTCAGGGAGCATGAACAGCAGCTATTGCATTCGTTCATCTTATTTATAAGAAGTCTAGTAGCGGCAAGTATTTAAGAGATTCTCTTCTCTAGACTTCAGAAAGTTCCTTCACAGGGGAGCTTCTTTATCTGTACCTTCGTTCTCCTGTTGCAACCTCCCATTTATACAGAAATCTGTGACTTTGATGTCATTATGAAAATTCCCCCCGCATCTACGTCAAAGGTGCTCCCAAGTTTTGGGAACAAAGGGCAGTTTTATTGTTTTGGCTGGGGACTGGGTATGTAAGGTAGGCACTATGATTGAATATTGTCCATATTTTCTTGTGTCCTATTCTCTTGTGTGATATAAATATCTACCATCAAACGTAATATGGAGTGTGTAGTAAGGTATCACAACACTTCAAGTGATAATTTAAAAGATATAGAAAAATGTAGTATTTGTGTGATATTTATAAACTTTATGTAACTAAATGACCCCCTCCCCCCACACACATAATTTACCTTCATTTAAGACTTTTAAACTTTTGAAAAATAGGCTTGGTTAACGCATGAGCCCTCCATGGAGATCAATTCTAGCTACGGGTCTGCTCAGACGTAACCGCACATCCAACCCATCTGGGAATCAAATGCGTCATCACGTGACACAAGTGTCCGTTGAAGGCGTAAGTGCAGTTCCAAGTGTTTGCTGCTACCCAACTTCCTGCAATAAGTTCATTGATCTATTTAGCTGTTTCGTGAAAGAATCCTTGAACCAAAACAAATCGGAAGTGTTTTCCTTGTTTTATTTATCTGGGAAGACGCGGGAGAACGCATTGAAATAATCCCATCTTGTTTGCTGATGACGTAGAAACAAGGAAAGATAACACGATAAAGAAATCATCCACTTGATAAGCTGCAAAGATAGAAGTTCGCATAAGAATGCAGACATTCTTGCGTAATTTAGCAAGAACCAATTAAAAAAAACTGTTGATGTAAAAATTTGATATTGAATCTGCGAACGCCCTTGTAGCAATCTTCTGTGAACACAACAAGGATGTCTGATTCTCAGTGTTCGGAAAGTTACTTTTTAAAGTAACTGAGTTAGAGTTGCATTTACTTGGTTCAAACAAAACCTAACTGTAAGTTACTATTACAGTTACTTTCTGCTGGAAATATAATGAATAGGGCTAGGATTTTTATGAGCTTAAAATCACCAAAATATGCAAAATAAAATATGCTCTTATGGCCTAAAATTTTACAAAATTATAACTGGACTGTTTCAAACATCAATACTTAAATGCTGAGATATTTTCACTATTTTTAGTTCACTGTATAGGTCTTGAGTTACAATGCACAATAAATACTTTCTGTAAATTTTCAAATAAAAATTAAAAAGATTTTGCTGCAGTCCAAAACAAAAAAAAAAAAACCTCGAGTGAAGATGAGAGTAAAAACGAATCCACTTCGAAAATGACTGTATATTTCTTGAAAAAGCGAAAATATGCTGAATATAACCGAAAATCCATCAAAATATGCTTTATTACGTATAAATGGCCAAATATGCCCTTAAAAAGCATCTTAATTCAATTACTTTCTCCACAATATGAATTTCTATATATTTAGGGAACACATCACCCTTATCAAAAAAACATGCTAAGTCATGAAAATCGTAGCCCTAATAGAGAAAAAGGTCTAAACATGGGCCCCTTTTTATTTTGTCATTTTCGGAGGAAAAAATATAATATATCAAGCACCTGCCTTTAAAATGCATATCTATGAAATATACTTAAATGTAATAGCATGCTAAAGTATAGGTCTCCATTTTTTAAAAAAAAGGCAATTTCCAAAAAATTGTAAAATGACGTATTTCAAAATTGTGGTCTAAATATGGGCTACTAGTGACAATATCACAAAAAGCAATTAAAATTTAAAAAAAAACAGTCATTTATCGCTAAAACATTATAAAATTCATTTTTATGAATAATCTGTTGTTTTGAAAATCACGCGGAATAGGAAAAATCGAAATTAAGAAAAACATCCAAATATTTGTTGAAAATGTGATCTCAGCATTGGACCTCTTGTCATAGCCCATATTTAGACCATCACGCTATTTTTCTTCTTCAATTTATTTTCGCTCTCTGTGGTACATATTTCACAAACAAATCATGCCATTATAAAAGCCCACATTTGTTTTATTTACCACAAATATTATAACATATACAAAGCAGATCAGAATTCAGAAAACGCTGAGTTAAAACATACCTGCAAAAAGTTTTCGGAGGTCGCAATTCTACTAACAACGTCCATGGCCGAAACTAACCACCACTTTCTCTTGCGAATTGGCGCCGCAACCTTTGTCCTTGACAGATAACCAGTTCCCATAGCCTCTGCCAGGCTGCAGCACCCAGCGGCGCTGATAACTCCAAAACCCATATTTAAACCTTTGCCCATATTTAGACCTTCTCCTCTAATGAATATTGTCGACATTTATTACAAGAAAAGCTGGAACGAAGTTGTCAAATACAAATAGAAATAACGATTTGCAAGAAAGCGTGGATGTTCTAAATTTAGCATGTAACAAAGTCTAGTTTCCTTGCCTTAGGCGATTCCATTACAATTCTTCCACCTTGGCATCAAGAGAAGACACGTAGTTGGAAACAGTGTTGCTAAATTAGCTGTTCTCCACGTTGCAAATTTTCGAGCTAACAATTTAAGTGTCGTGAAAGTAACTGTTGATAACGTTACTTATAATGCACAAAAGTAAATCTTTGTGACAGTTGCAGCTACTTTTAAAAGTACTACAGTTCAGTGGCGGCTCGTGGTCTGGCTCTATAGGTGTGCACTTTAGTCTCGCGTCACCCCTGTCAAATACTAGCACCTGTTTTTGAGCACATATTGATGCTTAATATATTGGCAACCCAAGTTTTGATCAACTTTCACTGAAAATGAGGCTATGATAGTTATATTTCATGATTTTTTTTAAAACGGATTTTTTTACAAATTTCAAATATTTCGGAAATTATCCAACCAATCACGAGAAGAGCGATGTTATTGTGCAATATGTAATTCGGCATTTGATAATCTGACAAAATCACTGAATACCTAGAAATACCGATCTACAATATCAATACTATTGTCTATTTGCTAAATATAACATAAAAACTTCCTCCTCCGCTCCGCTGATATTAATGAACAAGGAGAATAATAACATTGGCGTACACCAAAGAAGCCGATCCAACTACCACATGAAGAAAATCAATTGTAATCTATCTGGCTGTCATTTATTTCTAATGACAGACTGATCGAACCAAGCAAATCAAGCGAAATCAAGAGAATAATAAATCTTAAAGAAAATTACAGTACTCACTCAGTTCACACTGCCCTGCTTCGTACTTCAGAATTTTTCCTTCCCTTTCGCCGTATCTGTATATTGCTGTAGTTGCTACAGGCTTTGTAGCTAACTTCCCTCCAAAAATTCAACAACGTTAAATATTAAGTCTGCTTTCGCTATATGTACAGTTTCCCTATTCATCATGAAATCAAACAGTTTGCACTGAAACAGGTACGAGCTTTTGACAGCGCTAAACAATTTTGCAACTCAGTAACAGAAGCACACAATGCAAAACAGCTGGCTGATTGATGTACGCTCCCTCCGCGTGGGTTGATATTTCGGCTACTGCGCCACAGACAGTTTAGTTTGGCCAAGATGCACTAAGCAAAGGCAATATCAGGCTTGTTTAAAACACCCGTCTAGCTTTCAGTTGCCCTCCTCACCTTCACCCTTTTCTTCCCCTATCATGCACGGGACGCAATTGGAGGGACAATATACCATCGAAATTTCCCTTTTCTAAAAAAAAAAATCCCTAAATTTTCAGTGATGGCTCGACTCTGTCACACGATCTCTAATGGAATGGGTTTGCAGCACTACATTTGCTCGCACACAGATCGCTGCGTTCACAGCTTTCGGAAATGAAGCAACCTCCCCTCACACGGCGCTCAAGCCAAAAGACCCAATCAGCGTCCTCTACGCGACTGCTTCAACAGCGTCATAGGGAGCGAAACTAACATTGCGTTCAAGCCCCAAGCGCGGCTCGGTCTACGCGGGTTGATAGCACTGATCGCATGCTTCTCCAACCTTTTCTCTTGGTGGAGCGGCGTGGGAACACTTGATGTTTCGAAGGAGATAGAGTTCAATCAGTAAGTATAATAATAATGTTTTGCATTACAGATTTATTTGGGTGTGCAGGTGCGAATAGGCAGAAGCCGCTACTGCTGCATTTGGAATTTCTAACTGACACTTTAACTGCATTATATGTAATCAGTTACTTACAAATTTATAATTACACCCCCCAAATACAAATGTACAGTCCCTGACTGCAGCACACCATTTGAGGCGCGACAGTGGCGTACTCAAGGGGTGGGGTGGGATCATAACCCTTTTTGGCTCAGTACTCCTAAAAAAAGAACATCAGAGGCAGGACAAGATGGTAAATGAGTGGTGACTACTAAAAGGTATACGTACCCCCGCCCCCTTTAGAAAATCCAGGGCGCAGGTCCTTGCCTCCCAGCAATATTTCTATCTCCCTGCTACTGTTGATATAGCTTCCTTATCAGCCTCGCTATCTCCGAAAGCCTTGCCTGATAGCAGGTAATCTGCTTTCGTTCCCGAGTGCGAAAAACTTCCATCACCTCGCGATGTGGAGTCTGGTGAAGAAGAAGTGGAAGGCGCTGGATCACCTGGCGTCGCAGGTGAAGAGGAGCAGGAAGGCCAACCGCGCGAGTGTAGTGGTCGAAGAGGTGGTGCAGAGGGTGGAATACCCCCAAAAGCTTCTGACGCCCCCGCCCGCGCGACCGCTTCCCGAGGTGCCCAGCGAAACAGAGGTACGAGTCACGATCCGCCATGTTCTTTTTACGCTGTTGTTTTTTCCAAATCTGTAACTCTAAGTTAATTCAAACTGATGGGTCCCCCCGTCTCTAATTGAAGCTCTGTGGCGCTCTTTACATTATTACTACAATGATAATGAAAAGTACTATTTTCATTATTTCACATAGCTTTTCTATCTTTCAAGGTTAACCGTGACGCTGTGGATGCATGATGAAAGTAGCCAATACACAGTAGGGCCTACATCCAAAACAGGGTGCGAAATCGTTAAACATTGGTGGGGAAAGGATGCCTGCCCTTTAACACATATATGCCTATTTATATGCACTACATGTATGTGTGTATGAATTATTATATGTTACTGTATATTGTTTATAAAAGTAAAAAAAAGTAAAGTGCTCCCTTGTGCCTTGCATCACGCCAAGAAGGCCTATAGGGAGTGTGCAGTTAGGGCCCCACACTTTCTTGATAACGGCCGAAGGTGGGGATGATGTGATCAGCACCACGCCCCTGGCCTCCTTTACCCCACAGAGTTTCCTCCAGGTACCCACTTTATACGACGCTGAGTGGGCGCCGAAGCTCCTTCAACAGGTGGAAAAAGTACCGGTTCCCCCGCCAAGGATCGAACCCGGATCGCTCGCACGTTAGTCAGGCACCTTAAACGACTTTTTTTTTATCTATATATAAAAAATGGATGTATTTGTGTGGCTGTGCGTGTGTGTGTGTGTGTGTGTGTGTATGTTTGTTCCGGCATAACTCTCGAACGCCTGGAGCAATTTCAACCAAACTTGGTACACGTATCACTTCCAATATGGAAAGCAATACTGTGGGGGTAAGACACCCCTGGCACCCCTAGGGGTGGGGTGGGAATGGGTGGCGTGTAAAAATAATCCAAAACGACCGATAATAAATTCCGCACAGTCAGACATCCGTGACTATGCAATCCAGCACAACGATAGTGTTTCTCGGGTTGTCTAACATTCAGGCTGTGTTGCGAAAACGACCGATATTAGTTTGGAATCCATAGTTTTCGTGACACTCCCAATGCGGTTCAACTTCAAGTTTATCACCTATCGGCATGGGGGAGGGGGTGAGAGGGGGTGAAAAATAAAATGCCACAAATGACCTAGATTAGTGTCGAGCCCATAGTTTTCGGAGTCACATTTAAAATTAGTTACATTTTACACTATAGTTACAAATCATTATTTTCCTGTCTAATACAAGATTGGGATAAATAAATAACCCTATGCGGTAGTATCCCCCGACAAACACAAACATCCATGTCCTAACCGGGATTCGAACCCGGGATATCTGGCTTCGTAGCGCGCTGCGCTGATCACTCCGCCACGGAGGCCAACACTGAGCTACTGCAGCTCAACAATATTATATTGTTTATAATATGAAAATTTTAAATATGAATATGTTTTAATGTACAGTCACGAACAATAAAAATGGGACACCTAGATCCTGAAATACTCACTTCCCGGCAAGGTGTTATGTGTGTTGCCTAACTCAAGGCCGGTGGCAGTAGTTGCTGTTAAAATCCACTAAAGCCTTGCAGGGAAGCGAATACTTCAGGATATAGGTGTCCCATTTTTATTGCCTGTGAGTGTACATACATGAGGCAATTAAATTCCTTCTCGAATTGGTTTAAATTGCAATAACCAAAAGCCAAAAACGTTAAAACGTTAGAATCATTTATTAGGTTCCCATAATTCTTGACCACGTTCTGCTTATTGCTCTTAGGTAATAATACGAAATGCATAGTTTATTAATTGAATAATGGTTATTTTTCATTGGTTTAATTTTTGGTTTATATCCCTATTAGTGAATGAGCTTTTCATTGTATCATTTTTGTGTTTTACTTTTATTCTGCATATAATGCTGTTGACGTAAAAGGAAATTTCTCCTTATCAGTCCAATTTGGGTAAATTTTTTAATGTACTCTATACAGAAAGAGAGACAGACAGAGAGAGAGACAGAGATATGGGTAGAGAGGCGACAACGCCTTTATTGACATTAGCCTTCGCTGTGTTTGACAGTATCCTGAGTAAAGTATATTTGAAATCAACTCTAATTCCTTATCTTTGTTGTTATGTTATAGCATTGAGCTCTCTTCCCGGAAGATTTTAGTGAGGGAATTTATGTAGAACAAGATCTTTATGGAGAAGAAACTCTCCTGTCCCCTTGGGATTTCGCACCCATGCCTTACCCAAGAGTTGAATCTGGGGTTCCTGGCATAATTGTTCCATGCGCCATTATAATAATAATAGTTTTAGTGTTTCAAGATTTTTCTGCGGCGCCCAAATCAGAATTTAGGCCCTTCTAACACTTGTAATGCTCAGTTAGTGTGGTTAGGTGGCTTGCATTAAGTTAAAAAATAAAATCACATTTTACATGTAAAAAGTACTAAATAAACACATATTTGGATTGATACTATGGTCCGATTCTAAAACCATGTGCAGAAAATCGCCTTACTTTTCCTTACTTTCTCACTTGACGAGCATTGTCGACCGAATCTTCGGACGCTCACGGATCTTAGTTTAACATTTGTGTATTAGATGGAGTGGTTTCAAAACGCTCTTTGATAAAAAATAATTTGTTACAAACAGCCATGGACGTCCGCAGGATTTTTTCCAGGAAGGGGCAAGGAAGGTGTTTTTTTTCAGGGGGGCAAACAAGGCCCATTTTCCTCAATAATAGTGTTGTTCCCTCAAAAAACATTGCTTAAATTTGAATTTATAATATTCATGCAATGATTAGCACATATTATTGTGGCTGTAAAGAAATTATATGTGAAAAATATATAATTTTTGGTTGACTTTTATTTTCCGGGCGGGACATGGCCCCCCTTGCCCCCCTTCCGGATGCCCATGCAAACAGCAACAATAGGCAATTGTTAACCCTTGCACTGCATGAATCTGTATTTATTTTTGCATATTGTGTTCTATTTTTTTAGATTCGATTTCACAAAGCGCAGTTTGCACTATAAATGATACGAAACCGATCGCCTCGAACCAAACCTTGTAGAGAGAGTGTGGTGCAAACAACCTGTTAACAACCTCTGCACCAACATACGTGGAATGGGACAGATGAGAAAAATTCATGTAAATAGGATAATTTGCCGAACAGTAATCGTGAATCCCAATGCACTAGAGGTCTCTACTTCCGAAAGCGTTAAGTGGCGACGCCGGTGTCGATTCCTGGAATCTCATCGTGCGCGATTGGCGAGGGCATCTCGCATCGGGCGAAGAGAAGAGGGCGAATAGCTCCATATTTGGGTGGATAGGCGAGGGCCGCGTCCTTGCCTGGGGGCCAGTGGGATACCAAGGTTATACATCGGGGGGAGGGGGGGGGCTCTTTTCCTTTTCCCGATAGAATGATTCATGAGAACACCTTGATGCAGGGAAGATAGGACCGGTTCATTAGGAATCCAACGCGGGAGCGAATCGAAATCACGTTCGTGCACGTTTTGAACAAGTAATGGAATAGGAAAAAATACATGTGTAGACTCTTTTTCAACGTTAGCAGTTGTCAGGTGGGAATTAAACGCATTTCACGGTTGAATGCTTCACTTGAGAGGAATTCAAGAGGATCGGCTTGAGATATTGGTCCTAGCTTTATCTCTCTAGTTTCCAATATAACTACGGATCTAGACTTTTTTTTTTCTTTTTAAATATAATCACTATTCTTCCAAGTACGCCGGAAAATATTTCTTCCATGCGCTATTAAACTCACCTGGTAAGTGCATAAATTAGAAACAAGACTTGTACGTTTGTTGTAACTAAAAATATATATACTTAGCAGAAAAAGTTATTATATCAATCTTCAAAGAAGTGTCTGGTGTTGGCTCACCTATCCAGTAACCCGAGTGACGTCTTCAATTGCCGCCTGGAAGCCTTAAAATTGGACAACGCTTTTCACTTCGCCCAAGTTCTAGAAGTTTTTAAGATATCAAAAAATTGACGAGTGTCTTGCCTTTGTTAAGTATTTTTGTTATATTCTGCCAATTTTGGCTAATCGCGATGATACTTATGTATGATGACTGAATGAAATTGATGAAAAACACTCACAAACAACACCGATATCTAGGCCAGGACTCGAATCATGAACTTCCATGGCGAGATCGAATGTGTTGCTCCACCTTTTCTGAGGCAACACTTTCCAGCGCTCGGTCTCACGAAGTCTATGGATACGAGACGATTTGCGACCACCGAGTCGAATAATTTCCTCTCTTTTCGTTCTCCAGGTGACCTCTTTCGGCGAAAGGCAGAATTAAGCGGTCTGATCCGGCCCGTTCTTCCACTTTCGCGAACGGTGCAATATTTCATCTCTGGCACCGTTCATTATCTCTGTCGCTTTTGGGTGGCATAACGAAAAAAAGGAAAAAAAAAACACCCGTCCTCTTCTGCGATAATTGGAACGAAACAATCCACTCGCGCTGTTGCTGGATTCAAATCTTATCTTTCGCGAGGCAGTGGACATTTCGCAAGAACAACGGCACGATTGTATCTTTAGGAAAGGAGTTATCAACCACGAGAAACGTGTTCTCGTTTCGATTAATTTTGCGCCACAGATTACCATTCGGCAGATGGCTTAATTCGGTCGATTGAGGAGAAAATTATACTCTCGCTCCATCTGAACGAAATACACCGAATTAAAAACTAAACCAGCAAGAAAAGAACGGTTAATGTATCTGCCTTGATACTCGTACAAACTAATTCAAAATTAAGTTCCCAGTTTTTGTGGATCAGTAATCATATTGTAGAGATCAACTTGCCATATAGACAAATTTATAATTGCATTTGTGAAAAGCATGTATCGAAACAGGAAAATATGCGTTGTTATACATTTTACGGGTCCACTTAAATTCGTACAATCTTACTGCGTTCGTTACATTTACACGCTGAAATACATTTAATGCATTTAATGTGAATTTTTCTTATTTCAGTTTCTGGGAAATTCACACCTCATGGTGAAATCTTATGCTTCTTGGGTGGGCTATTTTAATTTCAGCATTGTCATATTTTTAAAAAAACAATGTTCTCTTCATCCATTTTAAACCTGTCCTTTTATAGTCTATATCTCCCTCACTCCACTTCCCTACTCTCTTCAAAGTCGATTCTCTATTATCTTACCTTATTTCCGCTGTGTAGGTATTAAATCTTCTCTCCTTTTCAATTTATTCTCTTCTTCTATTCTTTTCTAAGGAAAGGGAAAGACAAGTTAATGGAACTTCAGTAGTAACTGTAAGTTACTCTTGCAGTTACCTTCTGTTGGAAATTTTGCAACTAAGTCTAGCTTCTTTTCCGATTCCACGAAAATCCTTTCACCTTAGCATCCAGAGTTGGAAACAGGTGTTGCCAAATTTAGCTCTTCCCCCAAGTTACAAATTTGTTGATAACGTTACTTCTATTGCAAAAAGTAACTGTCTTATTTGCTCTTAAAAGTAGCTACTCACAGTTGAAATTCCTGAAAGTTGCAAACACTGCGCGAAATCAAAATGAGTCGGGTCAACTTCGCAGGGGTGCTACTGGCTACCAAGCTGTACATATCATCATAAACTAGAATTGTTAAATGAAGCGAGGTCAGCAGGCATTGTCCGTAACCTTTTCGCTCTGCCCACAATTCCATTGTGCTGGCTGACTTTTTATATCTTTCGACGCTTCAGGAGGAACAATCCGAAGGAGAAGACGGATGGCGCCTTGTGGAATTGGCGCCTGCGTCGGGAGGAGGAATGCCGCTGCTTCCGGCTCCTTGAACCCTCACCTCGCGATATTCAACAGGTCGTTGGTCGTCCTTTCTCTGGATGCATATTTGGAGGAGAATCGGCAGGTAATGTTCGCGCAGGGTTGCCATGTTCATTAAAAAACACTCTAAGATGTTCTTGGAAGATCACCTGGAAAACTCCCCATAAATCAGGCCCGGTTTTGTAGAGAATATGCAGAGCTCGCTTCATGATAATCGAGACGCGAAGAAGAGCATACGAGTACCTAGAAATTTTGGCACAACGTTATAGTATTTTGTGTACTTGGAAGAGAACTGTGGATTTCCTAAAAAGTAGAAAATTTGCAAGATCTGCCAACTCTGCGGGCTCGGTTTACGCTACAAAAAGATGCTGGCTTCCCAAACAAATGTTAAGTACTCGCTAAGCATGCGCTAATTCAATTTTCCAGCTATTCATTGGCGGTTCTTTTCAGAAACATGTGAGCATATGTACTTAACAATATAATAATAATAATAATAACCGGTGGCTCGACAGCCCTCGAAAGGGCCTGTGCCTCTCTCCCGACTGCCAGTCTCCCTCCACAATCCTACCCAGAGGTGTGGAGATCTTCAACCAGTAATGGACGCAGGGTCAGCACGTCGAACCCCCAGCCGTTATAGGAGATTTCCGAGACCGGATTACGCTACTCACTCGTAGCTCCCCAATTTCCTCACGATGGTGGGTTGCCACCGGTCCGAGAACCCAGAGACAGAACCCAGGCGGACTCGAACCCATACCGTCCCGCAGTCGGAGCCCAAAGCACAGCGCTTTGGACTGCACGGCCACGGGTAAATACGTTTGCAGGCACGCTGGTGGGACTTACCGTAAATTTTGCAATATTCTAGCGTTGACATTAAAGTTTGCCTGTTAATTTACAAAAAAGGGGTGCAACCGTTTTCCCCCGTTAAAGCTTGCGTGTCCGCGTCGCGACCTTTCTGTGCAATTCAGTGAGAAGTAAATACTGCGCCAGTAACCTCCTGGTTTGTTTGTTTGGTTGCTTTACGTCCACTTGGTGCACAGAAAGCCTAATCAGGACTAGACCTACAGTTTAAAGTAGAATCCGAACCACAATGTGCCTCCACCCGGTATCGAACCCGGGACCCCTTGATTATAAGGCGATGACGCTACCACTGCGCCATCGGGGAGGCGTAACCCCTTGCTGTATCAAACACAGACGCGTGAATTTTCAAATTCAGCAAAAAAAAGAGATTTTCTTTAATATTTCAATATTCGCCCATGTAAATTTCCATTATCTTTTAATGTTGGTGTGATTTCTGCACCACGTGTATCATTAAATGAGCATAATAAACATTATTTTTTTTTCAGTGTTGCTAGCCGAGATTTAAAATATGCGGGCGATTGCATAGTTATTCAGTTGAGCGTTTATTAGGAAGGTCACTCTGGTGCAACAAGTAATAACTTTTAATCCAATATTGTATTAATTAATAAATTCAATGTTACGAAAAAACCGGCTCCTGAAAAAAGGGGGCTGGCGTCTGAATTAGTTTTTGTTTTTTCTACCCCCGTGTCCAATATATATATAGCCCCAATCCCACCACTCACTCACTCACTCACTGACATAAATGTTCTCCATGAAGGAAGCCCCGGAGGCGAAAAACGCCCGATTACGACCCCCCATGAAATCGTCCCAAAAGGCCGAGAAAATTAAAAAATCTCTCAATCGGCCCTTCCTTAAGGGTGAAAATGCCCTTTTCTCACGTCCTTAGCAACCGTTGCCACGGGCATTTCTTTTGCACACATTGTTTCCTTCAATTCTTAATTGTCCAGCTACATTATATTTCTCACAGATAAGTAACACACAGATGAATCAACTCCTGGCTTTGAAAAGGTGCCTGAAACAAGGGTGACATCTACATAATAAGGAGTTTCAGCCCAGATACAATTACGTATATATTGTTATACTCAATGCGTAAATATCTGCATCGTGCTTGTTTCAACTAAATGTTTAGGGGGTATAGTGGCCGCGGTGGCTCAGTCGGTAACGCGTCTGACTACCATGCTCAAGGTCCCGGGTTCGATCCCCGGCCGGTTCAAATCCGGGAACTTTTCTAACGATGGAAGCGGCCCCGGCGCCCACCCAGCGTCGAATAACATGGGTACCTGGGGGAAACCCTGGGGGGTAAAGGCGGTCAGGGGCGTGATGCTGATCACATCACCCCCACTCACGACCGGATCAAGAAAGTGTGGGGCGTTACCTCCACACCCCCTATACGCCTTCATGGCGTGGTGCTAAGCACAGGGGAACACTTTACAATGCGTAAATATCTGCATCGTGCTTGTTTCAACTAAATGTTTAGGGGGTATAATGACATGCAATTCCTTAGAGCTTGCCGTGCTTGTTGCTAGGGAACTTAAAGAAAGTTTATTTTCACCCCGAATGCTACTGCAAGGGAATTATGCTAGAGTTTTCGATTGATTGATTGATTTGGTGTTTTAGGTCCACTTTGTGCACAGTATTAGAGTTTTCGAATTTTAAAATGTGAGCATCAGAATTCATTGCAGAGGAGAGATAGAAATTTGCGAAGAATGAAGGAAAACATTTCTTTATTTCAATTATGTTTAAAAATGTAAAACTGACTACAGAAGTAAAATGTTACTTTTCCAATTTAGTGTCGCTATTGAATTCGTTTACATAAAACATCTAACTAACTATCCTGAAACTGTTATTACTTACCCAGCTTATTATTAAGAAAGAAACCAATAATATTTTGATTATTTGTACATATTACAGCGCATACACAAATAAATTTACGTTCAAAACTTTCCAAATAAGCGAACCACGTCGGCGAGCGCACGAGACGTGGCCACAGGCCACGTCGAAAGTGCGCGAGTCTTGTATATATCGGCTCCACAATACAGCATTGAATACAAGAAAAAAACTTTCGAGTTTAAAGAAGAATATTCTGATTCATTACGGTTGCATTAATTACTGTAAACTATGTAGCGGTAGTTGAATGGGAGCGAAAATTGACCGTCTTAGACCGACATTCTTCCAAACAGCTCCAGTGGAATGTTCCCAGGAGGTGCGGTAGAGAACTTGGAGTCGGGTTTCAGGGGGATATGTAGATTCTTGAAAAGGCGAAAAGTAGGGCATTGACAACGAAACTCCTTTTATGATTATCAATCCTTTAACGAAATTCTTGAACACATCACAGCCACATCATACGCTACTCACCTGCCGAATACCGTTCGCCACTGCCCTTGTCCGTAACGTTTCTTCAGTTACGTTCGGGACGGTACAGTCTTCAACCTGGAAGGGTACAAGGGTATATAGTGAACCTCACCATGATACGTATATCACGATCATTTCGACATTTTTATGATACTATGATGCACTCTTAATCCATTAAACCTTTTGTGTTCTGAAACTGCACATTTTATATAACATACAAATTACTAGCGCTAGGATTTTCAGTTAGCATATTTTTTTTTTTTTAGTAAGTGTGATGTGTTCCCTAAATTTATAGAAATTCACATTATGAAGAAACTAATTGAATTAAGGTGCTGCATATTTTGGCATATTTGGCCATTTCTACGTGATACAGCATATTGTGATGAATTTTCGGTCATATTCAGCATACTTTCGCTTTTTCAAGAAATATACAGTCATTTTCAAAGTGGATTCGTTCTTGCTCCCTTGTTCATTCGAGTTTATTTTTTTGATTGCAGCAAAGTCTTTTTCATTTTTATTTGAAAATTTACAGAAAGTATTTAGTATTCATTGGGCATTGCAACTCAGGGCCCAGAAAGTGAACTAAAAGTAGTGCATATTTTATAAAATTTTAGGTCATAAGAGCATATTTTATTTTGCATATTTTAGTGATTTTTAGGTCATAAAAATCCTAGCTGTACAAATTACCATTTGGTTGAAAGTGAGTCATAGATTTCAACCGAATATTGGAATATATATATATATATATATATATATATATATATATATATATATATATATATATATATATATATATATATCGACATCCATATATTACAACCAGTGGCGCAGGAACGTTTTTCATTTGGGGGGGTACAAAATTCAGCCTCCCATATATATATATGTCCAATCAAGTGTCGCAATAATAATAATTAGGATAATTATATTTAATTAAATTAATATATTAATTTATTAAATATGTACATTAATTAATATTGTATTGTTATTATTACATGAATAGGTAAAATATAGTAAAAGAATAGAAATATAACAGCAAGTATTCATTATCTAGCTTACGTGTAGTTAAGATCGCCAAGATTTGCACAAAACAACTGCCCTGGCAAGGAATTTAATGTCAGATAGAAAAATAATTGAATATTTATTGAATAACAAAAAAAAGGAGTTAGATCCAATTAACGAAAAGTAAAGTTCCTGATTAATATTTTATGGATATTATCATTAGTAGTGTGCATAAATCTTTGGAATCCTTCAAAGCCGTATGAGACAAATTCCTTGCCTTCTAATAAGTTCAGCGGATAAAACCATCGAGTATACAGGGTGCAGCAGAAATAACTCCCGGATTTCATTCGTGAATAACAAAGCAACGACAGATGTTATGCAAAATTTTATTTCACAGTTGGAAAGAACAAGAATTACCATTTTGTTTCCCATATGTACCGAGACAACTCCATGAACGCCCCTACTTTTTTGAGGAAGACAGCATGCAGTTAATGTAACGTCTGACTGTTATGTATGGATGTTACGCAACTTCCTGCAGCCGCAATCGAACGAACGTGGCAAATTGGCTGTGTGGTTCCAACAGGATGGTGCCACAGCACGCGTATCGATGAACGTGCTACGTGAAATGTTTCCAGGGCGTCTGATCTCACTTCGAAGTCACCTTCCATTGCCAACTCGTTCCCCCGAGCTCGCACCCTGCGACTTCTTTCTGTGGGAGTACCTGCAGGCTAAAGTTTACCAAGGAAGGCCGAGAACAGCCAATGATCTGAAAGATGGTATCAGACAGGAAAGAGCGGCAATACCGACCAGACATAACTAGGAGGGTAATGCAGAACTTCAGGGCGAGACTTCAGAAATGCGTACACCGTGCAGATCGGCATTTGAACGATATCATTTTAAAACAAAGTCAACTATGTCACCCAAAATGGTGACTTGTGGCAATTTTGTAAAAAATAATTGGAACATTTTGTTCTTTGCAAATGTGCAATAAAATGGTAAACCTTGTTCTTTCCAACTGTGCAATAAAGTTTTGCATAACATCTATCGTTGCTTTGTTATTCACAAATGAAATTCGGGAGATATTTCTGCCGCACCCTAACTTTTAATTGTTACGCTGTTCAAGCATGGTATTGGCATTGATGGAAATTGAGTATAACAAATGCTAAACAATTATATTTTGATAAATTACTTTTACTACTTGGTAAGTCTTTTGGGGGGAAGGGGTCCGGACCCCCTGGACCCCCACAAAAACGTCCTTGATACCTAGGTATAATGTGAAGCCATGAGAAATATTCTCTTTTAGAACAGCACACACGAATGTCCTGTTATTTAATGCAAAATATGCATAAATATTTTTAATTGTTTTTGTTAGAATTTAAGTTTTTTAAAAAAACAAAAAAAAACAGATTTTAAAATCAGATAACAATTCTGAAACATATAAGGCCAGTGGCGTGGCGTGACTTTTTAAAAAGTGTTACCGGCTATCAGTACGACATTTATGCCTGCTAGACGTTATTACAACCCCCCCCCCCCCTTTCGGTAAAGAAAACATTTATTGGAGCTAGATATTTGTTCATTTCGTTCTTGTCTTGCAATCAGCACAGTGATTTAGCCACAAACACTCCTAGAAAGAACTACCACTCATGAGACAGTTACCACGAAAATCCAATGAATGGTGATAGACCCTTGTCAATTCTTCATCTGTCTCTGTTTCTTTGCAATAAGGTGCGAAGGGGAAGAAGGAGAACCACACTTTTCTCGGGTCAGTTTGACGTTTGTGTGGTGAGCACTGAGCAGACGGCAGATCTCCGCTCCTTCGTGGAAGTGAAGCCCAGCTGTACGTGCTACTGTTGCCAACTTAGTATTTTGGAGCAAGGTTTGTCCAAATCACGAATCACACAAAGGAACTATACTTTCGTCCATTACCTAACTGGTCTCAGTTGTAGTTCAATCCAGCCTTGGCTCTGCCTCTATTTGCTTCGCAGAAATTGTATTCCTATTTAGGCGGGATTTAGCTCTTTTCTGCCAATCCGATGTGACAACACTGGCTGCTCCGGTGGGTCTGAACGGAAAATCAGGAGTGAGGGGGATCTTGAGCCACCCCAACCAGGAATAATCATCTCCCACCCACTGGATATAGAAACTACATTATATAGAGTTCCACTTCAGTTCCGTTCATTCTCATTTTAAAAGTCCCATAGCTACGCATAAAAATATCTAAACAATTTATGGCAGATGTGTACCACATCCAATGCCTTTTAGAAGCCATGTATTTGGTATTTTCTCAGACATCTATAGGGTGTTGTATTAAAAAAGAAAAAATGAGTTCAGATGGTTCCCAATCAACTCGCAAGAAGTCTAACTTTGAAATATTTGTGAAAAATTTGACAAATCATTTATTTGTAATATAATTAGCTGTACCTAATGACGCTCTTCAAGTACTGAAAGTAATACGTATCATTCGGTACATTTACAAAACCGAAATTCTTCAGCTCTCAGAAGTAGCAAGGAAAGCCAAACACTCAAAAGTTTATTCTTTCTTTTCAATTTTTGGTGGACAATGTGAAGAGCCGGCCAAGATTTATTTTCGTATGTAGTGGTATTAAATGCAGATACATGCGTGTGTTTTAGGATGACATGTCAATTTCTCGTTCATGTGAAAATGTAAACTTTAATGTAAGCAGAAGCATGTGCGCGTCACAGTTAAAGATTTTCGCATCTACAAAGAAAATCCAAAACACATTCCCACCTCGCCGTACTCCGTGGCGGAGGGGTTGTCGACCTCCGTGGCGAAGTGGTTAGCAGAGCGCGCTACAACGCCAGGGGTTCTGGGTTCGAGTCCCGGGTAAGGCATGGGTATTTGTGTTCGTCCAGTTGATAAGAAACAAAGAAAATGTAAGAATTGAAAAGTGTAAAAGTGAGAAAAAGAGTGAATGGTGGGGGATACCTCCGTGTAGAGGGTATTTCCTTTTTTAAAAAAATATTAAAAAAAGATAGGTTAGCATAGCGCGCTATGACGCCTGAGGTCCCAGGTTCGAATCCTGGCCTGCTCATGGGTGTTATTTTTGAGTGTCCATCAATTTAATCATATCATCATCACTCATCCTCATCTTCGCGATTAGCCAAAAGTGGCAAAATGCGAAGTAAAATAAATCAAATCAATCAATCAAATATTCCCATCGTACTCCCAGATACCTTGTAAATCCAATCCAAAATCTACCAATAGAACCTGCAGTGAGTCTCATTTATCTCGTGCATTCATCTGACTAATGTAATGTCCTACAATTTGACTTTAGAGTTTAACATAAAATGGCGTTGTGTTTATGTTGCATTCGATATCACAATTAGATTTTAAGCAATTTATGTCCAATTATAAGAATACCTAATACATAGGTAAAAAATAGTCCCCCCTCTGATAAAATCGCAAATTGCACCCTGTTTAAATGTCTAGGAAAGATTTCATTTCACCTAGGAATGATATCGCGATGCGATGAGTCGAGAATTGTCACAGCCTCATCTCGTCTCCTGTGTGGTGAGGTCCTTCTCGTTCTTGTTTGTGCTTATTTTTCTTTCGGTTTCCACTCTGAAGTTATGAAAATTTATTCCAAATTCACCTCATTCTCAGATAGGCTAATCGGCACTCTATTTTTTAAAATATATATATATATCTTAATATATAGGTTTAAGTATAGTTTTCCCAACACCCTCTTACAAATTTATGAAAAATATGGGTGAGGTGCATGAGTGTATTGTAACACCCTCCCCCCCCCCCCCAGTTGGTCTGTCGTGTCTCGTCTCGTTCGTGTAAATGTTCCCTTTCGGAAAATTCCATTATAAATATTCAAAAGAAAATGGGGTCAGTCATATACTCTTCTGATGAAGATTTGTACCTTATCTTCGAATCGACGCGACCACTGCTTTAGAAATGTGTACCCCCCCCCCCCCTTACGCAAAGCAGCAATCGTCTGCAGCGTAATTGTCTGACAGTCAATCTGATTCCATCCTTCCACACACAATTTAAACAATTTTCATCTCCTTAAAGAGGTTTCCAAGAACTTAGGTCAATGAACTAACTAGTAGCAAGCACAATGTAGTAGAATAAGTTTACAATTAAATGTTTTGAATTTCTGTGGTAAGGACTATAATGCTTAAAATTTATAAACAATAATACATTTTTTATTGGGCGAATTGATAATAGGTAATTTTAACAGTAGCACCTTCCGTCTGCTGTCAAATTACCAAAGGGGGGTACAGGGGGTACAACTCGATTTACGGATTTAGGGGGGTACAGTACCCCCCTTCAAAAATTTGCGGGGGTACAATGTACCCCTGTACCCCCCGTTCCTGCGCCACTGATTACAACATACGATCCTCGTGCTTCAAGAGTAGTTGGTAGAATTGTCCCCATGGGAACCTTTTCAAATACCACACTGTGTGTGATAAGAAAAGAGAGTTCAAAAAATTATCGCATTGAATAAACAATGTTGTGCATTACAAAAACATTATTAAAGTAAATAAAGAAATGACAGCAAGGATAACTTGTTACACTACGAATGGAGACATTGCATTCTGCACACAAAAAAATTACAGGATCAGAAACCATCCACAAAAAAAAAGAAAAAGAGAAGATAAGAAATTCTTAGCTGAAGACACGCACCGTATTCCGCGAACACGAATGCTGCTGCAACAGCGATACAAGGAAGGGAGCGCGCTCCTCACGAGCCCCACTTTGGATGAGCGCATGCGCAGGTTATCTAATCATAGTCAGTGTTACTACTCGCGGGAAAATTTTCGCACGTGAAGGGGAATTTGAATGGGAAAAGGGAAATACTGCTCCCAATCGAAAGATTGCTGGCAAGACCATTGATGGATAATATTTTCTGTGCATAAGTGATTAACAATTTCTCCATTTCGAAGAGGTTTTTCTTATTTTAAAAAGCGTATGGTTTCAAACACTCGTTCTCTTGCGTCTCATACAGATCTGACAGAACGGTAGCACGTGGATGACCCAGTCTCTACTGTCGAGAGGTGAACAACGAAATGATGGAGAATTTGTCGCAGTTGTTCGAAAGCTGCATTGGTGAAGTTCACTGGCGTACGCAGGATATTTTTTCGGGAGAGGGTGGTATTGTATAGATACATAGTACAGTGGGATCCATGAGTATTACCGTGCAAATTGTCCATGACTATTTTCATTAATTTTTCTCCTGCATCCTATGTGTTTTTAAGTGATGGATTTTTATGTATGCTGATGCAGAAGTTGTCAAAACCTTTTTATGAGTTTTCTATTAAATCTTGAAGATCTTATTGGGTCAAATAAAGTGCACGAACATGGTGATGGACAATTTGCACGGTAATACTCATGGATCCCACTGTACATAGCTGCTTCAAGTGGCTTTAACTCATGTGGACCCGTGAGGCACGAGCCCACTCAATAATTTGTCGTGTCATAATGATTTTTATTATTATTATATTTCTTATTTGCTTATTGAAATCAGCAAATAACATATTTAAACAAGTAAGGATGTGCATTAATATCATGACACATAGACGGGAGGATTTATGAGATTTTTTGACTTGTAAGAACTCAGTGTTTTTCAAAAGTTGGCGATCCTGGCAACACAATAAGATATTTCGTACATTTAGAACTGTCCGCTCCCAGAAATGGCAATTGAGGGTAATTTTAGGGGGTTTGCATTTACCACTCTTGTTTTCCCCGAGTTCTTCAGTGCTTTTATTTGAAAATGTTCATTTCCTCAAAATTTCGGTGAGGGCTGTAACCCCATCAGTCCCCATCTGGGTACGCCAGTGGTCAAGCTGGTTGAACGTGACTGCGAGACCCTGCTTCGATTTCCGATTTCTTCTGACAATGTTTCTGCATAAAATGACTGCGGGGATTACCCAACTTCCTGGGGCAAACCGGCCACGAGGAGGCGGAGGTAAAAGCGACCCGAGCGCGATGCTGATCACACCTACCGCTTTGGTCAAGATCGAGAAGTTTCTTACCACTATGTACCTTCATGACATGGTGCAGATTTACCCGTCTTTCATCTTTCATCTTGAGTCTCCTTTTGTCCTGCTTCTCTTAGATTCTCATTCTGCTAGCCTTGTCTTTTTTCTTTCTTCAATGTTTGCCCCCTCCCCCTTTAAATTGATTTCCGTCCAACGTTCAGGGCAATGCCCCCTGCCCCACCTGTGTTTTTTAGTTTACATCTCGGAACAGCGTTCATAAGGAAATATTAAATCCGCAATGCTGCCCATGAAATAGCCCAAGTACGAAGCAAGATGGAGGTATGCCCCCTCCTTGAAAACTGAAAGTTTGTCTCAAATTATAAATTTCACACGTATGATTTCAATCCAGCCATAGCAAATTGTTATATATTATAAGGGATCGATATTACAAGAATGGTGCGAAATTTCGCAGGATGTGATAATTTCAAAATGAAGTAGTCCATTTTTTTTTAGCGGGCCGCATTATTAATGTTTAGGGGGATGGAATAAATTAATTACTTGCTTGCCCATCGTGCTGAAAAAAAAAACTTGCCTTTCCTTTGGGGGGAGGGGGTATTCTGTGGATTGTCATGGTGTTATATGATTAATATTTATGATGTGGAAAGTGTGGCCATCTTTCCACATTTCCGACGATTGTTTAGGGAGGATTAGCCAATAGGGAATGAAACTCTCTCATCACCCACACCTTATGGTCACGCGACATCACCGCAATTAAGAAAGGTTTTTTTTTCATATGACAAAGGGAATTTTCGGTGCCGGAAGTTGGCAACACTGATGAAGGCAGAAGGGAGGAGTGCCGTGCCGATAAAATTCTCATTTCACATTCAGTTCAGTCGGTGTTGGCGTTGGAAGTGAATCTCGAGGATGGCGCTGTGATGCGGTGTTTGTGACAAGTTTGCAGCAAGCTCTGTGCATATTTGTTCATCAACATTGTCGTGTGAAGTTCAGAAACGTTACGTCACGCGAGATCTTTCGTGCGAGCGCCGAGAGAAAAGCGGAGATGGCGCTCTGAGCGTCTGGTCCATCTGCAGCAGCCGGTGTTTACCTGTGTGACGTCACATTTCGAAGATAATGATGCCTCAGCAGGAGCCCAGCGGATCGGCTGTGTTTGTGACTCCGCAGGTAAGGATTCGGAGTGAAGAAGGAAAGAGAAAGGCTTTGGAATGTTAACCGAGAACCAGACGGCATTTCGGGGTGTCTTGGCCATATGTGAATGTTTATTTTACACAGAGTCTGTTTTTTTAGAGAGAGAAAGGCAGTGAAAGCATGGAATTCATCATCATTAGATGAGGTTAGGTTAACAAGGGGAATCATCACCACCGAAGGTTACGAGTTCGAATCCCAGCCTGGATAGGGGTGCGAGTCAGGCACGCATCTATAGTCGTATTTGAGGGGGTCCGAGTCACGTGTCTCACATGCAATAATAGTAATAACGTTTATAATGAATATGTTAATCAGATTAAAATAATAAGTAAATGAATAATAATTATTGTTATTATTATAGCATGAACAGATAAAAAAAACGTATTCATTATCTGGCTTATGTGTAGTTAAGATCACGAACATTTGTATAAAAACAGCCGTCCTACCAAGAAATTAGGTGCGAGTCTCTATTATTTCCACATAATCATCATTCATCCTTATCGCCGCGATGAGCTTAGACACACAAAAGCGACGTAAAATAGGAAAACTATTGAAGTTTCCCATGACCATGCACCGAAGCAGACCTCACCTATGAAACAACACAGCGATTCTTTCAGATTCTTCATTGTAGACGAGACTAGTAGAGTGGCTAAAAAATTCATACACATTAACCAAGATAGCAATGCCCACCCCTACAAACCAGCGGACTAAAGTGTACACAGTCATTTGTTTTCTCGTCTCGCGCCTGTGAGCTCTGCGACTACAGCGCCACAGGGGCATTATTATATTGGTCAAGCTATAAATTGGGGATTCCTCTTAGAGTAGTGAAGAGCATCATGGACCTCCCTACCCTAAGTTACGCCCATGGTGAGCGAAAATTGATTGCATTTCAGACATGGGCAAATAAGGAGAAGTGCAGGGTAGGTTTGCCCCCAACTTCTCTGAGTCTGCTACTAATAATAATATCTGCCAATTGATATTCATTAAATGACGATCGTTTGTATTTCACTTCGGTTGTGTGCCTTTATCAGCTGATCGTGACGATGAGGGTGAATGGTAGTGGATCAAATTGATGAGGAGACACTCGCACAGTCCAGGACTCGAACCTGTTATCTGCGGAAGGGAGATCGCGAGGAGACTATGAAATGCGTTCGACCACGCAAGGAGGAGCGAGAGGGTGCTAGGGAATGTTTAGAGCCAAGATGACAATAAATTGGGCCTGTGTGAAACATTTCACTGGGTGTTGAGGAAAATTGGGAGATGTTGGAATAGTCACTGCGATATCTGTGATGGAAAATAAGTTTTCGTAGCTGATATACTATTGCGAATTTATTAGACAACAAAAACAAACGGCATGGAGATTTACGGGATTACTCTACAGTCTAGAAGGATCTCTGTGTAGATGTAATTGTCAGAATTGCCAATATCGTCGCGATTCCTCGAATGGAGAGGAATTTTCGAAAACGGCCCAATTCCAGCTCCAGACTAGCTCCACTTCTTCCAGGCAGTGGCGTGCCCAGAATTTTTGAAGGGAGGATGTTAAAGTGCTGGTCCCCAAAGCAACCTCACTTTACTTCAAAGAAAGTTCCGAAAGGTCGGTTTTCCCCTTTACAATCATATATCAGGTCCACGTGGAGTCCAGTAAATCCTCCCCTGAAACCTTTTCCAACCAATAGCGTCCGTCCAAGAAATGACAGCTCTCGTCAACTCCACGTGGACTAAATGAGATGTTGCTAATTCAGTTTTTGTAGAGGTTTTTGAACGCGACGTTGCGATTCTTTATCTTTGCTAGGTTGTGTTATGGTGCTGTGCTATTTTTATATATATATATATATATATATATATATATATATATATATATATATATATATATATAATATAAAGACCATGGGAGTAAAACGTCGCAGTGAATGAATGGATGTATAAACACTGCACGCAAAAGCGACAACTGATCTTTGCCGAAAAATAGGTGGTGGCTCGAAACCAGATACGGTTCCGGTCGGCTTCCTCTGGGGTTGTGTCAAAGATACCGAACTGGTGATACTTAGAAGACTTAGGGTATACGTATGCTTCTTTAGTAGTCAGTCCTCATTTCGCCATATTTTCCTGACTTTGATGTTATTGTTTTTTAAAGAATACAGACCCTTTTTTTTTTTTTTACTTCAACCCCCACCTTGGGCACGGCACTGCTTCCAGGTCCCGGGTTCGATTCCCGGTGGAGGCACATAGTGGTTCGGATCCCACTTCAAACAGTAGGCCCAGTCCCGATTAGCCATACTGTGCATAAAGTGGACTTAAAACACCAACTCAATGAAGCAATGCTTCCAGATGAGCGCTACAAACATGCTGGCAGATCAGTGGAGATAAAAATACCCGAAGTAAAGTCAAGTCAGCAAGGATACATAATTTTTACGTAAGGGTCGGAATGTTAGCGCACTAAAGTCCGTGGTACCTCAAGGTTCTTCTACCTTGACGGGAGAGGAAGGAAGAAAAACGTCCTTGACCTTCGTCGAAGGATGAGCACGGAAGGACACAACGCTCGCACATCCTTGAACCTGGAACGCCCCTTTTACTCAGCATAATAATGCTCCTTCGTGGCGCATTGTGTGGCGGAAGGGGAGGGCAACGCCGTCCTATATTCCGTTCCACCGGAGACAACTTTCTTCCTACTTGTCGGCCGTGGCACAGTTGCGAAAGAGCCTGTCGTTTTCACGCTTCCATAGCCTCATTGTCCCCAACACGCATGCACACAAGCATCGGAACAAATTTTCCGTCACAAGACGCGTGGGAGTCGTGTGTGCACGAGAATTTCATCCCAGACGTGGGCGGACAAAGCGAAGGGCGGGGGTGTTGACTCCCCCCTTCACCCAGAGACATAAAATGAACAATAAATCGTTAATTAAGACGATAAAATAGCCCGTTACTGAGCACAAAAGAACTCGGCGGCCGACAACTGGAAGCGTTTATCCGCGACTGATCCAAAAACCTCGAAACAGTCTATATTTTTATATATTTTGCATATCGTCGCATCTTGTTTTTTAATTCATTACATACAATTGCAACATATTATGGTGTATATCCGTTCGCTATTGTAGGGAGACAAATTTATGGTAAATAAAAACTGAGGAGAGCGGTAAATAAAATGTTAGATCAGCGGTATATACCAGCGGTGGAAAAAAATAAAAATTGGCACACACTTTTTCATTATGAGAGGAAACAACATACAAAAGAGCTATAAATTGATAAACTACTTCATTTTTATGTACTGTACACATACACAAGTACTTAGCTGTCCAACCAAAAAGAAGACATCAACACAAAATAACTTCATTTCTAAATTGCATATCTCAAGCGATTTATTCATTGTATGTATTTAAAGGATATCCTTGCTGTCCAACAAATAAAATAATCACTACTGCACATACACAAACACATGTTGAAAATCACATGATGATAAACAAAATTCATTCATGACTGAACACAAATGACACCATTGTCTCCCTTGATGTGCGGGAACAGACTAATCTTATCGCTGCTACAGCTAGCAGGTTCAATGCAACTGGAAGTTGAGTAGACATTCGGGGGAAGAAAGGAATGCAGCTTGACAGGGAGCGAAGTTTTCGAACTGAGATTATGTGCATGGGAAATCCCAATTTGCAGCTTCTTCCTGATGTGATCGAAGATAAAACGTTCTTCAGCTGCAAGTGGTAGGAAACTTTAAGCAAACATTTCGTTATAAATCGACAGTTTGCGCGCACAACCTCGATTGCCAGTTTTTGCGTGTTTTCTACTTAATTTGATGATATTTCCCGGTTATTTCGGGAAAAAAGCGTTCATTTCGTGGAAAAGCACACATTTCGCATTACTTCGCGAATGAAACTCGTGCATATTTCATCATTGGGGGTGTAGTTACGTGCAGAATGTTCAAAATTGCATCTTTTTTTTTCACATTTCGCGATTTCGCTCATCGCGAAAATTCAATGTCCCTAGCTATTTGATTTTACCACATCCTTCCAGTTCCCATACTCACCAGTTTTATTAGATATCGACATAAAATTTTAAAATACTGTATTTGAAGTCATTTTGGCAGTTTATTTTTACGCCCCTAAAACCACCTGACACTCTGTACATCGAAAATTCTTGACAAATCTTATGAAACAGTAAATCCATTTCTTACTATGTGACCAAGGAAATATGTAATATAGTATGAACCATACGAATCCATAATAACACATGTAATGACCTCCCGCCTAGCGAACAGTTAACGCTCCTGTCTTTGCTGCGAGAGGTCCCGGGTTTAATCCCCAATGTGAACTCCAAAATTTCGGTTTTCAGCGAGCATCGTGAGGACAATTTTGGAAGCTACTCAATTGTGATTTTTGTACGTCTCTTTTCTGCCACGTTTTGCTAATCGCTACGATGGCTATAAGAAGTAGTGGACTGCGGTCTCGAACACCAGATGACAATACCGACGGAACGCTTCATCCCTCTGTACGCCTTGGTCCTGAAAGATGACCAAGGATATTTATGAAACTGAAAACGCTCTAAAGCCGTTCCTCTTTCCTCACACCCTAGAAAGGCTGGAAGCTCCGTCTTCTATGTATATTACTGCCATGTTTGTGCAGAGAATGAGAAATCGATATCGCTGGAGCGAAATGTCACGCAACCTGTGTATGTAGGCGAGTCTCTTGGGGAAACGCATTACGTATGCGTGTCCCATGCAGAGATTGGCAAAGGGAAAGGCATTTCGTGGGTCATGCGAGTGTTATGTGGGTATCGCAGATCTTCACTTCCGGGCGATTCTTGTGTAACCGTCACCCACTGATGTTTCTCTGTGCAGTACGCATATAATGTGCACTGAAATAAGAACACACCAAAACCTCTACTACGTGGTGTACCTAGAGCGTGAATTATGGGAAGAACGGGAATCTAACCACTAACTCTCTAGCCTTCTTAAACCCGAAGGCTTAAGCCTGCAGCAACGCAAACCTTCCATCTGTCCCTATCCTGGGCAAGATCAATCCAATCTTTTCCATCCTCCCATCTGAACGTTGTCCCTCCATCTTCGTCTTGGCCTTCCTACAGGCCTCTTACCATCAGGTTTCCCAACAAGAATCCTGTAAACTCTTTTTTCCTCTCCCATTCGTCACATGCCCTGCTTACCTAAGTCTTCTTGATTTAATTATTCTAATTAATATCCTGACATGAATGCATAGTATGCAGTTCTAAATTATGTAACCTTCTCCGTTCATCTGTCTCCTCAACCCTTTTGGGTCAAATATTTTTCTAAGGATTTTATTTTCAAATACTCTTAATTTATGTTCCCCAGGAACAGGAATCTAAAAAACAAATAAGTCTGAAATGCAACTAAGCAAGGGGCACTAAACACTTCCTGTTTAGAAGAACATTGCTCCTCGAAGGTGGTGTGATCTGACGGATTGGTAATCGCAGAGGGGAAAGCACAACGCAGTGTGGGAGTATGTCAAGCAACCTGTAGCCAAACAACACGTAGGAGCTATTAGACAACGTCCCTAAACTGGTTCTACCAATGGCTGGTTTTCTCAGCACGAAAGCAGACTCCGGCTGTTCCAGTTTTTGCGACTGATGCATGTTGTGCAAATAAGACATCGACCTCCTCCGTCGCTTGGGAGGGAAATTTCCAATTTCAAAGGGAGAAAAACCACCGCCCCCTCTCGACGACGTATTATTATTATTATTGCATGGCCGTTGATGTGCTCAGCGTTGTTTAATTATTAGAGGTATAGTAGAAGATCTTGTATAAAAAGAACGAAATGTAATGTTACTATGAATGTATTATCCTACATCCATAGGCGCCGACTCCATGGGGCGTGGAAAGGCTCGAGCCCCCCCCCCCCAATGTTAACATTGTGGGGGCAGAGCCCCCAAATAATTTTGCTTTAGAGGATGTAATGTATTATTTTGCTTCTCTTGTAAAGTTTACTCTGAATTGTGCCACATGAACTTAACTTTAAATACACATTTGAAATGTTGGGGGGGGGGGGGGGGGGCTATGACCAGAGACAGCAAAACACATGACTTATTACTATATACTAAGTATGTAATTATGAGTATTGTTAAAATTTTGACAAAAAAGAGTTTCAAGAGACGATGTGCATGAACTAGGGTAGTGGATGGGACGTTGCTACAAATGGCTCTAACATGACATTCAGAACAAGATCATTGATATATTAGGGAGATCTGTTTTGCGCTCCGTGGTAGCAGATATTAAAAGTCGGGAATATTTTGCTATTATGGTTGACGAAACTTGTGACATATCCATCCGTGGACAATTAATATTCTGTATTAGAACTGTGAATAAAAAAATTGATATTTTGGAGGAATTCGTGGGCTTTTATGAGATTCCGAACTCTGAGGCCAAAACTTACAAAAGGGAGAAAATGAGTCATTCATTAATTTATTTCAGTGATCAGAGCCCCCCCCAAATAATTTTGACAAGTCGGCGCCCCTGCCTACATCATACATATTCTATCCTTGTTTTTTTTTTTACTAGATTTAGTCCTGTATTATGTTATATATAATAATAATAATAATACTATTACAGCGTCTACACTTTTTAAAATGCGTTTGTTGCTTCGTTCGAGGGAAATTTCGGGTTTAAAAGGGTTTTTTAATAGTAAAGGGATATTTTGGCGTGCCGCGAGGGATTTTTTTCTTTTGGCGAAACGGCGGGCGTTGTTTGCGAGGCATTCCATTCCTTTCCCACGGTGTCAAGTGCCTAGCCGGGGGAGGGAGTGGTTCTGCAGGGCCATTTCCTGCCGCCCCCAGCCAGCTGCTCCTCTGTCGGAAGCAACAACCTGCTGGAACCTGTCCTCTCCTGCCCCAAATATCGCTTCCAGATCCAGAAACGTCTGCCATGTTGTCAACGCTTCCTCCTGTGTCATATTGTTAAATTATCTAAAAATATATTGGTCGTTGATTGATTGATTGATTTCGTTTATTTTACTTCGCGTTTTGTGCCTCTTGGCTAATTTGCGAAGATGGGGATGAGTGATGAAATGATGAAATTGATGAATGGACATTCACAAACAACCAAGCCCGACCGGGAATCGAACCCCTCGGCCACAGGGTCGGGCCATATTGGTCGTTGCATTGAGGATATTCACAAGACTTTCTGGCATTTCCAGTCACAGGCGTACGCACGATTTTTTTTCGGGAGGAGCTGGAATTGTAAAGGTGGAGAGGGGGGGGGGCCTGCATACACAATAAGATATTTAATATTTTTAGATTTTTTCTCTGAAAGTGGAAGTCACGGGTCTTTGCATTTATCAGTGTTTTTTCCCCGCGTTCTTCATTGCTTTTATGTAAAAATGTTGATTTTCTCAAAAGTTCGGAGAGGGCTGTAGCCCCGTCAGCTCCTCTCTGCGTAGCCAGTGCTTCCAGTGCTGATAATAATAATTGCAGGAAGCAATGACGTAATTAAAGGGGAGGTCCAGGGTACGGGCCCAAATCAAAGACTTACCAAATACTAAAATTGAATAATCATTTATACTTATATAGGAAGGAAACTATTTCAGAAGTCGCGGTTTGTTTGCGGCAACTTCTTGCAGTGGATGCAGAATAGTCGATGAAGAGAGTTGAAGGCACAATGAGTAGGCAACACTGGCGGAATTTTTGATGCCATAATGTTGTTAGGTCACTCCATAGGAGCCCGAACGCAGGGTTTCCTTCTTTGTGGAGAGCGACGGGGTCTGCATTGTGTGAAGCTGGATGCCTGCTTTTCTTCCCCATTATTCAGGGGAACGAGGGTAATAAGGGCAAGACGGGGAGAAGGATCAGGTTTCAGCATGTTTGCCGTCACACGAAATGGATTATCCCTTCGGTTCGCAGGATTCTTCCAAGGAGAGGCAATGCCTTGCAATTTGCAAACACTGCCTGCATTTGAAATTCGGCACCCCCGTGATCATTGAAATGAAATTTCGCGTGGGCGAGGTGGATTCCAAATTCGAGAAAGGTCAGAGCATATAGATGGACCCAAATAGGTTTTGCTACACGACCTTCGGTAACTTCAAATCCTTTCCATCTCTTCAGATCATGGATACTTCGTTCCAACCTTCTTGTCCGTTATGTTGAGAGTATGTCACTAATGAATGCAATGGGGTCCTAGCGGGTACAGACCGCTCCCGTAAGTTTGTAAACATTTTGCATAAATATAAGAAATAGTCAATAATATAAAAAATGGACAAGGCACGTCTATCTTTGTTTCTTAGAGCAGGGCATGAAATTTCAAGTTTGAGGTCAGTCGCCAGACTAAAATCTTTGGTCGCCACTATTTTATATTGATAAATAATAAAAATATGAGCAATTATTAAAAAGAACATACCTTAGAAATTAATGTTTATGTAGCGCTGTCGTTCTGCACTGAAGTACCACTTATCAATCGCAACTGGTGGGCCAAACACTGACCGGGGGGTGGGGGGGCATTTACGGAAACTCTGAGCAAATCATCCAGTATCTCAGTCTTTAGAGAGTTCCTGTAAATAGTCTTGAGTCTGTTGTGACAGCTGAAACCTCTCTCACATGATGCTGTGCACACTGGTAAACAGCACAAAATGTCAAAATCTGGAGCAAATTGGTGAATCTTGCTGAACACTCCTCACTGTGAATCTTCGTCAGCATCTGATTCAAAGTCAGAGAAGGAAACAAAAGTTTGTATTCTGTCCACTCTGCTAACAGAATATCCATTTTCTTATTATAAAGGCTCGGGTTCAAGTGTATGTAGAGCTTCTTTATTTCTTCTATCCCACACTGAAGAACATTTTCGTTGGGAGGCCAACCCAAGGTGTCGAAAACATGCAGAGATGCAATCACATCTGTTTATATAGATTGCAATCTTTCTGTGATGTACACCTTTGCATTGTTAATTAAGTTTCCTCTAACAGTCTGAAACTCTCAACCTATTGCCCAATCTAAATAATCAGTTATGGCTGTGAAGTGACCAGCAGAAGTAGCGTTTGGGAGCTCTATTACTCCTAAAATGTTCTCTTTGATGTGACCATTAATTGCATCCACGTATCGAACATACACATGTGCATGCTCGACTGACTATCTATCTGTGGATCCATCAACAGAAGGCTGATGTATGTACTTTTATTTATTTTCTCCACTAGATCTAACTTCAAAGTGTCAGCTATGAAATGAATAAATTCTCCTCATTGCTTTTCATTGCCATACTTAGGTAGAACACTCACACTTAATTGTCCTGCCAAACACAGCAGATCTGCAAAGTATTTAAATGGCTTCTCATGTTTAGCTACATAGTATGCTACATTAAATAAATTTGTAAGATGGGGTCGGCATTGAGTGGAAACGGGGTTTTCAATCGGCTCGCTTTCCAAAACCATGTATGAATGTTGGATTGAGATGTTCGGGCGTGTTTGACACACATTTGAAACAACAAAATTTTAGTCGCCAGCCCCAAACTTTTGGTCGCCAATGGCGACCTGGCGACCGAAAATTTCGCGCACTGTCTTAGAGAGAGAGGTTTGAAGTAATTGTGAAAGGTTTATGTACAGTATCTGGTCAAGTCTTGGACATACAGCTTCAAGACAAAATGATGTTCCCGATTTCGTTCATTTCAAAATCTCAAAAAGTATTTTTTTTCTTTCTATTGAAGACGCGTGGTTGCGCTGTCGGCCACCAGAAGGCAGTTTAGTAGCAGTGAGGAAAATGGCTACCACTGGATACCAGAAAGCGTTCTGTATTCTCGTTCAGCGGCATTTCCGAACAAGATTTGTGGTTGAACCGCCTTCTGCAAGTCCATTAGAAAATGCTACAACATTGGTGGAATTGCGTGAGCGCATCACTGCAGCCATAGCCGACGTGGACCCTGACATGCTAGGAAGAGTGTGGCAGGAACTTGATTATAGACTAGATGTGTGTCGTGTAACACGTGGATCACACAGAGAACATTTATAATACGCCAGGAAAAAACATTTTGAGTTTTTCAATCTGTGTGTGTAATATCAGTCTTTTACGTATCATTACAATGAAATAAATAGACACTGAAATCGGGAACATCATTTTGACTTACGTTGTATTACGTATATTTCATCCAAATTAGGGCTAATTTCAAATTTATATTTTACTCCCTCAAATTAAAAAGATGCTATAAACTTTATTCATTCAATTCAAGAACATGTATGGTTTTTTCGCAATCTCATTAAAAAATATATGATCACATAACTATTTCGACAAGGAACTTAATTGAAGGAAAAAATAATTGTAAAGTGGATATTTTTATGGACAATAGAATTAATGCACATCAACTCAATATTAAAAATTCACAGTGCTTACAAGTAATATTGGTTGCCTGTGACCTAGTTAATAATGGTAGTAAATCATGATTTATTTCAAACTTCTGGGCCTCTCCGATGCCCGGGTTCGATACCCTGTGTGTGGGGGCACATACAGTGGTTCCAACTTTGAACCGTAGATCCAGTCCCGATTAGCCTTACTGTGCATAAAGTGGACTCAAACTCGATCAATGTTTGAAACTTCATATTTACGTCCGAGTTTCCGCAAAAACCAAAGTTTTGTTCTGGCAAGCGTTTTTTCACGCTGCAGCTTGGAGAGCATCGCGGCCTACTTGCGCATCGTGCCGAGTCAGCCGCCGAGATGTAAGTCACCGTGCCACTCGAAGCAGGAATGCAAGAACAAACACTCGCGTTATTACGTCGTCACTCGCTTTTGTTGTGAATTCCTGGAGCACCTCGCGTTTCTGCGGCCATGCATTGTGCCATTCGTGTTTTCTCTTTCTGCATCGTCCTTCGGAAATCTTCAAATGTCGCACATACTCTAAGACTACCATCCTGGTTTATATTGGTCAGGCTGTTGTTAAAACCAAATAATAATGATATGCTGACCAAGGCAGTCTATATTTCAGTAAATAATAAAAGAAAAACACTTCACAACGTGACGTTTCAACCCTCTATGAGTGTCTTCCTCAGATTTAAAACCAAACTAAAAATGAAGTAAAGTTCACACAGGAAGATATACAAACAGCACAGTCTAGACACAAGAATGTATTGCAAGTTCCAGTCCTTATCTGCGACATTAATGATTATATTATGATGATGATTACAGTGATACAATAATAACTTATAAATTAATTCCAAATATATTATTATTACCACTGTATTATTAACATTATTATTATTATCATCATCATCATCATTATATCCTTGAAGGAGACTTCGAGTAGATCCACCTAATGAGTGAGTATCCTGTGTAATTGTTTTCACTAGTTTTTATAATTTCATGCAAGAACACGTTGGGGGATATTTTTTGTCATAATGAAAGTGTTATTTTTGGAATTTTCAAATTCGTGAAACAATATGTCGTTTGGGTTAAGTTGTAGGATATGACATGAGAAACACATAACCCAAGTTCTACATTTCACATTCAATTCTTTTTCGATCCAACAAATTTTTGGGGGGGGGTTGTAACTTGAACTATGTCGCTTTCCAGAGGAGGAAGGGGGGGGTGGAAACTTCAAGAAAATAACAAATAGCCTCGCCTTTCGATATGTCCGAAAAGAGTCATAAAGCAAAGTAATTTTCGTTAACCCGAAATTTTGATTACATTTTAATTTTTTTTTTTTTATCGAGAGGGATCTGTTACTTCGAGATAAAACGGAAGCAGGTATTTGCAATACGCAGCGGCGTCGACAGATTCTGTGCTGTGGGTGGCCACTGGACGAACGTCAAAGAAGAAGTAAACGGGCCATATCTTTAAATCGAAACGGATTTGATACTCACGTTGCTATAACTTCCACTCAAACACAGAGATTCCAATGTTGCATTGAAAATGCATTCAGATCTCCACGGTCCAGGGGTTTGTAGAGTGCGCTCCGAAACCAGAGGTCGTGTGTTCCCGTCATATTCACGATTGTCTCCGCAATTTTATTTTTATTTACGGAATCGCCAGGTGAATGTTGTCAGGACCATTGGCAACACGAGAATGCGTCCCCTCGACACTATCCCTAATCCAAAGTCGAGTTTCGAGTAATCATATTCACTGCCTCCCGAGCTGTTTGTTGTTCTGCGTGGTTGCGAGAAAAGGCTACCTTTGCCCTTACACCAGCCGTGCCTGAACGTCAAGGGTCTTCATTCATTAACGATGACACTTGTGCATTAGAAAGTGTAGAATTGTGCATTGTTCTACGGTCCTCGTTCCCTTGTGAGAGTGAGGGAAAATTTACATTGCTTCATTTCCTGCATTTGACATTTGTACAATGCCATCGTATCCGTTGCCTAGTTTATGTTTTGCAATTGACTACCTGTCAGTTGTTAATATAACTCCGAGACATCGAGTGCGAAAAATAAGACGATTTAACTTTCCTTGTATGGCAATTACTTTTCTGGAATCAAATGATTACAATATATTTTAGTTTTAATTTGTCCAACGCACGGATATGCTAATCGGGACTGGACCTACAGTTTAAAAGAGAGGATCCGAAGCACTATGTGCCTCCATCAGGTATCGAGCCTGAGATCCCTTGATTATAATCACGGCGATGACGTAACCGATACGACACCGGCGAGGCCCTACAATGTATTTTAAACACACGAAGGTGAACATGTTCTTCACGTATTGACGAATTATCAAAGTCCCAATAAAATTATTTGTAAATTAACTCCAACGATACGGACAATTTATTTGCCGTATTTCAACTCCACGAAGTTAGTAAAAAAAAAAAAAAAAAAAAAAAAAAAAGAACCCCTCTTATATTTTCTTATTAAATTGGCCGCGGTGGCTCAGTCGGTAACGCGTCTGACTACCATGCTCAAGGTCCCGGGTTCGATCCCCGGCCGGTTCAAATCCGGGAACTTTGCTAACGATGGAAGCGGCCCCGGCGCCCACCCAGCGTCGAATAACATGGGTACCTGGGGGAAACCCTGGGGGGTAAAGGCGGTCAGGGGCGTGATGCTGATCACATCATCCCCACTCATGACCGGATCAAGAAAGTGTGGGGCGTTACCCCCACACCCCCTATACGCCTTCATGGCGTGGTGCTAAGCACAGGGGAGCACTTTACCTTTTTTACCCCTCTTATAAAGAACTACTTCAACACTTCCCCTAAATTATAGTAGAGGTCCTGATTCGAACGCCAGTTCTGTATCTTTGACATAGCTCGAGAAGAAAGCGACCGGACGCCTATCTGGTTTCGAGCCAGCAACTGTTTTTTTTTATTTCTGAAAAGCGCTGTTGTCTCTTTTACCTTCAGTGTTTAGACATCCATTTATTCACTGCAACATTACATTGGATCAAAAAGAATAGCACAACACAATAACACAACCTAGCAAAGTTAACCGCAACCTCATGTTATGAAATCTTTAAAGAAACTGAGTTGGCAACATCTTATTTACCCCACTTGGACGTGACCGTTCCTAAAACGGACGTTATTGGTGGGAAAGGTTTGAGGGAGGATATACTGAGCTCCACGGATGGTTGTTTACTTCTGTAAGAGGAGGAACTAATCTTTCTGAACTTTCTTTGAAGTAAAGTGGTGTTCGAATCAGGACTTCATGTATAAACCTTGTAATTATTCAAAAATGTGTTCCCCGCAGTCAAATGGTCACAGTTCTCGCCTTAGCTTCGATTCCAGGTTTGAGTCCCGAAAATGTCGGCGTTGACCCAGAACAATCGGAGAGAAGAAATATATTGTTTTCCGGTCTCGAAAGCCAGAAAACAGCGGCGATGGGACACGCGTCATGTAATGAAAAAGCCACTTTGGCAGGCCCTGGTCCTCCGAGGGCTGTCGTGCCACGGTGTTTTGTTTTCACGGTTCTCAATGAGGAATGGTCCCTAATAATACACACTAACGATTCGGTTACGGACATTTTGTGCAAAAGAAGTGATTTTTCTGTTACGAATATTAATGAAACGAGCCGAGAATCACAGTCGAAACTCGGAAGTAATAAAACTCTCGTACATTTGGTTCGTGATTCGGCGGACGTTCAACAAAGACATTTCTATTTCAATCTTCTCTTGAGTCGGCCGAGGAAGTTATTGATCTCAGCTGCCTTTGTCAAACGCAAGGAGGGCGCCGTCATCTCAATACCCCTTCCATTGATCCAGCGGGAAGTTAATGGAAAGAAGAACCAGTCTGCGAGCGGATCCCGATTGATGTTTTAAAAAAACGAAGATGTTCGTTCTTCCTTTTCAGTACAGCTGTGTCCTGTGTTCCCTAAAATTAAGCCCTCGGTTGTCAAAGTCCTCGACCCTGAAGCTCTCTTCTTACCCTTACGAAAAATTCTCTTTTCCATCCAATGCTCGCCTCCAATTTATATTACGCTCTTCTGGCTTTGTTGCATTTATCCATTTATTCCCGTCATCTTCATGTTATTTATCACTGCTTTTCTGCCACCTTTGGCTAATCGCTACGATGACTAGATCAGATTGATGAAAGGATATTCAGAAATAACCAGGCCGGGAATCAAAACGGAAACTTGGGTGGCGAGAACGAAAGTCGACAGTCTAACGCGTTCGGCCACCAGGTCGGCGATACACTTTGTTGCCTGCAATACAAATTGATACGTTATCACAAATAGCTGATTTAGGACCTTAGATAATGCTCCATAAATATGGATGATAAATTTATAGGTTCCTTTATATTTCTTCAACAATGGGGAAAAGTTCCAATTGCATGCGGATCATAAATCCACATGAAATTATACAAGAACAATATAAATATACGAAAATTATTATGGTTTCGTATGCTCAGAAAAGCATGAATTTACAAGCCAACGCAACACAAAGAGTGGTAACGTGGCACGAGAAAAAGGTCGAGAAGGTGATGTAGGGAAACACGTTTCTTTGGGGGTTTACCTACACCATGTGTTCATCTGTAGCGAACACCCCAGCACCCTTGACCCTGGTTGTTTGGTGAGGAGCTGCAGGTGACTAAATATAGAGCCCAGCTCACCCCTAGGTGGTAAACAGAACGAGAGAAAATGACTTGGGAGATATTCTCAGACTGCATTATGATTCCCGTTGCACTGAGCACATCGATGTTGTAAAGTTTAGCTTTGAGAGTATCGAGTTTGTTCTTAAATCAACTTTATACACAGCAAGGCTAATCGGGACTGGACCTCCAGTTTAAAGTGGAATCCGAACAAGTATGTGCATCCACTGCGGAACCCGGAACTCCTTGATTACAAGGCTCTGAGCTTTGGAGTAATGTTTACACACAAGCACCTATTTGTTTAAATCAAGAGAGAGAGAATTCAAAACCTAGACCGGCCTCCGTGACGGAGTGGTTAGCACCGCGCGCTAGAGGTTCGAATCCCGGCGTAAACATGGGGTTCATCATATCTTCACTCATCCTCCTCTTCGCGATTAGCCAAAAGTGGCAGAAAAGCGAAGTAAAAAAAAAGCAATAAATCAATCAACAAGAATATGCCTGAGCTCTGAGGCCTGGCCCAAGAGCCACTATTTTCCTGTGCAGAGTTTTTGTCTCATTCATGTGTCCTTGTGACTGATCGTTAATCCATCTCATCTTCTAATCATAATTCATTCATTCTCATCGTCGTAATTAACCCACAGAGGCAGAAAAGCGACACAAAATAGCCAAAAATACAAATGAACTGTTGTCAGTAAACAGTTCGTTACAGTATTTTTCAATGCGAAATCGATGTGATTCCGAGTCATGAAATTCCTAGTGAGTCAATGTTTCCAACCTCACAAGTAACAAGAGGTACGGAACAGATGAGACGTGGAATTCGGGGTCGGGCCTTCTGTAGGAAAGGCGGTAAAACCCGCCGTAGCTTATCGTTTTCGCAACACGGATCCTTTCAGAAGCGGCTGTGATGTAACGGAATGAAACGTGTTGCGACATCGCCGAGTTCTTGATTATAGCAATCAGGTTTAGATGTGGCGTACCGTGGCGCCATCGACCTCACGTCCAGGAGATGTAGTCGAGAAACCTTTCTGTATGGTGCAAATCCATATTATATATTTACATACAGTGGTCTAATATCACTAAAATGGCAAAATATATATGACAAAGCCAAAATATACATAAGAAATATTAAAACACACCTTTAAAAGATTATAAGAAATATTGTGTAAGATAATTCACCAGACAAGATATAAATGATAATTAATATATTGATGAATAACTCATTGAACGTATTTGCAATGGAAACAAATATGTTGTGATGTATTGCACTAAATAAAATCACCAATAACGTATAATTTTGTAGTTAAATGTGAAAAAAATATGCCCAAATTACATTAAAATAATTATGTATTATTTTTCAGGAAGTACAACTACTAATTCATCAGAGTATCCAAAACAGGCGAAATCAATTAACCTGTTACAATCTGTGCAAACATTGACCTTTTCATGATGTCACAACTCTACTATGTGGGGTGCACGGTTTGTGGCCAAGGGACAATTTTGTTCTTTTTACTTCAGTAATAATAATAATGAAGCAGAAGCATTACGATGTTGATACTCTTTCGTTTTCACTTAGCAACTAGATCACCATTTCGTTCTTGATTTTATCGCATGTCGTGATAGAAAATCGGGCAATTTCTTGAAAAGTAAAAAGAAGCTAATCACCATTGTGGCGGCTTCATTTCTCAGAAGAATATATTGACAAGAAAACCCCACGATTAAGATGTTAATCTCTTGTTATATTATATTTGATCAAAGTTCTCTCGCATCGTCTCCACTCGTACTGGCCATGTGTGGTGCATGACATGTCCCGCAGTCACCGAAGACACTTCCGGTGCGAGTTACCACAAAAAGTGTTCTACATAGATTAGATATCTTCCAAGGCAAGGAGATATGTCCTGCCACGAAATACGTAGATAGTATTACTGATAAAGTTATCGTATTTCAAAGTAAAACTCAGCCTTAGGTTTACTGTTTTACAATATGGGGTGGTTTATGAGTGTGGAAACAGCATTCTAAGCGACTAATAAAAAGGTAAAGTTCCCCATAGCACCGTGCCATGAATGCACACTTAGGGGATTCTCGATCTTCGCCATTTTGGAGGTTATGTGATCAGCACCACGCTCCGGATGCCTTTATTCCCAGGGTTGCCTCCAGATTCCCATTGAGCCTCAGGGTCGTTTTATGGGGGGGTAAGGCTGTCGAACCCGGGTCTCCCGCGTGGCAGTCAGACGGTACGTTACTAATATGATGGACTGGAATTTCAAGGGAAACACGTTTATTCTTTCATTATTTGCAGTGTTCATTTCACGCCGTTTTTCTACCTCTCTAAAGCTGATCGCGACGTTGATTTGATTTGGTTTATTTTACTTCGCTTTTTGTGCCACTTTTGGCTAATTTGCGAAGATGGGGATGAGTGATGAATGGAGACTCACAAACATCCATGTCCAGGCCAGGATTCGAACCCGGGACCCCTGACGTTGTAGCGCGATGTGCTAACCACTCCGCCACGGGGCCGGCTGATCGCGACGTTGAGAATAAATGGCGAATTTTTGAAGCAACTCGTAGCGCAAGATGATTAGCCAGTTATTAAAAGTTAAAGCCGCCCGCTGCAGAATTGCAACATGGCGTAGGTTCCACACGTACACGAACGTGTTGTGATCAGCACCACTCTCCGGTAGCCTTTATCACCACCACCAAGGTACCCACTTATTAGAGACCCGAGTTCAGCCTAGTCGAGTCCCGTCGCTATTATTACGGGTAAAAAACATCGGCGTCCGGAAAACCAAAAGAAGAGGTTTTGGGGCCCTTTTGGGTGTGTATCCTCCGCCCTCCATTCAAGAGGGAACATGGCAGAAAGGCTTGGCAGCCGGAAGCGAGGCAAAGGCCACGGGCGTGCCTTTGCTTTCAGAGGATTTATTCTTCTAACAAACGGGAACTTTTTTACGAAGCGGCGAGCAGCTGCCCTCGGGGAAGTTACAGTTCTCCCTCGTGTCGGTCGGTTCTTGTCCGCTAAAAAAGCAGACACTAAACTGATCCTTCGTAAAGAACACCAAGGTAGGGGTGAGTCTGTTCGAGTAAGGATACAAATAGTATTTACGTTGTTGCATGTATTCATTCCCATGTTACAAACTTCATCAGAGACTTTTCACCTGCAGGTCTCAGCTGCGTGCTGGCTGTCACCTCCATATAAATAGTTTTCGCACAGATAAGCTAATCGGGACCGGATCTGCAGTTAAAGGTGGGATCCGAGCCACTATGTCCCGCCAGCGGGTATCGAACCTGAGACCCATTGATTACATGGAGACAACGTTCAGGCCCGTAGCCAGGAATTCTTTGTATGGGGGGCGAAGTCAATCCTAGAGGGGGCAAATTTTTAATATATTGTGTCGCATTGACAGGGTACATAGAAGCACTTGCCCCCTCCCCCAAAAGAGATAGTAACAGAAAAGGGATGATATCTTGAAACTGCAACGAACAAAAAAAAAACTTCGAGCAACATCAAATAGCAATATTACGATAATGACTTTTCCAGATTGCCAAAGAATATAAAGTTTAACATAAATAGGCTAATAGGGACTGTATCTATTTGATATTTACAGGTCGATAATGTTAATAGATGATTAATATGTACCAACAGCTTTGGGCCTCTCTGCAGAACTGATTAAGGGAGCCCTTTATAAATCATGCTTCATAATGATTTCCTCTAGTTTCCAGTATGCAAGATCTTTACGCACAAAGGAATCTAACGAGAATCCAACAACACCATTGTGTTGTGTTATGCAAGAAGAATCGAATTAATTAAATAATAATTGTTACATAACAGTTGGGCTGAAAAGTTCGTAGGCTAACATAGTAAAAAATATTTTTTTGACAAAATTCGATTTTATTATTCAATATAGTTGCCTTCGAGGGCGATACAACGATTATAGCGGTCATACAATTTTTCGATGCCATTTTTATAGTACGATTTCTCTTTAGCCTCAAAATAGGCCTCAGTTTCGGCGATTACCTCTTCATCAGTGCTAAATTTCTTTCCAGCGAACATTCTTTTAAGGTCTGCAAACAGGAAAAAGTCACTGGGGGCCAGATCTGGAGAATATGGTGGATGGGGAAGCAATTTTATTACGGTTGAATATCGCTAAACATTGCTCCGAATCATCAAAACATTGTTGCTTTTGATCGATTGTGAGCACGCGCGGCACCCATTTTGCACACAGCTTTCGCATGTTCAAATATTCATGCACAATATGTCCAACACGTTCCTTTGATATTTTTAAAGTCTCAGCTATCTCGATCAACTTCACTTTACGATCATTTAAAATTATTTTGTGGACTTTTTTGATGTTTTCGTCGGTAACAGCCTCTTTGGGGCGTCCACTGCGTGCATCGTCTTCGATGCTCATTTCGCCTCGTTTAAGTTTAGCAAACCACTTCTCAACGGTTGATTTTCGTGGTGCAGAGTCCGAATAATGTTTATCAAGCCAAGCCTTGGCTTCAACAGTATTTTTTTTGCCAAAAAGCAATGCTTTATTAACACACGAAGTTCTTTTTTTATCCATTTTTTCACAATAACAAAATCTGCTTCACTCACAATGCTATATCTCACGAACTAATTATCCGGCAGCTGTGAAATTTATACACGTATCTTTTGAAGGTTAGTACTAAGTAAAAATCACATGGATTTAATTCTAGTAACGCCATCTATGAGTCAGCCTACGAATTTTTCAGCCCAACTGTTATTATCTACACTTTGATGAATTCTGTAAAAATTTGTAATACATTTTTGTACTTGCTAAAACATTAAAACATGGGTCCCTTAGTTCACCACGGACTCTATTTCCTTCAAAGGGGAGACTCTTGCATCACTACAGACAATGTTTGCCTACTGGTTACGTTAACCATTTTGCAAAATATTGTGTGAATTGTTCAGTATTATATTGCTATTTGAAATATACGTTTTGACACCTGACAAACAAATAGGAATCTCTCGATTGATCAATGACTTCTTGGATTACAGTGTCATCATTAATATTTCATATTAAGTTTCATAGAAAGAAATTGTTTTAATAGGGCGGTGCGCCATGGTATTCTCTTTAAGATTTCTTTTTTTTTCATATGTATCGTTTGGCTGCCAGGGCCGACTCCCGTCGCCCCACAGCTATTTATGGCTCTGAACTTGTTCTATGAGAAAAGCAGACATTGCGAGCGAAGCGATCAAGAAAATTTTACGAAATGTATTCTTATTTGTATAAAATTTGAAAGAAAAATGCAAGGAACACGTAAAAACTAATTCCATCATGAGTATCCAATTGTCCTGCTATTCTTAGATTCTCCTAGTCTTGTTTTTTTACTTCAATGTTTGCTTCCCCTTGAATGGACTTCCGTCCAATGTCGGGGGAAGGGGACAATGCCCCCTGCCCCCTGTAGTTGCGGCACTGTATATGAGTGTCTTCATCAATTTCACGTCATCACTCATTGTTACGATAAGCTAGATGAGGCAGAAAAGCAACGCTAAGTAACAAAAATCAAATATCCACTCCCTCTCTCTACCACATGAATCACTATTACCAAAAGGTAGACTTTGGAAATAAAAATGTAAGCAGTTCCAAGTTCAGGGCAACACATTCAAGAAAAACATCCGAACACATTAGGTTACCTTTAATACAAGACTACTCAAAATGTCACAACTGTTCTAGATACTGAAAATTGCGAAATCATTACCCGAAGTCTGAATTTGGAAGGGAATTTTTTCCCCCAATTCTGATACGACATTATACGGAATCCCATACACCCTAATAAATCACAAAATCAATAAGTGTCTTTGTTATGTTGTTAGAGTAACACGTGATATAATTGTAAAGATTTGTGAGAATTCCAGGTAGGAATGTGTTCTGTATTTTTCACAGGGGGGCAAAGCAGGCTCTCAGGGGGGCAGTTGCCCCCCCTGCCCCCCTCTAGCTACGGGCCTGACAACGTTACCATCACCCCAACGGTGAAGCTCTCTCTCTCTCTCACACACACACACACACACACACACACACACACACACACACACACACACACACACACACACACACACACACACACACACACACACACACACACACACACACACACACACACACACACACACAGCATCATTGGTCATTACTAGGGGCATGCATTTTTCGTTTTTGACGAAAAAATGAAATGCCAAAAAACACATTGTAGTGTTAATTTTTCATGTTTTTGAAAGGTGTGAGATGCATTTTGCTACTATGTTTTGTCACGAAATAATGCAAAATGCGAAATTAACTCTTAAACATGAAATTTAGGGTTTAGTTACCGATGCGACTCCTTCGAGGTCTGAATTATCCTGAGAGTTATGCAATTCACGGAAAATTGATTAATTCTGGTGCGAATATTGGAGAAGCAAAAATAGACTCCTTTACACAGAAATAAACTTAATACTCTGATAACTAAATAAATGTGCTATTAGAAGTGAAATGTTAATTTTGTGTAATAAGTGAAGTTTTTAAATCAAATTTAGGATTATATTCACAATTTTAAAACCAAAATGTCTTTTTATATACCACTTTTCATCCAATTTTTCACCGGTATAACACAGATATTTATTTTATTTACCGCTTTTGAACCTGAAATTGACTCAGTTTTTGTACCGAAATTTTGCTTTTTTTATTTACCAAAAATATGTGCGTCTAGTCATTACCCGTACTGGTATGCAGTATTTTGATCCCGGAAGGTATTTTTCCACTTTATCCATACTGTGATTACTCGCTCGAATGTGTGTGTGTGTTTGTGCGCAGGGTGGTATTTAAAGGGGCGAATGAGGGGTTTCTGTACCTCCCCCTCTGCTTGCCAGTCTTTTACTCTTGGAGGGGGAAACCCTTATATAATTAGATGCTATTCAGGTGCTTCAGGGGCATTACTATAATTTCCTCTCACTGGAAAGTTTTCAAATAACACACTGTATATATGCATCTATCACTTGCCAAACCAAACTTGCCAATACTTTTTCATCTCTCCTAACAAGTATTTGTATTCGCAAAATGTATTTATTACCTCGTTTAGAACAATTAGACGAGCCACAATTAAGGAAGCTTGTTTCTTCGCCAGCTACACAAACTGTAGCATCACTGTAACCTATTGTTAGTTTTCTTATTTCGTGTTGTGGCGATGTGAACGAATGGCAGAAATCCATGCATGGCTTTACAAAGTTTCCACTCAAGGGATAACGTTGAGTTGGACCTAAAGGAAATCGGTAAGGATGGAAAAGATTGGATTGATCTTGCCCAGGATAGGGACAGATGGAAGGTTTGTGTTGCTGCAGCCATAAACCTTCGGGTTTAAGAAGGCTAGAGAGTGAGTGAGTGATACATACACACGCACCAAATCCTATGTTATCATTAGACCTCGGATTTTTAGGTTTTAGCACACTTTTTAGGCTCTAAAAACCCTAAAATAGATTCTAAAAATCTTAAGTTAGGCTCGTAAAATTCTGAAGCAGGTTGAAAAAAACTTAAAATAGTTCAAAATTCCTGAAAAATGCTGATTAGGTATAGTCACCGGCAATGAAAATGGGACACCTATATCCTGAAATATTCACTATCTTGCATGTGTGTTGCCTAACCCTACGGCGATGGCAGAACTTACCATTGGAAATTTGCTATTAAAATCCACTCTTCGCCGTATAGTTAGGCAACAATCTTTTTTCATGTTATCCACAGTCAAACTCCGCAATTTTGTCTGTGAGGATCATCGTATAGCCTACGCTGAAAATAATATTTCAACAAAAACATAATCAGTGGTGCAAACTTCAATGCTGAAATGTTAGTTTGGAAGGCGTGAATGCCACAAAGCACCGAAGTGACGCGTAAGTGAGCAAGACCACACAGATCAGACCATTTTGTATTGTTCAGGTAACAGTGGCACCAGACATTTTGCTTTGTTTAGAGCTTTGAAAAATCACCATGGACTTGGAGGAAGGGAAATCGACAGAAAGTAAGTTTGAAACACGTTCGTCATTGAATGTTTTTCGTGATAAAACAAAACAAATGCCTCTGTGTGAGATACAAATCCTGTAAAAACCTTTAAAAATATATTAAAACCTAAAAAAAGGCTTGATTTAGGCGCATAAAACTAAAATAGTTTCTAACAAGCAAAATAGGTTTTTTAGGCACTATAAAACTTCATCAGTTGTTGCGTCTTTTAACGAAACTCTGACATAACTTATTATTTCTTACACACCTGTAAAGGAAAAAATATATAGGTTAAAAATCTGAAATCCGAGGTCTAGTTATCATATTGTTGGTTTGCACACTAACTGGCCTTACTTGTTGATCTCCCGTTGCAATATAGTAATATGGCAACTGTAATTTTCACGCTGCCGGAAAACACAATAAATATATTTTAGCATACAAAAAAGTATAACGTAAAAGGTATTTGGAAGATGTAGAATCAGTAGCAATAAAATATCACGAGAAAACTCTGTTGAGTAAGTACATGCAATCGACATTCTTGAGCTCTCGATTTTTCTTTCGATATTTCACGAGCGCTTGAAACAAGCAACGTTTTCCGAACAAAAGAAGCAACATCAGCGGCGGCCTTTGCACCACCCTCGTTGCGTGAGTGCGGGAACAGAAACTGCAAGGCGAGGGAAACGCTTCCCACGAGGTTAAATATCGACTTGTTTTTACGCGCGCATGCTCCCCGGCCGTTCGTGATCTTTAGCATTTACAAAGCGCACGGAGAGCCGCTTGTTTTGTTGCTACAAGGCACTGGTTACCTCAGAAGCTCCCGAGAGAAAGTGAGACATTCACAACACCTTGGCTATTGCAAGGGCATGGCGGGTATATACTAAAGGCTAGAAGGTTTAACCTATTTTTTTTTTTAAGGGATGTTGAAATCCGGATAAAATTAATAAATGCATAAATAATACGAAGTAAATCTTTCTTTTACGTAATGTGAGGTTCAAGGAATGATATAAAACCTCTCCACCGCATCAATAAAGTTTAATATCTCAAAAACGCGTAGGATGCAATTACATGTATATGAATACAGGGTGGTCCATAAGTAATACAAACCTGCAGATTCGGTCGTCGACTTTCGATCTCGCCACCAAAGTTCCAGGGTTCGAGTTCTGACCTGCGTTTCGACAGCCCTTCATCAATTTCTTGTATTCATCGCATCATCGTCATGAATGTCTAAAAGTGGAAGAAAAGCGACGCTAAATCAAACGTTCCGATCCATGGTACAGGGCAGGGGGAAAGCTTGTTACGGTGCAGTATCAACATGGTGGCCATCTTGTCAGCCATTTTGGATTCGGATTCGTTTTTAAATGGAAATGTGATCATCTCAAGCACAGTCTATACAAACTGTCAAAAGGCATAACAAGGAAAAAATCTTGAAAGCTAGAAATATTTCGGAGAAGAAAGTTCCATACAGAATCAACGTGCAGTTTGGCAACTAATCGAGCTCATTCGTACAGCTCTCATTTCGTGGAAGAACCCCTGTCGCTTCACGAGATCCCCTTCCCCAAATCCTCGCGATAGACAGACAGGCCGGATCCCCAGTTCGCGTGACGTCACGAAGCGTGGGCGTACGTGACGTCACGAGGAGGTGGAAATCCCTTCGTCAACAGGTGTTGGCAAAGGTTGGCCGGCGGAGCGTTTAAAAGGATGGGCGGACGAACAAGCTTCTTCGCTCACCTGAACAAAAGGCCGAGAGGTGCGTTCGTGTTACGTGGGCGTGGGTGCGTATAGAAAAGCCCTCTGAGTCACCGAGCTTCCTTTCTTGTCGGACGTTGATAAAAGTTTTCATTGCAAGAGGAGTATCGACCCTTGAAGCTTCTTGTTTCCATCACCTTTTCGTGAAGACTGAAGAGGTTTCCTGATGACGTTGCATTGTAATCGGGAGGTCCAGGGTTCTGTCTCCCGGTAAGGCAAGTGGGGCTCAGAATATCAACGTAATTCTTTGAAATAAGGGACTTTTACCCTTGAATGCTCAAATTCTAGAACTACTTTCTTCTAATTCTCTAAATTTGGCATCTCCGAAGGAGACTTGTACAGGCTTTTCGGCATTTTTTTAAAAAAAAAATATCATCCATCTATCTAATTGAAAATCTACATCTGTCTAACAAATTTTGGCCTCGTTATGTTCTGGTTTTGAGTCATGGCCTGCAGGCACGTATATATAAATATATTCCGGGGGTGGGTGGGTGGGTCCGAAGCAAGTGCTTCAGAAATAATAATAATAATAACATAAATGTTTGAATTTATATGTTAATATAATTTATCGGTCTATTCATAACAGTATATAAATTAACTAGTATTGTTATTATTACATGAATACGTTAAAATACCGTATAAGAATAGGGATATAACAGCACTATTTTATCTAGCTTACGCGTAGTTAAGATCGCCAAATTTTCTATTTAAACAAGTGCCCTAGCAAGGAAATTAATGTCACAAAGATAAAGAATTGAATATTTATTGAATAACAAAAAGGATGTTAATTCCAGTTGACGAAAAGTAAGGTTCCCAATTAGTATTAAAGTAGTAGTGTGCATAAATCTTAGGCACTGTCAATTGAAAGCCATATGATTCTAATCTAATTCTTGGCTTTGGGTAAATTCCAGGTAAACCTCAATATACAGCAAATTCAAAAGAGGTATATATTGTTTATTTCATTATTAGATGGGCGACTAAGCCACAATTACTAGAACAGCGACAAAAAATTAAGACTAAGTGATAGATTTAATTGAGTTATTTTACGCCGCTTCCCTCCCTGTTTTGGCTAATCACGATGATGGAAATATGATGAACTTGATGAAGGGAACACTCACAAAGAACAGCCATGCCCCGGCCGGGATTCGAACCCAGGAGACAAAAAAATAAGAGAAATCCGAATACTACTTTTCTCCAAAGCATCGTTGAATGTGGCGTCGACAATTGCCGCAACCAATGTCGAACAAGTCTTGCATTCCCAACGACAAAGGAATGGTAGGAACAAAGAATAAAGCAGCAAGGAGAAATTTCTGTACCTTATCGTCACGACTTCCTTCAGCGGGATGGAGTAAACGGCGATAAAAGAGAACAGCGGCGTGGTTTCTGCCTCATCCTTTTCCCATGGCCACATCCGTCGAAGGGCGATACAGAGTCACGCGAGGCTTTTGTGTCTCTCTCTCCGCCTTATCTGGGCGCCACACGCCTCGCGATCCCAATCGCTTTCTCGCGCCGATGAATGTAATTGGATTAATGCACTCCTGCTTTGCCTCGGAGGATCACATGAACTTGTTCGGTATGAACATTGGAGGCGAAACTGAGGCTAACGTTAAACAGGGTGTTCACAAATTAATCGTTTATTTCAGACCACGTATCGACAACTTCTGGCGAAAACGATGCTTGTACAGAAGTCGATCATGTAACCGTGTACCTAAGGTACATAGGTACGCGATTAGATGGTCGATTTCTGTATCAAACGATGCGTCTTGGCAAGGACTATATGAAACTGTACAAGCATCATTTTCGCCATTAATTGATCGATAGGGGTTTCTGAAATAAACGATTCAATCCCCTGCGATTATAAACACCCTTGTAGTCATTGGGTGGTGGTGTGGCCTTGAAATTGGCGTTTCCAGAAAGAGCAAGTCAAACCATTATCTCAACGAGACGATACATACTCCACGGCAGCTGCTGCGTATCCCCAATCTGTGCGAAGACAGCCAAATGCCAATCACCCTTCCACGTAATACACTCTGGACTGCATTTTGCAAACTAGCGAGGCCCTGGCGTCCAGACGCATGGCCATGTGCTGTCTGCTATCCATGCGTGTTTGTCATGGCCCCTTCATCTCGTATTTCATCTTTGCAAATAGCCAAAAGTGGCAGAAACGCAAAGTAAAAGAAATAGTGATCATCCCCGAAACGTCTTAACATCAACAACAAATAATGCCATAAATAAACAAATGATCCGGTAGGCCTGGCCTCGAGATTAATTTAGACCGAATAGCTTGGTAACACCGATAGCATTCCGCTTAATGATCTCCCGGCATGCAATGCAGAGATTAAGGAGGCCGCATTCCTTTCCTCTCAGAGCAGAGGGACTATTTCCTCGTGCACGCAGATCTTCCGTTCATGCTGAATACACTCAGCGGTCGCATCGTAATCTCGTGACCTTCAGCAACCAGTAATTACACTCCGCGAAAATTACACGGAGCCTCCTTCGGAAGCAGCTACCTGAAGCGGTCAACAGAAGACGCAGCTTCCTAACTTTCTTAGCTGACGTCTCTCTTCCGTCCCTCCCGGATACGTGACGGCGACAGTGAGGATGGATAGATTAAATAGAGGAAGTTTTGCTTACAAAGGAACGCCCACGCCACGATTCGAACTTGGGCCCGTCGGTGCCACAATCAGAAATTTACTTTTCAAACTTCCCTTTTGACCCAATTTTTTCATTAGTCGTTGAAACATTCAAATCGTGATCACTAGGGCTAGGATTTTTTTGACCTAAAAATCACCAAAAATATGCTCTTATAACTGGACTTTTTCAAACATCAATACCTAAATGCTGATATATTTTCACATATTTACTATTTTTAGTTCACTCTATGGGTCCTGAGTTGCAATGCACAATGAATACTTTCTGTAAATTTTCAAATAAAAATGAAAAGATTTTGCTACAGTGCAAAAAAACTCTAGAGTAAAAGTGGGAGTACGAACTAATCCACTTCGAAAATGACTGTATATTTCTTGAAAATGCAAAAATATGCTGAATATGACCGAAAATCCATCAAAATATGCTCTATCACGTAGAAATGGCCAAATGTGCCAAAATATGCCCTTAAGAGGCATATGAATTTCGATATGTGTAGGGAACACATCACCCTTACCCAAAAAAATATGTTGTCATGAAAATCTTAGCCTTAGTGATCACAAACAAACAAATCGGTTATTATTATTATTCGTAGTAGTAGTAGAAGAAGAAATGCATAGCTACAGAAAAAAGTTTGTTTGGAACAGCCAAAAAATAGTTTCTCGTAACCAAACATTTGTATAAATAGGCGATAAACAAACAATTGTTCACCAGAATATTTCTTTTTCAATAATCGTGCACGTTTGCTTAGTGCTACCAAAAGCTTTAGTCCAAAATTATTATGTTTAGTAAAGACTGCTAAATTTATAGTTTACTGTCACCAAAAAGCTTAAGCAAATGCGTTTTGTTAAATCAGACAAATCAGTTTTTCTGTGTGATTGATGTTATTATTTGATTCATTTTACTTCACTTTTCATCCACTTTTGACCAATCGCGAAGATGAGAATGAGTGACAATATGATGAAATTGATGAAGGGACACATACAAAGAATACCCACGTCCAGGTCGGCTAATACATAGAAGAAAAACAACAACAAGAAGAATTAATATCATGCACTCGTAGCAAAGCTTAATTAACAGAAATATGAAGAGTTGACTGAATGGATGAAAATAAAAAGAGAACAATTGATAATAGAGATTACTTATAGCGCACGGTGCACGTTTTGCGAAAAATGCAACAAATAAGGAAATTCATAAATATCAGGTTTACATGAACGATAACGGGAAGTTATGGATTGTTCCGACTGGCGGAAGAAAGGAAAGTGTGTTTCACATGCCAATGTGCTTGAATTTATTAGGCGAGCATGTAATGCATTGAGTGCATGTCACCTGTCACATTCAGGCATCGTTAACATCCTCCACCCAAAGCTACACCCTTGTGTTGTCATCTCGGTCAATCATCCTGTCCCTGACATCCTGCGTGTTATGTGACCCGGCGAACATGGCTGCGCTTAGGATTGCATACAGTTAAGGATGTTCTTTTTCCTACAATAGACTATTTCGAAATTAGTTACGTTAAAAGTTACACGCAGAGGCAGCCTAACTTCTAATTTATTGTATAAATATAATTTAGATAAACAGAAGTCAGTTTTGTATTCAATTTATACTCAGATAGGATAATCGGAACTGGATATACGGTTTAAACTCCGGGAATGGATCGAGCGATTGATTGAATTAGCTTATTTTATGTCGCTTTTCTTCCACCTTTGGCTAATCGCGACGATGAGGATGTTGTGGTGAAATTGATGATCTGACACTCACGAAGAACACCCTTGCCAGGCCGGGATCGAATCCGAGACTCCTTGCTTAATATGGTCAGGGATTCGATACCCGATGGAGGCCCATGGTGGTTCGGATCCCACTTTACGCTGTAGGTCCTGCCCCATTTAGCCTACATGTGCATAAAAGTGGACTTAAACAAAACTGAATATCGGATAATTTTCTCTCCGGATATCGGATATTCTGATATCCGCTGTACGGATTATGCGAATCAGAATTATCTGGATTATTCCGATATCAGAATTACTCAGATGTTTCGGATTATCCTAAATGTCCAGATATCCGAATGTGTGCATTATCCGGGCAGTTTTATCGTTATCCATTTCATGGGCTATCCTCATATTCTTTTATTATGTTAATAAGTATTTCACTGTACGGATTTCTACAAATTCTTCATCAAATCTGTAATCTCCGGATATTCGTATTATCCGTTGCATCCGAAACGGATATCGGATAATTTGAAATCCGGACAACTGTTTATGGATTTTTTGGCTATCCCTGGTCAAAACCTAGGAGCGAATGTAGAATATAAAGAATATCTCCAATTTCGTTAATATTTGGTACACCAACTAAATTTGACCTTCTAATCACGAATCTGTTGTTAAAATGCGGGGGTCACGTCTGGAAATGGTGAAAAAAGCTGATGTAATTGATTTTTTTTTCGAATGCTGTATCGCATCGTTTTACAACCAAAATTTTAAACTAAAAGAACGCTCGAACACCGTTGCCAAACCTACCTCTAATCAAAGTCCGCATTCCACATGCTCTTCTACCTAACGAAGCGACAACTAATGCTCTGCAAGTAACGAAGAAACAGTGTGGCAACGCTGTAGACAGCACAACGAATGCCGAACGTCACTTGTTCATATCATCAAACATGGTTTTTATGTGTATGTATGGAGAATGATCGCGGTAATGAACGTAATTTTGCAACATATATAGACGTAAGTGTACGATTTTTACACGTAACCCCCAAATCTTAACTCCAGATACATTACCAGGACTGCATATTTAGTGAGTATAAGAAGTAGGAAAGAAATTGGAGACATTCTTTCATTCCAAAACCTATTTCACTGAACTATAAAACTGCACGTGTATTTCCACGGTCAGCCACGCGTCGTAAAGTGAGCAGCTTGTGTGCAACAACAGATGAAATTATGTGGAACAGTGAGAACGCTCTGACACCGAAGATTCATTGTTTTCCTCCTCGGCGCTCCGGGGGGCGTGGCGAAGCGAGATTTGCCTAAGTATCTGCCACCCGAGGCCGCCGCCGGAATTTATTAACTGCGGAACAACCAGACGCTGGATTTTTACTGCGGGAGTCGCCCCTCCCACCATTTTGACAGCCGAACTTTTTCCTCGACGCCTCGGCACCCACCATTTTGACAGCCGAACTTTTTCCTCGACGCCTCGGCACCAGTTATTACCACTAAAAAAAACCCGGCGGTGGTCCAACCGCGGGAGACAGGCTTTGAAAGAATCGGCCTCTGTTTACACACCTTTGTCCACGAAGGTATCCGGCAACGTTTGTAATTCATTTACTTACCATCTTCCTAATGATTTGGTAAAATAAACCAAATCAACAAACAAATACATTGCAGTGAAAAAAAACACGGCATGCAGACATGCGGGAACGTGAATACAAGTACTGGAGTGATATGGTTCCGTGTATACCCGCCCTTAGAGCCGTGACGATCACCCCCCGTGGCGATGACAAAAGACCGTGTTATCTCCGTGCTTCTGACTCCCAACCTGAAACCACGCCAAAGGATTTGTCATCTCGCGTTGTGCTGTCTTTGTTGGCTCCCTGACGACGTGGATGCATGCAGGTGGATCACCCACCCAGCTTCCCCGCCTCGGCGCTTGCATTCCAACCTCACGCTCTTCGTGACCGACCGAGTGTCAGACTGCACGTGAATGACAAATGCTTTCGGTACGTGACGTAAAAACTGTGACAATTACAGCACTTCACATAACTCGAATAAGCAACAGTGTTGCCAACCGCAAGCTAAAATGTGGCTTGTATGCACAAAACACCCAAAATTACAGTAGTACTTTTTCTGTTTAGGTTTTTTTCCCCCCGTGCCCTCGTCATTCGAAAACCATTTTAGCTCGTCCAGCTTTAGCGAGAGCGTCTCCCCCTCACTACTCTCTTTTCGGGTCCCAGTCTTTAAACTGTAGTTCCAATCCCGATAGCCCGTTCAGCTATCATTTGGGGTACCTAAAACAAATTTTGATAAACTTCGACGTGTGCGTGTGTTGTAATTGAAAGGAAGGCAGGGAAGAAAATTATCTCCACTTTGAGATCATGCTTTAATCATTCGCTAATTTTCCATATTGTGACGCAACTTTAAAGTCGAACAATGATAACTTCACCTTTGCATGTTAAATGTGTGAACAAAGTGGAAACTCTAAGGACTACATTTTGCAACTCATCCATCAGAAACAATACATTTTGTTACTATTGTTAATGTAATTGGATTCGATTTTATTATGTAGTCCATATGTGAAAGATTGGATGTACAGTATTATTATGAATATTGCACTTACACTGCTCATTAACAATGATGATAGGAAATAAAAAGTTAAACAATAATGAACGTACACTTTATAGAAAGATTCGACTGTCGTCTGCTTCAGAGCGTTGCATTTTTTCCCCACTTGTCTTAGCAAGAATAGAAGTCGAGTTTTTTTGTCTGCATTTATAGTAACATCGGATTATCGAAACTCTGCTGTATATAAATAAATATGGAAAAAGAAAAGTTCTTAAGTCCTTTACATCTTTTCAGTTCCATCTCGAACACCCGTGTACGTGTGAGTGAATACATGAAGAATACCAAAAGACGAGAAATTGTTAAATCACAAGATGAAAACCATTCCAACCATTTGGCTCAACAACAATAAGATTTTGTCCAATATTTAAAAATGTCTGTACAATACGGCTAACACGGCTAGCAAAATATGAACAGACGACATCCGTGCACGCAGGGAAATGTCCATGCATTTGGCAACACTGATGCACATGTGATTAGCATGCGTGAAGGAGACGCAGATCTCGCTTCTTCTCCACCTGCGAGGTAAGAGAGGGAGAGATAACATTGTTTGTGGCTTCGTATCTTATCACGACTCCAAAAGGTCGAAACGGGGTTGATAAAGAACAGTTTTTCCCCGTGTGAAGATGTCTAGAGAGCATACGTAGAGCGGGGATGCACAAACATTATCAAGCAAATTGTCCAGCACCATGGTTATTCTCTTTGTTTTATGCAATGAGGATTTCCAAGAATTCAAATAAAACTTACTTTTCATAGTTTTGTCATACAGTGCATAGCGTTAGTTTCACTTCAAAGTCTTATTAATACACGAAACAAACCCATCGAGTGGTCGATTCCATTCTCAAGAGATCGCCAGGGGAGACACACACATTTTCAAATACAGGATGGGTCAAAAGTCACGCTCGGATATTGATATAATATTATTATTGTTATGACATTTGTAATAAGTTCTGAGATTTTTGGGGAGGCCAGAAGTTGGCATGGTAGATCGGTGATAATTTTCACGTAACTTTTAACTTTTCAAGTTGTAGCAATGTGCGAATTAAGCTTCTTGCTTCGGAGGGGGGGATGCCCATTCAGTGTTTCGGAAGGTAGGTTTTTTTGGGGGTACGCAAATTTGTATATGTTACCAGTCAGTAGATTAAACTTTTGCCTGGTGGTTATAAATACCTTAGAACATTGGGTATATGACCTAGGCCATTAATCTTATGATAACATTTAAAAGTAATTTATGAACACTTAGTTCAGTGGGGTCCATGAGTATTACCGTGCAAATTGTCCATGACCGTTTTCATTATTTTTTCTCTTACATCCTGTGTGTTTCTAAGCGATGGATTTTTATGTATGCTTGTGCAGAAGTTGTCAACAGATTGTTTTGAGTTTTCTTTTAATTCTTGAAGCTCTTATAGTCAAATAAAGTGCACGAGCTTGGTGATGGACAATTTGTTATATAATATTCACGGATCCCACTGTTCATGCCAGGAGCCTGCAGTCTCGTATCACTCCTTGCTTTCGTTTTGAAGCCAGTGGGCGGAGCTTAAGTTTGTCTGCGTAAGATGGCCGCATGTACTTCAACCAATGACTTAACCCTAGCAGGACCAAGGTGTGGCATAAAGTACCACTTTTGAAGTTTTTGTGTTGGTAATCGAAACTGCCTTGAGCAATTGAATTAAAAATCCTGTTTATTGTCAATTCAGATGTGTATTTTCATATTTGCTAAAATTCAAGAGAAAATTTTATCTCCATTTTAATTTTTAAACTGAAGTTGATTGAGCCACATGTAGCAGATAGGGCAAAAAACATTGAGGGATTGAATGCAAATACAGTTACGGCAATGGAAAACGTGCTTCAAAGGAAAATTAGGTCAACGGTTGACAATCCCATAGATATATCTACATATGCAACTGCTTCGAGAAAAGGAAATAGGTGTTACATTTGCATTTCCAATGGAGAAAGAAGAAACAAACTCTCACGAACTACAATTTCATTCAATGACTGTGGTAAATGTGTCTGTGGAAGACACTGCATGAAAGTTCAGATCTGTGACAACTGTGTTATTTCTAATAATAGTGAGTAATACTGAGGAACTGTAATTTACTGACAATGTAGAACTGAAATGTGTTATAATGTATTTTTCTATTATTGTTAATAATAAATATGCAGATGTACATTTCCAAATAAAAAAATATTTAACATACATTAAATATACAAAATATGACTTACTTACATTTCAAAGTAAAAAAATAAATTAACAAACATTAAAATTATACAAACTATGACTTATATTAAACAAAACATACTAGTAGTGCAACATAACTAACAAATGTAGCGGAATAGTAAAGTGGCACAAAATGCCACCCTTAGTCCAGCATGTAACAGATCAGACCTTGGTCCTGCTAGGGTTAACAAACAGAAGAACATCGCATCGGCTGCTGCAAGCGCGCGCGGGCTGGAAGGTCCAACTACAATTGAAAACTGGAAGTCTACTTTAGACTTGAATACTACAAAGCAAACTATAACTAGCTTTATTTGCTTATGGAATATTATTCCTTCAGGTTTTCTGTCGCTTCTGTTAGTACAGCCGTGTGTTGAGCAGGCACCATTGCTTCCTAAGTCTTATTCAAAAGTACACAAAATTACATGCTTTCTTACGGCGTCTTCTCCGGTTCTGTCACGTGACCCGGCTTCAGGAAAATCGCGCTAGGCTTACTCCTCCTCCATGGTTCATGCATTTACATCCTAAGAAAACCAAAACTCATACACAAAAGAACTATCGAAATAGTAACGCCGAAAACTTGACCACATTTCTATTGTCAACTTCAAACAAACTGTAATGCATGTAAAATATGAGCAGTAAGCTCGGTGAGTTGTTAAGTTGCAGAATGGTATCCTCCTTTAATCCACAAGACTGTATACTTTTCGAGAGGGTGTGACGTTCCTTTTGGGTGTTCGCCACTGGATTACTACGTCACGGTAGATACCCAATCTCCCTGTGCGGCGGAGTTATGAGACTCTCCTGTACATTATAGCTAGACTGAGCATCCTCAAGACGTGCAATTAGAAAAATGAGTACCTCCTTGCCATTGTACAAGTTTAATAAAATCTTTTAACTTTAAACATTCGCTGGAAAATAACACAACTATACTTGCAAATACGATCGCATTATAATACGATGCGGCGTTTCCTTTTATAACAGCGTTTTTCACAAAATTCACATTATCTCCTGAATCGAACAATCTTCCGACATTTATTTGCCTTGGCAACGGATTCAATAAAAGATGGGACAGTTGTACAAATGTCTATACACCGGAAAGGACTTCCGCTTCAAGGGAAATGTTTGATGACTGTGTTTGTTATATAGCTAAACATATACTACATGTTCTTCAGTTCAATTTTCGTTGCGGGGGATAAAAACATTGCTGGCAACGCAAGGGTAAAAATAATTTCCTACCGGGGATAACATTTTTTCCCCAGCATCCCCCTCGTTAATTCGCACTCTGAGTTGTAGTATACATTCTTATGTTGGGATGCATCGAATTTTACTCTGAACTGATCTTATTGGATAATCTTCAGAATCTATTGCATTTCGTGTTCCCCGAACGTGCCACGCTCTGACGATGCTCACCTCCGACCTTTGGAGATGCCCGATGAGATACAGCCCCTTCCTCCCAGCCCGTTCGGCCAAATGATAGCGTTGCCAATCGTAAATCTGTTTTACATCGGCTTCGTGACGTTTTCGGTTTTCTAAACTGCTGCCGAAGGGCAGTGTTACCACCTTGAAACCCTTTGCAACTAGGTGGATGATTTTAGTTGGCACACGATGTTCTTGATGAAGATAATGTGCACAACACACTCCTGTGTACTTTTGGAAAAGAGTTTACTCAACGTAAAAATTTGTTTTATAATTTTATGCATAAAATACAGTCCGTAACCCTTACAGGCATCGTCGTGAATAAATTTCATAATATATGTGGGCCACTGAAATTGTATAGAATCAAATACAATGATTTTGAAACGCTTCAGAAAGAGAAATATATATGTCAAGCCTAACGCAAATCAAGTTTATAAGGGGTCAGTGGTTCGAATCGTGGCCTGAGCATGGATGTTTGTGAGTGTCCGTTCATCAATTTCATCATATCATCACTCATCCCCATCTTCGCAAATTAGCCAAAAGTGGTGCAAAAAGCGAAGTAAAATAAAGCAAATAAATAAACAATTACAAGTTTATAGCTATGCTATGGGGACTTTCCTTTATTTCTAAAGTAAAAACTAAACAGTAACTCACCAATAATAATAGCAGTGGGCGAATTATTGAATGGGCTCGACCCACGCGCTCATACAAGTTAGTATGGGCAGATTACACGGATAAGTTAGAATCTTTAAATTCATTATGCTGTTGATCGAAAACATACATATGCCAGGTCGTTGGCAAGGCGCGTAAAGTGGTCGACTTTCGATCTCGCCACCGAAGTTCCCGGTTTCGACTCCCGGCCTGACATTTATTTATTTATTTACTTATTGAAATTTCCAGTATAGCAGAATCCATTTTAAACCGGGAAGAAACAACAGTAATGTACAATTTTTTTCTAAGTTGGTGATAAAAGACGAATATGAAGTGAAAATATCTACTTGGTTTGAGATGATATTGAATTGGTTCGGTAGCCTATGGAATAATGAACGTTGTCTGAGTGATAGTCTGGGAGTTGCAGTGTGGAAAGTTTCCTTGCTCCGTGTTTTATGTCTAGGCACTCTGAGTGAAAGTTCGTGGAGTGGGGATACCACATCTTAGGTTTCCATTTATGATCTTATGTAGTAATTGGCGTTATTTGCAAGTTCATCAATTGCATTCATCGGCATCGTCGCGATTGGACAAAAGTGTTAGAAAAGTGATGCTACACAGAGAAAAGTGTTTGTTTGGAATATCCAAAAAAAATGGTAGTGGTGAACAAATCGTTTGTTTAAATAGGCTGTTTGCGTTCCGGACCGTACAGGACCAAAACTGAATGTAGAACCTGTCCGGCTGTGAAGGACCAGAAATGAATGATGATCCGAACCGGTAGGATCTAAATGTAAGTGAAATTGTAGGTACCACTTACATCTCTCTGGTATGGATTGTGTCGCTACAGGGCAAAGTTCACCGCGATCCTCTTGGTAGTTGTAAAGAAAACACAGGCACACACACTGATAACTATAACTATGTATTATAAGGTATATGTACATAACACTTGATTACACTTCCCATGCACTCCTGTCTAGGGGAAACTGTTTACACGAAGTTGCAGCTGGTGTTACAACAACGCGCCACTAATGAAACGTAGCCACGTTGGGCTTACGCTATCCATAATTGTCCGCGACGGTTTCTGGCTGTGTCCCGAGTGGCCTCTCTACGCACACTGGCTGGAAGTAACTACCGCACTAAGATGGCGGCAACTAGACACCGCGCTAACATTGAATTAGCCAATGGGAGTGCAGGTTACTTAAGGCATTTGAAATACACAAATAAACAATTGAAGCTATATGCAATATAAAATATATAAAGAAAGAATAAACATGGTTACTTTTATAGATAAATCTCCAACATACTCCCCCCCGTTGGAATGTTCACATCCAACCTAACACTAGGGGATACATTGTCAATGTTTTAGCTCATGGAGCGTCTTCTCCCCAATGTGGTAAAGGCACAATTTTGCTTAATGCTCTCTTGTAGACTCCGTCTCTAGTACGAACGGTGACTACGCGCACTAGGTTATCCCTTCCCGGAAACACTTCTTGGATGACGCCGACTCTCCACGAGAGTGGTGGAAGATTGTCCTCCTTTAATAGCACTGGTGTGCCAGGCTTCAAATTCGACTGGACGGCTGTCCATTTCTGTCGCTGCTGCAGGCTATGCAGGTAGTCCTGAGACCACTTCCTCCATACTCGCTGCTGGAACTGCTGTATGCGCTGCCATCTGGATAATCTGTTGGCAGCCAGATCTGTAATGTTTGGTTCAGGAAATGAGGTTAGAGGACCTCCAATAAGAAAATGACCAGGGGTAATGTAGCTGAATTCATCATGAGAATCAGGGAGTGTGGAAAGAGGACGGGAGTTGAGGCAGGCCTCTATTTGGCATAGCAGAGTTACTAGTTCTTCGTATGTTAGCACGGCGTTTCCTGCTACTCTGCGAAGATGGTATTTCATAGACTTCACTGCACTTTCAAAAATCCCGCCGAATGATGGACTGCGTGGTGGAGAATACTTCCATTGGAAATTCTCTTCTGCTGCAAATCTGTTAATGTCCTTGTTGAATTCTTGTGATTGAAAGAGTTTACGTAATTCCTGCAATTCATTTTTAGCACCATGGAACGTCGTAGCATTGTCGCTAAAAATACTTGCACACTTTCCTCTTCTCGCGGTGAAGCGTAGTAGAGCTGCGATGAAGGCTTGTGATGTCAAGTCTGAGACAATCTCTAGATGAATTGCCCTTGTGGCAAGACAAGTGAAAACTGCAATGTAGCATTTTCTTGTGGATCTGCTTCTAGCGGCTCCGGTCTTGATGTGGTATGGCCCTGCGTAATCAACGCCTACGTGATGGAATGCCTTGCTGGGTCTCACTCTACTGGAGGGTAACTGCCCCATCAGCTGCTGGGCGGCTGAAGCCTTCAAACGATAGCATATGTTGCACTGATGAATGATCTGTTTGACCACTTGTCGTATGCGAGGTATCCAGTATTTCTCACGAAGTGATGATATGAGAAGCTGTGGACCAGCATGCATAAGTCTCTTGTGTTCTGATGCTATCAGAATTTTCGCGAAATGACTCTTCGGATGAAGAATAATTTGATGCTTGCTTTGGAATTCCAGTTCACTGTTTTCCAATCTTCCTCCGACACGAATTACTTTTTCATTGTCGAGAAATGGATGAAGGTTCCTCAAAATGCTTTTGTTGTGTACTTGCTGCTTGTCAGACAAATCGTTGATTTCCTGAGAGAAGAATGCGCGTTGTGTTATCTTGATGCAGGCAAGTGTGGCGCCTTGAATTTCAAAGGTGGTAAGGTCTTCACTCCTTTTCTCTATTGAGTTTCTGCAATTGCTGATGAACCTTTTGCAGAGTGACACTACTCTCAGTAGCTTGGATAAAGTTGAATATCTAGATATGATTTCTTCTTCAGTTGTTACATGAGTGACCAATGTGGTAGCTGCTACCTTACGCTGCTCTGGAATAGTGTTGTCGTCTGGACGGAATGCTAAACTGGATGATGGCCACTGTGTCTCGTCTTCTTGGAGCCAGGTGGGTCCGTGCCACCAAAGCTGAAGTGATCTGATAGTTTTTGCATCGACTCCTCGTGAGATCAGATCTGCAGGATTGTCTTTTGACGGAACGTGCTTCCAATCACTGACCTGTGTGAGTTCCTGTACCATAGCAACCCGGTTGGCAACAAAAGGTTTCCATTTACTGGCTGGTGACGCCAGCCAAGCTAGGACGATTTTTGAGTCGGTCCATAGGTGAATGGTGTCTATACATAGACGCAGTATGGACAATGCTTTGTGTACCAGTTTGGCTAGTAGAACTGCCGCACATAATTCCAAACGCGGAAGAGTGGTTCTCTTCACCGGAGCCACCTTGGACTTTGAACACAATAAGTTCACATTTATGTGACCCTCCGAATCAATTGATCTTACGAAGAGAACGCTGCCATAGTTTCTCTCTGATGCATCAGAGAAACCGTGAATTTGAACTTTACGTATGTCTCCTGGAGCCAAAACGAACCGTGGTACTTTTACTTCGTTAATACATGTGAGCTGCGAATGAAGACGACGCCACGTTTTCTGCAAATCTATAGGAAGCGGATCATCCCATCCTACATTGTGGAGCCATAACTGCTGCAGGAATGACTTGTATGTTATCACCACTGGCGATATTAGTCCGATTGGATCGAACACTTGTGCAATTATGCTGGCAACTTGGCGCTTTGAGAAGATCTTCAACGAGCCTACATCCACTGTTGTGGCGACCTTGCTGTCCATGAGAAATTCGTCCGTGGATGGGCGCCATGAAATTCCCAATGTTTTTGTGCCTTCTGTGTCGAATTGCACTAGATCCTGTACTGCCTTCAATTCTTCTGGAATAGATTGCAACACTGCCTTGCTATTGGAGCACCATTTACGTAGATTGAATCCTCCCTTCTGGAGTAATTCTGTGAGACTTTCACGCAGCTTTATTGCACCTTCAATGCAATGATTTCCTCCCAGAAAATCGTCAACGTAGAAGTCATGTCTCAAGACATGAGTGGCTACTGTGAAATTTGATGATTCATCTTCTGCCAACTGCTTGAGGCATCTTGTGGCCAAGAATGAACTTGAAGTTAATCCATAAGTGACTGTGTTCAAACTGTAAACATGGATTGGTTCGTCACGTGATGCTCTCCATAAGATGCATTGAAGTGGTCTGTCTTCTGAATGCATGTTAATTTGCCTATACATTTTAGCCGTGTCTGCAGTCAGTGCGATTTTGTGACTACGAAACCTGAGCAGGATTGAAAACAATTCTTCTTGTATCGTGGGACCAATCATTTGTATACTGTTCAACGATTCCCCCGTAGTTGTGGGCGAGCTTCCATCAAAAACCACTCTTAAACGTGTAGTTTTGCTTGATTCCTTGATCACACAGTGATGTGGAATGTAGTACCTTGTCTCCTTGTCTCTGGATATATCTTCCAATGTCCCAATTGGTTGCATGTGTTTGAGTTGTTGGTACTCGACCATGAATTCTGTGTACTCTCTTTTCAATTCCATGTTCCGATCCAGTCTTCTTTCTAATTGGTTAAATCGTGAAATCGCTGTTTGCAGAGAATCCCCAAGAACGGATCTGTCCTTCTTCAAGGGTAGCTTGACTGTGTATCGACCTTCTCGATCACGAGATGTAGTTTCCTGGAAATGTCTTTCACAGGCGATTTCTTCTGGCGAAGGCAACTTATCATGGAATTCCTCCAAATCCCAAAATCTCTGTAAATGGAAATTGACTGTATCTTCTGTGCGAACAAAGAATGACTTCGAAGGTCCGTTATTAGATGGTGCATTGGGAATCCTTCCTGCTACAATCCATCCAAATTCAGTGTTTTGCAACTCTGGATAGTTTCCTGTTCTTGAAAGTTTTTCTGGCTTGAGAATCGTGTAGAACACATCTGCAGACAGAAGTAGGTCAATGTTGCCAGGTGTATGGAAGCTAGGGTCTGCTAAATGTATGTCACTCGGAATTCCCCATGTGGAAGTTTCGAGCCTCTGCGCTGGCATCGAACCTGTGATGTTTGGCAAGATGGAACAAGATATATCCATGGTGAATCCACTTATGCTGGATTTAATCTGCGTCTCCATGGTGTGAAAGGCTTGGACTGTAGCTTCATTTATCCCTTGGATAGGTATTCGGCGTTTTTGTTTCTTGATGCGTAGCTGCTGAGCAAGGTTCTCTGTCATAATGTTACTCTGCGAGGCTCCATCCAAAAGTGCACGACATGGGAGCCACTCGCCGTATGCGTTCTTGATTTTTATGACTGCTGTGGCTAGGAGAACTTGCGAAGTTTCTCTGTTCTTGACAGAACAATATGTTGCTTTAGCCTGGGCATCATTATCCTGAAAACGAGTATCATCGCCTACTGCCGATTTACTTCTGGATTTACTGGGCTGCTTCTGTGTTTGACGTTCTCTGCTGTTCTTATCTTCATGAAGAAGGGAATTATGTTTCTCGCCGCAATACTTGCAAGATCCTGCCTTGCATCCTGACCTAAATCCCTGGTGATCTGACTGTCCAAGACAATTGAAACAGATCTGGTTTTCTCGAAGAAATTTGTACTTCTGAGCTATAGTAGCTGCTTTGAAAGAACTGCACGCAAACAGCGGATGCTTATTATTCTTCATAGTATCCTTGCAATACAGGCATGAAGGAGATACAGTAGAAACATACGATCTTGAAGGGGAAGGATGCGCAGGTTTGTGACTTTGTTGTTTGGCGTTGCCACTAAACTGTGGTTTGAATGTTGATTTTTCATTGGAAATTGGTTTGAATTTCTCCAAAGCCTTGGTTCTGTGCTCTAGAAATTGAAACAAACTGTCAAGAGTGGTGAATTCAGAATCATTCACTTCTAATTCAAAAGCTTTTCGTGTGGTGGCATCAAGCTGAGAAGTAAGATGTTGAACTAACACTATATCTGATAGTGAACTATCTCCTGCTAATAATTTTAACGCTGAGATGGAACTGATTGCTGTGTTTGTAAACGCTCGCAACTCTTCTGCATTTTCTCTCGACACTGGTTTTATATGCAAAATATCATTGACGTGTGAAGCAGCTATGAGACGCTTGTTGTCAAAACGCTCTTGGAGTTGTTTCCACGCTACACCGTAGTTGGATGCTGTAATTGGTATGCTTTCAATGATTTGCAATGCCTCACCCTTCAGTGCGACACGTAAATACTGGAATTTCTGAATATCTGAAATATCCGAATTATCATGTATGAGCGAAGAAAATGTGTCTTTGAACGATACCCACTGAGTGTAATTTCCACTGAAATGCGGAAGCTCTATTAATGGCAACTTGACTTGAGACTTGCACGAAGCCCTGTGTTCATTTTCCGCGCCGTCTGTATTTGAATGATTTCCCTCAATTAATGTTAGCATCTGCGACTTGAGATCGAAATATGAAAGTTCGATTGTCTCTCGAACTGCCGTGTGTTCATCGTCTGTGGCTTCAAATTCAATGCAATCCTGAATTTCTTCTATCTTGGGCCATAATGTGTTCAGTTGCTCCAGCCGAACCTTGATCTGTTGAACGTTCGGCGCCTCTGGATCAACACTGCTAATATACGACTGCAATCTCGTTATTTGCCCCCTGTAGGCGGCACGTTGCTTTAGAAGATGTGCTAAGTCTGCCATGCCTCAAGGTGGGAAGGACAAAGCAATGTGTATTGAAATGAAAGGAAAAAATGAGGAAATATTGAACCAAACACTGTTGTACTCACCGATCTGGCATTCACTGGACCATCTGGGCATCTGAAATCCTGGTTAGGCTGCAACACTGCGGGTAGTCGTTGACACTGACGTGTACTGGAACAGCTGATGCACGGTTGCTATGGTGATGTCACGTCTGCACGCGTGGGCTGCTTGATGCAACTCTCCGCGATACGTTTCTCCTCGCTCCCGCACGAAAACGAACGAAAAGCCAGTCCCGTGAAGGAACAGAAAACTGCAATCTAAAAATAACTCAGGGACACACCACCGGTGTATGACGTCATGTCACTGGTCGCCGACCGAAAGTCCTCGTACAGCGCGAGGGGCGAAGGGAGCGGAGTGTGAAACGTCACTGACAAGCGAACAACGAGAGCGCTGGCGGTCGGGGAAGTCCCGATCGTCCTTCAGCCACGTGGAAAATATTTCGCGCGCTACAACGAATGACGTAATGCTATCAATAACTTGTAGTTACTGTACTTGAAAATAATGTTTGCACAACACAATGTCACTAAAATCACTGATAGTAACGTACCTCATGTTCAATACAAAGGAGATCGCGGCCTGCGGAGGACCAAAATGTTTGCGTTCCGGACCGTACAGGACCAAAACTGAATGTAGAACCTGTCCGGCTGTGAAGGACCAGAAATGAATGATGATCCGAACCGGTAGGATCTAAATGTAAGTGAAATTGTAGGTACCACTTACATCTCTCTGGTATGGATTGTGTCGCTACAGGGCAAAGTTCACCGCGATCCTCTTGGTAGTTGTAAAGAAAACACAGGCACACACACTGATAACTATAACTATGTATTATAAGGTATATGTACATAACACTTGATTACACTTCCCATGCACTCCTGTCTAGGGGAAACTGTTTACACGAAGTTGCAGCTGGTGTTACAACAACGCGCCACTAATGAAACGTAGCCACGTTGGGCTTACGCTATCCATAATTGTCCGCGACGGTTTCTGGCTGTGTCCCGAGTGGCCTCTCTACGCACACTGGCTGGAAGTAACTACCGCACTAAGATGGCGGCAACTAGACACCGCGCTAACATTGAATTAGCCAATGGGAGTGCAGGTTACTTAAGGCATTTGAAATACACAAATAAACAATTGAAGCTATATGCAATATAAAATATATAAAGAAAGAATAAACATGGTTACTTTTATAGATAAATCTCCAACATAGGCATCAACCAAACAATTGTTCACCAGTACCAAAAGATTTGGTCAAGTTCTATTTGTTTGTCGTAAACAATTTTTTGGTTACCAAAACCAAAAATTACTTTGGTAAATCTAACAAAATGTAGCCAATTTGTTTAGGAAAACCAAATAATGTAGTCAACATTACCAAACGATTTGTTAAATAATTTATGTTATAATCTGATCTGGCTAATTTTAACTAGGGTGGATAGGATAGTTTTAAGAAACTAACTGATCTCAAAATACACATTCAGAATAGAAAGTTCACGTGAACTACACATTTTTCAAGCGTTTGTTTTCGTGTGCCAATTTTTTTTTTTTTTTTTTTTTTTTTTTTTTGTCCTCGTTTTCCATTTAGAAGGGTACACCTTCTCTTTGGTAAGTGAATTGTTTCCATAAATGTTTTCCCTTGCAAGGTGATGGTCTAAGTGTTTTCAGTAATGAAGTGGTACATATTTACTTATTCTGAGGGTAGTTCACTTAGATCTTATTTATGCAGTAGTGGGAAAATTACTTCTGTTAGGAAAGTAATAATTTGCTATGGTGCGGCATGTGTTGGATATATCACGTGCCGTAGTTCCGGAGGATGATGGATATTATACAGCTGGTAGTCAGGATGCTGTGGATCTATCAGGAAGGTGTACATGGTTAAGAGATGCTGTAATGGTGTGCAGTGGTATGTGGGAAGGCAGTCGTGTAGAGCATCTTCGTACATTGTGCTAAGAAGTTGTGGATGGTGCGAGTTCATTCGACCAGTTATATATTTGTGACGGATGGCTTCGATGTGGGTTGTGATTTCGGGAAAGGTTATTCGCTCGTACAGTAGTCGTGTAGGACTTGGTAGGACTACTCTGAAGGCCAAACGAAGAGCATGTCTTTCCAGAACTTGTAGTTTGTGATAGAATGAGTCTGGGGCTGATATCCATGCAGTGTGGCCGTAAGTAATTGCTGGTCGAAGGAAAGCCTTGTAGGTATGTAGGACAACCTGGGAGTTGAGTCCCCAGGATGTTCCAATTAGCCGTTTGAGCAAGCTCAGACGATTTGTAGCTTTTTGGACGATGTTGAGCAATTGAGGTTTCCAGGTTAGCTTGGAGTCAAATATGACTCCCAGATATTTTGCAGTGGTGGCAGGCAGAATTGGAGTTCCCCGTATTTTGATGTTTAATAATGTTGGGTTCCTTTGGATCTTCGAGCGACAGCCTGTCTGCAGAAACACCAATGCTTGTGTTTTGAGAGCATTAATTGTGAGACGCCATGTGTCACACCATCTTTGGAAGGAGTTTATAGCTGGTTGGAGAGTTTTGTTTATAGCTTGGATGGTTGAACAACAGGCGAGAAATGCGGTGTCGTCAGCGAATTGGTAGATAGAAACTTGTGGGGGTTTTGGCATATCGGCAACGTATAGTATGTAGAGTAATGGTGATAAAGCAGCACCCTGTGGAACGCCAGAGTAAGGGAAAATGGGGTATGACATCGCTCCATTTACAGTGACATAAGCGACCCTATTTGTTAGAAAGCTGTGTACTAATCTGACATAGCAAAGCGGTAGTTGGAATTTATGGAGCTTGTAAATGAGTCCAGTATGCCATACTTTGTCAAATGCTTTCTCCAGGTCGAATAGTACTAGGCAGGATGGTTTGGATGTGTTGAAATGATTTGTGATGCGAGTCGTTAGTTTTAATAAATTATCAAGGACACTGTGTTGAGGTCTAAAGCCTGCTTGGTGCGACGGAAGTAAACTGTGTGCTTGTAAGTGCATGTGTATGCGTCGAACAATGATGCGTTCGAATATTTTGCTAAAGGTTGATGTGAGCTGAATAGGTCGATAGTTTGTTGGGTTGGTACTATCTTTGTTTGGTTTTGGGAACATTAGAACCTTTGAAATCTTCCAGTCTGTCGGGTAGTGTCCTGTGCGGAAGATAAAATTGTAGATAATGTCGTGTGCCAAACTTAGCTTCTACTTACATGTCCAGAATCAAAAAGGTTGCTCATGGGAGATTCACTTTTATTCACTGCAGTACATTTTTTTCTTTAATTTGTAGCTTTAATGTTCACATATCTTTCGAAGTGTGTTAAAGCACAATTTTTCACTATGATTACAATCAAACGTACCATTATTTGTTGTCCAAAAACTTATGTTTCTTCTACACATTTTGAAAGAATTATCTAGCGGCCGGTGTAGGAAACTCAGTATAAAGTAAGTATATTCTGAGCTTTTTTTCAGAATATTAGGTTACCCAACAACATAAAGACTCGCTTCGAGTAATTATCTATCTACATGAGTTTCAATTTTCGACAAAGGATTTCCATACTACACTCGATGAAACTGGACAATCGTTACTTCAAATTCGAAAGCACGCTCACGCACATATAGTAAATTTAACCAAACGTTTTGTTTTTCTTTAGTTAATGTATCATTTTGTTTACGAGTACCATATTTCGTCTGACCAAATTTCTTGGTATTCTGAAACAAAATTATTTAGTAATTACAAGCAAAATTTGGTTTATCGGAAACAAAAAGCATAACCAAACAGCTCAACTAAACTTTTTTGGTAATTCCAAACAAACCAGTTTTTTCTGTGTAAATAACGAAAATAGAAGTACTAAAATATAGTATGACTAACAAGTTATACATCACAGGTGCTGACTCTAGGAAGCAAGGCACTTTCTTTCTGCCAATCACATTGTTTAAAACTGTTGTGCCAGTATTTTTTTTAAAAGGCACAATTCGTGCATTGCCAGCCTGTTTAGTACCTTATCATCACCCGTCCAAGGCCTTTTCTTCCTATTGTTGAGTCCAGCTTTCTTTTGCACCGACTTCTAAGTATGTCTGGCGTGGAGGTGTTCGTCCGCCCCTGACCTTTCCAAAAATGGCGCCCTCGCTAAAGGGTCCCTCCTGATATTCGTCACGGCTCTTAGTAATCTCCTCTGCGAATCTCTCCGCATCGCCAATTTCGTCGCGAAAACGTTTGCCGAACCGGGGCGTGGCAAATTGTCTTGTTTCCTTGCGCCTCCATTTTCGTCCAGACGGCCTGACCTGCCCCTGTGATTTATCAAGACACTCTTTTATGGCAACTCTTCGGGTGTTACTTTCATGTCTAATTGATTCACCTTTATTTTTGTCACGGGGAAGGTCTACGGAAGAACAAGTGACTTACGTGAACACAAGGCAAGCCGAAGCTTATGAACTGTGCGTTTCTCAAAGACTCGATACATGAAGCCAAAGTTAGTCCTCGTAATATCGTACCAGTCCAAGGGAATTTTTGAGACCCGGGTTTGATTCCCGGGGTGGGCGATCTAAGGTTGGAATATTTCCGGCCTTGTCCCTGCATAAAGCGGCTCTGGGGCTCACCCAGCCTCAAATCAATGGGTACCTGCGAGGGTAAAGGCGGCCGGAGCGGATCACGTCACCTCCAAAAATGGCAGAAATCGAGAATGGCTCGATGCTATATGCACGGGGAACTTTACCTTTTTACCTTTCCTCATCCTGATCACCGCGATTACTCAAACGCGGCAGAAAAGCGACGCTAAATAATCTAAAATAAAATGAAATTAAAATGTTCGCTTGAGAATTTTCTCACCGGAGATTTATTTATTAGCTCCTTGTAATGTGGTGAAGTTTCGATCACAGTTCCATGAGTTTTCGTTACATCTTGAAACGAAATCCGCCTAAAGTCATGAAGCCTTGGTCATCAGGTCTTGTAAACGCACAACTGACGTGTACTGACCTGCACCTAGTGACGTAAGGGTTCCGCTGCGCTGATTCCGAGTGTCCAGTGCAGAAGGTGTTCGGAGAGAGTTTATTCAGGGCAAGGTCGAGCCAGTCGCGGAAGTAGCTTCCGTCCGCCAGCTGTTTGTTGGTCTCGTTCCTTCGGAGTGTGCGAACTTTCCCAGCTGTTGTTTGGCGCTAACAGCCGTGGGAACGTCTTCCTTCGAGAGCAACTTGCGTCACAACCCTCTCAGTCTTTTATCGCGCCCTGAATTAGCCATGCACAATTTGCCTTGCATTATGGGCATTGCCGGAAACTTTCGTAAGGAGAGGGGGGAGTCAGGTTGTTGATATAAGTTGGATACTAGAAACAATAATAATTGTTATTATTATAAAACTAATAACTAACGAACCATTTCATTTCAATTATCACGATTCTATCATTGAGGAGACTTTTCTACTAGACCCCTAGATGAGCGAATATCCAGAAGAACTGTTTCAGTGTTAATGCATTTAGTATACTACTGCATATTTTATCCAGCAACCATTCACCCGTCCAGGATTTATCCAGAATTTTCCATCCAAATCCGTGTCTAGGAGGTGTGAGGGAAATTTAGAACCAAAATGACTATAAATTGGGCCTTTGTGAAAACTTTTAGGGGGTGTCGAGGGAATTTTCAGGAGAATGTTAAACGACCGCATCCGTTATCAGCGTTATGATTAGTTTATAGTAATAGAAAAGCGACGTATCAAAAACTTAAAAAATTCAGTAGAACAAAAATTTAAGTCAAGTTTTAGAACCTATGAATCTTACAGCATTGTTTAGATATGAATGTATAATCGTCGTTGTCCCGTCACTAAATGTCCTTCGTTTGATCTTTGCAGAATTGCGTTGCCCGTGCTCTCTACGACAACATCGCAGAGTCTCCGGACGAGCTGGCCTTCAGGAAAGGGGACCTCCTGACTGTCCTGGAGCAGAACACCGGAGGCATCGAAGGCTGGTGGCTGTGCTCGCTGCGTGGCCGACAGGTGAGGGCGTTAGCTTCCAAGGGCAGTGAAATTCTCTGTAGTCTTGTGTCACGCAAAAATGAAAATAGAAAAGCACTGACTCTAGCCGATAAAGAAATTTGCATTCAAAAACAAAACACCTGCCGTAGTAAAGTAGTGTTTACAAACACATGACGAATTAATATTCACCAAATGTACAATTCCCTGCCTTTTCCGTCATAAGTTTAATTCCCTAATGTTTTCAGGATTTCAACTTCAGTAACAACCCTGCCATTAGCCTATCTTCTTTCCCAATTTTTACATAGTCTACGAGGGACGTTCCGAAAGCAAGTTTCGTCATTTTTTTTTCACAGGGAAGCTTCATTACAAACAGAAGAATAAAATGTCATAACAAAATACAATCCTTTGGCTATTTTTTCACATAGTCGCCACCGACATTGTTACATTTGTCGTACTGCGAAATCAATTTCAAGAAACCCTGCTGATAAAAACCGGTGCTCAGCGATTTAAGGAAGTTCTTCACAGCCTGTCGCACCTCTTCGTTGCTTCCGAAGTGACGTCCCGATAGTGCTGACTTCAACGCAGCAAAAAGGGTGGAAGTGTGATGGGGCAAGATCGGGTAATTCAATCTCTCCCATCCCAGACGACGAATATGTTCTGCAGGACCCTTGCTGTGTGGGGCCTCTCATTGTCGTCCAAGAACATAACCCCTCGACTTAAGAGCCCTGGTCTCTTGCGTCGAATGGCGGACTTCAATTTGCTTAGTGTGTGGCAATAGCGTGCCGCACTTCCATTTGTGATCGCGTTTCCAGCACACGTCTTTCTACCATACTGGTTTGCACTCGAATGAGCTCAGGCACGTCGGTCTGCTGCTTATATCTAATTTTCGGCACTCTGCGCATGCGCCATCGCTCCGCTGCTCTCGCTCCTCTCGTCGTGAATTCAGGAAAGATTGTCTTTTGTTATGGCAGTGTTTTCTCACTTTGTAATACAGCTTCCCTGTGAAAAAAAATGAAACCTACTTTCGGAATGTCCCTCGTATCTATTTGAACACTTTTAGTACTTATAATTCTCTCGAGACAGTTCGGCTAGTGCCGGAGCATTGGACAATCAAAGCTAGATGACCGCTTGAAGGGAAACATGATCGAAGTCAACCTGCATCTCGCACGGGTTCCCTTCGGCCCCATCAGACACGCCCCCTAACCATTAGTCATTACCAAACTCATCATCCAATTGCCCAAGGTTACTTAACAGCAGAAAGAATCAACATAAAGTGACACCGATGACCAGATGCCCCGGTCATTTACCAATCAGCAGCATTGACGCAACGTAATGCAAACGCCCGCATGTGGCTACGTTCACAGTTTCAATTCCAAGCCCTGGCTACTTGTCACGGAAGAGCTCTGACCGGCGCCAGAGTCCAGATCGACGACCTTCCCACTTTTCCTGCAGGGCAAAGTTCGGGACAACCGACAAAGATGATTCACGCACAGAACCTGGAATTTATGTGGAATTAACTTGTGTATAGATATATCGGAAAGTGTGATTCAGTAAGTCAAAGGTGCAATGAGAAGATATGATCTGGATGAGAGATATTCCACAAATTGCCCGGACAGCCGCAAGCAATGCAACGTTACTAATAGCAATCTGTTCTGGTTCATTCTTTAATTAATTCCGCTTAATTGTACCATTTGTTTAACCGCAACGAGGAAGCGAGAAGGAAATTTCCGTGGTACAAGTTAACGTTACCATCTCAGCATTCTCCCAAAGAGTCTAAGGAAACGTCAGTTATGCCTGAATCACACGAGGCTAGATTTCCTAGTTGGACTTAGTTTTGTGGCACTGGCTCACCTGCTAGTTACTCGTTGCCGTACTTGTCGGTCTACTTTTGTTCCCTCAAGACCAGGGGTTCTCAACCTTTTTGGGCCTGCGCCCCCTTTGCGTCCTCAAATTAGTCCACGCCCCCTCCCTCTAGGCGTAATGAATTATTGATGTACAAAACTGTGCTGTTAGGGTTAATAAATCTATCTCAAAGAATATTTTACAATGTTTTTATTATTACAGATATTAAAAAATACTAATACTTCTTTTGTTGATGGAACGTTTTCATTAATTAATAAAAGTGCTTAATAGGCCTACATTACAAAGCATTCTGCCCTCACTGCAGTTAAAATTTCAAGCTAAATCATTTGGTTTTATTTCTTAAGAACACAATTAATGAGTGACAGAGATAACGATTTGCAGAAGTTTCTTTTCTGAGACCTACACAAGGGGTTTGTGTTTGCCACAACTTTTTTTTTGGGGGGGGGGGGTAATTCATGTATATATTTTTCATTGCTCACCACGCCTCCCCTGAAATTCTCCAACGAACCCCTGCTCAAGACATTACGCAGAGCAGACAAGCTAAAAAAAAAAGACGAGTGATTTGAAGAACATTGTCGGAGAATAGGTATATTATATATTAAAATTAAAAAGAAAAGTATGGGTTAGAAATTGGCTCGAAAGAAAATATGGTGTTCAACTAAATAGATCAAACATTTAATACACTGGTAATAATGATTTTCATTATCGGCTAATCACATTTGTCGTGTACAAATTATCATCGCTTTGGATAAATTCCTAAATATTAATGAACTGAATACGAATGCACATCGGAAACACTCGAAAACCACAGACCAGAAACTATCTCTCGCCAAACTCACAGATTATCTTCACGTGACCAAACTTTCGCTGGTTGGCTGTTCCACAGAATCTATAGCACAGAAAGCCAGTTGCAATTAGAACACTGTCTAGTCGTGAAAACCAGTCCAGCAGCCATCATTTCCAGCCAGGTAGCAAGTCCAGCGCCAACTTGGGCATTCGTACTGGAAATCCAGTTCCGTGTCGTTCGGCCTTTAGAATGATTTCAGCGAGAAAGCCACATAACAGCGACGATGGGATTCGAAGCGCTGACCACGCGTCGCAGGTCTTGGCTCTCAAAAGGCTGTTGCACCAATGTAAATAAATACGGTTCTTTCGATGGCAAATTATTGCATTATTTCCTCGGCGTTCCGATGCTAATCCGATCTATATCCTGTGCATACGTAGAGAATGTAGGAAAGTTATTGGATTAGAAGGAACATTTTTTCCCACAAAGTACGGGCAATTACCAGGTACACTGGCACAAAACGTAAATATTGATAAGCTTTCATGTTTCAGGGGATCTGCCCAGGCAACCGGCTTCGCCTTCTGGCCGGCGTGTACCGCACCGAGCAGGGCCTCACCACCCTGGAATCGATGGGCCCCGACGCAGAGATCAACCTTCTCCAGCGGCAGGGCAAGAGGAGGAGCTGGCACGTGCAGCCCAACAAGGTAAGCGACACGTGTCTCCAATCGAACACATTCCACATGTTTTGAAGTTTTATGATTTATCTAACAATACTTCACAAGTCTGTAACAACGGTTTCGTTACGATCAATAGCAACCATCCGTCATTCATTTTTCGAAATAGAAAGAGTTGGTGAAAAGAGATCAATGCTGGAGATAATCGAGGAGAAAGGAAACTGCTTGGGTCAATGGATGAGAAGAAACTGCTATTGAAGGAATGGTCAAGGGAAAGAAAATCCGGGAAGAAGAAATACCAAAATGATTGACGACAAAGCGATGAGCTGAAGATCAAAAAGCATGGAGGTTGCAAGTAAAGATCAGATCCGCCCCCAGGTGGCCGCGGTTGCTCAGTCGGTGTCGACCTCCGTGGCGAAGTAATGTCGACCTCCGTGGCGAAGTGGTTAGCAGAGCGCGCTGCAACGCCAGGGGTTCTGGGTTCGAGTCCCGGGTAAGGCATGGGTATTTGTGTTCGTCCAGTTGATAAGAAACAAAAGGAAAAATGTAAGAATTGAAAAGCGTAAAAGTGAGAAAAAGAGTGAATGGTGGGGGATACCTCCGTGTAGGAGGTATTTCCTTTGGAAAAAAAAAAAAAAAAAAAAGTGGTTAGCAGAGCGCGCTACAACGCTAGGGGTTCTGGGTTCGAGTCCCGGGTAAGGCATGGGTATTTGTGTTCGTCCAGTTGATAAGAAACAAAGAAAAATGTAAGAATTGAAAAGTGTAAATACCCCCCGTGTAGGGGGTATTTCCTTTTTTAAAAAAAAGTCGGTAACGCGTCTGACTACCATGCTAAAGGTCCCGGGTTCGATCCCCGGTCGGTTCAAATCCGGCAACTTTTCTAACGATGGAAGCGGCCCCGGCGCCCACCCAGCGTCGAATAACATGGGTACCTGGGGGAAACCCTGGGGGGGTAAAGGCGGTCAGGGGCGTGATGCTGATCACATCACCCCCACTCACGTCCGGATCAAGAAAGTGTGGGGCGTTACCCCCACACCCCCTATACGCCTTCATAGCGTGGTGCTATGTACAGGAGAGCACTTTACCTTTTTACCCTGGGAAGAGAACAATTAATGAAAATGCATTGTATCTGTATATTTATTTATTTAAAAAACCTGAGTATAGAATGAATCTATTTTATATCAGAATATCAAAACTGAAAAATAAAAAAATTACGTGATAAGTTGCAGGTATAAGAAAACCACAAAATAACCAGTATTATGGGGCCTTCATTTAATGCATTTTAGAGGGATGTAAAGACGTGAATTTTGTTCCAAGAATAGCCTTCGGGCGTTTCTGTCAAAGAGGTTCCATTTACTATTGGTCCGCGGGATCTGTATATGGAAAAATGGAAAGAGTTTGAATTTGAAGATTGGATCGAATGTCATATTTAGAAAGGTTTGCAAGAGCAGAGCATCTGTTTTTAACTATTGTGGTGGAGACGTTTCAGGACGTTACAGCACTGACAAAATGGTTAAAATTCCCCCTCCTTAGAACGCGGGCTTTTTTGCACCCCCTGCTGGTATCATAATGGCCCTTAGTGAAAAAGTTATACAATTACGTATATATAAACAACGACGATGCCAAAGGGGAGCAGGGGTCGTATCCACCTCGGCTGTTCCTTCCACCTCAAAAAAATTGGTAATTAATCTAACTTATACTCTAAATATTAGTTTTTAATACACCGCACTCTTCGCTTTTTCACCGACTTCCCTCCTGGGAAAGTTACTGTATACGCAGTACCTGAATTTCCTTAAACAAGTGGAGAACCAAATTAGAAAAATTATTGCAAAATAATGTTTCCTCAGGAAGAAACCACTCCCAAAGACAAGCCCTTCCGTCCGTTTTAGATTTTCTGGGGAAAAGCCTCCCGTTTCCAGCTAAACGAGCTGCATATAATCGCCATTACAAAATCGAGGCTTTATCACACTTTGTGAATGAGTAATCTCTTCTCGGAAGCTGTTTCGTTTATGATTCCGTCTGTGAATATTCGATAACGTTTCGTAAAACCTTGGCGTAACGGGTTCCGAACATCAAACGCCCCTGCACTCATTGCCCTGATTTCAGTTCATGTAAAAATGGAATCCAAGAGCAAACGAATGTCTCTCGCACCGAGATTATATCGTGGAAGACATGGGCGTCGCCAGAATTTTTTGGAAGGGTTGGGGGGGCAAATAATAAAAGTTGAATAGCAGAAAAAAATAACAATGAGTATTATTACCACGGTTATTAATTTCAATATACAATAAAATATTATAAACTAATAAAAATAAATTTTATTCGAAATAATAATAATAATAATTATTATTATTATATAAATGTGGAGACTCGATCCACAAAACGAGTGAATACCAGCACAACTATTTTTCATTATTTCTTTTGCATTTTATGCAGTTAGTATCTGGTATGCATTTTGATATTAACTTTTGCACGTCTCATTCAAGAAAAGGCTTTAAATTATAGGAGATTCTTTTTTTCATAAAGTTTGTTATGTGACCTCTCACCTGCAACCGTAATTATTAGAATTTTGAAAACTGTGTAACCATTTGTTCTTTGGATGAAATGGTAGAATGTAACCTTCTTCCTGTAATTTTCATCCAATGTTTTCGATCCAATGCATTTTTACTTTGATTATTCTCTTCGAATACTAACTAAATTATCTTTATATCTGTTCTTAACAATAAGAGTAACAAACTTTCGGCTTTCTTGTATCTTTAAATGAACGATGTCAATTTCCAGGGGGTCTACCGACCCGTTCGAACCCCCCCCCCCCCCCCGCCCATGGTGGTAGGCACCGTTTCTTCAAGGAAGTATGCTTGCAAAAACCTGTTTATGAATTAAGTTCAGTGACATGAAAACACAGATAAACTTGTAAGCTTTTTGCAAACAAAGTTCAACATCGTGGATACATGACCATGCTTGTATACAAAGAAAGTGTGTTCATAGAAGTTAATAACAAAAGAGAATAAACGTAACTCATTTCAGTACATTTGCTGCCGAAATATAAAATAATAATGAAATAATTACTCATTAGGTGAATTTAGTAGCTGTTTCTCCAAAGATGTAATAATAATAAATTGCCAATAAAATAACCGTTTATTGGTATCAGTTTATAGAAAATATTGTTTCACTAGTGTTATTATTTCTACTGTTCAGTTTCATCTCAACCCCCCCCCCCCCAAAAAAAAAAAAATCCCTATCTGTGTACCCAAGTGTATCTCGAATGAGGATATGTCTGGCCAACCTTACTGTTGAACAGAGGGGAAACCTTAATGAAGTGGTAGAAATTCGCGCTCAGAATGAAAACGATTTCCATGATGAAGGTTCTGCCTGCATTACCAACAGCTGATGGCTGCTGTAAGGCACCGGTTCGCATTCTTCCAGCCCACGTAGCTTCCTCTCCCAGAATGCAAAGCGCCCTGCCTCCTCTTCGCAGGAATTCCAATCTCCCTTGCGAATGCCTGATAATTTCCCCGCTGACGTCATAATTTTATTCCGCGGCGACGGCGCTGTCACCTGTTCAAGGCTACCTGCTTCGCCGAGCATCGTAATGAAAGTGCACATTAGCATAACGCCCCCGGGAACTTCTTCACATGTAGAATTGGAGAGACACAAATTCCCCTGCGGAAGCACAGAACGGTTTTCGACAGTGCTCAATCCAGCCACTGTAGGAAGGCCAAGACGAAGGTGGAGGGATAACGTTGAGATGGACCTAAAGGAAATTAATAAGGATGTAAAAGAGTGGATAGATCTTGCTCAGGATGGGAACAGATGTTGCTGCAGCCATAAATCTTCGGGTTTAAGAAGGCTAGAGAGTCAGTTAGGTTAGTTATTGGTTCTGCCGATAACCGTGTACGCCAGTGTTCAAATTCGACCATTCGCCCCCCATGAGACAGCTTAAATCTGCCAGTCAGCGTAAACTTAACGCCGCGTTGCACCAAAAAATAACTTAATCAAACTATATTTTAAAAAAAATCAACATAGTTGGTAGCACTGCGAGAAGAACAGTGTGTCTACCACTAAAATGGCTGTAATGCATGGAGCAGAACCCATTTTTTTTGTTAATTGCCGGATAAAGGGACAAGTAGTGAAGACGGCCGCTCACAGCTGCGTCCTGTAAAACAGATTAGGACGAATTGGCTGTGAAGGGGTTGTCTGTCTGAGCCACCCTCGCCTCTTCCAGCCGTCTCCAGTGCTGGAATCTGGATATCGCACAGCAACCGAGTATAGTGTTGATTCTTGACCTTCAGAATTGCGCTTTAGATGCTACGATATCATTTCACTCCCCACCATTTGTTGAGGTACATCTACTGCACATTAAACTGACCAAAACACTGTCTAAAGTTTTATATGTTCTAATTCCGCCATCTTGAAATTCGTTGACCAACACATCTATACTGCCTCAATTACCGTTGTGATTGATTGAGTGATTGAGTTGGTGTTTTAAGTCCACTTTATGCGCAGTAAGGCTAATCGGGACTGGACCTACAGCTTAAAGTGGGATCCGAACCACTATGTGCCTCCACCGGGTATCGAACCCGGGACCCCTTGATTAGAAGGCGACGACGCTACCATTGCGCCATCGGGGAGGCCCGCAATTACCGTTGTGACAATATTGGTAACTTGCCCCCATTTTCGACCTGAACTCAATAACAAGGACTTTATTGTCAAATTATAGTTACGCCGCATTCGTTACTGAATTTCACAGAATGGGGGGGGGGGAGGGTACTCTACAAAAGCCGGTTAGCTATGATAATGCACATTAATTCTGCAAGGTCAGTCATTATGTCTAATAGTTATGTTATGGCATGTTCATAAATGAACATTGCATTCCTACGTATTGGTTGCTATTACTCGCTATTAAAAAAAGTGCTGGCGCGGCGTTTCGTTGCGTCGTACCAGGGGGAAAATACAGTCTGTCTGTGCATGTGTGTGCAGTGGGTGCTATTGATGCTGCAGCATTAGGCCCATTCCTGAAATAGGCCCAGATGAAAACAGACGAGAATTTTCGAAAGCTGAACAGTTTTATTTTTATATATTAACCTGAAAATAAATCTTAGAATGAAATTTGGAGCCCCAATTTCGGACGCCTAGACGCAGCGTTAGCGACTTTCATCTGTTCTTACATCTCAAGTCTTTCCTTGGCGGTCAACACTTCAACAATGACGACGAGCTGAAAGAAACTGTTTCCAACTGGTTGAAGACACAGGCGGCAAATTTCTATGAAGAAGGTATACAAAAACTTGTGCCACGCTATGACAAATGCCTGCAAAATTTCGGCAGTTATGTGGAAAAGTAGTTTAAGAGTTGTAGAATTTTGTGCAATAAATAACTTTTCTGTATCTGTACACAATTTAATTTTATTACCAAACGGAACTTACTTTCTGGACGTGCCTTGTATTATAGTTCCTATTGCGCTGTGACGTACTAACTATAACTTCGTTGTGTTTATTGCTAACCGAAGATTTCAAGTTAATGCTATCTATTTTACGTTAAATAGTTTACTTAGTAATTTAGCTGCGTTGTTTACAATATCTTACAATATCTTTAATATCAATATCTTTATGATTGTTCGGTAAGTGCGACGTAGTAAATTTTTGACCTTGAAAGTTAGTTGTACAAAAAATATCGACGGTTTTTCATTGTTAGGTTTTGACGTGACAGCATCAGGCCCAATTTCGTCTTAATCCGGCCCTGTGTGTGTGTGTATGAATGCATTCACTTTCATGTAACCGCTATATTTTTTACGTCTGAGAAATTAAATATGAATATTCGTTTGCGGTGGGCGAGTCGGTATGGATTTGACTGCCACGTGGAAGGCGCGGCTGATTCCTAATGATAATTTTTTGAGCAATATCCCTGAATGGAACGGCTCTGGTGTTCACCCAACCTTTAATAAATGGGTTTCTGAGGATAAATCCCGGCGGATTTGCTGCTGAACGCATCACCTCCACAAATGGCACAGGAGCATTTCAAACGCCACGTACCCGAGTTCTAATGATCGCATTAAAAGTCTCGGATTCCACCGTGAGATTCAAATCCACCTAAAATATGCCGCAGCTCCGTTCTGTAGCGAGGCTTTGAAACGAGACATTTTACTTTACAAAAAACAACAAGAGAAATAACGCTGCTCCTTGAACCTTAAAAAAACATATCATTTCCACCAAAACCTGGCTTTTCGTGCACACATTTAGAAACTGGTGATCCAAGCAGAGGAAAGGTGCTTTTGTGGTACGCTTGAGGGATCGTTAGAAGTTAAGACCCGACCCATTGAGGAGATCCGTGAAGTTCCTTGAGCACCTCCCGCCACCAAGTCCCCGTGCCATCCTTAATGCGTTTCCCACCAGCGTCTTCGTAATGGAATCCGCCGGAGAACTTCGCTAACTTCGTTTCCATTTTGTTAAGACCCTAACAACGCTTACTTCCCTTCGCATCACGCTTCTACCAAAGTGCAACTTTTGTTTTTCGCGAAGACAAGCTTCAGCCATCATGCAAGGAGAATTGTGGCGGCGCTAGATTTTTCTTTTAGTGTAAAAACTGAAAATGCTTAACAATTCCCTGGCATAGAATTCAGTGGAACACCATACAGTACTACAAAAATAATCAAATTGAAAACAGGAAAATTAAAGGGGCCTTCAGCCGAAATCCCTCACAGTGTAGAACACAATCAAATCTTGGTTCCTTCTCCTCAGAAATAGAAATAGTAGCATAAATGCAGCAAAACGCTGTATAGAATTCCGGCGGCCGTCTTGGAGTAGTTGGTTGGCGCACTGGATTTGTAGGTTCGATCCCCACCACTAGCAAAAAGGAATTCGTTCGCCTGAAAATGATTGATTGAGTTTATATTACTTCGCATTCCTGCCTCTTTTCGCTAATCGCGATGCGGATGGCCGATGATATGATTAAATTGATGAAGGTCCACTCGCAAAGAACACCCATGTCCAGGCAGGGGTGCCCATCCCCCCCCCCCAAGGCCAATGGCGCATCCCCCCAAAATCATGTCATGCGTCCCCCCAAATTATATGATTCGCGCCTTCAAACCATATCGTAATCCCCACAAAGGATTTAATTATGACAGCGTGTCTACCGAAAGTAACTTTTTCTAATCTGCCCCTCCTCCCTAAACAGGGGTGCTCATCACTCATGACCACACCTCAAATCGTTGATCATAATCGAGAATATCGCTTGTCTTGTAATGCAGCTGTAGTATAAAAACTTCACATTAACCTCATTAAAACACCAAATACGCTTCCTAGCAACACATCTTTGAGAGCGAAGCGAGCAAGAAACATCCATTTCTTTGCAGGCTTGGGGTGTCAGTACTTTCTTAGGATCCCGAGATATTTACTCTTTTCCAACTTCTCTTTTGGCACGTTCGGGGTCGAAAACGTGTGGATACAATATCGCTAAATACAGTCTCCAAAATGTAATGTTCGAACTCTCTCTCTCCTCTACAGAAATCCCTTGACAATCTAAGATTTAACACTATTAAGAGCTTCCGATCTCCCCCTTTAAATTTCATACTCAATCCTACCACCAAAATTTTCATTACTGTTGATATTGAAGAGTGGATATTGCCTCCTCCAAAAAGATAATTCTCAGTCTCCACACCAGAATTTCCGCAAAAGTCTAAGACAATAGTAATACACAAGAATTGGATACCCCCTCAATTTAATGTTCAATCCCCCTCTAACTAAAATGCCAGCCTAGAGTTGGATACTGCCCCCCACATTTAATTCAGAATCCCCCCAGAACCCTTGTGTCAATTAAGGCCTAATATGTAAGAGTTGGATATTTCTCTCCCCCCTTCGATAATACCCTTAAACACTTTTCTGTTCTTCATCTAATGGATTATGGTGCATTTAAGGTGTAAAATGTTTACTTATACGTATGTTGTAAAAAGATATAAATGTTAAATTTTATATTATTTGAAGAGGAAAAAATCCCCCCTGTGGGCACCCCTGTGTCCAGGCCAGGATTCGAACCCGGGACCCTTGGCGTGTAGCGCGGTGCGATAGCCACTCTGCCACGGAGGCCGACACCTGAAAACGAGAGAAGATGTGCTCTCTCGAATCGTAGTGTTAAAATAAGCAACTGTAAAAACACTGGCCAATTGAGAATGTCCAATTAACATTGTATGGAACATAAATATTTATAAAATGGATATCACCCCTCCCAGAAACAATTCCTGGTTCCCCTGGGGCTTAGCAATTGCCTGCCAGCGCAATGCGTGGTTAGCGTAACAAGTTTCAAGCCACATGGTCCTGGGTTCGCAGTGGACGTTACGACCTGCAGATCAGGGGCGAACGGGGAGTGGCCGAAAGAGACTGCTGATACGAACATGCATCGCACTAATTGGAGTCCTCGGCTTCCCACGTCCCTCGCCGGCATTTGTCTTCCTCAATGATTCCTTCCCCTCCCGTCATAAACTTCGGATGGTTTCTGTCTGGTGGTTCCTCAGTGTTGCTATATCAAAAGAAATCTCTCCAGGCCCAGTGGAATTTCGACCGGTATTTTTCATTCATATTTTTTTCTATTTTTATGTCACTTATCGGCGATGATGAGACTCAGGGGTGATTTTGGGGAACGAACCTTCGGCAGCGGAATCGTGTGTTGTCCAGCACTCAGCCATGCTGGAACAAAGCTGCGATACGTTAAGATCACAACAGAATGGTAAAATATTTGTCACATCTGCTACTTACAACAAAAGCAAGTGGCATCCGACATGATGTTCTCATCTGAACATCTGAACTGTGATTGGTTGATTGATTAATTTATGTTACGTTCTTTTAATGCTACTTTTGGCTAGTCGCTGGTTGGGGATGAGATGGATCAAGAGACAAACACATAAGGACGACAAAATTCCTACAGAGGATTATCCTGGTCTAGGAAGTAAAGTAACAACAACACTATTCAGATATGGAACATAATATTTAAAGTGCCTGATTCTTTCGTTGTGTTTGTAATTTGGGTCAGGCCATTTCTCTGCCTCTTGGTTAATTGGACAATGGGGATGAATGTTGATACGATGAAAATGCTTTAAACATGCCTGTTACAAACAGTATTTGCTTTCTTTTGTGTTTGTACATAATTCTGTATGCTTGGATTTCTTCCATGGTTCAGTGTAATTTAAAAGAGCCAATAAGATTTGAACTTGCAGTCCTCTCTGACAGAGTGGAGATCAGTTTGTGTGAAGCGGATAGCAGAAGGGAGAGTTTACTTTCGGTCTTCCGCGCCCTCCCATCAGAAAAATCATCCCGAAGCGGCTCCACGCCGCCGCGGTTCTGCAGTGGGGCTCAAATTAGAGAAATGTAAATAATGTAAATTAGAGAATTAATGGAAGAATCCGAACCTTGTTTTGTTGAATTGTAAATAAATGTACAAAGCCCATTTCTGCGAGTTTTCAAAATCACCCTGCAACATTAAATCAGTAAGTTCTTGCCTGTGAATTGATTCTTTGGTTCCGAGCGCTCTGGTGAGGAACGGGATGGGAACCCAGGACTACGAGCCAATTTAGTTGTTTATTTGTTGTTTTTACCTGCCAGAAACATGCCCCGACGAAACCTCGAACCCAGAAATTTCGTTTCACCACCGTGCAAATTGTCCATGACTATTTTCATTATTTTTTCTCTTACATCCTGCGTGTTTTGAAGCGATGGATTTGTATGTATGCTGGTGCAGAAATTGTCAACAGCTTGTTTTGAGTTTTCTATTAATTCTTGAAGCCCTTATTGGGTCGAATAAAGTGCACGAACATGGTGATGGGCAATTTGCACGGTAATACTCATAGATCCCATTGTACAAGCCGATGATAATAATAGTGACTTTGCGTTCACACTGCCAATATTTATTTTCTTGCTTTTGCAACAACTTTCTCCATGTCTGTAAGAAAGTAGAAAAATTATGTGTGGGAAGTAAGTCCCGTGAATATGGCAACACTGATTACGCCGTCTGACTCATTCGCCCCCACATCTCCCGCACGGGAGACACTCGCAGCGTTGCCAGCTGTGCAAGTGTGGGGATTCCCTGGGACTCCCTGCAGACGCGATCGATGGTGCAGTCCGGGCACGAAGAGGGGTCACCGACCTCCACGCCCTCGCATACGCACATGTACACACACCTTTCGCTGCTAATTGGCGCAAGACTGAGATGTATTACACTAGGATAATCGGAGATGAGCACGTGCATTGCCGCTACTACTCTTTTATTCAGCGGAGAGAGTATCGTGACACGCCCACTTTTTATTATCTTTCGTCACGGAATAGAACAATCTTCGTGGCCGCCGCTACCGAAAGTTTCGGGTTCGAGTCTTGGTGTCAGTACTTGGGGGTAACCCCTCATCATGTTAATCGTCATCGTCGCGATTAAACCAAAACTGGCAGAAAAGCGACAGAAAATATGGGAAATAAAAATTAAATTTGCACTGGAATTAAGCACATCATCGTGTTTCTCGTTAAATTCTAGCTCATTTTGAAATGTCACTGAAGGGAATGCAGTTCGAAACAAATAAGAATAAGGCAGCGCGATGGACTACGTTTCAATGTAATTAAATGGTTGTTGTGTAGTTGTTGTTTTGCAAATAGGCTAATAAAATGGCTCTAACTTATTAAGTGTACTACTCTATGCCTTTATTTTGAACGTAATCCTTGATACCTTTGAGATAGTAAGGGGTTACTCACAATGTTGTTCGTACAAATGAAGTGTGAGAAGTAAACGTACGCAAAAATCACAATAAGCCTTAGTACATTAGGTATTCTCCCTATATATAATTATAACACGTATGGTGATTTATTTACAACAGTTTGTTCCCCCACAAACTTTATTAATAACGAAAGAACATATTTTAGCACAAACATGCTGTTTTGATGTCACATTTCTGTTCGTTAAGTTGCAATGAAAACAGAAAAAGAGACATAAAAATGTTACAAAATGAGACAATTTAATAGGCAGAATCACAACCCTTAGCCTGCTTGGTATCCCCTGTGCATAGAAGAGACCAAGATCTTGCAGTGAACTGATTCCCTCCCACTCTACAGCAACGGCCCTCTTTAGATCTTCTTTTGACTTCCACTCATGTTTATGGACACGTTTCTTCAAAGATATCCATAAATGCTCAATCGGAATCAGATCTGAACTTTGAATTAGTGTTTTCAACTGCTTTGGTGCATTCAAAATCAACCAGTCCCTGTTGAGTTGAGCAGTATGTTTGCTGTCGTTATCATTTGCTGGGCACGTTTTTCACGTTATTCTTCAGGATATTATTACAGACATGTTTGTCCATGATTCCACCAATGACTTGCATTTTCCCAACTCCTTTAGTCGACATACAGGCCCAGATCATAATGGATCCTCCATGTTTCACCGTAGTCGTTTTATTGGCTACATTTTCTTGCGTATTTGTTTTCACCCACTCTCTCTGGTCACACGATCTGATCCGTGCAGGTTTATTTTGGTTTAATCGGACCAAAACTCCTGATCCTTATGTAAATGCTCCTTAGCAAATCCGACTCTGTCGATACGTTTGCCCTGTACGAACAACATTGTAACTGTATATAATACATATTCTGAATTTATTGGGGAGACACGTCCTTCCCAGCTAACAACGTCCGTGTTTCCACACTGGCTAACACGATATGCTGCAATTGTACATACCGACATGTTTCTCGTGAAATTCTAGCTTTATCTGGAATTTCGTATGGCCGTTTTTATTTAAGAACATAAAGTCTTCACGAAGAGGGCCCGCCATGCTGATAATAACATATCCGAAAAAATTGCCGCTTTTTTTAATTAACACGTTTGATTCGTGTTTTCCCTTCCGCATTTGTTTTCAATGAGTGTTTCCACATTTGAATCATCCTGTACAAACGAGATTCTAGTTGAAAAACAAGCAGAGGTTAGTCGGTGAATAAGTTAATATGATTTCTAGGTCTACTCATATGTAAATTAATTTTGTATTGCTGCTACTGTATGATAATGTAAAGTATTCATTATCTAGGCTAGCGTACACTGGCCTCAATTAGTACTCCGGCAGTTTGTTTCTTTATACAGCATATTTGTAGAAGATACCTACAATTCAACATACAAGTGTACCAATATACGCTGTATAAAACACACTTATTACTAACTTCGTTGACCCTGTACGTGTAGCCACAATCTGTATAAAAACAATTGTCCTGGGGAGGGAATTAATGTCAAAAAGATAAAAGAATTGAATATTTATTGAATAACAAAAAAATATTTTAGATCCAGTTAACGAAAAGTAAAGTTCCTGATTAATATTTTATGCATGTTATTATAATTAGTAGTGTGCATAAATCTTATTTAGTACTGTCATTCGAAGCTGTTTGATCCCAATTTAATCCTTACATTCCAATAAGTTCGGCGGAAATAAATAACCCTCGATTATTCAACAATTGCTAATCAAATATATTTTCATACTTGGTAAGTAAGTCTTTCATAGGTCCAGACGCCCTAAATACGTCTTTGCTCTAGATTAGTCGCTACGATAAGGGTGAATGGTGAATTGCCGAAATGATACATAAACAAACATAATCAAATGTCTATGCTACACCCACTACATCACGGAGCCTGGCGGATCCTGGACGTTTCCAGCCAGCACACCATTTGTAAACTCTTGATCAATGTGGGTTGCCTTACGAGTGTTCTGATTGCTTGTAACTGCATTAACCAGCACTGATTCATGCCGTGCTTTATTAGGGGTGAAATCACACGCCAGAAATCGTGCTGTTGCGTATTTTCATTGCAATTTCTGTTTGATTGGAACGAGAACAGTATATCCCACGTGAGTCAGTCAAGACAATAAGCTCACAGCGAATGAATCATCTCATGCACCAGCCGCTGCATTGTATCCATTTACATGCATTTTCAGACTGACAATCAGTGGGGAACAGCTTGTGTTGCGGACTGTTCGAACTCGAAGCGTGCCGTGCAATAAGTAGGCAGTGAACCAGACAGTCAACATCAACGATAAAATTACATGTTCGCTAGTTTTGCGAACTTTATAAGGAGTAACTTGTTACATTATGCTACGCGGACATTTTAAATAGCTGAACCAGATAAGACTAATGATGATCTGTAACTGAACAGTCTGCAGCTTATGTGCATAAGCATTCGTGTAGTTTCCAAGGTTAGCAGCTGCTTTTTCCTGGCTATTTAAATTAACTGAAAAAAGGAACATTAATTAAATATACTTTGAATGTGGTTTGAATGCACTTACCTTCTGTGGAAACATTGTAAACAGGCTTCATGGAAAGCTTTCTATTTGTAGCATCAGTATACCAAGAATAAAATACATTGTATCTACGTGTTAGAACACGCAAAACTCCAAATTACAAACTGTGCTGTCCTTGGATTTAATTATGTAACCCCTTACAGGATAACCAACCTAGACCATCGTGTAGTATGACTGACCTATCTGTAGGTTACAAATTTTGCCATGCTGGCGCTAGTTGCAGTTGAAAGTGTACCTTTCAGTAATGGGCTGGTTATTTAGTTTGTCTTGTCCAAAATGTCCTCGTCGCCTTCAATATATATTATATATATATATTTATACATATGTCATGCTCAGCAAGTCACTATCACTTTTGACTGTAAATCATTCCATGGATTTGTAAACACACGCAAACAGCAACGCCAAAAAATCCTTTCAGAAATAATTTTCTTGTTTGTAAGTTGATTATTACGTCAATTCTGTGTCTACACACTACAATAGTGTTGTCACCACGGATCGCGAGCTATGGATCTCCGGAAGCTCTCTACTTTCACAGGGTGTTATAAAAAGCGACCATGGACAAATGACTAGTCTCCGCAGAGACTTGTATACTTGTGGGGGCTTGGTGTGGCATGCTTGTTCCTAATCGCTGCACAATAAATCAGTGGCGACAACTGTGCTATTTCACATGTCAGGTATGCTCAAATAGTCATACTTCGCCACTGGAGAAGAATATCTGGTACTGCTCATATTAACGTACCTATCTGACATTGGTTCGTGGTCATCGCGTCGAATCTCACCGCTTGTATGTCTACAGACTTCTTTTTAAATTAGGTACTAAATTATTCTCACGATGCTGGGTCAACACCGAAACTGTGGTCTTTCCACGCGAGATCGAACCCAGAACCGTTCTTAGTAATTACCAGCTCAGCAAGCCATAAGTAGGAGGAAAATCTGGATTAGACATGCTTGTTCCCGACTTGGAAAGTGCCCGAGTGATATATCGCAAGGTCGCTTGCCGAGCTCTATGTATTACGTGCGCTCCATATTTCTCAATCAGGTCAGCGAGATGGAAAGTAATGTAACGTCATCCAGCTGCTGAGCATGATCGATCAGCCATTCACTTATGAGTAAGATTAAAGGATTGGAAAGCAATGTATTGTCATGTGCCATGCAGCAGCATAAAATACATTGGTTGTGGAGCTGGAGCACTGGGTGAAGTGAACGGAATATCATGCAAAAAAAGAAAAAAAGCGTGACAAGTTTAAGTGCACACACATAATGGCTAACTGGGACCTGACCTACAGTTTAAAGTAGGGTCTGAAGCATTGAAATTTGTCTTCATCAATGCTCGCGAAATGGGGTGGTCAATTGGCTGAGCAGAACGTGTACGAAGAACTACCATTGGCTGTTTAGATGTTAATAGTAACGGTCAGGGTTTTGTTCAGAATTCTCTGAAAAAAGCACAAGTTCATTTGTAGCGCCCAAATGACAATACATTTGTCTTTTATAATAAATAACTAATAACAAAGGGAGGGAGGTGTTGCAAATAATTATATTATAATTTAAGGGTGTGCGAGGGTTAATCACTGAGAAATGGTGGCCGCCATTGCTGCGTACTGTTTGGATGAATTTCTGACATTTTTTAAAAAGAAAATTTTTTATTTTCACATTTATTTACAGCGCTGTTACACTAATTTTCACGTATTTTACCATGTAATCAAGGGGTCCCGGGTTCGATCCCCGGTGGAGGCACATAGTGGTTCGGATCCCACTTTAAAACTGTAGGTCCAGTCCCGATTAGCCTTACTGTGCATAAAGTGGACTTAAAACAACAAATCAATCAATCACTTATCTTGTGCAAACATGGCCACAGTTCCATTCTTCAAACCAGTGATTGCGATTAAGGGTGAGGGGACACTTTCCCCCACACAAAGCTAAACCTTATCTACAAAGCGAAGTAAACTGTCCTTGCCAACTCCCCCAGCCCCCCCCCCCCTTCCAGTATTCGAACCAAATCGCCGCCACTGCTTCAAACTTAATCGTTCACCTCAAAATAGAAAGATACCAAGTTTGGATATTTAAGGATTAGAAAAGCATAAGCAAAAAACAACGATCACCCATGAAAGAAAGGAAAGGCACATTTCTGAAAACGTTAAGAAGAAGTATTTGGTAGTGTATATCTATTTCGCAAAGAACTAGAGTGGAATATTTGTATCAGCAGGCTTAAAATTACAAACATAATTCGCACCCTGATACTTTCGTGATAACGTATATTTATTAGGTTTATCTCATTGTGAATTTTTACAGCGTACACGATGATGCCGAAAGTTTACAAACTGAAAGTTCCTCTCCAGGAGTTTGAACTGAAACTTGTTCTATTTGTTACGTTTTTTCCCTCCAGTCTCTCGCGAATACTATGTCATCCGCTTGTGGGTAGATACTGTCAAGAGTTTCAAGACCCTTGTCCTCACGTTTTCGACCAGCTGTTACTATCTAGAAACGTGTCATCCAGCCTCCCTTGATCGTGACATCCCCGTCTCGCCTTGTCTTAATCCTTTGTGAAAGAACAATGAAGCGATTGCTGATAAGAGTTGCGTGAAATATGTCAAAACGAAAATTTGGCAACGTTGCGTGGAGGTTGAATCGATACTGCAGGACCAACTTCGGTCGTCATGGCAACCGCATGCTTCGGGCGTCCGAGTCTACCGGGGTCCCTGATCCCCGTCGTCTTCCGGGTTTTGTCAAAGTCCGGGAGACTTGTCTAAAACTAGGCAAGAACACGAATCGTCCGTTTCCCTACCACGTGCCTGTTTTGGTGATCACATTAACTGTATCGGCCGCATAGAATGATTTATCCTTACCGCGACACCTATACCCTCTCCTTGATAATTATCCGTTCACACATGATGGTTGAAAATTTCAAACTTCAGAAAAATCACGCATCATAGAAAAATTACAAGATCTGCTCAATGTGCCAGCCTTCAAGTTCAAACGTCTCATACCACTGGACAAGGTTTTTCCATATCCTGGGGAACATGAGGTTCCATCTGCACACCAGTCTTGAACTTGAAATAGGATATATCTTGAAATTTCTCTATGATGCATCACTTTTTGGACATCCCGTACCTTTTCTTTTTATGCTGAATAAATATCCATAAATTTCTTGAGAAATTACCGTTGCAGATGGTTATGGCTTTCTTCCTTTTCTTTACTATTCTCCTTGCCAGCTTTTTATGTATTGGACCTCGGCATTATGTTCATTAGTGGCAAAGGGGTCGGCGATGATATTTACTAGTATAACGATAATACCATTAGACTGTTAATAAAACAAAATCCGATTAGAATGAAATATGTACAGAAATAATCTAGTAGCTAGGTATAGTCAATTCTCGATTCTAGACCTTTCATGTTCCTGGGAGGGCAGTTACTTCGAAGGGGTAGTTATTGGAATTTAGTCCGATCTTGATCTACCGCGTTAAAATTGTACCTAAACCACTTTTGAATGGCTACAGGTGCAAAATTACATCATAATAATTAACATATCTGGAGCAAGCGAAGGGAAACAAATCTCTGTGCAAGTAGTGACGCAAGATGGCTCCACCATTGAAAATGTGAGAGGGATCGGGATTGCATGGAGGGGGAAAGCGACTGCAGTTACTAGCCTTTGCAACAGTTTGTACTGCTTCGCTCTGCCCATTCTACCCCCTTTTCTGCCGCTATGTGCAGCCTTGCTTCAGAGAGAGATGGAACAGAGTATAATATAGCAGCTTCCTGCTGGGAAATTATGTAAGATCTTCATAAATAAAACTTTGTTTAAGACTGAACATCCTCTCTCCTGGCCAGGACTTAAACCCAGAACCGTTCCGCACTGTTTCTCCAATAACCATACAAACTTGTAACCTAAAAAATGTCACAAGTATCTAATAAATCACTATATCATTCTGAGAAAAGTATGAAAGTTTTTAAACGTTTAGGATTCATACTGTAATTCTGCAACAGCATATTGTTCAAGTCATGACGTAATCTAAATTTAGGCTCTTATGTATTGATAGTTATTCACACTCATATTTCTTCACAGGTGATAACACCTCAGAAGGTTGGAGACGTATACTTGTATGACTTGCCCCCGAACAGAGGGTCTCCTTCTCAGCAACCAAAATATGATGTTCCTCCAACGACCCACATCTCAGTGGTGGATGCTGGTCAAGGTAATAATGTTTCATTTATATAAATAATATAATGCATATTGTTTGCTAAGGAAAATGCTCAGTATAATCTTATATTCTGACACACCTGGGAAAATAGCAGGGTTACTAAATGAATAGTTAAGTAATTTAATTTGTAAACAATACAGACTTCACTGAAAAGTAAGAGTGGACTGTTGTATTTATACCTAATCCTTCGACACCCCCAGGAAATTGGCATAGTTTATTTCAAGTTTCAAAGAAAGCAGAAGTTTAGTTATTTTTACTGTTAATAACAAATAAAGTTCAGTTACTTACTATTCTAACAGAATAACCAAAGTAAACAGTCAAATACAGGAACCAGGATATGTTTCTTCACATTCTAGCACTTAATTCAAAGGGTTTGACAGATTTCAAAATTCCAACAAAATAGTTTCATGTGACAGGCCAAAGTACATAAACTTTATAACTAAAATTTCCCTCTAACTTTTAAAGCCTTTTGTTGAACGAGGTCTAAAAGTTAGTAACAAAATCGAATAATTATGCATTTCAGTACACTAACTGTATGAAATGTTAAAAAAATAATGCAATCCAGTAGTGCTATGGATATTGACTTGTCATGAGTAGAAATAAAATTGGTTTATATTAATTTTTTGTAATAGCTATTATTTTATAATAACAATCATAATCATGAAAAAATATATAAGTATTATTTCTACTATTCAAATTCTATCAGTGGCATAATAATAATATATCTTTATTGAGCGGGCGAGGTTCAGCGTACGCTGTTCTCCCACCTAACCCTTGTCAGAATACAGTCTACAGTTACAAACGGTATATACAGGGAGGTTATTGCAGCATGCCACCGCAAGAGCTTCGGCCGCTTGCCGGCCCAGTCATGCAACAGGTGCCGGCAAATTGCGTAACAGATAGCCCGTTACACAAACCGCTTGTTTTGTAATGTTTCCACTTTTCACAATTATAGTTACAATTACAACTTAAATAAGCACGTACCTTGTCGTAAGGATGCTGGAAAAGGTGTCCTCTAAAATACAAATATTTCTGGCACTTTATTTTTGACATGTAATCTTTCTTAGACACCGCGAGAGCGTCGGCTGCTTACCGGCCTTGTCATGCATCAGGTGCCGCCAAATTGCGTAACAGATAGTCCGTAACAGAAACCGCTTGTTTTGTAATGTTTCCACTTTTCACAATTACAGTTACAATTACAACCTTATTTCAGACATCTAATCTTTCTTAGACATCTCTACTTTATCCTCGGTTGACAGAAAGGGAAGACAGCATCGCGGCGCATAAAGCAAACCGAAAGTGTAAAATTATATTTAAAACTAATAATAATGATGATCACTAACCTTCTGTGTTATAAATGATGTTGAAAATGACCTCCTTCAACACCAATACATTTCCGGCATCTGCGTATGAAATTCCTCTGAACATCCATAAGCTCCTCAGGTGTGATTCTGGCAATTTCTCTTCTCATATTTTCTTTTAAGTCCTCTATTGTACGCGGGTTATTCTGATACACTTTGTTTTTTAATGTTCCCCATAAATAATAATCACAAGGAGTAAGATCGGGGCTACGAGAGGGCCACAACTCAGTACTGATAATTCTGTCCTCAAAAATCTCGGCAATAAAATTAAGTGATTCATAAGCAGTGTGAGCAGTAGCAGAGTCCTGCTGAAAAAATGACTGCTGGCATTCAATGTCCGTTAATTGTTCGAAAAAAGGTTGTAGTATGTCTCTTCGATACCTTTCACCATTGATAGTACCTTCATAAAAAATAGGCCCTATTATTCTGTGCGCATTCAAACCACACCACACACCAATTTTTGCAGGATGGAGCGGAACTTCATGCACAAGGTCAGGTTTTTCTGCGCTCCAATAGCGATTGTTTTGTGAAATAACTCGGCCATTCAATTCGAACCAAGCTTCGTCTGAAAATATGATTAATTCTGGATTTACTCTGCCAGCAACAATATTATCCAGCATCCAGTTACAGAATCGAACTCTAGTCGCGTGATCGCGCGGTTGCAATTCATGAACCACTGTAATTTTGTAGGGTTTTAATCTAAGTAATTTAGTGGCATTTCGTGCTGAGGATTTTGAAATGCCTGTTTCCTGAGCAAGCCGACGGAGGGATTTTTTTGGAGTATGTTCAAGTAGTTCACCAATTTCGTCTAGCTTTTCTTCCGTAAGAACACGTCGTCTGGAAACACGTTTCTTAGGTTCAAGAGATCCTGTCTCTCGTAATCTTTTAACGAGGTTGTAAACAGTATGTCTGTCCGGAACAGGATTGCCAGGAAATTTTCTTGCGAATCGCCTGACTACTTTTCTGCAAGAGTTCGTTTTCACGTAAGTATCGTACATAAAAACTCTTTGTTCAAGGCTATATTTGTTTGGCGGCATAACTAATGAATGAATAACAATTAACACACGATAAAGCACTAGCACTTAATAGCACACCAATAACACAGTATAAACAACACGAGTACTGATAAACGCAAACCGAAGTGAACACGTCTAAACAACTGGTAGCCGACAGCTGTCGCATTCGCGTAGTATCGAGAGGCTTCTCGCGGCTTACCACTACTCCGATAAGCCGCTGACGCTCTTGCGACATCTGAGGAATTTCGCTTCTAGCGTCGGATCTATAGACACTGGATGGACCAAATTTTGAGGGAAGCACAACAAAAGACTACTCTATGAGGATATGTAATGCTCCTGCCGCAACTTTGAAAAAAAAAAAATATGGAAATTACGACGTTCAGAAATTTTGCGTAATTACGGGGAAAATAGAACTTTGGGATTTGGCCCCCGTTTCCCCCTGGACTCACAATTGTCGGAATTTACATAAAATGTTGCTTTTTGTTCATTCTTACATTTAGAATTTAAATTTCTTAAAAAGATGCAGTTGTTGAGCAGTTATAGCCTTTTATATTCAGTTTATCCCATAGTAGCAAAAGGGGAAAAGTGCTTATTTCAAATGGCGCTCTCAGAAAGAAAAACGCACACAGTGTATGATCGCTACTTTACTTCAAAAATATTCACACGTTAAAATTAAGTGACACTGTTAAATAATTCGTTTATCTGCGCTTTCGTTTTGCATAATAATGTATACGTAACCTCCGCCCTCGAAAATCTTGGGCACGCCACTGACTCTAGTGTTCAAAAGGATTAATCTTGTGTTATCTGCAAAATAAGAGTCACGGTTTTGTTTATTCGAAGGCAAGACAAGAATGAAAAATTGAATCCTTTATGTTGGATGAGTCATTGCTGTCAGAAGCGATATGGGCAGAAATAAAGTGCCAGAAATATTTGTATTTTAGAGGACACCTTTTCCAGCATCCTTGCGGCAAGGTACGTGCTTATTTAAGTTGTAATTGTAACTATAATTGTGAAAAGTGGAAACATTACAAAACAAGCGGTTTGTGTAACGGGCTATCTGTTACGCAATAATAATAATAATAATAAATAAGTAAGAAAGATGAAAGAAAAACGTATGGACAATTTGAAATCAAATAAGAACTGTAAAGATACAATTAATGAGTATATGTATACACATACAACTAAATTCTAAATACAATTTTAAGTGTGTGTGTATATATATATATATATATAGGCACACACACATGTACACGTAAATGCATATTTGTTAATGTTTGATGGTGCAAGAATAGAAATATTTGACATGAAGTAATATCAAATTCTTACATTGACATTAATACATTGTGGGATGTATTTTTGCCACGATGCATACATAAAAGCAGCTTAAAAATTTGATTGATTCAGCACATAGGCATATATTGCCTGTCACGTGATACAAGGATATGCCCCTTACCTAAAACAAAATTGAGGACATATCTCCAGTAAGAAAATAAAACATCTCTATTAAAAACTTCAGTATTCATATTTTAAAACTAATTATTTCATTCATTGCTTAAGACGATCTAAAACTATATTGTCTGCGAGTACTACAATATCCTTGCCTATTGAAAGCGGAGGCTGTAAAGGGACACTCAGCACACAGCCCTGCGGAGGATTATACTGGCCGCAGGTCCAGATGCCAGAGCGTCGTCGGCCTGCAAGGAGCAGTTACGAGGGTGCACAATATGGAAGTGAGGTTGGCATGGGTGCCTTCCCAAAAAGTCATCCCTTACACCCCAGCTAAAAATTTGATAACTGTAACAAGTTGTACACAGGCTGGAGAATTAACTTAAATAAATACTCTCCAGGCAATTGCTACAGCCATAGGTGTGTGTGCAGCCCTGAATATTTGGTGCTGCCAAATCTACCGCTTGTTGACACTTGGCTGTATTCAACAGAGATGGCTGGAAACCTGAGAATATATATGCACCTGACCAGTGTTGGATGTCAAGTGTTTCCACCCCTTCCAGACCATTTGAATTCTACTTCTAAAATATTTAGTTATTATTAGGTCAACAAAGATGTTTTAACTGTAACTTTATAAGTGTTATGCAACTTGGGAGTTTTCACTTGGCTTGAAATTAGTTTCAGATCCTAAACACCTCCAGAAATGCAATTTTAGGGACTCTAAAATGTAAATAAGAAATTGAGAGCAGCTGCGATTCTTATTCTTGTCAGTTCTAATAGCACAATCTGCAGATGATGTTGGTAACTACACTGCTTTGATATTAAATGTTACTACTCAGTTTTTTTTTAATAGACCAATGTGACTTATTTTTTACACAGCTGACAATTGATAACATGAACTCAGTGCATCTTGAATCTATTTCAGGCAGCTATGATGTTCCACGAACCATAGGAGATGGAGCAGAATCAGCAGGCAGCGGTGAATCATACGATGTTCCTCGTTCACAGAATATCTTGGCTAGTTACGACACACCACGTTCCTGGAAGCCAGGTCAACACCATGCACGCGATTCCATAGACAGCTACGACGTGCCACGACCACACCCTGCTATCATAGGGGAAGCTGCGACTACAGAAGGCAAGCAAGAATATGATGTTCCACGGTTGACGCCATCGAGTTCCGCCAGCTCCCTAACGGCTGCATCCGATTCGGTATCCCTATCTCTATCCAGTGCGGGAGGTTCTAATCGTTCTAGTCTTGAACACCCTGTTTACGTAGCTCCAAGTACTGACAAGCGTCGTGTGGGTCAGTTTATCGCAGACTCTTCGCAGTATGACATTCCCA